>NC_082654.1:46282853-46895853 GCF_028023285.1 Balaenoptera ricei
TAGCCTTGAACTAACCTCAGAGGAGATGGATCAATGGAGAGAGATGGAGCAGAAACATGCACCCAGAAACAGATGTATGTAGGCAAGAAGATTTCTAAAATAGTGAAAGTGGTGTTTAAATCATTGTAGCACAGGTTTATTACTCAGTAAAATACATTATCTCAACTGGCTACTTATTTGGCAAAATGCTAACAACAAAAATTACAACAATGGTAATACATTTAGATCCTTATCAGATTAATTAAATATAAAATAATAAAACCAATAATTATCAGAAGGAAATCCAGGAGAATAATTTTGTAATTTTGTAATTTTGGGATGGGGGAGTCTTCTTGAATTAAGATCTTAGAGTCAGAAAACTTAAAGGAAAATTTGAAAAATCTTCAGATGGGACAGGAAAGAATGCCTACAACAGAGAGAACGAAACATATGATAGCCCAGTAGGATGTCTTTCCACTTGTGTGCTGGTTGTCCGCCCACACATGCTTCTGTGTACTCCTGCCTCCTCCTGCTGCCCCTCTACTTATGCAGGAAGGTAACTGCATATCCTGCTCACACATCTGACTGCTTCTACCCCAGCACAATGCAACTATTCCTAGGTGTTTTGCTATTGGTTGACTTTATGGTCATTCCTGAATAATGTTCTATTGGCAAGAGGTTTTAAAGCAACAGAAAACCCAAGGTTTGATGGATTTACCATCCCCTTTATTTATGTAAAATGGCTTCCAGTAAGGAGTTCTGCTACAATTGGCTGCCAGTTTATTTAAGGTCCAATGGAACATGAAAATAAACAAGTATTAATCCTGAGAACTTTTTTGTGGAATTATGAAAACAGTCTGTTATAAAACACATCCAGATGTCAGCCAGGACTGAGTCAATTAGAATAATAGCTTCAAGTAAAATCAACAAAGGTCAGCCAGTCAGGCTGAGGGGTGAAATCTCCAGAATACCCAGTTCAAAGGGGCAGGGGAGGCTGCTGTTATGCCCCAGCCTTGAGCTTTGTCCATGAAACATAATTGTTTAAATGATGTATAAAGAAGAAATTATGGATCCCACAGATCAACATAACTTTTTAAAAAGATTAATTTTGTCACAGCTTAGGGCAGATTTATAGAAGACCAAAATAAGAAAGAGTGTCATTTGAGAATGAGCAGAAACTTTGAAAGAGTTAAATGAAAAAAACAAACCCGCTTCCCCTATATTTGAAAGTTCTTAAATTTTTATATCAGTAAAAAATTTTAATTTTATAGAGAACTATGAAAAAAGTTTCCTATTGATACACTAGCCCAATTTTTCAAAAATTGTGTGTAAGGGTAATCACTGGAACATTTAATATTAAACCCTCTGAAGTCATCTAAATAGTGACCTGTGGAATGCTGGTTAAATAAATGATGGCACACTTGCATAGTATAACAAAATGCAAATGTTGACAACCACAGTAAACCTGTTTGTGAACTGCTAGGAAAACATGTCTAATATATATTAAGTATGAAAGAGCAGGTAACAGAGAATTAAATATATCATTATTCAGCCATTATTTATTAATCTATTGATCTGTGTTTCTCGGATTGTGTATGCAGGGAAAGTTCTAGAAAGAAACCAGTGTTTGTGATGACTGCCTCTGGGAGTGCAGGAGCTAAGGGCAGAGGATCTTTTCATTTTTGTGTTATGCTTTTCTATAGTGTTTGAATTTTTTACTTTGGGTATGTATTACTTTTATAAAAAATTTTAAAAGATTAGTTAAAAGCAGCAGGAGAGGGAAGGAAAGAATGAGGGATCTATTGAAGTGGAAAGCTAACTAATGGAACGTTGATCAACTCGTTCTTAAGAGGAAATAGGACAGCTGTGAAAATATTGGAAGCCTCTGAAAATGTTAGGAGTTAAACAGTCACCATAAGAGAAATAGTTTTACTCATTATGCTTTCTCCAATGAATGAGTAATTGCCTAAAAATAAAACACAATGTTGTTACATTGGTTCAGTACCTACTGAAGGTTCTGATGGCCAGTAGCATCTCATGTGCCTGAAGCCAACATCAGTTTGAAATTTACTTTTTCTTTAAAAAAAGATGACTGATAATTTCCATCAGTGGAGAAGCTTGGAAGCTTTAAGGTCCCTGTTACCTATTTAGAGGGCTTGATGGCTGCAGTTGGAAGACTTTGGCTGTCAAATATCCTGAGAGTTTCAGATGGAACATAGCTCTGACTGCTCACTTATCACAGGGACAACTTCTGCCCTTGCAAAAGAGCTTGGAGCAGTGCTGATGCCCCACCTCTCTCCCTGATGCCCTGTGCTCCAGCACGGGATGACCCACACTCAGATGTTTTCTGCCAAGCAAAGCCACTCGTTGATTATATGAAACAGAGTTCAGCCTACTGGTCATTGTGGGCACAACATCTGATGGGATGTTTCACATACTTGAGAACAGCACCTTCTAGAGCCAGAACATCTTTGGATTTGAGGGGACTTAGTAGTCATAAAACTGGGGCCCATGGGCTTCCCTGGTGCCGCAGTGGTTAAGAATCCGCCTGCCAATGCAGGGCACACGGGTTCGAGCCCTGGTCCGGGAAGATCCCACATGCCGTGGAGCAACTAAGTCCGTGCGCCACAACTACTGAGCCTGTGCTCTAGAGCCTGCGAACCACAACTACTGAGATCGCGCCACAACTGCTGAAGCCCGCGCGCCTAGAGCCCATGCTCCACAACAAGAGAAGACACCACAATGAGAAGCCCACGCACTGCAACGAAGAGTAGTAGTCCCTGCTTGCTGCAACTAGAGAAAGCCCACGTACAGCAACGAAGACCAAACAGAGCCAAAAAAAAAAAAAAAAAAAAAAACGGGGGCCCATGATACATGATACTACAGTGCATTTTCCACTTCATTTGGCTCTTTATCACAATGACAACGTCTATGAAAGTTAAAATCTTTTCTTATTGATGTCCATATGACAACAGTATTTGAAAACAAAAATATGCAGCAAGAGAACCTTCATTTGTACAGGTGTATAGTAGAGTGTGTGTGTGTGTGTATGCGCACGTGTTGAATGTGTGAATACTCTTGCTTGTATGTGTCCACTAATGGAGAGGAAGAACAAGAAATGAAAGGGAATGGTTTGTTTCTTTTTTGGAATTTAAGAAAAATACTCAAGATAAAGAATTTCCCTTTACTTTCTTCCTCAGATGGCTGGAAAATGAAAAAAAAAAAAAAAAAAAAAGCAAAAGCAAAAATCCCATAAACTTCAAGCACTCAAGTTCCTGTGTTAAGGGTAGGTTCAAATGTTGTCTAAATCCTATATGGCCTAAAGGTTTCTACATTTTATGTAAGGTGGTACAATATTAACTCTAGGCTGTAAAACTTAAGGAAATGTATCATAATTTCTAAGTAGCACTAAAAATGTAGTGCAATGAAGTATTGCTAAAAAGCCAATAGGTGAATTAAAATGGAATTCCAAATACTTCAAATAAACAGAGAGGAGAGTTGAGGAAAATTTATTTAAACCCTTTGGGTGCAAATAACAGACCTGAGATGAATGTAAAAAAAAATTAAGCAGAAGATCAAAGAAAAACAAAAACAAAATGGAAACATTCTATACCTCCTTTTCTAAAAATTTGAAGAATGCAGCTTGCAGAGTATGATTAAAATCCTTCTGAAATAACACTTGCTTAAGTAACATACCTAAATATCTTACCTAATAAGATAATTAAAAAAAAAATACTTATACTTTCAAGGGAATACAACCTTGAGCTCTGTAACCTAGAGATTACAGAATGAAATGGCAGGAGAATTAATAAGTGGAGAACATTTTAGGACTACTGAATTTATTAAGATTGACATTGTAAAAAATGGAACTGTACATGGAAATGAAAAAAGATAATAAAGGAATACTATGAAGAACTCTATGCCCACAAATTTGATAACCTGAATGAAATGGATCAATTCCTTGAAAAACACAACCTGCCAAAACTTACAGAAGAAATAGATGATTTGAGTAGGCCTAATATCTATTAAAGAAGCTGAACAAAAACTTAATAACCTTCCAAAACAGAAAGTACCACACCCAAATGGGTTCACTGGTGAATTCTCATCTAAGGAAGAAATGATACCATTGTTTACAACCTCTTTCAGAGGATTAAAGCACACACTTTAATCAGAGGGCACACACTTCCTAACTCATTCTTTAAGTTCCACATTACCCTAATACCACAGCCAGACAAAGACATTACAAGAAAAGAAAACTACAGACCAATATCTCTTGTGAACCTATATGCAAATATTCTCAACAAAATATTAACAAATCAAATCCAAAAAAAATATAAAAAGAATTATACACCATGACTAAGTGGGATTTATCCAAGGTATGCAAGGCTGGTTCAACATTTGAAAATCAATTAATGTAACCCATTGCATCAGCAGACTAAAAAAGAAAAATCACATGATCATATCAACAGATGCAGAAAAAACATTTGACGAAATCCAATACCCATTTGTGATAAAAACTTACAGTAAACTTGGAATAGAGGGCAACTTTCTCAACTTGGTAAAGACTGTCTATGAAAACGCTACAGTTAACATCATACTTGATGGTGAGAAACTTGAAGCTTTCCCATTAAGATCTGGTATAAGGCAAAGGATGTCCCCTCTCACTCCTTTTCAACATTGTACTGCAAGTTCTTGCTATTGCGGTAAGGCAAGAAGAGGAAATGAAAGGTATACAGATTAAAAAGGTAGATATAAAACTGTCTTTTCTGAAGACATGATTGTCTATGTAGAAAATATGAAAGAATCCATGAAAAAACTCCTGGAACTAGTAAGTGGTTATAGCAAGGTTGCAAGAAACAAGGTTAACATAAAAAACTCTATTGTTTTCTTATATACCAACAATGAACAAGTGGAATTTGAAATTAAAAAACGCAATGCCATTTACATTAGTACCCTTCAAATGAAATACCTTTGGTATAAATCTAAAAAATATGTACAAGATCTATATGAGAAAAACCATAGAACTCTGATGAAGGAAATCAAAAAAGAACTAAATAAGTGGAGAAATAGTCCATGTTTATGTATAGAAAGACTCACTATTGTTAAGATGTCAGTTCTTCCCCAAATGATCTATAGATTCAATAAAATCTCAACCAAAATTCCAGTAAGATATTTTATGGATACTGATAAACTGATTCTAAAGTTAATATAGAGAGTCAAAAGATCCAGAAAAACCAACACAGTATTGAAGGAGAACAACAAAACTGGAGAATTTACACGAACTGACTTCAAGACTTGCTTACTATAAAACTACAGTAATCAAGACAGTGCGGTACTGGCGAGAGAATAGACAAATAGATCAATGGGACAGAATAGAGAGCCCAGAAATAAACCCACATAAATACAGTCAACTGATCTTTGACAAAGGAGCAAAGGCGATACCATGGAGCAAAGACAGTCTCTTCAGCAAATGATGCTGGAAAAACTAGACATCCATAGGCAAAAAAAAAAAAAAAAAAAGAACCTAGACACAGATCTTACATCCTTCACACAAATTAACTCAAAATGCATCACAGACCTGTATGTAAAATGCAAAACTATGAATTTTTAGAAGATAACATAGAAGAAAACCTAGATGACCTTGAGTCTGGTGGCACATTTTTAGATATAAAACTAAAGACACGATCCATGCAATAAATAATTGATAAGCTGGACTTCATCAAAGTTAAAAACTTCTGCTCTTCAAAAGACAATATAAAGAGAATTAAGAGAAGCCACAGACTGGAAGAAAATATTTGCAAAATACATACCTGATAAAGGATTGTTATCCAAAATATACAAAGAACTCTTCTTTTAAATTTTTTTTATTTAAAAAATTTTTTTCAAAATATACAAAGAACTCTTAAAACTCAACAATAGGAAAAAAACCCAACCTGATTAAAAAATGGGCCAAAGACCTTAACAGATATCTCACCAGAGAAGATGTACAGATGGCAACTAACCCTGTGAAAAGATGCTCCACATCATATGTCCTCAGGTAAATTCAAATTAAGACAACAATGAGATACCACTACACACCTACTAAAATGGTCAAAATTCAGAACACTGATGATGCCAAATGGTGGTGAGGTTGTGGAGCAACAGGAACTCTCATTCACTGCTGGTAGTAATGCAAAATCGTGTAGCTACACTGGAAGACAGTTTGGTGATTTCTTGCAAAACTAATAATCTTATTATACAGTCCAGCCATTGCGCTTCTTGGTATTTACCCAAAGGAGTTGAAAACATGTCAACACAAAATACAAAAACCTGCCTATGAATGTATATAGCAGCTTTGTTCATAATTGCCAAAACTTAGAAGCAACCAAGATGTCCTTCAGCAGGTAAATGGACAAGTAAATTTTGGTACGTCCAGGCTATGGAATATTATTAAACACTAAAAAGAAATGAGCTATCAAGCCATGAAAAGACATGGAGGAACGTTAAGTGCTTATTACTAAGTGAAAGAAGCCAATCTGAAAAGGCTACATACTATATGATTCCAACTATACGACGTATTGGAAAAGGCAAAACTATGAAGACAATAAAAAGATCAGTGGTTGCCAGGGGTGGGGGTGGGAGGGATGAATAGATGGAGCACAGAGAATTTTTAGGGTAGTGAAAATACTCTGTATGGTATTATAATGATAGATATATATAATTATACATTGGTTAAACCCATACGATGTACAATACTGAAAGTGAACCCTAAGGTAAACTGTGGACTTTGTGTGATTATGATGTGTCGATGTAGGTTCATCAGTTGTAAGAAATAAATGCACCACTCTGGTGGGGTTTGTTGATAATGGGGGATGCTATGCATGTATGTGGGCAGGGGATTTATGGGAAATCGCTGTACCTACCTCTCAGTTTTGTTGTACATCTAAAACTGCTCTTAAAAAAGTCTTTAAACAAGAAAAAAATGGAATTGAAATATGGATGAGATTTTAGAAATTACACAGGATGTGAAGGATAAAGAATGATTTGGAAACTTTGGTAAGTACAGATGACAGCCAAATACATTCTATCATAAAAATTAATTGATGTACTTGAAATAGAAGAATACATCAAAACAGAAAATTTTATTTAGGAAGGGTTTTTTAAGGGTTTGAAAAAACTTTCTTGAAATGACAAAAAAACTATATTATTAGATCAAGAGTACTTATCACATCTTAGGAAAAATATGTAAGAAGTAATCATTAACCAAGACATTTTCTTTGAAAGTGACTAAACTTTAAAAATGAATATAAATCCTATAAGCATCCAGGAAGAAGAAAATCATTTTTAAGGAGAAAAAGATAATTCTTGCATCAAACTGTCCCAACTATATTTAGGGAGGGAAATCCTACAGAGGGTGAAAGAGAAATATTGTGACCCATAAATTCTATATATTCAGGTTGTTAGTCACCTGAAAAGATATGAAAAGAAAATTTCAAATAAACAGAAAAAATTGATTCCTGTAGCATAATCTATGACCTTTCCTATAATACTAATATGGAAAGATTTAAAAAATATGGGTAAGTTCCATGTCCCATAAAGTGAAAGTACCATATATAAGGATCTTTGGACAAAGATGTTTATTACAGCTTTGTTCATAGGGGCTAAACATTTTTCAATTAGGGAACAGTAGTTCTGCTTATATCATAAACTCTTAGGCAGCTGACAAAAGGAGAGAGAGAGAAAGAGAGAGAGAAAGGAGGAGGAGGGGGAGGGGTAGAGGTGGGGGAAGGGGAAGAGGAAAGGGAAGGAGGGCAAGAGGGAGGGAAATTAAATTAGAGGAATTTCCATGTGATATTGTTGAGTGAGAAAAGCAAAATGAAGAAATCATATATAATACGATTCCATTTGAGTAATCAAACAATTGTTGAAGGGTCATATCTATCCGTCTACCATGCACACTAATATTTAAGTATTGCACATTTATACACACAAACACCAAAGATGAGTATACATTTGTGTATGATTATAAGAGCAGGGGGCAATATGGAAGTAGACATAACTGGTTGTAAACATGGACTCCTTGAGTGTGGGAACATGAGCTTGGAGGCTGATGTGGCTGCAAGGAGGAAAGATAAAAGGAGGAGAAAGTAAAAATGAAGAAAGACTGCTAAGCAAGCACATAGTATGTTTAATGTATTTCTGCCAAATCTGAACTCTCGGTTTTATGTATTCATTTTCTTATTACTTTCTAATATATTAATTTCTATCATTATCTTTATCTCCTTACTGTCTTAACTATTTGAAAAAATTCTTTGCCTCTTGTGGCTACATAACTCTTTGTCATGTGTATTATATTTTCCCAAGCTTTTATAGTGTCTTTTGATTTTGGTTATGATGATTTTGTGGAACTACTTATGTTTTACATAGTCAAACTTGTCCATCTCTTCCTTTACTATTAATTAGTTCTGTGCATCTTTAGAAAGGTTTTATATATCCCAGCATTATAAAAATATATTCTCTTCTGGTACAGTTATAAATTTCATTTATGTTTGAATGTTTGCCACAACTGCAAGTAAGTTTGGTATGAGGATTTAGGTAGGAGGCTGTGCTTCCTGGTCCCGGCCCTCCCCTCCAAATCTAGCTCATTTTCATGGTACTGCTTATTCGATAGCTCATTTCCCCTCTCTTACTGAAATGTCACATTTATAAAATTCAATACTTTCATTTATTTTTGCTTGCATTTCTTGATTCTGTCTTATTCTATTCGTTTATTTCTGCATCTGAGCTACTGGATTTTTAAAATTGAAATGTATTTGACATAACATTGTGTAAATTTAAGGTGTACAACATGTTCATTTGGTAAGTTTATATAGTGTAATATGATTGCCATTATGGCAGTAGTTAACACTTCTATCATGTTACACAACTGTCATTTCTTTTTAGTGGCTGAACCACTGAATTTTAATTATTTTCTAGCTTTTAACATCTGGCAGTGCAAACCTCACTACCTTTCCGCTTCCAACTACTTATTTCTCTGATTTTTCTCAATTACTCTTGTATATTTAGTCTTGATATTGAAAAAAAAATTTTAAGACCAAGTTTCTAAAAAGAAAAATGTTTGGATTTTTATTATGATTGTATTAATTATTACTATATGACGTAGCCTAAAAATTCCTCTCCCAGACCGAAACATGTCTCTCTATTTACTTAAGTCTTATTTTATGTCTGTCAAGAGAGTGGGTGAGGCCTTCTAAGCAAAATAAAACAAGACCCAGAAATTATAAGGGAAAATAACAGATATGAGTACACATAAAAAAAAATCGCCAAAGGAAAAAAATGGCAGAAGTTAAATTAAAAGACAAGTCAAACTGGAAAAATATTTGTTACACATGTCAGAAAAAACATGTCACTAGGATAAAGCCAGGGATTTCTCATCCATCACCAAAATACCAAAACCCAATAGAAAAACTGACAACATGCAAGGCAATCCACGAAGAAAAGACTAAAAACAACAACAGCAACACAACCAATAGCATACTGTTGTTCACCTGTCAGCCTGGAAAAGAGTAAATTGCCTGACAATAGCATGTTTGGCAAGAGGAGGGGAAAGGGCCTCTCTTACATTTTGGCAGGAGTGCGAATTTGTGCATTGCTTTGGAGAGCAATTTAGCTGTTTCCAACAAATGAATAAAAGACAAATTCTTGGATCTTAAAATTGCCCCTCTAAGAATTTATTCCACAAGGCACACTCCAGCGTGTCCAAAAAGGCACTTAAACAAGGGTGTGATATTATCTGTAAAGGCCAAAGATGGAAAGCACTTAAATGAAAAGCTATAGCGGTTTGGTAAAATGCTTTCTCATTCTTCCATAAAATAAAATACAATGCAGTCTTGAAAAAGAATGAGTTGGTCTGTATGTGCTGAAATGTATTGTTACAGTAGAGAAAAGCTAGATGCAGTGGAGTGGGTTCTGATGCTCTCATTTGACATAAGAAGGATACGTAAACATACACAGCTAAGCACGGGAATTGCATGTGCAAGGGAACTGGAGAGGCCCATAGAAACTATGAATGATGGTTACATCTTGCAAGGAGTTTGGGGGTCTGGTTTGTGAGGGAGATTTGCTCTTCATTTTTTTACCTTTATGTAGTATTTGGATTTTTTCTAACACGTACTTGCCTTATGTTTCAATAAATAAATAAAAGAGGATTAGATTAAAAACCTAAGAATGAATCCGAGATATGAATCATCAATGTTTGTAAACAGATAATATAGAATATCTCTCTCCGCACTCAATTGTAATTTGCAAAATTGGCCCGGTTATGAGTTTCTAAGTTTTGTGAAAATTTGAATTCCATCCCATTATGCTTTTGAATTTTGAGAGCAGGTGGCTTGAAACCCAGATGTGAGTGGAACTGCATGTCAGGGATCACTTTCAATTAAAAGAAAAAAAGAGGTTTAGATTGATTAGCTAGGGTAAGATGAACTTTTACAGAGAAGGTAAGACTGACATGGTGGTGGGGAGAGGAAACAAGAAACGATGGGGGTAGATTTTGCTAATATTACACAGAAGGCTGAAACTTGCTCAGCCTTTGCTTTCTCTTTGTTCAACCTCTTATGGGAAATGCACTATCAAACTATTTTCCGTTCCTTTTCTGTACCTGAGTATGACTTTTGTTTCAACCCTCTTTGGCATAAGAATTTTAATTATTTCCTTGACCTTTGGTCTAATCAAGGTTAGAGTCAATTTCTTCTTGCTGGATCTTTCCGGATTCCCGGCTGCAAGGCTGTCTGTGGGAGTCATACAGAAATAGGTTGTAATCTATTAACTGAACGATTGCTCATATATCCTTTGTGAGTCCTGGGAGTGCTGAGAGCTTTTTAGAATAGTCTGGAGATAATACCCTGGCCTTGTCCATGTTCATTTTTGAAACAAAGCAGATGTGGAATAATTAGTTGCTGGTTCCATATTTTTGGAAGACATGAGTAATTTTTTTTTCCTGAAAGAATGCACAAAGCTGGTGCATTTCCCCATAGCAGGAGGAGTGCAGTACAGGGATGTGCACAGGGTTTATGGGAATGGAGTGGAAGGAAACTGGGCAGGACTCAAACGATGAGGAGACATTCTCTAAGGGGGAAATGGTCACAGGACAGAATTAGAGAAGGCAGATAGGTATAGGGGACTGGAAAACAACTCTTAATTGAACAGGCCCGACACACGTGTGAAACCCTCCCGGGGCTTCTGCACTGTCAGGGGATCTTGATGTGAGAGCCCTGGGGATATGACCCACTCCTCCTTCCTGCTAAGTAACTCCCTTTGGAGGCACAGAGACCTGGCTCTCAGGTAAGGCCCCTCCACTCACCAGGTGATGTCCATATGTAAATCGCTCACCCTCTGAGAGCCTCCATTTTCTCATCAGTGAAATGTAAATATTTAGCACCAGCTTCACAAAATCTTGTGCCTGGCACATAGCAGTTGCTCAGTAAATACAAGTTCTCTTTATCCTTCATGGATTCCTTTTGTCTAAGTACTGTTTGTGAATCAGTTTAGCATTCAGAGTCTTCCACGTTTGAGCCCCTCATCTTATTGAACAAATGTAAACTACTAACGTTTCTGAATGTTTGACTGATTTTGATAATAGAAACAACTGACATTACTCTAGCAAGTTACTCCTTACACAGGCTTCTAGATCCTTTTACCATATGCACCGTGTGATGCAGCTGGGCTAGGATTAATACGGTCCCCAGTAGATGAATGTGGAAATGGGGGCTGAGGCGCTAAGTGACAGGTAAGGTCATAGTGAGTGATGGGCATAGCCAAGCCTCAACCAGGTGCTCTGGCCTAAGCTGGTAACAGTCACCTAAGCAGGTCATTAAGCGTCAAAGTCATGTGGTTCTCCCTTTCCCATATGTTCTTCCTTTTTGCCTGTGGAAACAGATTCATTTTCAGGATTCATCTTAAGACTTTAATATACCAGGAATTTTTCCAACACCAGAGTGAAATGTGTGTGTGCGTGTGAGTGCGTGTGTGTGCGTGTGTGCATGCAAATGTTCTGGCATTTTTGTAGGACACCCTTTGGAGGCTCTGGAATGCCTCTATAACAATCCTTCCTTTGCATGGGAAGAAAATGTGGGCAACAGGCAGTGACCGTGTTCTTAAGCAAGGAAGAGCGGGGATGGGTGGGTGTGGGGTGGGTGTGTGTGCCTCTTCATAGAAGACAGGCTTGGCAGACTGCAGCAGAGGAAAGAAGAGGGACGTGTGATGTTTCTAGGTGCCCTGGGAAAAGTCCCTTTTTGTATAGAAATTATTTATGCTTCCCTTTATAGTGCTTTTGGAAGAATAGAAAGAAAAACCTATTTCCTGTATGAGATAAGAATTTTTTGATTGGGTGTGTCTACTGAACCAGACTCAAATGATATAAGAATTGTGCTTGGATGTCACTGTTGATCCCACAGTACAGTCCTCATAAAAGTAATAAAAGGCTTCAGACACTCCCCCTCCCCTGTTTGGGGTGCTTGCTGGCTTACCCTGTGGAGGCTTGCTTTGGTAGCAGGCACCCCCATCTGCTTTTTGCACAATATAAGAGTCAAGTTGATCTGGTTCTGGACCATGAGGGTGATGTCCAGGTATTCCTTGTTACCAATTTTTTAGGAATTGAAGGGATATTAAAGCCCCTTTGTCCTGACATTTCCATTTCCTTGTGAGGAAAAGAATCAAAGTGAGATCTGGCCCGTAGGGAAGTTTTCCCACGTTGGGAGGGTCCTGAACCACTGAGTGAGCCTTCCTGGGACCAGAAGACCTGGATGTCAGCTGCATTGCTGGTAAAGTGCTCCAGCTCCCTGGTGCCAGAGCTGCATCTGGTGACAGTGATGGCGACACATGGCGAGTAAGAACCTTCTGTCTGGGGGAGGCGGAGTTGGGCATGCAGTGACGGTGTGTGAGTCTGGATGCTGGAGAACAGAAGCTGAGAGCCTGTGAGGCTGGGCTGGAGGAGGCCACTGACGTCCGCGTGGGGGCATGGTAGGGGAGGGCTCACGGGGAAGGCTTGTACATAGAAAGGATTATTGCCCCAGAACATATAGGATGAAACTGCCTGTGCTGAGTTTTAACGTGGCACTTACCACAGAGTCTATAATGGGTTAAAGTCACAACCTGGGGGAGGGCATGGGTCTAAGGATGATTGAGGCCACTACTCTCAGTGGACAGATGAGAAAAGTTAGGCTCAAAAAGGAGGATTGGAAAGCCCAGCTTTCCTGCTCAGGCCACCATATGTCACTGGGAAGGAAACCCTCTGGGTCTGAGAGCCCTGACTAGAGTCAGTGGCCATAGCTGGCCCAGGCCTAAGGTGGTCTCAGGCTTAAGTGGGAACCCTGGGGGCCAGTCAGCTCTGCTTGGGCTCTCCTCTGTGGATCTGGCCACCCCAAGGGCAGCTGTGATTTGAGGGTCCCAGAAAGAGGGTGTGGCCAGAAGCACAGCAGAGAGGGTCATTGCGGGAACAGCTCCCTCTGATGGTGTCCAGAAGGATGCGGAGGAGGCTGAGGTAAGGGTTGCAAAAGGCACCTTGAAGTTAAAAATAATTTCACAGAGCTTATAGATAATTTATAGGCAGGGAAAGTGAGTTGGAGAAGTCACCAAAATATAGATTAATGATTCCATTATCAAATATCTTGGGTTTAACTTTCTGGAAATTAGTGTTCTTCTCTTTAAAAATGACAGCTGGCCTTTTCTATAAACATCGCTGCCTCTGGCTTTCTCTCTGAAGTTAGAGTTATTTGGTGCCCTGTGAGCCTGTAAGATGTGTGGAGTGGGGCTCTGCAGTTCGTCATGGAACTTCCAGAAGCAATCATCTGTTTTTTCCCATTGGTTGTGACATTCCATGGCTAAAGGGTTAGTGGACCCTTTAGTGTTCTCAGTCTTCCTAAAACCAGGAGAGGAATTCTTCCCAGACTGGAAGGTGCCCCAGAATGAGCTAGAAAGAAGATTCTTTTTTAGTCCCAATGCGGGCTTCAGAAAAAGAAAGATGGATGGCCAAGGTTATGTGTCACATAAATTGGACAGTGAGAGTACCTCATTCAGCATGAAAAATGAGTTGGAAATGGGGACCCTGGGCAAGCCAAGGAAGGACCTTTTGTTCTTCCTGGGAGTTTTGTCACCTTAAAAGGCCTTTAATCAGCCAACTAGTCAGTCCATCAGACGTGGCAGCCTAGTAGTACTGTTGTTATGGCACATCAGTTTTTAATGAAATTCCATCACTTTGAAGGAGGGATTTCTGGATGATACTGGACTAAATACTTCATCTCAAGAATCTCACCATCTAGGTAAGGAAATTGGGTGAAGACAAATGACATACATGTAAACACAAACAACTAGATGTTTATCTGTGCGCTCTGACTGTGAATGCAGTTTGAATGGGGAGAAAAGTGACATTTCTGTGGTCTGGGGTCACCAGGGACAATTTCTTGGACTAAGTTGCACTTGAGTCAGACCTTGAAGATGGTGTTAGTTTCAACTAGACCAAGGGGAAAAGTCTCTTTCTGTAAAAAACTGTATCCCACAGATGCAGTGGACCCACTTCTGTCCCCACTTTCCAGCCACTTAACCCCAGGGAATACCAGCATCACCAGAGATCACTACTGCCCAGTGCCAGCTGGGGAGTGCCCCTCATTACCCTGCCAGAGCCATCTCAAACCCTGCTGAATCAGTTCAAGAGATAAAAGTGATACCACTAAGCCCAGCTCTGCCCTTTTTTAGAAGCAGCCCAGAGTTGGATGACACACCATAAATACAGAGAAGAAATTGCTGACTTTCTGGTGAATCTTGAGATTACCTCTAGTGTGCAAGGGGAAATTATTTTTCTCATTTATGTTGACTAGGAATTAGAGCTTTCCAAGGTCTCTTTAATACTTCCTTATCCTGTCACTTAGAATTTTACAGTGACATAGTGGAATCACCCAAACTTCCTAGGAGATGCTTTCTTTGAAACCACAAACATCATAGAGAAAAGCAGAGAGCTAGAAACCCCCTCCTCCACCCCTGAATACCAGAGGATACATTTTTTTTCCTGGACAATTTTCCCAAAGAAAAGCAAGCAAACTAGGGACTGTTAATCTTTAATTTGGCAGGAGGGGGAATGGCTGAGGAGTCCTGCATTCTGAGGTTTGTAGGTGCTTCAAGTAAAAGGTTGTAGGTAAGAAGGGAGAGGGAGAGAACAGGGGTGAACAGGGTGGAGCTTCTAAAGGCTTGTAAGAATAAGGCTAACGCCAGCATGACTATTGCAATAAGGTGATAGGCCAGTCCAGCAGCCCTCCAACAGATCAGTGTCCCTTCAGCACAGAGATGAGGCCAGGTGCCATGCACATGAACCTCTGCTACTTGCTGACTCCCAGCGGGCCTGGAGGGGTGGGTGTAGCTAACCCTTTCCTCCACCTCACCCCTACTCCATGCAGATGAAGGAGGAAGGACTCCAGTTGCTGAGGGGCTGGGTCTGTGGAGGGGCTGAGCCTGGCCTCAGACCAGCCCAGGGAGCAGCACGCACACACAATAATGGGTTGGCCTGGGATTTGGGAGCATATTTTGTGAGGATCAGTGTCCACATCAGACCAGCGCCCTCCTGTGGCAGTTTTAAAATTCGACCCCCAAGTCTGTGACATTCCTCCCATGGAGAAATGCGGTCTTTGAGCCCTCACCTTGCTCTGGGTGGGTTTTGACTGTTCCTACCCATAGAATATGGCAGAAGGGGAGCCGTGTCACTTTCAAGGCTGAATTACAAAGGACTTCCACCTGGTCCTCTTGGAACGCTCACTCTTGGGACACTCCCTCTAGAGGAAGCTACATGGAGAGGCCTCGTGCAGGTGCTTCAGTTGACAGACTCACTGAGGTCATCCAAGTGCTGACCGACACCAGGTGTGTGCTTGGAGAAGCTCAGCAGGGACAAGCCATTCCCACGGGTGCTCTGTCTGTCTGAGCTCCTGAGCTGCAGAGTCTGAGAGCATCGTAAAGTAGTTGTTGTTTTATGTCACTGACTGTGGGACATTTGTCACGTAGCACTAGATAACTCATACACAATCCAGATGTTTTGGTTACCGTACGCCTCTGCCTTGTCTACCATGCTCACTCAAAGGTAGATGAAGAGAAAAAGAAAGGGCACTGTGTGTCCTGAGAGGAGATTCTGGGGCATCGTGGAAATTAGGCATTGCCTTGATAATTAGAGGGAGGTTTCTCCATTAGATTAGAAAAGAAAAAAAAAGTAGGAGAAAAACACTTCCATTAACTTCAGAAAAACCAAGAATAAAATGCATAAAAAACAAATGAGCACCCTGGCATTAAAATTAGGAAAAACAATTCTCTACAAAAGCTGGGCGAGCTTTAGTCCTCCCTCTGCCATAGGTCATCTATATGTAATAAGAATGCAAGAAAAGATTTTCACATATGCACGAGCCCAGAAAGTTTTTCTTCTACAAACCCTCTCCAAAGCCTGTGTGGCCCGCTGATGGGCAAGTCACGGGAAACCTCCCTGAGAAGCTGAAGTGTGGAAGAGCAGGCTCAGCGATACAGGTAAATGTCAGAGTCTTCCTGGAGTCTCCTCTCGCCCTCCCCTCTCCTCTTGAGTCTGAGTTTGCTCATTTTACCTCCTTAGTGTCCCTTACTTCCATGTCTTCCCGCCTCCCCCTCCCTGCCATGTTCCAAACTGACCTACCCCTCTTCTACTCCTCAAGTTGGGGAAGAGAGTAACACAGAAGCATGACCTGATCACTCTGCAGCTTAGAATGGCTCCCAGGCTCCCTTCCCAGCCCCTGTGGTACTCCCCTCTCCAGGGGGCTGTGTTCAGCCCCACTGGTTCTGCAGAGACCTGCCCTCTCTGACCTCCTGTCCCACCCACACACAGCCCATGACAGGCCCCACTCTCCCAGGGCACTGGGGGCAGGTGGTCATGCATCTGAGGTCACAGCTGTCCCCTCTGCAGCCCCTGAACGTGAGAAGGTGGCACACTCTCAGGTCGGCTCATCATTCTGGCCTTAATGTGCCAGATGGGCAGTGTGTGTTCAGTCAGTGTCGTTGAAGGAAGAATAATGAGCTTCAGCTTCAGTTGAAGTTGTCTGCCATGCTCCCCTCTTCCCTCTACCCCATGATGCCTCCATGGGCCTGTGTCTCGCTGGTCTTTGTGAGTTCTTTGTATGTACGGGCTCTGCACAGGGTGAGTGAGTTGATGCTATGGAATGAGGCGAACTTAGTTCTGGCTGGCATTTTGGGGATGAACAGAAGGTCACATCTTGACCTCACCCTTCAATTAGGAGGCCACCATCTACAGGAAATTTTCTCTAATTTCCCAGGCAAGCACAGATCCTTCCTGCTTTTAGAAGACGACAGTGTAACATTGCTCCCCACATTGTATTTTAATGTTAATTTATGTCTCATTTCACCTAAGTTGGGAGCATTTTAAGGGACCAGAATTGAGTTTGATCCACCCTGTTCACAACAGCATGAGGTATTGTTGGGAGAGACGGGTGAATGCGGTTAGGATGCGGGATTAGAGAAGGATATGGGAGGAGATGCTTCCATGGGTGGGAACCACAGCGGCCCAGATCAGGCCCTGTCTGCCTGGCCAGAGGCTGCTCACCTGTGCACCTCCTGACCCCGGCCTGGGCCACCTTCGGAAGCTTGTTTGAACTCTGGTTTCAGAAACATGCTCCTTCACTTCTGGGTATTGCACATAGAGAAACTGATAAAATCTGGGAAAGCGGTAAAGAGCCATCCGGGCATGCATGTGGGGTTGGTGTGTTTCAGGGGATATTGTGTGACCTTTTCCACCTGCCTTTGGAAGAGAGGGTGTAGGTTTGTCAGCAGAGCCCAAACTTAACCTTCAGAGGAGCCCACCACCCACTCCCACCAGTGCATGTGTCCCAGCACATTGCAGCTCCCCATCCCGTGTGCACGGCAAGGGGGGAAGGTGGCAGTGGGGGCAGTGGCTTCCCTGGAGAGATAGATGTCAGCCGGGGCAGCGCTGCCTCCGTGGTGCAGCCTGCAGGCCAGGGAGCTGGCAGCGCACTCTGCCCTAGGACAGAGGCTTCCCCAGTTCAATCAGCACTTTGTTAAATCCCGAGGGACACAGGCACAGAGCCAGTTACTTGTGGAAGGATCCCTTGTGCTCCAGAAGGCTGCCAGAATTGCTGTGAATGCTCTGATCGAGGCAGGTTCAAAGGCCCAGGAGCACAGAAAGGAGGAATCTCTTACCTCTGATGAAAGGAGTTAGAGGTGGAGGAGGACTCATGGAGAAGAAGGCACATGAATTAGACCTTAGAGGATGCACATGACTTGAGGAGTCTAGAAGGAAGGAGAGGGAAGAAAAGACAATGACCTGAGCGAAGGCAGAAGAGCCCAGGGGTGCTTGTATGTTGGGAACAGAGGGTGCTGAGGAGCTGGTAGGAGCTGACTCTGGGGCTGTGGCAGATTGTTTAGGGTCTTCAGAGCTGCCTAAGGAGTCTGCACTTTCCCCTGAGTCAGACAGGAGAGACTGAAGATGTTCTACTTGATGGCAGCTCTACGTGCTGCATCAGAGACAGGAGACATGGTGATGAGTTAATGTGTTAGGGTGGTCCTGGGGCAAGGCCCCGGACGGGAGAGGTGGGCTCCAGAGCATGATGGAGCAGAGAGAAGCCAGGGGAGACGATGCCACAGCTCCTCCCCTCATCAGATGACTGAAGGAATTTCTACAACTTTATCTTACTCAAGAAGTCTGAATCTTTCAGGATTAGAACCAATATTTTTGTATTTTTTTCATCTGCTTTTGTGCCTTGTGTACAGACACTAAAACATGAATCTAGCTGTGCTCAGGAAAGATTTGTCCAAAGGGAAAATAGGTTCTGTGACTTGCAAAATTGATGCATTTGGACTGAAATCACGGAGTTGCTGCTCTGCGAGTTCTATAAATGCTAAAAGAAGGCAGTTGAGGGTTTCCCTGGTGGCGCAGTGGTTGAGAGTCTGCCTGCCAATGCAGGGGTCACGGGTTCGGGCCCTGGTCTGGGAGGATCCCACATGCCGCGGAGCGACTGGGCCCGTGAGCCACAGTTGCTGAGCCTGCGTGTCTGGAGCCTGTGCTCCGCAACAAGAGAGGCCGCGATAGTGAGAGGCCCGCGCACCGCGATGAAGAGTGGCCCCCGCTTGCCACAACTAGAGAAAGCCCTCGCACAGAAACGAAGACCCAACACAGCCAAAAATAAATAAATAAATAAAAAAGTTTCCTTTAAAAAAAAAAAAGAAGGCAGTTGAGAATAGTAATAAAAGCATGGGCTCTGGAGCCAGCCCACCAGGGTTCAAATCCCAGCTTTGCCACTTAGCAGCTGTGTGACTTTGGGCAATTATTTAACCTCTCTGTACTTCAGCTCTCACATTGTAAAAAGTGACATAATAGTATCTAGCTCCTAGGGTTGTTTCAGTGATGAGAACTGGACCCAATCAGCACTATATAGAAGTTAGCATTTACTTTTTTGCTGTTGATGTGGAATTCAAACGATTTGGTATTAGTAAAAGCAGGCAACAAAACTTAGGGGAGGTTGAGAGGAAAATAATTTAATGATAAATCCAGGCAAAAAGCCTGTGTATAAAATTAAACATGAAAAAAATGCCTGGCTAGTAAAAACTGTACTGTTTCTGGCAGAAGCATTATTTTTCATTGTAAATACTATGGTTATTAAGTCCCCATGTGATTTTTGGCATCTTTTCATTTTTTTTGGAGGATATTTTCAGTAGTTTTGTTTCCTTCTCACTACCCTTATATGACTTCATAATGCTATTTGGGGGAAATTATGGGAGCTAAGAGACCTTAATAGAGAATATTAAATGCATAATCTCAGAGTGTCTTAACAGTGTTGTCACTGGTGTTCTCAGAATGCTGTTTCTGGTGTGGTTTCTCCACATATATAGGGTGTGACATTTTCCAAGAAATGTATTATATTTTAGAATGTTATAAGGAAATAGTCACAGACTTGGATTTTATTATAAATATATTGACGATATATTATAGTTTGAATTTTCTTTTTCTAATTTTATTTGCTAACTCTGTCTTTCATGACAAAGAAGTTTTAGCACACCATGAGAATATCTTGTATATTTGCACAGAGCATTATTTCTATGATTTTATTTAAAAAACCTTTCTATAATATCACTCTGGATATGCTCTCATCTGACTATGGAAGAATTAAGGTTAACATCTGAGACTGAAAATTCACTTTACTATAAAATTTGTCTATTTTTACTTGCTTTAAAGGAAAAAACTCAAATTGAACAGATATATGATTTCCACATATCTAGACATTTGACATTATTATGCAAAGTGAATTTTGTAACTGATTTGAGTTGCTTTACTCACATATTTAAAACTGTGTGGACATGTTCTTTGATTCACATCCTACCCATTAGAAATTTAAAGGGCAACAAAAGCAACAATTTTTCTCAGACAAGCACTATTCTGAAAGTTTGGTTCCAAATGCCATCATATGTCTGTTTTTTCACCAGTATGTTCTCGTTCATTTGCTTCAAAGGAAACATTTTAATTTGTTTTGGTTTTCTTTTGATGGCTTTCTACCTGCCAAGAACAACCCTCTAGTACATTTTCCTGTGGTTCACTTTTCTGCATAAGTAGGAATAGTCTTAAATTACTGGGCCACATTCATCTCATTCTGCCAGCTTAGAGAGAGGCAGCTCCAGGGGACAGTGGGGCCTTGAGCCACTCTAGACCTTATTTTGTATGTTGTCCAGGAAGTTATGGGAAGAAACTTGTTTTGAAGCTGATTTAAGATCTCACGGGTTCCCTATTATTATGTAACACTTCTAAAGAGCTGAGACCCATGTGGTTCAGTCCCAGAGCAGTGTTGTGGTCAAATGAATACAGGCCAGCTACCAACAGTTATTTCAAAATAGTTCAAGTTCTTTATTTATATTTCTCAAAAAGAAGAAAAAGGAGGAGGAGAGGGGGACGAGGGAGGAAGAGGGGAAGGAGGGGGAGGAGAAGCAGGAGAAGAGGAGGAAGAAGTCACAGAGCTGGAACCCCTTTTTGTTTCTCAGGTTGCCTCAGGTTGGTTAGCCGTTTGAAAACCTCTCTTTAACCCCACCCAACTCCAGCCCCCTCCAGAATATCCCTTTCTTCCCTGAGTGTTAATTCATTATTCCAGGTGCTGAGTTAATAAAGTTGCAAACAATCTACCTGGCAGAAAAGAAGCTTCTTGGAGGAGGGAGCTGAGGGGGCGCATTCGAGAGCAGAGTGGGAGAGGCAGACACCTCCTTTATGAGCAGGCAGAGGGAAGGCTGGAAGGACATTCATTAATATGAGAGAGAATTCCAGACACCTTTGAAAGTCTAGATTTTACTTTTTCTCTTTCTAGTAATGTTGTGCTTATTAATAACTGCAGAGAGCCCTTTCCAGCATGTTAGAATGGGCCTGGGCTATTTCCATGGGATGCTTTCTTAGCAACTGGAAACCAGCACATCCCAGCAATACTCTTCAGGAATGTTCCCTACCTCCTACCACTCATGTTTTTTCCCACTGAGAAGCTTCCCCTCAATAATATTTGTAGATGATTCTTCCTGGCAGTGTAAAAGAATATCCCTGTTGCTTTCTTACTGTATAGCTATAGGGTGCTTATAGCTGCTGGGGGAGCTCACCTACTTTGCGAGGAAGAAAAGAAAAGAAGAGAAAATATATAGTAACTGTGATATTGGTAACACCAACAAACAAATAAACAAACAAAGAAATTCTGGGGGCCAGGAAAGCCCCAAGGGAGGAGAAACGGCACAGAGCCTGTAACATAAACCTGTGTTCATCAGGGGTCTTTTTTCCTCATTCTCACGGCATCCCCTTCTCTGAGTTGGTGTGTCTGGGTCAGGGTGAGGCATCAGGACTTACCGTCCAGGTGGTCATTCTGAACACAGAAGAAGGTCTTTGGAAGCCAGTGTGAAAAACAGGAGCACTTCACCGATAAATCCATACTCTTTCCACTGCGCACGTGTGAGTTGTGCAGGGTGTACTGTCCCCAGATCCCTGGCTCTGGTTACCTTTGGTGAGCGCCTTCTTACCCAGAGCTTGGCTGACCTGCTGAGCATGGATGTTATTCTCCAGGTTCTGTTTCATTTAATATAGTGCTGATAGCTAAGTGGCCCTAATCTTCAGCAAATGCAGGCACAGAGAGATTTATATTCATTGCTGAAGGTGACACAATTCCTGGGCTCCAAATCCAGGAGTCTGGCACCGGTGTCTGGGCTGCTGACTACTCGCTGTATCACAGTAAAACAAACCCGGGGCCAACTCGGTGCTGAGCTGCAGGAAGACGGCACTGCAGCCTGCAGTCTCCTGGTCCATCATCACAGTTGGCCAGTACCTTAGATGTCACCATGGCATTGTCACTAAGAGGCTGCTTGAATGTGGCACATCAGTGCATCTTCTTAGATCTCTTTCACTAAGTCTTTGCTCTTATGTGCCCATTCCAATTTAAGTAAAAATCTGGAAGTTCTCGATTGTTCCAAGGAGAGGAAGGATTGAGTGAACAGCAGCATTCATCTTGAAGCAGGGCCTGAGAGCTGTAGTGTGTCTCCTGGGCCAGCTCTGCCACTAGGACTTTGGGACCAAACAGTAGGCAGGGTCAGGGACTGCAGATGGGGCTCCATTGTAAGTGAAAATTGTAATTTGGTTGCATTTTCTAGTAAAACAAACGACTGCACAAGAGTGATTTAAAAAGTTGCAAATACAGGACTTCCCCATCTTATCAGAAATATTCTTGCCACAGGACACTAAGTTGATTCTGTAGAATGTGGTGAATATTACCCACCTTGCAAATTCTTTTCTGTTATTTTTCAGGATTAGAATTACTGTAGTATATGTAAAGTGCTTAGTGCAGTACCTGGCAGAGAGTTGATAATAGCTATTATAAAAAGCACATAATTTATCTAGCATATACCCCCCCCCCCATTGTATGTACATTGTATGGTTGATCAGTTGGTAATTCTTCACTTGAAATAGCTTATAAAGAATTTTAATCAACACGAACCATAATAAACCTTAAAACTCCAGAATTTAAGTAAAGGGTTGTTTTTTTCATGTGTTGTCATACAAATATCACCCTTCACAAGGTTTTCAAATCAAAAAAGGAAAACTGGGGCCTTCTTGCTTGGGTCCACAAGGTTTTCCCCAGGCGTGAGGTCACCTCCTAACTCATCCCAGCCCTCTTAGCTTCTAGATATTTCACTGCTCCAGTATCTTCTCCCAACTCTTGCTACTTGTTCAGCCTCTGAAAGATCAGCCGCATTCCAACCTTGGTCTCTCTGGGAAAAGAACTTTTTTTTTTCTTCCCAGAATTGCTTCCATTTTCTTTCCCTTTGACTCTTCCCAAAAGACTGTTTACTCACTGAATAATAGAATGTTCTTTCACATTATCCTCAATTAAACCCTGACCAATTCATCCTTAGAAGTGACCAATTTAATCATCTAAGGACCAATGTATTAGAAACGGAGTTGCTAGAAATAGTCATTTATGATTCCTATTGCAAATGCAAACCAGTGTTTGGAATGTGGTATCAGATTGTTGCCCAAGATATTTTTTTTTCCTAGCATTTGCCTAAGAATGGAAGACTTTCCATTAGGAGTCAGACTTGCTCCACTCCACTACTTTCCAACATAGGGAGGAAGGAAAGGATGGAAACAAGCAAGCAAGAAAGAAGAGGAAGGGAAGCAAACACAAAGGAAAGAAGAAAGAAGGACGGAAGGAAAGAAGCAATGAAGGAAGGAAAAAAGGAGCTCTATGGCAAAACCCAGTAATGAGATTTCCATTTCTGGCAGTTCGACTGACTAGATATCTGAAAAAACCATACTAGTACAGAACATCTAAAAATGCTGGATAAAATGTTAAAAAATTTAAATGGATGGTTAAACATATGTGAAAATAAGGAACATCCTTAGAGGTCAGAAATGATATGGAGGTTCAAAACTAGAAAGCTGACCAAACTCCATCCAGTTTTTCCCTGGGAGTGGGGTGGGAATTAACCCCTATAAAGGGTAGAACCTAGAGCTTGGCTTTTTATAGGCTTCACAGTGGGACAAAAGAGAAAGCCTGGGGTCTAATCAAGGTTTCGTGGCAACTAGAGAGCTTCACATAAAGCTGGGATTTGGAAAGAAGACAACTTCAATGGATAAGCCTAGGAAATACCCATTCTCTACAGCAGCACTCTTAAATAGAACTGTATCAACTGGGTTGATAGAAATGCTCTGTATCTGTAGCTATGTGTGGGAATTGAACTCTTGAATGTTACTAGTGTGACTGAAGAACTAAGCTATAAATTTTATTTGTAACTTTAAATGATTACAAATTTAAATAGTTAGTGACTACCACGTTGAACAATCCAGCTTTGGAGTCCAGAGCAGGGATGTGCAAGCTACAGCCTGAAGGCCAAATCTAGCTTGCCACCTGATTTTCTAAAGTTTTATTGGAACACAGAGTAGGGGAAGGAAAAAACCCTTTCCTCTATCCTCTTATATTCAGTGACCGGGTCTTGTGAATTAAATTGGCAAAACACAAATTAACAGGAGAAAAAGGTTTATTATGCATGCACATAGGAGCTTCACAGAAAAGAAGTTAAAACCCAAAGAGATGATAGACCCGGGGGCTTATATACCATTTCAACAAAGGGCAACAAATTGTGGAGAAGTGACAAGACAAAGAAAAAGGGGCTTATGTTTCAAGGGGGTGGCAAATTGTGGGGAGGTAAACATACAGGGAAATTAATGGAAGATAAATGTTATTTTAATAAGGTTTGTGCAGACTCAAGTTGGTGCCATCCAGTGGTAAGAGTCATCAATTCTTCCTGGGACAGGAGAGGGGATGGGGGACATCTTCACAAAAGGAAATGTATGCCCTGCTCTTGGGCAGAAAGGGGAAGTGTAGAGAGTTCCCCCTGCATTTGCTGTTTCTCAGTTCCCTTCAGCTCAAAATAATCCATATGCCAAAGTGGCATAGTTTGGATGGTATATTGTCGTCCCCTTCAACAGCCACACCCATTTGTTAATGTATTGTCTATGGCTGTTTTTCAAAAGAAGAGCAGGGTTGAGTAGTTGCAAC
Source organism: Balaenoptera ricei (assembly GCF_028023285.1). Taxonomy (NCBI): domain Eukaryota; kingdom Metazoa; phylum Chordata; class Mammalia; order Artiodactyla; family Balaenopteridae; genus Balaenoptera; species Balaenoptera ricei. The sequence goes on from NC_082654.1 coordinate 46,307,912, forward strand.
GGGGACCATATGGACAACAGAGCAGAACATGTTTCCTCTCTGATCCTCTACAGAAAAAGGTTACTGACCCCTGGTCTCCAGTAATAGACTTGAGATAGATACTTGCCTGATTTGGTCTTGCTTCTGAGTAGAGGGAGAGATAAAGGAAAAAAAAAAAAAAAAAAAAAATCAATCCTTAGATTCAGAAAGCTCAGAAAAAGTGAAGAAGTATTTTAAAAAATCCTCATTGAGAAACATGATAGGAAAAGTCCAGAACTTCAAAGAAAAAGAAAAGATCTTACATGCTGATAGAGAGCAAGCAAGAGAGCAAAATACCACCATATTTCTTCAAATCTAAAAGGAACATTTTCTTAACAATTTAAGGTGTTCACATTTGTAACCTGTAGACCTATAGATTAGAAAACATTTTGTCATAGTTGAATTGGCAGTATTTTTTTCCTCAATAGTAAATAGAAAAGTGGTATATCCAACAACTGGTTCTATACTGGCTCTGATGAAATATGGCACCTATGATGGAATGACAGCTAGACAGAGAGCTGATTTCTCACCTGCAACAGCAGACAATGGTGGCAGGACTTTTCTAGAAGCCAAACACTGTCCTCAGTGGTTTTAAATTTTCAGCTTATTTAATCTGCACAAAACCTTATGAGGTAAGTTTTATTACTCTTAGGTTTATAAGCTATAAAGGTTTATTACTTTATAGAAAAGAAGACCTAAAGCAGAATCAAGATTTAGATTCAGATAGAATGGCTTTAGACCCAGTGGTCTTAGCAGCTATATGTTAATGTCTTAGTGAAAAAGAAGAGACAGGAAAATCAAAGAACTGAGATAAAATTGTATACCCAGTGGAGTTATTTTTCAAGAATAAAGGCAAAACCAATGGGACATTTCTATAAGATACATTTCAGGAAGAAGGAAAATGATCTCATAAGGAAGGTTGTGATGCAAGAAGAAATAGAGAACAAAGAAAGTAGTAAAAATGAGTGAAAATGTAAACAACATAAGCTCTATTGATAATGTCCAGTTTGTAGTGTTTAAAGAGAACAAATGAAACCTAAAATAGTGTCAAAAAACAAGCTGGGAATGGAGTGAGCAGATTTAAAACATTCTAAGTTCCTTTAATGATTTGGGAGAAGGATAAAGACGCTGATATACTCTAAATTGTTTTCAGTTAGATATATCTATAAAGATTTAAAGAATAACAATTCAAATGTATAGAAATTAACTACAAAACTTCCAAATCGATTCCCTCTTGTGAGAGCACTGGAATCACAACTAACTACGGAAAAATCATCGACAGGAAGACATTGGAACTCATCAAAAAAGATACCTCACATCCAAAGACAAAGGAGAAGCCACAATGAGACAGTAGGAGGGGTGCAATCACAATAAAATCAAATCCCATAACTGCTGGGTGGGTGACTCACAAACTGGAGAACACTTATACCAGAGAAGTCCACCCACTGGAGTGAAAGTTTTGAGCCCCACGTCAGGCTTCCCAACCTGGGGGTCTGGCAACGGGAGGAGGGATTCCTAGAGAATCAGACTTTGAAGGCTAGCAGGATTTGATTGCAGGACTTTGACAAGACTGGGGGAAACAGAGACTCCACTCTTGGAGGGCACACACAAAGTCGTGTGCACATCGGGACCCAGGGGAAGGAGCAGTGACCCCATAGGAGACTGAACCAGACCTACGTGCTAGTGTTGGAGGATCTCCTGCAGAGGCGGGGTGTGACTGTGGCTCACTGTGGAGACAAGGACACTGGCAGCAGAAGTTCTGGGAAGTACTCCTTGGCATGAGCCCTCCCAGAGTCCGCCATTAGCCCCAACAAAGAGCCCAGGTAGGCTCCAGTGTTGGGTCATTTCAGGCCAAACAATCAACAGGGAGGGAACCCAGCCCCACCCATCAGCAGACAAGTGGATTAAAGTTTTACTGAGCTCTGCCCACCAGAGCAACAGCCAGCTGTACCCACCACCAGTCCCTCCCATCAGGAAACTTGCACAAGCCTCTTAGATAGCCTCATGCACCAGAGGGCAGACAGCAGAAGCAAGAAGAACTACAGTCCTGCAGCCTGTGGAACAAAAACCACATTCACAGAAAGATAGAAAAGATGAAAAGGGAGAGGGCTATGTACCAGATGAAGGAACAAGATAAAACCCCAGAAAAACAACTAAATGAAGTGGAGATAGGCAACCTTCCAGAAAAAGAATTCAGAATAATGATAGTGAAGATGATCCAGGACCTTGGAAAAAGAATGGAGGGAAAGATGGAGAAGATGCAAGAAACGTTTAACAAAGACCTAGAAAAATTAAAGAACAAACAAACAGAGATGAACAATAAAATAACTGAAATGAAAAATACACTAGAAGCAATCAACAGCAGAATAAGTGAGGCAGAAGAACGGATAAATGACCTGGAAGACAGAATGGTGGAATTCACTGCTGCAGAACAGAATAAAGAAAAAAGAATGAAAAGAAATGAAGACAGCCTAAGAGACCCTGGAACAACATTGAACGCAGCAACATTTACATTATAGGGGTCCCAGAAGGAGAAGAGAGAGAGAAAGGACCCGAGAAAATATTTGAAGAGATTATAGTCGAAAACTTCCCTAACATGGGAAAGGAAATAGCCACCCAAGTCCAGGAAGCGCAGAGAGTCCCATACAGGATAAACCCAAGGAGAAACACGCCGAGACACATAGTAATCAAATTGGCAAAAATTAAAGACAAAGAAAAATTATTGAAATCAACAAGGGAAAAACAACAAATAACATACAAGGGAACTCCCATAAGGTTAACAGCTGATTTCTCAGCAGAAACTCTACAAGCCAGAAGGGAGTGGCATGGTATACTTAAAGTGATGAAAGGGAAGAAACTACAGCCAAGATTACTCTGCCCAGCAAGGATCTCATTGAGATTCGATGGAGAAATCAAAAGCTTTACAGACAAGCAAAGGCTAAGAAAATTCAGCACCACCAAACCAGCTCTACAACAAATGCTAAAGGAACTTCTCTAAGTGGGAAACACAAGAGAAGAAAAGGACCTACAAAGACAAACCCAAAACAATTAAGAAAATGGTCATAGGAACATACATATTGATAATTACCTTAAACGTGAATGGATTAAATTCTCCAACCAAAAGACACAGGCTTGCTGAATGGATACAAAAACAAGACTCATATATATGCCGTCTACAAGAGGCCCACTTCAGACCTAGGGACACATACAGACTGAAAGTGAGGGAATGGAAAAAGATATTCCATGCCAATGGAAATCAAAAGAAAGCTGGAGTAGCAATACTCATATCAGATAAAATAGACTTTAAAATAAAGAATGTTACAAGAGAAAAGGAAGGACACTACATAATGATAAAGGGATCAATCCAAGAAGACGACAGAACAATTATATATCCACCCAACATAGGAGCACCTCAATACATAAGGCAACTGCTAACAGCTATAAAAGAGGAAATGGACAGTAACACAATAATAGTAGGGGACTTTAACACCTCACTTACACCAATGGACAGATCATCCAAACAGAAAATTAATAAGGAAACACAAGCTTTAAATGACACAATAGACCAGATAGATTTAATTGATATTTATAGGACATTCCATCGAAAAACATCAGATTACACTTTCTTCTCAAGTGTGCATGGAACATTCTCCAGGATAGATCACATCTTGGGTCACAAATCAAGCCTCAGTAAATTTAAGAAAATTGAAATCATATCAAGCATCTTTTCTGACCACAATGCTATGAGATTAGAAATGAATTACAGGGAAAAAAACGTAAAAAAACACAAACACATGTAGGCTAAACAATACGTTACTAAAAACCAAGAGATCACTGAAGAAATCAAAGAGGAAATCAAAAAATACCTAGAGACAAATGACAATGAAAACACGATGATCCAAAACCTATGGGATGCAGCAAAAGCAGTTCTAAGAGGGAAGTTTATAGCTATACAAGCCTACCTCAAGAAACTAGAAACATCTCAAATAAACAATCTAACCTTACACCTAAAGGAACTAGAGAAAGAAGAAGAAACAAAACCCAAAGTTAGCAGAAGGAAAGAAATCATAAAGATCAGAGCAGAAATAAATGAAATAGAAAACAATAGCAAAGATCAATAAATCTAAAATCTGGTTCTTTGAGTAGATAAACAAAATTGATAAACCATTAATCAGACTCATCAAGAAAAAGAGAGAGAGGACTCAAATCAATAAAATTAGAAATGAAAAAGGAGAAGTTACAACAGACACCGCAGAAATACAAAGCATCCTAAGAGACTACTACAAGCAACTCTATGCCAATAAAATGGACGACTTGGAAGAAATGGACAAATTCTTAGAAAGGTATAAACTTCCAAGACTGAACCAGGAAGAAATAGAAAATATAAACAGACCAATCACAAGTAATGAAATTGAAACTGTGATTAAAAATCTTCCAACAAATGAAAGTCCAGGACCAGATGGCTTCATAGGTGAATTCTGTCAAATATTCAGAGAAGAGCTAACACTGATCTTTCTCAAACTCTTCCAAAAAATTGCGGAGGAAGGAACACTCCCAAACTCATTCTATGAGATCACCATCACGCTGATACCAAAACTAGACAAAGATACTACGAAAAAAGAAAATTAGAGACCAATATCACTGATGAATATAGATGCAAAAATCCTCAACAAAATACTAGCAAACAGAATCCAACAACACATTAAAAGGATCATACACCATGATCAAGTGGAGTTTATCCTAGGGATGCAAGGATTCTTCAGTATATGCAAATCAATCAATGTGATACACCATATTAACAAATTGAAGAAGAAAAACCATATGATCATCTCAATAGATGCAGAAAAAGCTTTTGACAAAATTCAACACCATTTGTGATAAATCTCTCCAGAAGGTGGGCATAGAGGGAACCTACCTTAACATAATAAAGGCCATATATGACAAACCCACAGCAAACATCATTCTCAGTTGTGAAAAAGTGAAAGCATTTCCTCTCAGATCAGGAACAAGACAAGGCTGTCCACTCTCACCACTATTATTCAACATAGTTTTGGAAGTCCTAGCCACGGCAATCAGAGAAGAAAAAGAAATAAGCGGAATACAAATTGGAAAAGAAGAAGTAAAACTGTCACTGTTTGCAGATGACATGATACTATACATAGAGAATCCTAAAGATGCCACCAGAAAACTACTAGAGCTAATCAATGAATTTAGTAAAGTTGCAGGATACAAAATTAATGCACAGAAATCTCTTGCATTCTGATACACCAATGACAAAAAACCTGGAAGAGAAATTAAGGAAACACTCCCATTTACCATTGCAACAAAAGGAATAAAATACCTAAGAATAAAGCTACCTAGGGAGACAAATGACCTGTATGCAGAAAACTATAAGACACTGATGAAAGAAATTAAAGATGATACCATCAGATGGAGAGATATACCATGTTCTTGGAATGGAAGAATCAATATTGTGAAAATGACTGTACTACCCAAAGCAATCTACAGATTCAATGCAATCCCTATCAAATTACCAATGGCATGTTTTACAGAACTAGAACAAAAAATGTTAAAATATGTATGGAGACACAAAAGACCCCGAATAACCAAAGCAGTCTTGAGGGAAAAAAATGGAGCTGGAAGAATCAGACTCCCTGACTTCAGACTATACTACAAAGCTACGGTAATCAAGACAATATGGTAATGGCACAAAAACTGAAATATAGATCAATGGAACAGGATAGAAAGCCCAGAGATAAACCCACACACCTATGGTCAACTAATCTATGACAAAGGAGGCAAGGATATACAATGGAGTAAAGACAATCTTTTCAATAAGCGGTGCTGGGAAAACTGGACAGCTACATGTAAAAGAATGAAATTAGAACACTCCCTAACACCATACACAAAAATAAACTTAAAATGGATTAGAGACCTAAATGTAAGACCGGACAGTATAAAACTCTTAGAGGAAAACATAGGAAGAACACTCTTTGACATAAATCACAGCAAGATCTTTTTTGATCCACCTCCTAGAGAAATGGAAATAAAACCAAAAATAAACAAATGGGACCTAATGAAACTTAAAAGCTTTTGCAAAGCAAAGGAAACTGCAAACAAGACGAAAAGACAACCGCCAGAATGGGAGAGAATATTTGCAAATGAAACAACGGACAAAGGATTAATCTCCAAAGTATATAAACAGCTCATGCAGCTCAATATCAAAAAAACAAACAACCCAATCCAAAAATGGGCAGAAGACCTAAATAGACATTTCTCCAAAGAAGACATACAGATGGCCAAGAAGCACATGAAAAGCTTCTCAACATCACTAATTATTAGAGAAATGCAAATCAAAAGCACAATGAGGTATTACCTCACACCAGCTAGAATGGGCATCATCAGAAAATCTAAGAACAGCAAATGCTGCAGAGGGTGTGGAGAAAAGGGAACCCTCTTGCACTTTTGGTGGGAATGTAAATTGATACAGCCACTATGGAGAACAGTATGGAGGTTCCTTACAAAACTAAAAATAGAGTTACCATATGACCCTGCAATCCCACTAGTGGGCACATACCCAGAGAAAACCATAATTCAGAAAGACACATGCACCCCACTCTTCATTTCAGCACTGTTTACAATAGCCAGGCCATGGAAGCAACCTAAATGCCCATCGACAGATGAATGGATAAAGAAGATGTGGTACATATATACAATGGAATATTACTCATCCATAAAAAGGAACGAAATTGGGTCATTTGTAGAGATGTGGTTGGATCCAGAGACTGTCATACAGAGTGAAGTAAGGCAGAAAGTGAAAAACAAATATCGTATATTAAAGCATATATGTGGAACCTAGAAAAATCGTATAGATGAACTGGTTTGCAGGGCAAAAACAGAGACACAGATGTAGAGAACAAATGTATGGACACCAAGGGGGGAAAGTGGTGGGGTTGTGGTGGTGTGATGAATTGGGAGATTGGGATTGACATGTATACACTTATATGTATAAAATGGATAACTAATAAGAACCTGCTGTATAAAAAAAATAAATAAAAGAAAATTAAAGAGGCTAGGAGTCTGTACATATGGGGGGGTAGGAAGTATATGGGAAATCTCTGTACCTTCTGCTCTGTTTTTCTGTGAACCTAAAACTGCTCTAAATAATCAAGTGTACTAAAAAAAAAAAAATGAAGCAATTAAACTCACATCTAAACAGTGCTTTACAACAATTATTGAGTGCTTCCTGAATATAAAACAGCTAAACCAGTTGCTATTTTATAGCTTTATGTGATTTTGATGGGATTTGGTTGTGAAATTAAGATATCAGAATCTCACTTATCTGTATGAAGTATTACCTTGCCATTTGAGAATAAAACAATTTACAACCTCCAAAAAAATAAAAAAAAAAAACAGAAAACTTCCAAGTTGGTATATGGAAAAATGAAATGAGAAATTAAAAACAAACAAAAAACCCTCTACTAGTCTGAAAGAAGGAAAATAAAAAGACAAAAAGCACAAAAATAATACAGTAGAAATAAATAAATATATCTATAATCATAATAAAAATAAATGGTGCGTTTTCTTTATTTTAAAACAAAACTCATGTTAGACTTGAGAAAACAAAATCTAGCCATAAAATCATTTTGAGAGACCCACCTAAAACATAAGGACACTAAAATTCAAAAAACAAGGTTGGGAAAATATACCAGGCATATCGTAACTAAAAGAGAGCTGGTCTAGTTGCAGTAGTAACCTAAGAAAGATTTTAAGGAAAAATGCATTACTGGAGAAAAAGAAGATAACTATTGATAAAATATTCCATTTCCAGGAAGATATAGTATTTTAAACCTGGGTCACCTAATAAATCATTATTATACAGACCATATTCTTAGTCTACCGTGTAATTAAATCAGAACTTAAAACCCAAAAAATATTTAATAAAATAATTATCTGTTTGGTAGTTTTAAAAACATACTTCTAAATGATTCATGGGACAAAGAAGTCATAATGGAAATTCTTTAAGACTGAAATATAAATAAGATTCTATATATCAGAACTTGCATGTTACAGCTAAACTAACATTTAGAAGGAAATTTATAGCTTTAAATGCTTATATTAAAATGAAAAGGGTAAAAGTAGACTTTTTTAGCCAATAGGAGAAAATAAATACTAAACATAAGAGTAGAAATTAGTGAAGTAAAAAAGATATGACAAACGTGATAACATCAAATTTGTTCTTATGGAAAGTCTGAAAAAATGTTGAAGCTCTGGTAAGATAGAATAAGAGAAGAGAGAAGGCACTAAAAACAAATCAATACCAGGAGTGAAATACACAGTCACAGAAAGAACTGAGATTTAAAAGATGCTAAAATAGAATGTAATGAACAACTTTACAATAATATATCTGAATCAGGTGAAGTGAAAATATTTACAGAAAACATAAATTACCAAAACTGACTCAAAACTGAATTTTTATTCCAAAGACTGTAATGGGTAGAAAACAACAGCCAAAACTGAAAACAATTTGCTTAACTGGAAATTAGAAGTAGTTCATTTGCAGGAGAGCAAACAGTGGGTGACAGCCTTGGCACTCTGATAAGTTATAACCAAGAAAGCATAAAAATAGCCAATGTCCTTCTGATATACAATGTGGATGTGCAGCATTTACAGCAAATAACAGAAAGAAAGGAAGAAAGGAAAGGAAAAAAATCCACAGAATCCCCAAATTCAGAAATTAACATTCACTTAACAACACAGTGGTGAAGACGTTTTTGGTAGCAAAATTTTCACAATTCTTAAAATGGGAATCTTCAAAAGTACTTCTTTAAGTTCAAAAGCTAAAAAAACTGAAGAGGGAATAGTTAACACTGGCTTAGAGCTGCCGCCTGTCATGAAGATGACAATCAGTCCTAGTTCCAAACACAGTGATAACCGGTGAACCTGACGAACCGAAGAGAGAGGCCGACTGGTGGGCACTGATGTCACTGATTGTACGAACACACTGGATCCCTCCTCACTAACAGCCAACGCTAATGCTAATAAACCTGAATCAACCTGTGTCCATGAAGAGCATGAATTCTTAGTTAAAAAAAAAAAATCTGTCATTGAGGAAAATATAAGACCCAGTTAATTTTATAAGCAGTTTGACTGAATGCTCAGGGAATTGAAAATTTTAATCTTACCTAAAGACTTTGAGAGGTTCACAATAAAACTAGAACACTATTTAAGAGGTATAAAAATTGGAATGGAAGAATTGTAAATATGATTATTTGCAGGTATACTGTTGTCTGTATGAATTAATAAGAGAGCTTAGCAAAGATATTGGATATAAAATCCATATACAAAAGCCATTTGTATTTCTGTACACCAAAAATAGCATTAGTCATTATTATTAATACAATAAATTTGAAATTTACCAGCATAGTGGTTAATGGCATGAACTCAGGTTCAAATTCCCTCTTCATTATTTCTAGTTATGTGACTTTTGTCAAGTTATTTAACCTCTCAATGCCCTAGTCTCTTTATCTGTAAAATGGGATAATAGGATAATAATCATACCTACCTGATATGTTTGTTAAAGGAATAATACAAAATGCTGAGACCAGTACTTGGCTCATAGTAATTGGTATGTAACATTAACGTGAAGGGCAAGATTTAAAAACTTTTAGAAGAACACATATAGAAGAAAATCTTTATGACTCCCAGGGTTTGGAAAGATTTCTCAACAAGACACAAAAAGCGCACAACAGAAATGGAAAGATTAATAAATCCAGCCACATTTAAATGGAGAACTTATGTTCATCACAAGTACCATGCAGAAAGTGAATAGACAAGCCACAAACAGAAAAATGATAGTCTCAATAGATATAACCACAAAGGATTAGTATTTAGTGCATATAAATAAACCTGCAAACTGAGAAGAAAAGAACCCAACAGAAAAACTGAAGATATATTTTGTAGAAGAAGAAATATCAGCATACGGAAAATGCTAAACCTCATTAGCTATCAGGGAAATGCAAATTAAAACCACAACATAAAATTTTAAATCCCTCAACTAGGCAAAAATTGAAAGTATGATCATACCAGCTGTTGATACAATAGGAACTCTTAGGCATTGCTGGTGGGGGTATAATATAATCATTTTGGAAAAAAATATGGCATAACCTATGAAAACTGAATATGTGATTACCTAATCATCTGGTAATTTGTCTCCTGGGTATAAACCTTATGGAATTGCTTGCTGTTAATTTTCCAGTCATATTTTTCTAATTAATAATATAAAATATTCAAAGACCTTTGCACACACACACACACACACACACACACACACACACACACATATATATATATATATATATATATATATATATATATATATATATACACACACACATATATTTGTCTCACAATCTCTCTCTCTCTCTGTCTCTCAGTCATCTATCTACCTATTTATCTCTCTGGCCAGCCAAATACTAATACCTCTTTTTTAAAACCTGTATTTCCATTAAAACCTGTAACTTATCTTTTCCTTGGAAAACTTTTTGATTTTACTCACATTTTCTTATTTATTACCAGATAGGTGAACAAAATATTCTCTTACATGGCTTTAGTGTCCCTTGTGTTTGGAATAAAATCTCTTTTTCATTTCTAATTTGGGGAATCTTTTCTCATTTTGTTATTGATTAATTGATTCTTTCAATAAATATGCATAGACTGATTAGCATACAGGATCATTGTAGATGTTGGGAATTGTCTTCTATTTATAGCAAGTTTTGCTTGATACTTAATGATGTATTATTTGGCATATAAAGGATTATGACAGTCAAATATTTATTCTGGATTATTTATTTCATTATTACAATGTGGTTTTAATGTAATTTTAATGCCTTTTTAAACTTTAAATTCCACTGGTTTTATGATGTTACTGTGGAAACCCCTGCTTTGTTTTAGTTTCTGCTGGCACGTGTCTGGTCCACCTCTGCACTGCCTCTGTCTCAACCTTTCTGAGTTGCTTTGCTGAGGAAGTCCTCATCTATGTAGTATAGAGTATTTTTACCCCAATCGAATGTCTCTCATTTACATATGCTATTATAACAGACACTTGTTCTTACTTCCATCCTCTCGTTCTCTATTTTGTGTTTCTTTGAATGGTTATTTTTTTTTCTATATTTCGCTAAATGGGCTATGCTTTTTTTGAGTTTTCCTTCTCTTGGTCATTGAAAAGGTGGACTATCTCTTTTTATTTCTTTGTGCGGCAACATTTAGGACTAAAGGGCTACAGCATGGGTGGGAGGGGCTGCAGAGCCTCCTGCAAGGAGCTCGCTTTCTGAAGGCTGGTGCTTCACAGGCTGGAGGGAGAGTAGGTGGCAACAGGCTGTTGGTGACCCACATTGAGGCTGCCAAGAACACACCACTTTACTGGCCTGCCATGAACTTCCAGCCAATCCAGCCACAGCCTAATTGGTCTTCCTAATCAGGCAAGGTATTTGCATCTGATTCCCACTGAAATTTCCAGAGCGCAGAGTCTCTCTTAATAGGGGCTACAGTGACTGGTGCCTCCTTGATGAGGGGTGCTTTGGACTAAGGAGATAGCTGTGCCCACAGAGCACCCTGAAACCATTGCTCAGCCTTGGTTGGTAAGACCACGACGCTGGGCCACGAACTCTAGATGTTAAAGACTATCCCTCACACTTTCTCATGTCCCTTTGTCCCCACTCCTGCCTGGCATGTTATTGTCCTAGCTCAATAGGTGCAGAAGAGTCAGGAGAGGCCTGGAAAAAAGGGCACTGCCTAGTCACCTCTCTATTCTGTACCAGGTTTCCAGGAGCAAAGGCAGTGAATCAGACTGCACATGACTCCTCTCCCATGTGGACACATAGGGCCTCCTACCTGGGCAGAGGCTTGGGGGCCAGGGAGATGTGGTCTAGGCCCCAGGAGTGGTGAAGGGGTGGGAGCTTCAGGCCGAACATCTTAGGTGTGAGCTGAGGCACGAGAGTAGGAGGAAACCTGGGAAATTTGGGGAGTGAGGCTGGGTGGGTGAGGCTGGGGAAGTAGGTGGGGCTACCTGAGAAGGCCTCGACTGCTCTGCTGCTTGGAAATGCACTGATGAGGACCCCAACTGGAGGCGGGATCTGTTATGAAGGTATCTTGTAATCCAAGAAGGAAAACGGGTAAGGTGAAGGGGGAGGGCTTAAAAAACCCACAAATGACAAACCTGAAAGGGTCTGGAAACTGATTGAAGGGTGGGCTGAGGGAGGAAATGCCCATGAAATATGGGGTGATGATGGTGCCTTTTAGGTAGGGAGGAAGCACAAGGGGCATCAGGGCAGGAGGGGCTGCAGGGGAAGAACCTGTAGTCAGGGGACCGCCCCACTGGAACTAGAGGCTGGGGAGGGTGATCGCACAAAAGGGGGGCGAGGAAGCTGCAGACCTTGCAGCTGCGCCGTGCCCCATTGGACTTGCGATCTCTCCCCTCTGAGCGGATCTGTGGGTGTGGTGTGAGAACAGGGCAAGCGCTCCAGAACTGCCAGGACCTGCCTTTCTGGGAACTGGCTGTGCTGGCGGCTGCCGAGGGGAGGGGGGTACCAGAGGCTGCTTCCAGGAGATGCTGCTGAGGAAAACAAACAGAAAGGAGTGAGTGAGTGAAAGAAAAATAGAAAGAACTGAAGGAATGAATGGAGGAAGAGAGGAAGGAAGGAAGGGAAGAAGGAATTCAGGGATTGTTTCTCATGTGCCAGGGGGCACAGTTCTAGCCATGTTGCTCATATTACCTTACTTCTTATGATAATCCTACTTTGTCACCCTAATCTTAGAGATAAGGCAACAGAGGTGTCACCAGGGTAAGCAATGGTGGAGCCAGGAATCAAATCCTGGCAGTTGGATTCAGGCTGCTCAGTTCTGTTGCCTGATATGGATGAATGAATGAAGTGTGGGGATGGGGATTAAGATGCACAGCATAAGTAACTTACTGACTGCACATTTAGTGATAAGGAAATTGTGATCTGAATGGTCAGTTGGGGATTCATCTATGCTGCTAGAAGTTGGACAGTGGCTACTGTTGGCAATGTGGGGACTGGGAGGGCATTTGGGGAGCTTCTCTGGTGCCAGTCATTCCATTTCTTGAGCTGGGTGCTGACTCCTCAGGCCTGAGAAACAGGGAAGCCTAGATTATTTAAATTTGAAGTCTTAACAACAGGCATGGCATCTTTGGGCAATTCAGACTATGGCTGATACAATTAATAGAATAATAGAATGTGTCACTGAGCTAATAGATGCAGTGTGCCTGGAATGTGAGCACAATTTTAGACCCAGGCATAGAATTGTTGCCATGGCTGAGGGAATCTGTTAGAACTCTCCAAGCTCCATGAGGCTGGAGACACTTGAATGCTAAAACAAGGCAGGTTGTTGCTTCATTTCTCTGGTACTCAGCTACCAAGAGCCAGCCTCCCTTGTCCAGCTGGCCTCGCGCAGGTTGGGATCAGAGTTTCATCCATGCACAAGAACTTCTGGACATGATGCCTTGGCTTCCGTCTTTGGTGCAAACAAAAGGCATTTTTATAAGCCTCTGTCTTTTTGCCCTGCTTTGAGTATGTTCAGCTCAAACTCTGTGAGTTGCTTTTGGCTCTGGCCAAATTCTGCTGTTTGGAGATTTGTTTTGTTTCTTTTTGATGCTCTAAGAGTCAACAATCACAACAGGCACCTAGGAGAGAACATGTGGTGAAGACAACGGGAAACAGATCCATGCCTGCCAAATAAGGAGGTGAAAAGACACAACCTTTGAGTTACATAAGCAGCTCAGTTCAGGAGGCGCCTCGCCAAGAGAGAATGTGCACTGGCCCCGTGGTGAAATTCCTTGTGAGCAAGCACCTCTCTTCATATCTGGGTTCAATAAAGATAATTCACTTCATCCAGTGTAATCTTCAAGCATTCTATGGCTTCTTTCCCAAGATCTTTCACCTACTTTTTTTTTTAGCATCTTTATTGGAGTATAATTGCTCTACAGTGGTGTGTTAGTTTCTGCTTTATAACAAAGTGAATCAGCCATACATATACATATATCCCCATATCTCCTCCCTCTTACATCTCCCTCCCACCCTCCCTATCCCACCCCTCTAGGTGGACACAAAGCACCAAGCTGATCTCCCTGTGCTATGCAACTGCTTCCCACTAGCTATCGATTTTACTTTTGGTAGAGTATATATGTCCATGCCACTCTCTCACTTCGTCCCAGCTTACTCTTCCGCCTCCCCGTGTCCTCAAGTCCATTCTCTACGTCTGCGTCTTTATTCCTCTCCCGCCCCTAGGTTCTTCAGAACCATTTTTTTTTTATATTGATTATATATGTTAGCATACGGTATTTGTTTTTCTCTTTCTGACTTAACATCACTCTGTGTGACCGACTCTAGGTCCATCCACCTCAATACAGATAACTCAATTTCATTTCTTTTTATGGCTGAGTAACATTCCATTGTATATATGTGCCACATCTTTATCCATTCGTCTGTCGATGGACACTTAGGTTGCTTCTGAGTCCTGGCTATTGTAAATAGTGCTGCATTGAACATTGTGGTACATGACTCTTTTTGAATTATGGTTTTCTCAGGGTATATGCCCAGTAGTGGGACTACTGTGTCGTATGGTATGGTAGTTATTATTATTATTTTTTAACATCTTTCTTGGAGTATAATTGCTCTACAATGGTGTGTTAGTTTCTGCTTTATAACAGAGTGAATCAGCCATACATATACATATATCCCCATATCTCCTCCCTCTTACATCTCCCTCCCACCCTCGCTATCCCACCCGTCTAGGTGGTCACAAAGCACCGAGCTGGTCTCCCTGTGCTATGCAGCTGCTTCCCACTAGCTATCTATTTTACATTTGGTAGTATTTGTAAATCCATGCCACTCTCTCACTTCCTCCCAGCTTACCGTTCCGCCTCTCCGTGTCCTCATGTCCATTCTTTACGTCTGCGTCTTTATTCCTGTCCCACCCCTAGGTTCTTCAGAACATTTTTTTTTTTTTTTAGATTCCATATATATGTGTTGGCATACGGTATTTGTTTTTCTCTTTCTGACTTACTTCACTCTGTTTGACAGAATCTAGGTCCATCCACCTCACTACAAATAACTCAATTTCATTTCTTTTTATGGCTGAGTAATATGCCATTGTATATATGTGCCACATCTTCTTTATCCATTCATCTGTCGATGGACACTTAGGTTGCTTCCATGTCCTGGCTATTGTAAGTAGAGCTGCAGTGAACATTGTGGTACATGACTCTTTTTGAATTATGGTTTTCTCAGGGTATATGCCCAGTAGTGGGATTGCTGGGTCGTATGGTAGTTCTATTTTTAGTTTTTTAAGAAACCTCCATACTATTCTCCACAATGGCTGTATCAATTTACGTTCCCACCAACAGGGCAGGAGGGTTCCCTTTTCTCCACACCCTCTCCAGAATTTATTGTTTGTAGATTTTTTGATGATGACCATTCTGACTGGTGTGAGGTGATACCTTATTGTAGTTTTGATTTCCATTTCTCTAATGATTAGTGATGTTGAGCATCCTTTCATGTGTTTGTTGGCAATCTGTATATCTTCTCTGGAGAAATGTCTATTTAGGTCTTCTGCCCATTTTTTGATTGGGTTGTTTTTTTTTTTTTGATATTGAGCTGCATGAGTTGCTTGTAAATTTTGGAGAGTAATCCTTTGTCAGTTGCTTCATTTGCAAATATTCTCTCCCATTCTGAGGGTTATCTTTTTGTCTTGTTTATGGTTTCCTTTGTTATGCAAAAGCTTTTAAGTTTCTTTAGGTCCCATTTGTTTATTTATGTTTTTATTTCCATTTCTCTAGGAGGTGGGTCAAAAAGGATCTTGATGTGAATGTCATAGAGTGTTCTGCCTATGTTTTCCTCTAAGAGTTTTATAGTCTCTGGCCTAATATTTAGGTTTTTAATCCATTTTGAGTTTATTTTTGTGTATGGTGTTAGGGAGTGTTCTAATTTCATTCTTTTACATGTAGCTGTCCAGTTTTCCCAGCACCACTTATTGAAGAGGCTGTCTTTTCTCCATTGTATATTCTTGCCTTCTTTATCAAATTTAAGGTGACTATATGTGCATGGGTTTATCTCTGGGCTTTCTATCCTATTCCGTTGATCTGTGTTTCTGTTTTTGTGCCAGTACCATACTGTCTTGATTACTGAAGCTTTGTAGTATAGTCTGAAGTCCAGGAGCCTGATACTTCAAGCTCCATTTTTCTTTCTCAATATCGCTTTGGCTATTCAGGGTCTTTTGTGTCTCCATACATATTGTGAAATTTTTTGTTCTAGTTCTGTGAAAAATGCCATTGGTGGTTTGATAGGGATTGCATTGAATCTGTAGATTGCTTTGGGTAGTATAGTCATTTTCACAATGTTGATTCTCCCAATCCAAGAAAATGGTATATCTCTCCATCTGTTGGTATCATCTTTAATTTCTTTCATCAGTGTCTTACAGTTTTCTGCATACAGGTCATTTGTCTCCTTAGGTAGGTTTTTTCCTAGGTATTTTATTCTTTTTGTTGCAATGGTAAATGGGAGTGTTTCCTTAATTTCTCTTCCAGATTTTTGTCATTGGTGTATAGGAATGCAAGAGATTTCTGTGCATTAATTTTGTATCCTGCAACTTTACCAGATTCATTGGTTAGCTCTAGTAGTGTTCTGGTAGCGTCTTTAGGATTCTCTATGTGTAGTATCATGTCATCTGCAAACAGTGACAGTTTTACTTCTTCTTTTCCAATTTGTACTCCTTTTATTTCTTTTCCTTCTCTGATTGCTGTGGCTAAAGCTTCCAAAACTATGTTGAATAATAGTGGTGAGAGTGGACATCCTTGTCTTATTCTTAATCTTAGAGGAAATGGTTTCAGTTTTTCACCATTGAGAATGATGTTGGCTATGGGTTTGTCACATATGGCCTTTATTATATTGAGGTAAGTTCCCTCTATGCCTACTCTCTGGAGGGTTTTTATCGTAAACGGGTGTTGAATTCTGTCGAAAGCTTTTTCTGCATCTATTGAGATGATCATATGGTTTTTCTCCTTCAGTTAGTTAATATGGTGTATCACATGGATTGATTTGCATATATTGAAGAATCCTTGCATCCCTGGGATAAACTCCACTTGATCATGGTGTATGATCCTTTTAATGTGTTGTTGGATTCTGTTTGCTAGTATTTTGTTGAGGATTTTTGCATCTATGTACATCAGTGATATTGGCCTGTAGTTTTCTTTCTTTGTGACATTTTGTCTGGTTTTGGTATCTGTGTGATGGTGGCCTCATAGGATGAGTTTGGGAGTGTTCCTCCCTCTGCTGTATTTTGGAAGAGTTTGAGAAGGATAGGTGTTAGCTCTTCTCTAAATGTTCAGTAGAATTCGCCTGTGAAGCCATCTGGTCCTGGGCTTTTGTTTGTTGGAAGATTTTTAATCACAGTCTCAATTTCAGTACTTGTGATTGGTCTATTTATATTTTCTATTTCTTCCTGGTTCAGTCTCGGAAGGTTGTGCTTTTCTAAGAATTTGTCCATTTCTTCCAGGTTGTCCATTTTATTGGCATATATTGCTTGTAGTAATCTCTCATGATCCTTTGTATTTCTGCAGTGTCAGTTGTTACTTCTCCTCTTTCATTTCTAATTCTATTGATTTGAGTCTTCTCCCTTTTTTCTTGATGAGTCTGGCTTGGTTTATCAATTTTATTTACCTTCTCAAAGAACCAGCTTTTAGTTTTATTGATCTTTGCTATTGTTTCCTTCATTTCTTTTTCATTTATTTCTGATCTGATCTTTATGATTTCTTTCCTTCTGCTAACTTTGGTTTCTTTTTGTTCTTCTTTCTCTAATTGCTTTACGTGTAAGGTTAGGTTGTTTATTTGACATGTTTCTAGTTTCCTGTGGTCAGCTTGTATTGCTATAAACTTCCCTCTTAGAACTGCTTTTGCTGCATCCCATAGGTTTTGGGTCAGAGTGTTTTCATTGTCATTTGTTTCTAGGTATTTATTGATTTCCTCTTTGATTTCTTCAGTGATCTCTTGGTTATTTAGTAGTGTATTGTTTAGCCTCCATGTGTTTGTATTTTTTACAGATTTTTTTCCTGTAATTGATATCTAGTCTCCTAGCATTGTGGTCAGAAAAGATACTTGATACAATTTCAGTTGTCTTAAATTTACCAAGGCTTGATTTGTGACCCAAGGCATGATCTGTCCTGGAGAGTGTTCCATGAGCACTTGAGAAGAAAGTGTATTTTGTTGTTGTTGGATGGAATGTCCTATAAATATCAATTAAGTCCATCTTGTTTAATGTATCATTTAAAGCTTGTGTTTCCATATTTATTTTCATTTTGGATGATCTGTCCATTGGTGAAAGTGGGGTGTTAAAGTCCCCTACTATGATTGTGTTGCTGTCGATTTCCCCTTTTATGGCTGTTAGCATTTGCCTTATGTATTGAGGTGCTCCTATGTTGGGTGCATAAATATTTACACTTGTTATATCTTTGTCTTGGGTTGATCCCTTGATCATTATGTAGTGTCCTCTTTGTCTTTTGTAATAGTCTTTATTTTAAAGTCTATTTTGTCTGTTATGAGAATTGCTACTCCAGCTTTCTTTGGATTTCCATTTGCATGGAATATCTTTTTCCATCCCCTCACTTTCAGTCTGTATGTGTCCCTAGGTCGGAAGTGGGTCTCTTGTAAACAGCATATATACAGGTCTTGTTTTTGTATCCATTCAGCCAGTCTATGTCTTTTGGTTGGAGCATTTAATCCATTTACATTTAAGGTAGTTATCTATATGTATGTTCCTATTACCATTTTCTTAATTGTTTTGGGTTTGTTATTGTAGGTCTTTTCCTTCTCTTGTGTTTCCTGCCTAGAGAAGTTCCTTTATCATGTGTTGTAAAGCTGGTTTCGTGGTGCTGAATTCTCTTAGCTTTTGCTGTCTGTAAAGGTTTTAATTTCTCCATAAAATCTGAATGAGATCCTTGCTGGCTAGAGTAATCTTGGTTGTAGTTTTTTCCCTTTCATCACTTTAAATGTGTCCTGCCACTCCCTTCTGGCTTGTAGAGTTTCAGGTGAGAAATCAGCTGTTAACATTAACCTTATGGGGATTCCCTTCTATGTTATTTGTTGCTTTTCCCTTGCTGTTTTTAATATTTTGTCTTTGTATTTAATTTTTGATAGTTTGATTAAAAGGTGTCTTGGCATGTTTCTCCTTGGATTTATACTGTATGGGACTCTCTGCGCTTCCTGGACTTGATTGACTATTTCCTTTTCCATTTTAGGGAAGTTTTCAACTATCATCTCTTCACATATTTTCTCAGTCCCTTTCTTTTTCTCTTCTTCTTCTGAGAGCCCTATAGTTCGAATGTTGGTGCGTTTAATGTTGTCCCAGAGGTCTCTGAGACTGTCCTCAATTCTTTTCATTTTTTTTTCCTTTATTCTGCTCTGCGGTAGTTATTTCCACTATTTTATCTTCCAGGTCACTTATCCGTTCTTTTGCCTCAGTTATTCTGCTATTGATTCCTTCTAGAGAATATTTAATTTCATTTATTTTGCTGTTCATCATTGTTTGTTTGGTCTTTAGTTTTCCTAGGCCCTTGTTAAACGTTTCTTGTATTTTCTCCATTCTGTTTCCAAGATTTTGGATCATCTTTACTATCATTGCTCTGAATTCTTTTTCAGGTAGACTGCCTATTTCCTCTTCATTTATTTGGTCTGGTGGGTTTTTACCTTGCTGCTTCATCTGCTGTGTGTTTCTCTGTCTTCTCATTTTGCTTCACTTACTGTGTTTGGGATCATCTTTTCTCAGGCTGCAGGTTCATAGTTCCCGTTGTTTTTGTTGTCTGCCCCCAGTGGCTAAGGTTGGCTCAGTGGGTTGTTTAGGCTTCCTGGTGGAGGGGACTGGTGCCTGTGTTTTGGTGGATGAAGCTGGATTTTGTCTTTCTCATGGGCAGGACTGCATCCGGTGGTGTGTTTTGGGGTGTCTGTGACCTTATTATGATTTTAGGCAGCCTCTCTGCTAATGGGTGGGGTTGTGTTCCTGTCTTGCTAGTTGTTTGGCATCGGGTGTCCAGCACTGTAGCTTGCTGGTTGTTGAGTGGAGCTGGGTCTTAGCGTTGAGATGGAGATCTCTGGGAGCACCTTCACTGTTTGGTATTACGTGGAGCCAGGAGGTCTCTGGTGGACCAGTGTCCTGAATTCGGCTCTCCCACCTCAGAGGCACAGGCCTGATTCCCGGTTGGTGTGCCAAGGCCCCGTCAGCCATATGGCTCAGAAGAAAAGGGAGAAAAAAAGAAAGAAAAATATATAGTTAGTAAATAAAAAATTAAAAAATTCTTAAAAATAAAAAAGTTATAAAAAAAAAAAAGAGGAGAGCAACAAAACCAAAAAACAAATCCACCAATGATAACAAGTGCTAAAAACTATACTAAAAACAAAAGAAACCAAAAACATGGACAGATAGAACCCTAGGACAAATGGTAAAAGCAAAGCTATGCAGAGTAAATCACACAAAGAAGCATACACATACACACTCACAAAAAGAGAAAAGGGAAAAAAAAATATATCTATATATAAAAAAAAAGAAGAAGGAAGAGAGCAACGAAATCAATAAACAAATCTGCCAATGATAATAATCTCTACATGCTAGACTAAGATAAACATAAAACCAGAAACAGATTAGATCCAGAAAGCAAACCCCAAGTCTACAGTTGCTCCCAAAGTCCACCACCTCAACTTTGGGATGATTTTTTGTCTATCCAGGTATTCCAGAGACGCAGGGTACGTCAAGTTGATTGTGGAGATTTAATCCGCTGCTCCTGAGGCTGCTGGGAGAGATTTCCCTTTCTCTTCTTTCTTCGCACAGCTCCTGGGGTTCAGCTTTGGATTTGGCCCCGCCTCTGTGTGTAGGTCACCTGAGGGTGTCTGTTCTTTCCTCAGACAGGACAGGGTTAAAGTAGCAGCTGATTAGGGCGCTCTGGCTCACTCAGGCCGGGGCAGGGAGGGGTTTGTAATGCGGGGTGAGCCTGCGGCGGCAGAGGCCAGCGTGACGTTGCAGCAGCGTGAAGCGCGCTCTGTGTTCTCCTGGGGAAGTTGTCGCTGGATCACGGGACCCTGGCAGTAGCGGGCTGCACAGGCTTCCGGGAGGGGAGGTGTGGATAGTGACCTGTGCTTGCACACAGGCTTCTTGGTGGCTATAGCAGTAGCCTTAGCGTTTCATGCCCATCTCTGGGGTCCGTGGTGATAGCCATGGCTTGTGCCTGTCTCTGGAGCTCGTTTAGGCAGTGCTCTGAATCCCTTCTCCTCGTGCACCCCGAAACAATGGTCTTTTGCCTCTTAGGCAGGTCCAGACTTTTTCCCAGACTCCATCCCGGCTATCTGTGGCACACTAGCCCCCTTCAGGCTGTGTTCACGCTGCCAACCCCAGTCCTCTCCCTGGGATCTGACCTCCAAATCCCGAGCCTCAGCTCCCAGCCCCCACCCGCCCTGTCGGGTGAGCAGACAAGCCTCTAAGGCTGGTGAGTCCTGGTCAGCACTGATCCTCTGTGTGGGAATGTCTCTGCTTTGCCCTCTGTACCCCTGTTGCTGCGCTCTCCTCCGTGGCTCTGAAGTTTCCACACCGCCCACCCCCCGTCTCCACCAGTGAAGGGGCTTCCTAGTGTGTGGAAACTTTTCCTCCTTCACAGCTCCCTCCCGGAGGTACAGGTCCCATCCCTATTCTTTTGTCTCTCTTTTTTCTTTTTTCTTTTGCCCTACCCAGGTACGTGGGGATTTTCTTGCCTTTCGGGAAGTCTGATGTCCTCTGCCGGTGTTCAATAGGTGTTCTGTAGGAGTTGTTCCACATGTAGATGTATTTCTGATGTATTTGTGGGGAGGAAGGTGATCTCCGTGTCCTACTCCTCCGTCATCTTGAACGTCTCCTCCTCCCAACTGATTTATAATGCCATCTCTGTCATATTTCAAGTTCCCATAAATGTGAGGTCTATTTCTGGGCTCTCTGTGTTGTTAAATTAGTCCCTAGGTTAGTGCCACACTATTTTAATCACTCGAGCTTTTTTCATAAGTCATATCTGATACTGTATGTCAGATTTTTCTCTTATTCTTTCTTTGACTTCAAAATCGTTTTGGCTATTTTGTACCTTTACTCTTTCGAATGACTTTTAAGATCATTCCAACACGTTCTGTGAAAATGCTGTGTGGAATTTTGATGGGAATTTCATTGTATATGTGATTTATTTGAGTAGAAATTGACATCTATATGATATTAAGTCTTTACAACCATAGCTATGATGTCTGATCCAGTTTTTCAGGTCTTCTTTTATGTCTTTTAAAATTTTCTCCATAATGGTTTTGTGTCTCTTCTGTTGGATTTTTCACCAGATTTCATAAAGTCTCTTGTTACTGCAATGAAATCCTCTTTCTTAAAATACTTTTTCTAGTTGGTTGTCCATGGTGAATTTTATTTTTTTGAATATTGGTCTTATACATAACAGCTTTTCTCTTATGGGTCTTAACAGTTTGCCTAAGAACGCTCTTGGATTTGCAGTTTCTTTTGCATTATGCCATGATCTCATCTTCTATGGACCCTTTGCATTTGCTGTTCCCTTTGTCTGTAAATCTCACCCCGACATTACCACACTCGGCCCATAAGTCCCTTACCTTCCCTTGCCTCTTGAGCCCAGCATTTATTTTGCTAAGAAGTATTTCCCAGCCTTCCCAGAATGGTCACCTTCATTAGCATTGGGAAGTTTACCACAGAGGCTTGAAGAAAGTGAATTTGTTAGTACAAACTAGACAGATAAATCCATTCCCACCTAAACCAAACACGACTACGACAAAATAAAACAAAACTTGATAATATGACTTCTTTAAACAACAGAGCAATGAGTGACAATGATATAAGGAAATATTTCATGTTGGATTTTTAGAAATGATAGTTTGTAAGCCACCATAAGATGAAGTAGTAATCATCAGTTGCTTTTGTGTGTTTCATATGACCATTAAGACTGGGGTATTTTAAATGAATAATTTTCTTTATTTGACAGGATTACTGGTCTGGGAGGGTTGGATTTTGTTTGAATGTTAGGGTTTCCAGCCATCAACAAGAACCCTTAATGTTTCTGTTCACTGCCTCAGTTCACTATCTCATTCACCTTCATGATAACCAACACCTAGCACACACTTGACACTGCCTACCACTTGTTAAATGGTAAACTAGAAGATAGGTTTGTATGCACCTGGATGAGTGAATGTAGCCAACGATATCACATGGGAGGGAAATTATCCAGAGGTGTTTTAGTGAGACATTGGTGTAAAATTAACAGAAATAGAAAATATGTTGGATCATAGTCCAGGATTGAACGAGAACGTCTGTGGCTGCTGGCATATGAAAGAGATTAAATGCATCTTGTCCAAATGGAGGCCAACATATAGAAGGAAGAATCACCCACTTATTAGGCCAGATATAATGTGATTAATTTGCTTTGTAAAGTCATGCATTCATGGTCGGTATTCAGGATGAGGCAGAAGCACTGCTTGGTAGGTAAGGCTGAGTGACGTCTAATGATTTTTTTTGCCATCAAATTCCCTTTATTAGAAGATTATTCCGAAGAGACGCATATAAGTCTGGCCCCACTTCCAGCCCTGTTTCACAGGCATATAAACTACTGTCACTCTTGTTACTTGCTCTGTAATTACCACCGCCCCCACCCCCGACATGTCCAGTGAAGGAGTTTCTATTTAGTGTGCACTAAACAGGTGTATTCATACAACAGAAAAGGATGGAATCAGCAGTCCTGGCTGCCATGACCTGTGATCCTGGTGGGTGAGTTGATCCTCAGATCCTCAGTGTATAAGAAATGGATAATAAGGACTTCCCTGGTGGTCCAGTGGTAAAGAATCTGCCTTCCAATGCAGGGCACTCGGGTTTGATCCTTGGTCAGCGAACTAAGATCTCACATGCCGTGGGGCAACTAAGCCTGAGCGCCACAACTACTGAGCTTGCATTCCTCAACTAGAGAGCCTGCGTGCTGCAAACTACAGAGCCCATGTGCTCTGGAACCTGCGCGCCACAACTGTAGAGCCCATGTGCCCTAGAGCCTGCATGCCACAACTAGAGAGAAGCCTGCGCCACAATGGAGAGCCTGCGTGCCACAACCAAAAAATCACTCGTGCTTCAGCGAAGATCCTGCGTGCTGCAACTAAGACCCGATGCAGCCAAAAAAAAAAAATACATAAATAATAAATAAATCTTTAAAAAAAAGGATAATAATAACTACACATAGCGTCATTGAAAAGGTACAGTGAGACTACATATACAAACTCTATGATAATGATTATGATGGCCATGAGATGCCAGAAGTGATTCCATTATTTCTTTTATTTGATACTTAATGTTTTGTTTCAAATTTCCAGAACTCCCAACAGCTACACAGATGTAAGAATTATCAAAAAAGCTCACAGCTTTATGATAGGTATTTTCAAAGACAAGATAGATATCTCTTAAGTAGTCTGTGTGGCCAGAAGGGGAAGAGATCCAGTGACTCTAGAATGTTCCCCACATGCACATGTCAAATAGCTATGAAAAGGGAAATGCTGACCTGATAGTGGTCTTCCTGAGTCCCTAAAATTCATGGGTCCTGAAATGCATGAATTTTCCTAATGTCCCCTGAGCTTTAGAATAATCTCCTCTACAGGAGCTATAGATATCCCCCAAACCTGACCCCTGCAGCTGTCCACGTGGCCTCATCCTCATGCCTGAGCAGACACGGTTTATGAATCTGCACCATTGTAGGCTTTACATTCGTTGAGGTGGCTGGAAAATGTCACAGAAGTTACCAGGTGAGAGGAAGGGCAGAAATATCTACTGTTCCATTTGTAACCACCTTCACACACACTGCAGACCCACACAGGGATGACCAGAGCGTTAGTAGTCTCTCTCACAACATGCTTATTCAGTGTTCAGGTGCCCATTGTTTGAGTTACTCTTCTATTTCCAGAAGTGAAAATTATAAACTATAAGGTTAAGTTTTAATTCAACAGACAAATATTTATGGAGTGTCTACCATGTTTTATGTATTGTGCAGAACTTGGGCTGTAAATACAAGATTTCTGGTAGAGGGGCAGACACACACACCACACCAAACACCACAGTCCCGCGTACACCAAATAACACACACATACCCCATCTCTTTCTCTCTCTCTCTCTCTCTCACACACACACACACACCTCTCTCTCTCTCTCTCTCTCTCACACACACACACACACACACACAAAGCAAGACAGTTCAAGAAGGTAAAGTCAGTGTGAGAGATGATGAGGACCAAGGCTAAAGGTAGTGGAGCTGGAGGGAAGGCAAATAATAGTCACAAGTTATAATTATACTGTGTGCATAACCACACTGAATAATAGTTATCCAAGGTCACCTGTACGGAAGTATCAATAAAAGAAAACAATGGGCATTGTGAGTCTATGAGTGAGAATCATCCAGACAAGGAGCTGGGTGGTGTTCTTGAACTAAGAAGTGGGGCCATCTCCTCGGTGCTAATACACAATGACTGACAGTTTCACAACTGCTGTCAGCCCTGAACGTGGCTTCCAATTCCAGAGTTAGTCCTGGTGGGCAGAGTTTCCATTCCTCATATCCGCCTGAGCTCACCCAGTTGGCTGCCAGGTTTACCCTCAGAGAGGAGGAGGGCTTTCCCTATGTTCCTGAACTGGGGATGAATCAATAGAACAGAGCTGAAAATAACCTTAGAAGATGAAGTGCTCAGAGAGTTACAGGAGAACATGACCTCCTTCAAGTTGACGAAGGAAGAATCAAAAAGAGAATCAAATTGAATTGGCATGTGCAGGTAGAGGAGCCAAGGGAGGGGCTGGAACAAGGACAGTGTACAGGATGGTCAAGATGGGCCACGTCCATGCAGGATGACTGCCCCATAGGCCATAGTGACAAAGAGGGTGCATTCCTCCCTCCCCAGCTGCTAGCATGGGGCCTGGTGCAGAATAAAGGATTGTTGAAGGGAAATCCCTATAGGGATGCAACTTTTGGGGCTGGGAGTTGGTATGGAGTTGGGAGATGTGATGCCCAACTCTAATCCTCATGCCTCCTCCCTGGCCGGCATCTACTCCTCCATCCTCCAAAGCCAAAGAAAAAATTCCTGTCTTCCTCACTCCAGCAATGAGTTCCGCTCAGTCTCTTGGCTTCTTCCCCAGCTATGCCGAATGCTCTGAGGGGCTTCTCTCCAGTCTGCCAGGCCATACCCCCAAGTTCTCAGCAGTGGCTGAGTCAAGATTCAAACACCCATCATCAACTCATACCTCTCTGCTCCTTCCTTTGGCCCATCACCTTCCTGAAGCAAGGAGCAAGGGTGGATTGGAGCCACAGTCACCCCAATGTTGATAGAAAGGATGGCTTTCACCTACCCTGACTATCAGTCCACTTTTCTTGTCCTCAGAGCCCTAAGGTCTCCTCTGAATATCTCGGCTAAATCCTAATGAGATGGGCCACAAGTTGTTTGAGAAAATCTACTGTCATTTTCTCCTGCCAGAACTCCAGTTCAGGGCTCAGCATTTCTACTTCGAAATGCAGACCCACAGCTACTACAGCATCCCCCAGTGACTTCCCCTGTTGTAACCTGGAACGTTGGCAGGTGCATAAAAGAGTGGCTAATTTATAACACACCCACATTTTTTTTTAACCCTCCTTGGCCGTCTCTTCACAACCCCTCCTTGAAATAATTTTTTTTTTTAGTGGTTTATAGTCTTTGTTTTAGGATTCTGTTTGTTTTTTCCATTTGTCTTCAAAGGAGAATTGGCAGGCAGGGCCCTGTGGTTATTTCCTGATAGAGTATTCGCAACCCAGGAGATATTCTTGTTCTTTTATTTTGGAAACAGAGGCTTCCAGGGCTCTGTGTTTTCCCCAGTGGTATCAGATCAGCTTAATGGCCCAGAACTGTAGTTCAGCTGAAGAGGAGGCGGAGCCTGTTCCCTACGTTGTGTGCAAGTGGGGCACTCAGACCTACACTTCACCAGCGTACCCATCACCCTCTGATTCCCCACTGAGTTCCTTAAAATTAACCTACTGACTAGACTGCAGGGCAGTGGTTTAGTTGGCTATTTTAGGGCCAGATATCACCCCGTGAGAGAGGATGGGACAGCTGAGGGCCTGTCCATGAAGCCGTCTCGTGCCCAGGGTCCCCCAGGTGCACTAAGCCTTCTTTTCCAATTGGAAGCCGGTCCACTTGCACTCAGCATCCCCTGGAGGGGCATGCTGGGTGGGATTCTGGCTCCACCCTCAACAAGGGGCTCCTTCTGCAGGATTCCCCAGGTAGCATATGGAAGGATCTTCTTTTTAAAGAGAAATGTGTTATTTTTCTGATGTGTTCCATACACATAACTTTCTCTTTTGCATATCCATCAGCCTAGACAGAGATCCTCCCACAGTGCTGAGAAGAAACCCGCCATGAAGGATTAACCATGAGTCTGGAGTGTGCACTGATGAAGGCAGGGCAAGTAAGGGAAATTTGCATCCTCTGTTGGTAGAGGATTGGAGGAAGAGGGGGGCAGGAGGAGGAGACGAGCAGATGTGTGCACTGATGTTTGCTCCGCTGGCTTTGCCCCAGAGAGCAGATGTGCTGGACAAGCAGGGAGGGACACCTAGGGTATGTGGGGGAGCTCCCTGCTTGGGGCTCTTGTAGGCGACTGCCATGCAAGGCGGGGTCAGCCAGAGAAGGGTCTTGCTGGATTCCTCATCCAACCTTGGGCTTCTGTTTGGGGTGGACGCTTGATGGAGAGCCAGTGGGCCTGCCAGTGGGTTCATCACGATGTGGAAGCAGTTAGTGCACGTCAGAGGCTGGGTGAGATCCCCTGGTCCAGGTGAGGCGGTGGGTGAGTCAGCGTCGTGGGGATGTTCTGTGGTTAGTGGAATCAGCAGAGAGGGAACGCGGGGCCTGACTGAGCTCAGGAAGGATAGACTTCCACTCCAACCACTACGCAGGCATCTGGTTCCTAGCACGGGGCCAACAATGGATTCAGACACTAGAGTAGTGGCTTGGCAGCTGAGCAGACTTTGGAACTCATTACCTCCCTCCACTGCTGTAAGGCCACGTGACTCCTCCCCACATACACCCAGAGACCGTCTAGGAGGGAAGCCAGGGAGAATAGTAGGAATGAGACAGATTGAACAGTTACCCTCAGAAGGCTGTGCATTATTCCCTGAGGGAGGCTGACACTCTGGACTGAAAGAAATAAGCACGTTCTGAGTGATGAACTGGGGTTTCGCTTACAGGTCATTCTATGCTTTTAGTACCAATTTATTTTATGTCTATCTTCTCTAACATTTTGGGAGAACAGGAAAGAGCAAACTCAAAATGCCAATTGTTAGAAACTTTCCTGAAGATCCTTTTGGCTGATTCTTCTTTGGCACCCTGTCTCCCTAACAACGCTTCCAGGAGGGGGAAGAAATAGTCTCAGGTCACCTTCAGGGCTCTGGTGGAGCCAGACATGCTAGTGGCCAGTTGCTTGGGAAGTGTGTGGTGGAAACCTCCTGTTCCTCCTTCCTGGGGCAGCACAGGAGGGCCAGCAGTGGCCTCCTCTCTCTTTCTCTCTATAAAATCATCTGCTCACATAACAGATGTGATAACCAGAACCAAGGCCTGTAGCCCCTAATCAGACCTGACTACCTAATATCTCTCTTGGTCACTTCCTCTGCTCTTTGTGGCCAGAGTGAGGGGAGGTTTGGTTTTCCCAGGGGTGGGAGGGAGTGACAGGGTCAGGGTCCAGGGAGGCCCTACAGACCCGGGGTCAGGCCTTCTTGTCCAGCACTGACAGGAGTTCTGCTTCAGGTGTGGCCCATGCAAAGCCCAGCTGGCAAGTAAGCACTGTTTTTCCCATTTGACAGGCTCCCCGGGCATAGTCACCTCTCTGAGCTTGAGGGGTTGGCAGGGACTTGGGGCAGGATCTGTGTGTTACTGGTTATTATCTGTTAGAACCTAAATCACACCACCATTTCTAAAGCCTGGGTCCACTCTCCACCCTCCACTTAGCCTGTGTGTGTGACTGGTTCACCCAGAGGGTAGAACTCGGGCCCCAGAGCTGGAGTGCCCCAGGGCTAAGAGCACAGTGCTTGGGGCTGTGAGGGCTGCTCCGAGGACTGGTTCTGCCTCCTGGCCTGTCACCTAGGGCAGGTCACTTTCACTGTCCCTGACTCAGTTTTCTCATCTTAGATATTGTAACAGGTAAGAAAGGATTGTGGTATAAAACGTAACCAGTGAAGGGACCTACAAGTCAGGCCAGTATTTAGGATTGCTGGTGGGCAGAGGCAAGTGTGAAGTGAGAAACCAGAATGGTGGGGAGGGGATGGTGGTTAGACGAGGGAGTCTCTGCTGTTGGACAGACCAGATCCCAGTGCATCAAAAGGGATCATCAGGATCCCAGCAAACAAGCCTGGAGTGAGCCTGACCCTCAGGCCGGAGCGCTCTGACCTCTGTGCTTCCCCTTCAGGCACTTCCTGCCAGACAGGAAGTGGCCTCAGAATTTGGGAAATTGGCATCCGCGGGGAATGGCAAGGGATGTGTCTGATGCCGATGTGATGGGGCAGTACGGGCCCTGGTTGCTACTCTGGAGATGGGAAGAGAAGAGATGTAGATATGGTGGATTCTGAGCCCCCGGTCCCCCAGATTTCCACAAGGATGTGTAGTTTATTTATTCCCTTAGTTACTAAGTTCTGTGCAGGGGCAGCCTCGTCAACATTACTGAAACCTTAGCGTTCCTCACACAGTACAAACTAATGATGTAAAGATAAATGAGACCCATTCCCTGATTTCAAGATGCTTGCCATCAAGCGGGGGAGACGGATGTAGAAAATAATTGTAATATCTTAATTAGTGCCCAAAAAGTAAA
Organism: Balaenoptera ricei; assembly: GCF_028023285.1. Lineage (NCBI taxonomy): Eukaryota > Metazoa > Chordata > Mammalia > Artiodactyla > Balaenopteridae > Balaenoptera > Balaenoptera ricei. Next base: position 46,337,858 of record NC_082654.1, read on the forward strand.
GTGATATTTGACATTACAGTGGAAAAAGGAGGAAATGCTCAACTCTACAGATGGATAACTTAATATGTTAATAACAAAAATTAGGGAGGTGGTTGGTCAAGGGACAGAGATGGGATAGGGCCTTTCATCATAAACCTTTTTATACATTTATGTTTTTTGTGGCATTTAAAATCAGAATATTTTTAATTTATGAAAGCATAATAAGCTCCGCAGCACTTAAGACACTGACTGTCTTATATTCATGTACACATTGAGAATAATACATTTGCAGCACCAAAAGAAAGAGATGCTGAATTTATTGAGCAAATTAAAGAGAAAGTGAAGTTTCCTGGGGGTATTTTTTAAACCACCTGGGATTGAATATTCTGCATGCCAAACACTAGGAAGCTGGATAAAATTAATATGCAGTTAGTAGCTTCAAATTTTGTGCCTCTTAACCAAAAATACTTTTTGATTTTGTATTGTGTATTATTTATCCAAAAGTTATTTATATAATTTAAAAAGTGGATGAGGAAATGATGTAAAAAATAGCTTTTCCTTATTAAAGGCTGACCTCTGTGCTAAGTGCTCATTCCTAGAACAGGAAGCATTAAAAGACAGACTTGAGAATGAGTAGAAGTGTTCCTGATGCTAACGGCAGAGGAGGACCTGGGGCATTTGGGCAGAGGTGCATGGCAGTGTGCAAAGTGGGGCATGTCGGTCCTTGTTCTGTCTGCAAGGATGAGTGGGGAAGCATCAGACAGGGCTGCGAGGGGGAAAGGGGTGAAGAATTTCTTACTGTCAGCTGAGGAATGGGGGGCTCACCAAGTCTGAGGAAGGTACAGTAAGAATCAGGTAAATCCAAAACTAATCAATCAGTCAATGCAAAGCCAGCCTGTTACCCCAAGGGAGGGCAATCTTAAAGCAAGCTGGTTCCAAATCATTTCCAAGTCCAAAGTCAGTACAGTTCAGGGAAGTTCAAAAGGTAATGGAGGAGTAACACAGAAGCCAGCAAACGCAACCTGCACATCACATCTTTACTCAGTCCTTGCTATTTAGGAGATGAGCATCCTGAGGGAGAAAGAGCACAGCACCTCAGTAAGGACCCCTGATTCAGCATAACCAGAGGGGGTTCTAGATAGTGAGAGGTGGTGGCAGTGAGGGAGGAACAGGGCCACATGATTTGAATTGTTTTTTGCTGTGGACAATCTTAACCTGACAGATTTTCAGCAGGGAAGCCGCATGATCAGATTTCTGCTTTAGAAAGAAAGGGAAGGGCTCAGAATTCCAGAATTATGATGTCAGAGCTGAAAGGGGTATCAGCCTGCACTAAATTCTAGCCCCCACCTTGTGTAATAAGCAACTTGTCAACATTATCATACCGTTTATTTAAAAACAAGACCAAAAACAAAACAAAGCAGAACAATACAACCACAGAATCCTTCCTGTTACTTGACCCTGAGTCATCATCCTATTTCTCCTATTTCTAACAGACACATCTTAATTATAGGCACTTTGGTTTCTACAACAGGCCTGAGTTCTTGCCATTATAGATGCCTTCTAGAATAGTACTCTAGTGTCCCATTTTTTGCTTTGCCTTGGGACAAAGAAATGAGTTAAATTAAGTCAGCAGAAGGCTTATGTCTTGGTTTTAGGCACTAAGTGTACAGGGACCCAGTCTCTGTCTTTCAGCACTCCTTCTAATACATTAAGCAGACAGTCATTAAGATTTTAAGTATTATAACTGAATAACAGAAGTGCCTATTGATTCATGAATGCATGCATGCATGCATCGTTTCATCCATCCATCCATCCATGCATCATTTTTTGAGGTCCTGGGGCTAAACTCGCTTAGATCACTGAGCTTACATTCTAATGGGGGAGAGATAAACCATATCCAGGTTAACAGAGAAAAATCATTGCAGGTGATGATAACAAAGAAAATAAGATGAAGAAATGGGGAGAGGATTGAGGGATGGGGCAGGAAGGGAGTTGCATTTCAGGTAGAGTGATTAGGGAAATTCTCTCAGAGGACAGCAGGGATAAGCTAATAACTGAAGAATGGTAAGGGTGCAGCCAGGTAAACATCTGGGGCAAAAGCTTCTAGGCAGAGAGGACTGTACAAATAAAGGCCGTAGGCGTGAATGGTCTTGGGGTGTTCAGGGAACAAAAGGAGGGGAGTGTGGCTGGAGCTCTGTGACTGGGGAGTAGGAGGAGTGATGTGAGAGGCCAGGGAGGGATGCCGCAGTGCTGCAACACAGAGGGCTCTGCCTGGGCGCCACTGCCCCTCACAGAGCAGATGGCATGTGAGTTAGGTCTTGAAGGATTAAAAACTGCATGTGGGTCAAGTGGGTTTATAAAGATGTGGGACTTCTGGAAGGCTCAGGTTGGAGGCAAAGAAAGAATAATAACAAAGATGACATACTAATGTTTATTTCTCCCTAATTATGTTCCAGGCACAGTGCTGCATGCCTGTTCCCATTCAAACCTTGTAATCTCTTTATTAGATGGGTCCTCTGATTATCCTTTATTCTTTTACAAAAGAATAAATGGAGGTCAATGGTCAGGTTTGAGGCTTGTTGACTTTGAGGTACCCATAAGAGGCATTTAGATGGAGATACAGAAATAAGCCATTGGAATCACACCTTGCTCATATCAGGAACTCTGTACATAAGTGATGAATGAAATTGGGGTGAGATATAAATTGGGAAGTAAGCCCTCCAGGGGTAGTACTGAACTTGAGAGGGTAGATGAGAGTCTGTTTTGCAACCTCCTGGACACTGGGATGAGGTTGCTGAAATGCTAATTAAAATCTGCTTTACTTTCCAAAAAAGGCTTTTTATGACCACGATGGTGGCTGTGTGTCTTTTCTGATCATTGATTCTCTGAATCCCATACCTGTATTTAGGTAGAGACTTTGTGCCTTTATGAGCAGAGCCCACCTTCCATAAAAGATGTGACAAGGCTTCTTTGAGCTATGGTGTGGCCACGTGACCCAGACTTTGAGAACCAGTTGCATGTGCTTGAGCTTTGAAACAAGAGCTGGGCCACACAGCATCGGTTTGGAGGTGTCATTAGAGAGATTGGAAGTAGTGACCCAAGACTGCAGGGACAGAAGTTCCAGGCAGGGTCCAAAAACCAGGGTCGGGATCCTGGTGATGCAAGCTGCACAGCTGAACTCAGTAGTTTCTCTATGGTCTATTCAAGTTCTCTCATTTTGGCTTAATTTTGTTTATACGTGATTTCTTAAAAAACTGCCCAGTTCATTTACATAATCACATTTATTGTGTAGGGTTCAACATGGTGCTCTCTTATAATTATTTAGTCTCCACTGTCTGTGTTTATAAACCCTTTCTTCTTTCTTTTTTTTTTTACATTAATAAAGGGATATTATTTTATTAAATGAAACAATGATATCTATCAAATATATTTTTTCCATTTACTTGCTTTTTTAATTGAGATATTGACATATGACATTATATTACTTTCAGGTGTACAGCATAATGATTCAATATGTATCAAATATAATCTTATATGAAAAATTTAGAATGAAAAAATATGAATTTTGTAAAACTTAGATATAAGAAAGTGTGACATATATGTACATCTTTCTCTGAGTGGTTGAATTAGAAAAAATTCTTATGCATTCCTAGAACATTCAAATTTTGTGTAGTGAGCCCATGTTTCCTTTGTACTCAGAAAAAAACAAGGTGTTACTTGAAAAATAAACTGTGATCACATAGCATTACAAAGACTCTAAATTTGTTCTGAACATTATATTTAGGCAAATATTTTATGTAAATATGATAAGTATCATATACCCATCATCATGCATCTTTAATAATTTCTCCAATGAAAAAAATATCTTTAAAGATGCCAGGTTCCATACTACTGTACTTTGTAGAAAAATAACATTATTTTATGCAACCTAAGAAATGTACCTAAATTTCTCATAAAGCCTTTGCATTTGTTGTAAATATATTAATCAAACATTTTCCAAATTTGTCAGTTATTGATATTGATGATTGCTCAGTTAGAAGTGAAAAATGCTCTTTTCTCCTTCAAAGCCATAAAATAATTTTATAATATAATTTTTAATAGAATGTAATATAATATAATATGTATTTTTTAGGTTATTATTACGAAATTCCTTCCATTGGAGCAGTTAGAGTCGAACTCAGGTATGGGTATTATCCTTTCTTATCTCTAATGCTATTTGTGTTTGATCTCTTTTCTTCTTGGTCTGACTTAAAGAGGTCTGTTTTTATTATTTAAAAATAACAAGCTCTTCATTTTACTTATCCATTAAGTAATTTTCCCCTTTATTTTTTTAATTTCTGAGTTTACTGTTTTTTCATATTTGTTTGGTTTATCTTATTATTTTGCTATATCCTTTTGTTGGATGCTTAATTCATTTATTTCACTATTTTACTTCTAAAAAGTAGTTAATTCTGTAAATGTTCCTCTAGGTGTTACCTTGACTAAATCCCATAGGTTTCTGTGTGAGGTATCCTAATTGTGGTTCAATTACAATTTTGTTTCCATGTTTGGCTCCAGATTTATTTGAATATCCGGGTGCTTAAAGTTGTTGGCTCTTCTTCGGTTATTAATTTCTGGTTTTATTACATTGTGGTTAGAGAAAGTAGTCTGAAGGATTTCAATTTTTAAAAAATGTATCTTTTTTGGTAGCCTAGAACACGCTCAATTTCTGTCAGTGTTCCAAATATATATAATGGAATATATATTATGTGTTAGGATATAGTAACACACACATCTACACATTGTCATGTGCATATATTTATATATTTAGTCTGATGGTTAGCTGTATTAGACGAGTTCTGGATTAATTTCAATGCAGATTCATTGAGGCAGACTTGTCCGTTTCGTTCTCAGCTCTGCCGCAAATACCTAACAGGATCTGACTCATACTGAATGAATTACAAAAATTTATATCCTTAGTTTTATTTCTATATGAAGCATCATTTTCAGAGTTGTACTAAATTCTTCTATTTCGATCATGTAGTTTTGTTAAATTTGTCTTTATTTAAATATGTTTTAGGGTATTCTTAAAGCTTTTGGGTACTTGAAGATTTGTGATGTTATATATTGGTACATTTTTAAAATACTAAATGCTTGTTATGTTCTGGGCACTGTGCTAAGCACTAGAAATACAATGGCAAATTAAAAAAAGCCTAAGTTTCCTGCATTTCATGATTCATACATGTATAGTTATGGAAACAAATAATAACGAAGTAAATAAGTGAATGCTAGTTTGAAAGAATTCTGACTGGTGCTCTGAAGCAAACCAATGGACCAAAGTTAAAGATAGTGAGGTGGGATGGTCAGGAAGTCCAGCCTGTGGTGGGGTTGTTGAATAGGAGGCCAAAGGACAAGGTGAGCCAGCCCCACGAAAAGCTGGGGGGCAGTCCTCCAGGCAGAGGGAACAGTACCTTCTATTACTATGAAAGCGCTTCTCTCTCATTTAAGGTTTGGCTTGACTTCTCCGTTAGCAATATTGATGATTCAGTTTTCTTTTTGTTGGTACTCACATTATACACATATTTATCCAGACAGTCATACAATCCATGCAATTAGGTATCAATATTTTTGTATCCTTTTTGTTGGTCTTATAAATAAAATATTAATTTTGGATTCTCCCCCCTCCCCTCACCCCATTGGTAAATTTTTGATTTGTGATATGGGAATTTAAACCACGTGTAATAATCTCTGATAGATTTGGTCTCGTTCCTAGATGTTTTATGTACTATCCCTTAGTTTGCAGCATTGCTTGGCCTTTCTGCTGAGTTTTATACTGGGCGTTATTTATTTCTTGTCGTTGAATAGCTGTGTTAGAGAACAGCCTTGTTTTTGGGTTAATTCACATGATTACTTTTGAATTTCTCTGAGGATACTAACTGAAATCATTCCTCCTCCCAGCTTTATTCAGGTATAATTAACAGAAAAATTGCATATATTTAAGGTGTACAACATGTTTTGATACATGCATACATTGCGAAATGATTACCACAGTCAAGCTAAAATAACATACCTATCACCTCACAGTTACTTTTTTTTTTTTTTTTGGTGAGAACAATTGAGGTCTACTCTCCTCAGATTTCTAGAATACGAAACAGTATTACCAACTGTAGTCACCACACTGTACATTAGATCCCTAGAACTTGTCCATCCTGTTCATAACTGAAACTTTGTGCCTTTTGACCAACATTTCTGAGTTCTGTGTTTCCTGCAATACCTCTGTTTCCTCAAAGGCAAATTATTCTACTAGTCCAGTTTGTTGTATCTCCTTCTTGGCGGTTGAGTTTCCTCAAATTTGGGGTGACCATTTAACATTCACACTTACAAAGAAAGTTCTGGATTGGACATTGGGTAGTGGTTGTACATTAGTGTACAGGTTGTGAAGGCAGAGTTCAGTTTACCCTGTCAAGCTCTCCACCCTGCCCTCCACCTGAGCTTCTTCTTCCCTGGCTGGAGGGTGACGCTTAGCAGGAGACAGGTGGGGCCCCCTCCCATTGGGGCAGCAGTGAACATGTTGGTCTGGGGGCAGAGAGCGTTGGGAGATGTTAATACTATCCCAGGTAGATGTTGCTTTCCCTTTTTTCCTGTATCCATGAAGGCAGGGAGACGTTCCTGGGGTACTGCCATGCTCCTTTGTTTGGCCCAGTGCCTTCTGAGACCTCCCCTCTGTATTTCTCCCTTGACTCGGAGTCAGAAATTCCCTGGAGTTTCTGGTCCTCTGATGGGAACCTTTACTGTTTTATGCTTTTAAACATTTGCCGCTATTTTCATTTTTTTTTCCAGTTATTTCAATGGGATTGAGGGAGGGAAGAGGTAAACACGTGGCTTATTTTGTCATCAGGGTCAGAAATCTGCATATAGACTTTGTTGGGAGATGATGTAGCAACAGACACCGATTCATACCTTTTCCCTTTCCAATTTGCTGGCCACAACAGGAGGGCTAAGGCAGAGATTCCAGAGTTAGAATCTAAAAAAATCAATGAGGCTTTCAGAATGTAGATTTAAGTGTTTGCTGGGTTTTAATTCATCTGTCACATGGGGTGTTTCAGGATTCCTACTCAAATAAACTCATAAGAAAATTCTTTCTTTTCTGCTCGGCACCAAGTCAATTCTGCCGACTCACAGTGGCATCCCCTCTGGGCCAGTGTTTAACGTGGGATTGTGGGGGCTGGTGGGGGACAGCTGCTTCCAGGGGAACTGTGGGGCAGGCAGAGGACAATAAAAGCTAGTAGTCAGACTCCTGGTTTTGCAGCAGCACAGCAGAGGGAGAAGGGAATTGGGAAGTCATGAAGTTGTCAGTATTTGTGACAAATGGCACAGAGGCAGGGAAGTGCAGGGTTCATTTGAGGAAAGAAGTCTCCTGTGACTGGAACATAAGGGGGTGTTGGGGGATGCTGTTGAGCAAGCTGAGTGGGTGGATCCAGGTATTTAAGAGCCTTACTTGCTGAAATAGTAGGATTGTATTTAACAGGCTATGGGGAATGATGTAAAGCTCTCAGGAGGGCAATGGCATGATCGCAGAGGTGTATTAGGTGCCAGTGTGTGCCAAGGAGGACAGACACTGGCTATTTGGGACGAATATAGGAATGTACCTCAGGGGCAAAAAAGACAGTGCTGGCGAGGTGGCACTACTCAAACAAGCTGAGTGACAGGAGGCATCCTGTGAGTTGTCGTGGGTCTCGGCATGAGAGCAGAGCATGTTGGACCCCTTTCTCAGAGCTGGGCTTAGGCTGGGAGAGCACTGCAGGGCAAGATGGGCTCCAGCCTGGATGAGCCTGGTCAGAATCCCAGTCACAGGAGCTCCCTGTGCTCATGAGGATGTGGGCTGGATGAGCGGAGAAGCAGGGTGAAGCACTGCGTGGGGAAGCCAGGAGCACCGCTGGCAGGGCGGTCAGTGACAGGGAGCATCACAGCTCTGGTGCCATGGTGATTCGGGGCCCAGCATGATGGCGATGGCTGAGTTCTCTGTCTGAGGTCATGGGGAGGGTTGACCAGAATGGAGAAGAGAGGAGGAGGGGCACACTTAGGAGAAAAGATACTGAGTTGAGTTGGGGGCATGTTGAATTTGAGGTGCCTGGGGGACCCCCATTAGGGATGTCCAGTAGATAGGTGGGGACATCCAGTCAAGCACTGGAATGGGGCTCTGGAGCCTTGAAGAGGAGTCAGGAATTGAGTCCTTGCCTGAGAGATGGTTATGGTGATGGTGGGAATCTGTGAGATTGCTCCGGATGAAACAAAGAAAACAAGCCAAGGAAGCTCATGGTCAAGGCCAGTGAGTGCAGTAAGGACCTAATGTATACTTGAAGTATTTCTTTATCTATAAAGGGCCTTTTATTTCATGTTCAATGAAAATTCCAGCATTTTATTATTAGTGGTGTTTAAAAGAAATGACTCAGAGGGAATTCTAGCTCAACATGAGAACTGCTAGATGGGCAAGCCTTGTTGCCTGCTTTTCTGAATTGCTTGTGGTACAATTGGGCCATTCACCTTGTTCCGGGCACTCTGTGTGTTTCCTTCTTTCCGGATTAGACCTATTTGCTAGGGAAAACAATTCATTTCTCAGGGCTTCAGTTTTATGTACTGTTGATCTATTACTTTATTTCTCTAATCGCTTTCCCACAGCCAATAGTTTTTACTACCTGGAACTAAAAACAACCTACAGGATACCAAAGCACAAGTTAAAGAAAATCATCTATGCTTCCAGTGGGAGGAGAGGGGAAAAAATAGTCCACCTACTTGCTTGGAAGGAAATGTGGCCTAAACAGCTATTTGACTTTGTATTCATTTTTCAACTAGTTGTATTGGCCTTATGTTTTTCATTACACTGTAAATCTCTTTACCATATTGAAAATTGAGGAACACGTTTCTTCTCTTTGGTTCCATGCATCTGAAGGCCATTGATGGACAAGTGTACAAGTGCCAGTGGAAAATGGCTTTTTTGGAATATCAGGTTTGGTCCTCAGAGATTAAGAGGACTCCATGTGTTGAGCAATAAATCTGGATTCTGCTGTGTTTAATTAAGGTAATTTTCCTTCTTAGCTCCAGATGTGGAGATGAGATTCAATTTTATTGTGCCTAAAAGAACATGTCCTTCCAAATACACGTGTCACCAGCATGGAATGTGACCACAGCCTGTGATGAGGGTCTGCTTCCTAGAAGAAGTTCTAGCCCTGTCTTCTACTCCTGTGGAGTTTTCCATTGCATGACTGTGATTTGTAAGGTGATAGAGTCCCACTGTATAGATGCCAGATGCAAAGGGAGAGCAGGGAAGGGTGAAAAGTTGAGGCAGTGGAGGGAAAGATGGCTGGATGATGTTTCCTTGCCAGGTACAGCATCAATGAATAAAGACTTTGATCACCCAGAAAGAACAATTCCATGATCCTGCCCTCTTTTGCCAATTAATTGATAAATGTTAAGAGAATCACCTAGTTTGACCATAGCAGTCCCTGAAAAGGTTATCTGAAAACAACACTATCATCACCAAGTGAACATTGCAAATCCTAGGACAAAAGAGAGCTGATAGTCATGTCAAACGGGGCTGACCTTCCTCCAGAGTTTTCTCATTATGGGGTAGCCCAACCTATACTTGACCACGTTCAGAAAAAGGAAATGTAACCTCTCAAAGGGAAGCCCATTCCCTCTCTGGAGAATTGAGGCTATTAAAAGTATCTTGCTTATATTATTGTGACGAATTCCTTTGCTCTGAGTCTTTCTCCCTTTTGTTCTAGTTTGTTCTCTTAGAGAAACACGAAGCAAGCCGAATGTTCCTTACTAAGGCCAACTATCTCTTAGACTCCAGGCATCCAAAGTGATAAGTACATTTCCTTGTCCTCAAAAACATCATAATTGAGCAGAGAGAGGGAGAAAACCACAAACTCCCCAAGGTTAGGGGCACATCTTATTCATCTGTATTTTTAGTGACTGGTAGAGCAGCTGGCACCAAAGTAGGCACTCCTTAGATATATTTGAAAGAGTTGATAGACACATTAACTACCTTCTTTTCTCTGATTATTAGGTCCCACGTGCAACCCTGGGGCTTTCTGTGTCACCTTGCATGGCAACTAGAGCTCCTGCTTCCTGCTGTCACACCTGGCTTACAACATTCAAGCGTTATAAGGCATTAGTACTCTATCCTGATTGGCCATGTCTGCACATGTGTCTGTGTAGTGTCTGCCTAAGAACCCCCTGTCCCATGGCCTGATCCCAGTCAGCCTGGCCTAGACAGAGACTCTAGGGAGCATATGATGCTTGAGCGCCTGTACAACACATCCCAAGCCTCTGGAGTTGGCAACTTCTGGTTGCGCCGTCCACGCTGCTAGGGCAAGTGGGAAGGAGTCTCTGCTCAGTGTGAACTCCGTCTGGCTAGGAAGATAATATAGATACGCAAGGAATCCCAAGACAGTTGTGGTGATGGAGGAGTGTTGCAAATTGGCCCTGGAGTGGAAGGAAGAGTAACGTGCAGTGTTAGCCTGCTGTCCTTGTTATGGCTAGAGGCGTTTCACACCAGAAGGGGTAGTTGGTAAGACCACTAGCACATAGCCTTACTAGGCAATGTGCGTCAGAGAGTCATTAATGTGTCAAAGAATGCGCAAGCTCCCCTTGGGGGAGTCATTCATTCGTTCATTCAGTTGCTAATAGGAACTCCACTTGGTGCATTGTCCCAATGCCCAACAGTCTAGATCTCTGCTTTCTAATGGGGCGGGATTGAGCATAACCAGACACAGAAATTAAATAAATATGGTGAGGCCTTGGAGACCACAAAGTAGCATTATAGGGTAGGCAAGATGGGCTGGTTGGGGAAAGGCTCATGAAGAGGTGACATCTGAGGTGAGACTGAGTGACAGCAAGGGGACCAGCACAGTTGAAAGTCATAAACAGGGGTGATGAGCTGGCCATGATGCTGCACTCCAAGGAAAATGCACCAGGGAGGAGAGAAAGAACAGCAGTCTCTAGACCCTCCGCATTTGTGCCCTTTTCTGGTTACCTGAGAAGTCCAATGGCATTCTCTATTGGTTAGCATTTAGTGAGGAGGACCAGACTTAGCAAATAAAAATATAGGACACCCAGTTAAATTTGAATTTCAGATAAACAAAAAATAATTTTTTAGTATAAGTATGTCCCACAGAAAATATTAAAATTCTCTGTTGTGGAAGTAAATACAAAAAAGGATAGAAGAAAGAAGAGAGAGAAGTCGCAGATACCATTCCTACTTAGAGGGAGGTGACTAGGTAGAAAACTCTGGGTTGGCTGGCCTCCCCTCAGCTTTGAAGAGACCAGTCTATCCCATGGCCAGTGATGAACGCAGCCCAAAGTGCAGACAGGTGGTTGAGTGGGGGAAAGTGTGGATGAACAAGCCTGGTCCTTCTGCCTTTTAGGACCCGCTACAGAAATGAACAGTGGGGGATCCCGGCGCTCTCCCTGGATCCAGCAGGGCTGGTGGGCAGTGTATAAGAAAAGCTGTTCAGAGACAGGACCCTGGGGCCAACCTGAGCTTCATACTAGCTGTGGTGCCTTGGGCAAATTATTGAACTGAGGATAGCAATCCCTTAATCTACCTAAAGCAGATAAGAGAAGGCTAAATACCCTAAGGCTGTTGTGAGGATTAAATGAATTAATACAGGGAAAGGCATTAGTTAAATTCCTGGCCCACAGTAACTACTTAAAAAAAATTTCTAAGATAGTATAGTATGTGTTTGCTTCTTCACTCAGACTATATTGCAGATGGCTTAAGACCAGGCAGCAAACTTGAGGTGGAGCCATGGTTATCAAAAAGGCTGCGCAGACCACAAAGTTGATTTATCTCAATCATAACAGCAGCAAAGTCCTGTTATTGTAATGAATCACAGCATGAATGCACACAGATGCAGAAGGCTGGACTGTGCAGCCAGGGTAACGAAAAGCAGACACTTGTAATATCCTAACAACGTGTGTAGTAACCAAACCTGTAGCCTGGTTACGCAAAACAGGCCATAATGAAATCCAGTTTCTTTATGGAATATTTTCCCTATATGATAAGGTATTGCATATGGTTCTTTCTCCCTTGTATAGCAATTCCTTCCAAAGCAAACATTTTAAAGATTTTAACTGAAGTTGGAAAACTAAGACTGGTCTCAGTGTAAGAATGTCAAAGCCATCTACAGTACTAGAAAATCACTGCTCTGCAATATAAAACATGCAGAGCAGTGGTGCTCAAAATAATTTAATCGTAGAACACCGTTTCCTGGATCTGAAGGGAAACATTTCTACTTGGCCACTAGAGCTTTCTGGAGAAAGGCACTATATATCTGCAGTATGGTAATGGTAATTTTGAATTTCAAAGAGAAAACGAAGCAGGGATTTTGTTTATTTATTTATTTATTTATATTTTTGGCTGTGTTGGGTCTTCGTTTCTGTGCGAGGGCCCTCTCTAGCTGCGGCGAGCAGGGGCCACTCTTCATCGCGGTGTGCAGGCCTCTCACCGTCGTGGCCTCTCTTGTTGCGGAGCACAGGCTCCAGATGCGCAGGCTCAGTAGTTGTGACTCACGGGCCCAGTTGCTCCGCGGCACGTGGGATCCTCCCAGACCAGGGCTCGAACCCGTTCCCCTGCATTGTCAGGCAGACTCTCAACCACTGCGCCACCAGGGAAGCCTCGAAGCAGGGATTTTGACAAACTTTGAAGGGATCATCATTTCAATTCTTTGAAGATGACTTTGAAAGATTTTGTTAAAATAGCTTAGACAGAAACTGAGAAACATGGCAATCAGTTTGAAGGAAAAGAATCAAATTTTGCTGTTTGTATTTTATTTTGAACACATTTAATAAATAAGGACTTTTCTGTATCATGAGAGCAAAACCCCAAAGCACCAGTGTGGTTGGGGAGAGTCAGAGTCAAATCAGGCAGCACACACAGCACTGTGTTCAGTGATGAGGACCACATTTCTGAGAAGTTTCTCAGGAAGGAATCTTTATAGATTCTTTATAGAATCTTTATATAAATATACATATATATAAATATATATATATAATATTTCTTTTTTTCCCCTGGCAGAATCTTTTAAAGAATGATTGTCTAGTTAGTTCTGGAAAATAGATTCTGATATTGCTCCATTCATTGGCTATAAGTCTGATCTTTTAATATTAATTGTTGGCTATTTTTAAGATTTTTTTGTGTGCAGAATGGTGCTCAGTGAACATACAGGGTTTTAAACATGACATATTCCCATATTTGAAAAAAAGGCTTATGCCATATATATTCCTGTTCTACAGTTGTTATATACTTCAGTGCAAACTTTTAGCTCTTTTAGGCATAGATGCATGCATACATTAATAAAATCAATTGTGTGCATAAACCAGTAAAGAGCATATATTTTTTAAATTGGCCTCTGAATTGAAAATTAGAAAAAAAAACTTCAGCAGGTACTTATTAACCTGAAGAAGGATAACCCAGGTAAGCAAATGTAATCAAGACTTCAGTTCAAGTCCTGTCTCTCCCTTTTTCTCCCCTCTTCTCCCCCCGCCCTCTTCTTACCTTCCCTCAGCATCCACATCTGCCCTTGAGAACAGCTTCTTAATAGATGCTCAGTCACACACCCAGGACATTCCATTAGATGCACCTCACTCTCATGCTTTTGGAAAAAACTTCACACAATTTGGAGGATATTTTATATGATTTTCAGCATGTATTTTACATGGTTTCCCCCTAATTATCAATTTTGTAAAGCGGTGTGTGTTTAGACCTACAAGTTTGGCCTCATTCCTCTTACTGTAATTTGGCTGGTGACAATTCAGTAGATGTGGACTGAGAACTGTTTCTACATCCTAACTACCTGTGTAGTGCTTTGAAATTTTCAAAGTGCTTTCACACAGATAATCCTGTTTCACCTTGGTGACAATTATGTGAGCTACTACTTGTCAATATCCTCATTTATACCAATGAGAAACTGATGAATGGTGAAATTGAATAGTGTAATATCCAGTAGCTCTCCCTCTGATCACATTCATCTGGCTGTCACATTGGATCAGTGATCCTCAGCCCAGGATGCCTATGAGAATCACCTGGAGTATTAAATATCCCAATGCCCAGGCTGCACATCGGTCCAAATAAATCAGAATTTCTGGGGGGTGCAATCAGGATCAGTATTGGTTAGACCTCCCCAGCTAGCCCACCGTGTAGTTCAGATTGAGAACTGGCTCTCTGGATCAAGTACCTCCTTTCCCTAAATATTCATTGATTAGTTAATTCATCCCCGATATTACTGATTGTGCCAAATTGAGAATGCATCCTGAGGAATAGGGCTCAGAACTGCATCCAAGATTTTATTGACAATATATTTTCTCTAGCTGTCACCCTCCATTTCTTCTTTGGTTTGGCTTTGTTTTAATGCCAGATTTTCTAAGTGTCATTCTAAGAAAGGAGGGTGGGGCGGGGTCAGGAATCTCTGTTGCCATCATAAAAGTCAAAATCGGTTTTTTCTCTTCTGGTGACGAATCACTACCTCATGTTTCTGGAAGTATTGCAGCATTCCATTCAGATTTGGGTTTGGATAAGCCAAAGCGTTTCCTCAAAATCACCATTGGGATCAGCTCACAGACTCACTCATTCTGTTTACTGCTGCTCTTCCTTAATCTATTTCACACGTCTCACTGGTTTTATGGGATGGGCCACTCAGTCTGTTGTTCTGTCCATGGATCTGCTTCTCCAGGGACCAAGAGCTTTAGGTTTTCAGGCTGTGGTTTCCATGGAGGTGTGGGACTGACCTTCTTTCCACTGTAGCTGGCCTCTAACTGCACTCAGAAGAGCACTGGCACTCCAGAACTGCAGCCTTTGGCAACTCCCTCCCACACAGACTCACTCTTCTCAGGGAAAATGCAAATGAAGCCAGCTGGGCAGTGCGCCCCTCAGTTCATGGGTTCTCAGCTACTGGTAAATTTCCCTCTTATGGCTGTTAACCTATGAGGTCAATCCAGTAGCAATCTAAGGCTCAAGAAAATCAGTTTTCTGGAGAAGTCCAAGAACACATCTTAGGGAATTTAGCTCTACCTTTGGGTCTGGGATCATACAAGGGAACATTTTCTATTCTGGTCTAGAACTGGAACACTGACCAGTTGGGTGGGTATATTTTCTAAACTAACCCCAGTGCGCTCACCAAACAGAACGGATTAAGATTCTGAGACTCAAGAGGTGATGTGACCAAAGAAAACTATTTTTATTTTAAAATCTTTTATATATTTATTTCATTTTTAAATTTTCTTATTTTTTATTTTATTATTTATTTTTGTTATGCACAAAATGATATCCAGTGGGTAAGTAGGTTTATAATAGGTGACTTCTTATATATATTAGCAAAAATAAACACTTTGTCTCCTAGATTCATTCCAGTTTTTCAGTAGCTGTGAACTTCAGTGCAAACTTTTAGCCCATGG
Source organism: Balaenoptera ricei (assembly GCF_028023285.1). Classification (NCBI taxonomy): domain Eukaryota; kingdom Metazoa; phylum Chordata; class Mammalia; order Artiodactyla; family Balaenopteridae; genus Balaenoptera; species Balaenoptera ricei. The sequence continues at coordinate 46,353,275 of NC_082654.1, forward strand.
GATAGAAAGAAAACCAACTCTAAGAGTAGGGTCAGCACTAGGATTCAAGCCTCTGGCCATGATTTGAACTTCTGAGTCATGCACTAATAATTTTCATACAGTGCCTGAGGAAACTGTACCTAACACTGTAGATAAGACAGCCTCTTTCTGATTTTGATGAATAAATACCTGCAAGAGAAATTGCTGGGACAGAGGGCATTAATGCAGCTTTTGCAACATATAAATAGGAAGGGTGAGCCACTTTCCAGGCCCGCCAGCAGTGAAGAGGAAGGACGGTCTCCCTGAGCTCATTGTTCACAAGGGGATTGTGGGATGTTCTTTAACAGGTTAATTTTGTCAGTAATGTGTAGACCTTGGTGTGCTTTTAAAATATGTGCTGATTTTATTACAAGTGAACCTGTGCTCTTGTTTCTCCCTTTTACAGGTTGACCATCTGTATACCTTTCTTTCCTTTTTTCCCTCAAACTTTCTGCTCATATCTTTTGCCCATTTGGATGGAGTATTTTCTTTTTTCTTATAGATTTATAAGAGATTCTTGATTTAATGATAATGCTAAGCTTTTTTCTGACATGTACTTTACAAATATTTTCCAGTTCATCACATGCATTTAAATGTTTTAACTAATAATTTTAAACATACATATTTTCTTAAGTCTTACATGGTTTTATCTCTTAATCATTTTTCTTTTGGTTTCTGTGGTACATTCCTGGGGAGTCCCTCACTATGTTGAAAACTCTTGGGGTTTTTTCTAAGTCGGTAACTTCATCTCCTATAATGCGGAGGCTTTTCAAAGGAATATCTTGACCATTTTCTCATGGAGCATGATGCTGTTTTTGGATTAAAAATTCGATTCCCCAATATTATCACTTCTTTTCAAATTTAACTTTATTGTGGAAAATATTAAACATACAGAGAAGCAGAACAAATAGTATAATGAAACCTGATTTATTCATCTCCCAGCTTCAATAATGATCAACTTAGCCATTCTTACTTCATCTATCCCTTACTCTTTTTTTTCCTTTGAAACAAATTCTATATATCCTGTAATTTCATCCATAAATACTTCAGTATATCTCTCTAACAGAAGAGTTTTTGTGTTATTTTCATACCTAATACAACAGTCGTTAATGCTTTAATAGGTATTCACATAAAAATTTACATCAAACTATCTTCTTCAGTTGCTTTGCCGGATTCAGGATCCAGACAAAGTCCCCACATTTCACTTCAGTGATGTGTCTTTCAGGTCTCTTTTAATCTGTAATAGTTCTCCCTCCCTTTATCATGCATTTATTTGTTGAAGAAGCTGAGTCATGAGTCAGTGTCCTATAGAGTGTATTATGTTCTGGATTTAGCTACTGCCCTCTCATTGAACAAGCTTTTTATCTTCTATGCTTCCTGCATATTGGTGGTTATATCTAAGGCTCAATTAAATTCAGGCTTTTTTTCTTTTTCGGCAAGAATGCTTTATATGAATGCTATGTACTTCCTACTGCATCATATTGGGAAGCAATAATGTCTGTTCATGTCACTTTTGTGTTATTAAGATTGATTGATGAGTTCAGGTGTTGTGGACCTAGGAATCACCAGTTGCCTACATTTCTATTGTTAATTTGCTCCAGGATTCAGGGGCAATAGGTTGGATCAGAAACACTTGGGTTCAAGTATTGGTTCTGCCAGTTACTTGTCCTGCTTGGGCACTAAGTTGCCCAACCTCTCAGACTTTTTAAGGCTTACTCAGCTTTGAGAAGCGGATGACCTGTTTTGTTTGTGGGACCATTGTTGGAATGGGGTGAGTTCTTTGTGCACGGTCTTGTCATGGTGCAAAAGAGTAGTGGTGGTGATTAACTGCCATTGGTTTAAGCAGATGGAATTTGTTTAGGTGATGTTAAAGGTCTTTCTAAACCTAAGGTCCTAGGATGAATGATCAGGCAGCTTCTATTAGCTGGGTTACCCTTGTATTTAGAGAAAAATCCGTGGGCAGAAGGCTCTCATCCTGTTGGAATAGCTCAATAGAGATGATGATTCTGCCAGATTTGGGACCTGTGGGGAGAGTTGAGAGGTCTATAAATTTGCATTTACTTTTCAAGTCTTGGTTTATAACAGCTTGCCAAATGTGTCACCAACCAAGATGAAGATAGATTGTAATGACTACATTTTGGTAATTCATTTACTTTACTGAAATCAGTGCTCAGTCATGTTACAGGCGAGACTCCATCTGGTTCCAGTCAATGGCAGAGGGAGCACCGTGCCTAGACAGAAGGGCTGAGTCTGTATCTATGCAGGAATAGCTGCATGCAGAGCTGCAGCTGAGCAGTTACCCAACAGGCAATGGTGTAGTTGATGGTGTAGACCACCAGCTGGGCCAGTTCAGGTCCCTGTAAGGCAGGTAACTCTATAGATGCCATTTGTTCACAAATATCGTCAATGCCTGTTATGTGCCGGGCACTGTTCTAGGTGCTTGGGGTAGATCAGTGAGCAAGACAAAGTTCCCTGTCCTCCCAGAGCTGATGCATATTGATTGTAACTGGCTTCCCTGGTGGTGCAGTGGTTGAGAGCCTGCCTGCCAGTGCAGGGGACGTGGGTTCGAGCCCTGGTCCGGGAAGATCCCACATGCCTCAGAGAAGCTGGGCCCGTGTGCCACAGCTGCTGAACCTGCGCTATGGAGCCTGTGAGCCGCAACTACTGAGCCTGCATACTACAACTACTGAAGCCCGCACGCCTAGAACCCGTGCTCTAGGCGATAACTAACGTAATCCATAAATCACAGAGCAAGTCAGAAAGTGATATGGACCATGGCAAAGAAAGTGTTGAGTGGACTAAGGGGGTTTGCAGTGCCCTGGGAAGGGTGTGATTGTGGTTTTGGGTGGGATGGTCAGGGCAGGTAGGCCTGGCTCATGAGAGCAGGCAGGATAATGACAGCTTCTGCAGACCCCACACACCTAGTAAACTATTTGCTCAGCACTGATCTTGGCCCTGAGTGAAACTGTCATGCTCAGAAGATCCACTGCACCCTGCCTGACATTGCTGCCCTGGATGTCCAAATCATGGGGCTGCCCACCCCTCTACTCTTTGCTCTCTGTGTCCTCTAGGTGGTTCTGGAACCCTCCCACCCCCTCAGGCTCTTCCTCAAGCCATGGTTTCACGTTCAGCTCCCTCTGGAGCTCACCATACTTCATTCATCCCTTTAAAGGCACCTTCTCCTTCTCCCCCAGCCCTAGAGGGACTTAGAGGTTTCCTGGTCCCATCGCTTTGCCAGGACGATATTGCTTCCCAGAGAAGACTTTGCACTGGGAAGGTTTGGGCTCTTCTGGAGGAATGCTATGTCATCATCATCATCATCATCATCATCATCATCACCATCACCACCACCACCACCACCACCACCAGCATCATCACCATCACCATCACCACCACCACCACCACTACCATCACTACCATCACCACCACCACCACCACCAGCATCATCACCATCACCACCACCACCACCACCACCATTAACCACCACCACCACTACCGTCACCACCATCACCACCATCATCACCATCACCACCACCACCATCTTATAATCCCCAAGAGTCTGATCAGGGAGAGTTGTGTGTAAGCCACACGTGGGCTTGGTTGATGAACTCTCCTGAGCTTGCTCGACAGGCTGGCTGGCCAAGGCTTTTGTTTCTCACGGAAAGACAACTTTGTGCAGGCCCTTGTTTAACCTGGTTTTCCCTCTTTAGAGAGAGAATTTTCACCAGATGAATCCCGCCTAGCTGGAGCCAGAGACATTTGGATTCCCAGCCTGTTTACTACAGCATGGACTTTGTCTCATAAGTGTTCTTAGGAAATGACAACAGACAGAAAGTTGTCATTGTTTTTGCTTAAAAAAAACTAGATCCCTGGAAATAAGCCAATTCTGGGTAGAAGGGAGTTCCTATCTGCTGGCCTATTCAGTGTCATGCAGAACAACAACTCTGGGGTCACTGTAGTGACATGCCTTCGGTACAGTTGAGGTGAAGCACTTTCACCTGCTTTATCTGGGAGGTCCTAATCATGGCCCCAACAGGCGGCTTTTATAATTTATTCCCTTCATAGGTGTGACCCTCAGAATCAGAGCCTGTGTATAGTAAGGCGAAGGCTTAGGAATTGTTCCCTCATCTCCCCATTTGAAAACCTGGCTCATTCTGAGCTAAGCAGATGTTGTTTTGCTTGTTATTTGTATTTTTTTCATGGTCTGTGGTTTGAGGGACCTGTACTCATTTTCACATTTTACTCTTGAGCACAGAACCTCTAAGGACACCTGTAATGTAGCATAAATGATGCTAGTTGGAATTTACTGTCACCCAATAACTTGGATTTGGAGCCTGTAGAGCCAGAGAGGACTAAAAATCTCATTCCTTCTAACCTCCCCCTGCCCCAGTGTACAAAGGAGGAGAGTGAGGCCAGGAAGGTTGAGGAGGTTTCCCCTGCAAGGCCTGGCTGGTGGCAAGCCCTTGACCCTGGGTAGGCTCCTTAGCTGCAACTCATCTTGCCCATCCATCCTTTCTCTGATGACCAGCTGCCCGTGGCCTGCTCTGGACATCCAATTCCTGACACGCGAGGCTATGCTCAGGATGTGTTACACCTGATAGAATCAAGTGGGACAGGTCTGTGTCATGGCTGTGACAGGTGGGCCCCTGTTCCCTCCCTCAGCCGACTTCTTCCCACTGTCTCCTGGCTTTGGAATGGGAGTGGGTACTGATGGACTTAAGGAGGGAGGAGAGTGTGGTGAATGGGGCCTGGGTTTGAGTTCTGACAGCCTGGGTCACCTCCTGGTTCTGCCGCTTACCAGCTGTGTGTTAGTGGGTCAGGTCAGTTCAGCCAGATGCTAACCTCCTCTGCTCACTTTGCTTTGGATTTGCACCTTGAATATGGCTCCGTTGGTCTCTTTTCTTTTTGTGACACTAGAGGCAATCTCCAGTACACCACGGAGTGCCTGTCCTCCTGCCTGGCATGAGAACAGGTGCTGACATAGCATCTTGGAGCTCCAGGGGCCCTTCAGGGGTCTCCGCGGCAGATCACTGCACAAATGCAACTGCATCCCAGCCCGGGGAAATGGCCACCCCTGCATGGGAAACCAGAAGACCAGGCTGTGCCTGGGCCCCAAAGAACGCATCCAGATGTGCCGAGAACGAGGGCCAAGAGGTCAAACAGCACAAAGAAAAACTGCTGTCCTGTGACATCTGACCCTATTTTAAATCCCCAGTGGTGTGTCTGGAGAAACTGGTTATATTCATTACTTTGAGAGATGGAAGATGTCTTATTGTCTTAATTAGCATCTTGGTTAACTAGTGTGATTGATCTTTTTTCCTTAATAGAATTTTGGCTATTTCTATTTCTTCATACCCAAGTCTTCTTTATTAGAAACATACTAAGGGACAAAACAATTGCAAAAGTTTCCTCCCTTGGGACCCACAACCAAGACAAGTGCAAAATTCCCTCCCTCGGACTCTACTGAACCCTCAGGCTATTTATCTTCCCACACCCTCTTGGCACCATTCCCCTTCAGATGGTCCTATAGCAGCTGCTTCTTCTTCTGACCTCCCCCTTCTGTCTCCTGCCCCTTCCATCTGGCTCCTGCTCCTACAAACATGTGGAAACTATGCCCTCCACACCCAGAGGATCTTGGAGCCTCACCCTGCACCCTGACCCTTGTGTCCCACAGTGCTGACCAGGCTCTCTGTCCTTTTGCAGGGACACTCCTGGGCCTCATCTGTGCCCTGCTCCTAACGACCCCTTGCCGTGCACTTCCCTCTCTTGCTAAGGTTCCACCTTCTTCAGTCCCTGCTGGTGACCCCATATTTGCTTGCTCTGAGTCCTCCCGAGAGCCAGTTCTGCAAGTCACGATGACTGGTGAACACCTCCATGTGACATTCTATTGGGATCGAAAACAGCAGCCAACTACAGTGTTCAGCACAGAATTCCTGGTGGTCTAGGCTCTGACGTGGAGAGTGGGGAATGTGCTTCTCTTTCCTGTTAATCTCCTAGTTATTTTTGTGCCTTCACCTCGTAGCGGCCCATGTAACCAGTAAGTTCCACTAAGTCTGTCTTTTCCAACCTTGTGTGGTCATCCCTTAATTCAGTTACCATGAACTCAATGACCACGACTTGATCAACTGTCCATTCCCCATGGCCCCTGCTTCCTCATTCTGGACCTCCTTAGTTCTTACCAGACTGTAGCATTATCCAGCTCTTGGAATATCTAGCTATGTTTTTTCCCTATTTCAAGCTAACTAAATATAACCAAGATCCACTCTTTCCTGGTTTCCTTCTTATCTCTCTGGGCATGTGTTTTGCAGGCTTATTGCCTGAGGCATTAAATAGTGGCATTCCACTAGGCTCAGTCCTGGGCCCTCACTCAGGACCATGCTTCAGTGAGCTCCTGTGGGCAGCTGACATGGACATTGAAATCTTCTAGAACTTTCTTCTCAGCTCCAGAAATACGTAACCAACTGCCTTCTTGAAGCTTCTGTGTCGATGGCACCTCGGTCTTGACATGATAAAAACAGAATCCGAATCTAGAGCTCCAAGTCACCCCTTGTTCCTGTGTCCTTCATGCTAGGAAGTCACCAGGCTGACACTGTCCTCTCAACCACCCCAAATGCAGTCTGCCCCCTGCTGATTTTGCCTGCCAGGTATTCTCAGACACGTTCACCTTTACCCATAGTCAGCACCTTAGTCCAAGCTGCAGCGTCTCTTTCTTGCATCATTGAAATAGCCTAGAAACATTTTCTGCCTCTGCTCCTGTTACTTGCAATCCATTTCCTACAGCTGCATCTGGACAGTGTGATCTTTTTCAAAGCTCATCGTGATACTTCCCTGCCTAAACCCTTCAGTGGCTCTACATTCTTTTTCTTTCAGAACAAAGAGCAGAATCCTTAACTGGAGCCAAAGCTCTCTCTAGCTGGTCTCTGCTTCTCTCTTGAGGATGCTCTCACACCAGGGCCCCTGTGCTCGTGGCCCAGCCACTCGTTTTTTGGGCTTCCCTGTGTTACTTTGTTTGCTTCCCGCTCTTTGGCCCGTTCACACACACTTGTCCTCCAGATCTCAGTCCAGTGTGGCTTCTTAGAGAAGCTTTGGCTGAGTCTTGGAGCAGCAGGTCCTATAACCTCATCGTGCACTGAGTTGTCTTCCCACACCTCCTACAGCTGCCGCATAATGTTCACTTGCGTGATGCCTGATAAATAGAGGTCTTCCCAGTGCTGTGGGAATCATGCCTCTTTCTCCTCAACCACTAGTTAAGAGAATAACATTTTCTTTTTCCAGCCCAGCTCTGGCATCATATAGACACCATTTAGCGGTCCCCTGCACAAGCCACCATGTCTTTGATAAACATCCTTAATGGATGAAGAAAATGAGGCTCAATGATTTAAGGAGCATCACAAATTAGGTAGAAAATCTGGAGGCTTTGCATTCCAAGCCAGCAGGGCTGCCAAGCCTTTAGGTGCTTGCAGTGTCCTAATTCGGCTACAGTTTTCTGTCTAAGCGAAGCCCAGGAGGACAAAAGGCGAGACGGGGGGCAAGGGTGACTCATCCGGTGGCCCCTCATTGTGCCTGTTTCACCCGGAGGAAGCTGTTCAGGAACAATTATCCTCCAGAGCGATTTCAGCACCATCTGAAAGGGGAGCAGGGGTCCTGCGTTTGTAGTGAGCAAGTTCCTGGCTCCTTTCTACTCTGCCCACTACCTTCTATCTGTCCCTGTGGTTTTCTTATTTTCCGATCCCTCGCCCTTGGGTGGACCCACTCATGTCTGTCTTCTGTCTGTGCTACTGTATTCTGTTCTTCTCTTCAGCCCTCCTGCAGCCCTGCCTGGCCTCAGAACCCCCTCCCGGTGGGAGTTCCTCCCCTGACCCATCAGGGGCTCACCTCTGGAGGCAATTACCGCCTGGGCCATGAAAATATATAAGGAGATTTGAAGAGTTATCATGTTACATCCTTCATATTTTACCAGCAATAAATCCAGCTCTTTGCTCTCGAGTGGATTCTTAACTCTATAAATTAGGAGTCTATTTCTAAGGAGGAAGATTTCATAGTCCCCGAGATTCCCTACGACCTGCTCATATTTCACGTGTTGCACCAGGGTTGGACTAAGACACCAGGGACTTCCAGAATAAAAGGAAGTTATGCTCCAGGAGCTGAACCCACATACTTCTTGCTTCTCCCTCCCAGCCTGCAGGCTTGAACCTCAGCTTCTCTCAGGTTTCTGTACTGCGCTCTGGCTCTGGTCATTTGGCCTCAGACCATCCTTGGATTCTGCTTTTGCTTTATAATAGTGTCTCTCAGCATCTTTCCTCAGACCTCCTATGTCCATGGGCCCTGTAGGGCTTGCTAAAATGCAGCTTCCTCAGCTTACGGTGCTGAGGCAGAGTCTCTGGGGATAGAGGCCTGAAATCTGCATGTTCATTTCTTCCAGGTACACGCTAAGGTATGAAAACAGCAGTCTCTGTGTTAACTTTTGGGGATCTGAGCTCCATTTCCAAAAACCTGACCTTAGCTTCCTTCTTATTTCAAACGCCACCCCTGTAGGTGCTGACCTAGTACCTCTCCGGAAAATAGTCCTCAGGGCAGCCAGAGAGTAGTCCTTCCTTCTCTGTCTTGAGAAGCCCCTCCCCTAGCCCAGATGGTGCTGGGCTCCTGGCTGCAGAGAACCCTGTGAAGATGAGGATGGCCCTGCCAACAGCCCCTTGGTGGCTTGGTGTTGCCAGGAGAGAAATTTTCTAGGGCAGTTCATAAATGTATGCAGCCAAGCAGAGAAGTAAATGTTGTTTGCAGGGTGGCCTATGTTCTGAAGATAAAAGACAAGGACTGCATCTAGACAAAGTAAAGCTGCAGGGGAAGAGGGCAGAGGCAGGAGTCCAGCAGAAGGAAGGAGAGACAGGCCAAGGGTGGTGGCACAGAATGGACAGGGAAGGCAGGCAAGTGAGGTCCATGCAGAGGACGGGCCCTGACATAGAGTCCCAGGTTGAGCACCTGGGCGGGGCTGGCTCCTCAGGGCCCTGTGCCTGTCTGGACAGAGTGGGCTGGTTCACGCCTGTCTCCTCCCCTAGCCTCCATCCTGGGATTCAGGCTGGATTCAGGCATTACTATCCATACCTCTCAGGTGCCTGGAGGGGCTGCCGGCTGGATTTGAGATAGGCTGAGTGGGTGATGGTTCCACACCACAGCCTCCCCGTTCTCGGTTTATTCAGTCAGGGGAACTACAGCTGAGAAAGACACCTTCAAGCGGGCCAAAGACTCTAGTCCCCCTTCCTTTCTCTGGCGAACCAGCCATTCTTGGCTCTCTCCTTGGCACTTATCAGTCTTGGAGCCCTTGGTGAGCTGTGGACAGAAGCTTGGTTTCCGGGGAGGAGGTGCCATCCCTAAGCCCTTCTCATAGATGGTGGAGACTGTGGTGGTCCTGGTGGGGAAGTGCCAACACGTGGGATCAGGAAAGTGACTCTTGCTGGGGTTTTCTTGTTTGACCACATGGACTCACCCTGTTTTGTTTGTTTCACGTACAGAAGGGCTGGGGACCTGGCATTTCATGAGCATATGGGGCACAGACAAATCAGGCAGGGTCCCACATGACAGAATTCCAGGGTTGGTGAGTAGAGAGGATAGAAGACTCTTCCAGGTCCACAATCCGCTCAAGAATACTTCTCCAGAGTAGCATCTGGTGTGTGGGGAAGGGGGAATTTAAGAGGGGATTTCAAGTTGGCTCAGATCCACAGGGGGGACAATTGACTTATAACTAATATTACTATTATATAGGCAACAAGCACTGTCCCGATGACCACTGACGTGAATGGGAATAGTTGTTTTTGCTTATGAGCCACCTTATGCTCAGGAAGGACTAGGCCAGTGCTTGATGAACTCTGGTGGGCACCAGAATCACCTGGAGAGCTTTGTGCAGCCCCAAGGCCCACATCCCAGCCTTCTACGAGGAGCTGGGGACTCTGTGGTCTCTGTGATCTCCCAGGTGATTCAGAAACACGTCCAAGTCCCAGAAACACTGACTAGATAATATGGCATCCTGTGACATGTCTGTGGGATGGAATGCTACCTGTGTGGAGAGAATTGCAAACAGGCTTATGGAAAGAGCAACAGACTTCAGTCAAAGTATCTCTTTAAGGCTTGACCCAGGGTTTTCAACCCTGGCTGCCTATTAAAATCATTTGGGGAGTTCAAAAAAAATAAAGATGACTCCCCTCTCTAGTGATATCCTGCTTTCGTTGGCCTGGACTTGGGCCTAAGTCTCGGAGCTGCTAAAGCTGTTCAGGTTTTTAACGTGTAACCGTGGCTGGTGAGGACCTTGACCCATGTGGCTGCTGCATTTTTATCTTGGTTTTAGACACCTTCTTTGCTTACAGGTAATGCTTGGAAAGGCTACTCCAGATTGCTAACCTTACATTTTTAGATTGAGAACCAGATATTTGGACTTGTAATCATGATCTACCATAAGCATTCTGAGGCAGATTCCGTTGTGGTAGAAATAAGGGATTTGTTGAAAGTTGGATTTTTCTTTCATATAATGCCATCTGTGCCTCCCCTCCACGCCATGACAGGAGGAGGGTGACTTATGCAAATGGACAAACTTCCACAGAGACTTGTCAAAGGACTGAGAACATAAAGCATCTTCCAAGAGAGGGCGGTGGATGGTGATGACAGTTTTAGCTTGAATCATTTTGTTTTCATGGCCCTTTTGCTACATGGTGACTACTTATCTATGTCTGTATCTAAAAGATTTTGTGAAGATGCAGTTGGGGACCACGGCTCACACAGAGAGCTGCTGTTGACAGAAACAATCTTCAGGACTTTGGAAGCTGTTATTGTGCATTTTCATTCCCAAAGGCTCGGCACCCTATGGAGACCTAAGAGAACAAAAGAAGCTGTGCTTGCCATGTGAGGTGAACGTGCTTTGTGATCACAGAGGATGAGGGCTTGGCCAGTGTCTCCTGGAGCCTGCCAATTGCCTGATGGCCCTGCTGGAGACTTGCTGCTCTGTGCACTCGGCTGACCTCCCCTGACTTCCCCAAGGGCTACGCCCTCAGCATTCCCACTGAAGTGGACTCCCTTCCTTTACTGGCGTCAGTTGAGAAGAGAGGTTCAAGGTTGACCCAGTAGCAGGAGGAGAACACCCCATGGTCACTCAGTGCCACGGAGGGCTGTGCCACAAGGCACTGTGGATACTGGGTCCTGTGTTCGCCAAGCAGGTGGGGTTGCTGGTAGGCAATATCCTGCCTATACAGCCCCATCTCTTCATACATAGGTCCTATGGGGCCATTGTGGTTTCTATAAATGACAGGCTAGGGGGATAGGAGAGAGGAGTATGACTTTAACTTACCTGAAACATGTAAACCAAACACTTCAATACACAAAAAACATGCACTTGTCCAGGACAGTCCTTCTTTCCTGAGATGTTCTTGGTCTCTTCAGGCTGCGCCATGGTATACAATGCAGTGGTAAGGGAAGCTCTGGGGAAATCCAAGCTAGGCCAGCTTTCCGCTGGAGCCTTATCTCAAAGGTTATTTTCCCAGGACAGTGGCTGAAGCACAGAAACAGCAGCAAGGGCAGCCTACTTCCGTCTCAGTTCTGCTGTTTCTACATTCAGAACCTTGGCAGACAAAGCTCTATCTGCATTTAAAGTCTTCTCCCCCGGGGAAGGGTTATGGTTTAGACAGCACTGCTAGGTGTTGCCCTTTCCCTTATTTTCCAGGCTATCAACCTGAAGGGTTTTACAGCAGGGTTCCAAAGAGACTTTATGCTTTGAACAACTGTTAACAAGAATAGAGGAGGGTTAGAACTGGGACCAAGAGCTGGAAACTACAGTGAAGCAGATTTGGGCTCAGTCTGGAAGTTTCAGTGCTTGTAGTTGCTCACATGTAGTACTGTCAGCCTTGTGAAGAATTCTGCCCTATGCCACAGCTCTTCAATCAGAGGTAGACACTATAATTAAATAATTCACCAAATTTGAGTACCTACTATGTGTTATGTCCCTGGGGCTATAATAGTGAAAGAGAACACCGGAGTCCCTCTCACCTTGGAGCTGAGAGTGTGATGTGGGGGGCAGAGAATGAAAGCATGAAGCAAATGTTCAAGGTAGGTGGGGATAAGTGCCTGGTGGAGACACATAGGGTGCAGTGACAGAGGATAAGTTGGGGAACTAATTTAGACCAGGATTGTCAAAGAAGACCTTATCAAGGAAATGGAGCTGATTATAACTATAAATCCTGACTGCAGAATTCCAGAGCTGAAATTAACCTTGAGAGTAATCGAGTGTAAATATGCCTGGTTATAGGTGCAGAGATGTTTGGGACCAGGACAGAATCACATGGGGGTTAAAGGAAGAGCATGGCTAGGACCCAGGAGTCTGGGGTCCCAGTGTGGCCATGTCTTTTCCATTGGCACCCCCTTATGAGTTCTCTCATATTAGTCGGATTTTGAGGCCTTATGGGCCTTTCCAATTCCTAGATAGTAGAATTCAGAAAGTATGAGGGGCATCTACAACACCTGGTTGTTGAGACAGTACAATCAAATTCACCAGTCCCATTGTGGACTGAATTTTCTAGATTGACAAATTACACTGATTCCAAATCAAATGGATACCAAACCATCTTGACTTGCTATCTCATTGCCTCAGCTATGAAATTAGCTCATCTCCTGACTTGAAAGACAAAAATGGGTGGTGGATGCCTGTAAGAGGTTTAGAGAAACTGTGAAGGGCTAGTGGCCCCTGCTGATCACGAACTTAGCACTCTTTGCATCTCTCTGGCCTTCCCTCTGAAGAGCACATTCCTGGAGACAAGTTCTAGCTTTTGTTTCCCAACCCTTAGGAGTGGGTGCTTTTGTTTGAGTCTGTAGTCTTGTCTTCCACATTAAAGCTGTGTGTGGAGGCCAGCCACTGTGTTGGAAGGGGCTGGAAGAGGAGGGTCTGCCTGGAGCAGCTGGAGCAGACAGAGCTCCCACCATCCAGGAGTCCCTGTCCCATCCCGCCTGCCCCTAGAGATGCCCCAGAGTGAAGGGCGGGGTTGGGGGGCAGAGACAGGGGTCTGTAGCTTCCTAAGCTGAGAGCCTCCATGTGGAGGCTGTCTGCCAGACTAGCCTACTTTTGCTAACCTCGGGTCCTTGCATGTATCTAAGGTTCTCCCTGGAGTCACGTAATCCATTACATGACAAGTGCAGGGCTGTGCTCATCATATAGATCTGGATTCTGTAGCATTAGAGAGACTTTAAGGCAGGGTGGCAGAAACCTAGAAGCAGTGTCAAGGACAGCCAACACATCCAGAGGACAGGAGCCTGGTTTCAACACCAGGACTGTCATGTGGAGCATTCAAGAAATGCAGTGGATGATCTTTATCCCTGCTTTTTCCAAGCCCAGTTCAGGTTCAGAGCTATGGTCCAGGCAAACAAGGTTTTGCTGTTAAGGCCCTGACATCTAATTAAAAGAAGGTGGTGGGTGACAATAAACAAGGGGAAAGTGTGGTAATACCAGAGAGCTATGAGTGCAGTGAAGAAAAGTAAACAAGATAAGGTGGTAGAAAATCGCAGAGTTGGGGCTTCCAGAATATCAAAGCCTCTACATGAGAACATTTCAGATGAGAACTGAATGGCATGAAGAGTCAGCCCCAAGGAGACACGAGGCAGGGGAAAAGGACCAGAGCAAAGATCCCAAGGCAGGAGCTAGGTTGGGGTATTTGAGGACTGTAAAGAGGGTGGAGCACAATAAGTGAGGTACCCCTCACATCTGAACCATTGAATATAAAACGTTAGTGGGTAAGCTCATGTATGTGCTACAGTAGAGGGTCCTGTAGTCACACTGAGGAATTTGGATTGCTTTCGGAGGGCATGGGAAGCCACTAGGAAGGGTTAAACAGGGAGTGTAGGATTTAATTTATGTGTTTATGAATCATGCTGAGTGCTAGATGGAGAATGACTTACTGGGAGCAGAGGGAAAGGCTGGACACGGAAGACCAAAGGGCAATTGTAGAACCAGAGATCATTGTGTTTGACCTGGGAGGCATTGTAGATGAAGAAAAGGGTATATTTCTGTATATAATATGGATTACATATATGATTGGCATATAATGAGGATTAGACTCACAAAGGCAAATTGGAGCCAATGGTGAACACTGATAGAAGGCATATTTTAATTTTGTACTTTTTCATTAAAGAAGCAATATGGTAGAAAAAACATGGGATTTGGTGTCTGTCAAAAATGGGTTTCACTTCAGCCCTTTCACTCAAAGCTCTGTGATACGGGAAAGCTCACTCAATCCCTGCACCTCTGTGAATATCTGAAATGGAGAGAATAAGATCAGAGTCACTGTGCCACGTAACCAAGCCACGTGCTGGACACACACCGTCTAAGGAGCTCAACACCAGTTACTTCTTTTTCCCTTTCTGTTGCTGACCATGGAAGTGTTCAGCCTTGGAGCAGGCCTCCGGGGAGGCTCCACTGCAGAGGGGCCTCCGTGTCGGAGGGGCAGTGGGAAAGTTCCTATTCCCGGTGGGAATTTGGACTTACGACTTTAAAGGTCCTTCCCCGTTTTAAGGTGACGTGATTCTGTACATCTATTACATCTAGGCTTAACCATTGATAAGCTCACGAGGAAGAGAGCATTAAATGCTCGTTTTATGAAGCCCGTGGCAGAGGGCTGTTAGCAGTGTAAGGTCAGTGGTTGACCAGCTGCCATGCTGCTGCACGTGCAGGCTGGTGTGCGTGAACTGCAGACCTCTGAAGGGCTATCGCGTGTCACAGAGAGCTCTTCTCATGTGCTGGATTTTATTCAATTATAAATAATGCCTAATAGGGAAGTTTCTTTTTGTTTTTAAAAAAATCAGTTCCAAGTTTTTTGTTTTTTGTTTTGTTTTTAAGATAAAGTGGGCTTTAGAAACAAGGGTATTAAATTTTGGCTAAAATGTATTAAGTCTTCTGAAAACTATTGTGAAACAGATAATCAGATGAGCCAGTGGTTGATTAAAATGTATGAGTTGACCTACATGTCATCCCACTGTGATCAAGAAAGTGTCTTCAGCTTATAAAATTGCTGGCATGGACAAAAACAAGTCCAATTAATTGAAATGATAATTTTCAGATTTTGGATTTATGTTAAAAAATGGCCAAACCCTGAAATTCTGTAAAAATGACCAGCCCTGTTATTGTTCAATGCCTCTTAGTTCTAGTGTCAGAGTAACCAGGAATCACTGATAAAGAAGTAAAGATTTAGCTTCTATTTAAGGAGAGGTTCTGGCATGGACAAATATCCTGAAACTATTTATATATATAGGCTGGGCCATTAGAAGTTTGGCATTAGTGCAAACATATATTATCAACAAGAATATGGATAAATTTGCACTGCATTTCAGAATACTTAACTCTAGATTAACAGGAGATTGAAGAATTCTTTACAGTCGATTCACAAGTACTTTATTTATGCTTCTCATAGGTGCTACACCATCAAGGGAGATCATACCTTCTGAAATGAGGTTTTTCCAAACTCCCGACTTCGCACACATGCATGCAGAGCATATATTTAACTAGTGGAATCCCAATTCTCTACCTTGGGACTTTTTCCTTTACATTTTTTTACATCTTAATCAAGTAGGTGCCGTACCTTTAGAACTCAGAATTCCTAAGGTCATAGTATTCTTGAGCTTGAGTTCTTGGGAATTCTGAAGTTTAACTTTGACTCCAAGATGAATACTGGGTGAACTCATCTAAGCCATAGTTTTGCTGTGACTCAATTTCTCCCTCTGTGAAGTAGAGGCAATAGCACTTGCTCCTCTTAAAATTCTTAAGGTTGAGGAAGGTTTTCAGAGTAAAATAATTTAATATCCTTAAGTAAAATGTGCTTCTAAAACTGTGTGTCTACCCATGGATATGAAAATTAGCCTGTGCATTATTTTTTTAGCTGTAATGGCCACTGGGAGATGAAGCTAAAATAAAAGAGCTTTAAAAATAATGTTGTTCAAGGGCATTCTAATTAGATTGCTTCTTATCTAACTTAAGGGTTAGTTTCATCAACTCTGATTTCCACAGATGGAGGCCACTTCTGTTATGTCCTGGTCAGAGGTCACATCTAACACTCCTCTTGTCTCATGGATAATTGCACAACTAGTTGTTAGAAATGTTACAACTAGTTATTAGAAATGCAGTGGTGTGGCCTCTCAAGGGAGACCCCACTACACATATTTAGGTTAATGAAAGTCAGTGAGCTTTGATGGGGTGTGTTTTTGTCTGCCTTTCATGAAAATTGGTATTCCTCTCGTCTTTTGTTTCAGCAATTATAGTCAAACTACAGCTTGATGAACTAAGTGTGTGTATTTTGCTTTCTTAGATCCAAAATCTTTGCAACTTGCAAAGAAGTGTGAGAAGGTGGCACAATTCCCTGCAAATTATGTGGCACAGGCTCCAGTTTCCCCCCCACCCCCTGCACTTGTAACCCTCCAACAAATTGAAATAGAAGTTAGAGAATGGAACCTTCTCTTTTCCCTTCATGCCCTTGACTGTTATAAACTCGTATTTTATAGTTTCAGTGTATAATAGTTGAAGACATGTTTAGGGACCCGAGGAAACAGAAACACAAGTCTTCTCACTCTGAAGTTCACCTGACTTCCTTCAGGATTAATGATAGAGCTCTGTGTCACAATTTAGTCCTAGCAGTTAGTTGTTGGGAACTAAAGAATCCATGTATTAAGAAAAAAAAATGGCACAAACTATTTGGGTTGTTAAACACTACGGGAGGACAATGTCCAAGTCTTTGCCAAGTCGTGGCTCCTCCAGTTTTAGTCTCTGCAACAAGAAGGCCTCTTTGACTGACTGGAAAGCTGGGATGTGCTGGCGGTGACTCTGTCATCCTCTCTGATGGGCACATGTGCTTCAGGTGGCTTTCTGCCATAAGCTGGAAGCTTCTGGATACTGGAGTACTCTGGCTCTGGGGACAGAGAGATTGGAGCTGGGTGAATGACAGTTTTCTCCTTTGTGTCTTCATGTTTCCTAGCCTATTTGCCTGCCCTCCCTCCCTCCTTCCCTCCCTCCTTCCACCCCTTCTCCTTTACCAGTCAGTGAGTACCAATCACGTACTGGCCTCGATTAGACTCTGAGGACCCGGAGATTAACTCCCTTCCTCCTCAGGAGGACCACTAATTCTAACTCTTTAAAAGTTAGGAGGACTCAGCTAGGCTACTGCAGAAATTATAACAAATTGAGAAATTCAGTTACAATTAGTTGATCCTTCTGCGTTTTGAAAGGCCCCTCATTTCAGGCCTGGGGGCTGTGTAGTGCAAGACTTGGTACCCATTTTTACATTCTCACTGTGTTCAACTACACGAAACGTTTAGTAGCATTTCTAATACCTTGTTACACACAGCTTTGCTTTGTGTTTGTGACAAGGTTTCTCTACAGGTTTCTGACATTAGAACATCATCCATTGTCCCGAGCCGGAGCAAGAATGGAGAGACCAAGAGACGAGGACTGGTCCTAGGCGGCTGGCCAGTCCCAGGCCAGGCTGGGCTGAGCAACTTGACTTCCTGCCACCCAGGCTGCCTGGGGCTCCGGCCAACAACAGTTGCCAGGGTGGCTGAAGTTGCTGATTACAAAGCAGCAGCTCATAGGCTAATAATTTTGTCTGGATTTCTATCAAGGCCAGGAATGCCGGTCAAAAGCAAATAGAGGAAATTTTAAGAGATCAAGAGCAGTTGACAACAAAATCCATTCTGGGATGTTTTCAACAAAACAATTAAGGATTCAGCACTTCCCGGGGGGGTGAGGACCAAAATGGAACATGACCGGCAGCCAGCATCACCTCTCCAATCTCACACGTCTGTTTTGAATGAGGAGGAATGGTCTAAAAATAATGCCTGGACCTCACAGTATTGGTGCTTTTGTTATTTACCCTTTTATGATTTGGTCTTTTGAAAAACATCTTTATAAGGGATGAGAGTTTCCTATCACTTGTATTTATAGAGTCCTTTATTCTGAAGATGTCAAAGTGCCTACTCCCATTTCTGAGAATTAAGTGGCAGGCATTCCCTGGGGAAAAGTGACTTAAGATGAGTTATAAAGAGAGCCAGTGGAAGAATTAGATGAGAGTGCCTATCTATGATAATTCAGGGTTTGGCTTGCTCAGCCACTCTGATCCTTCATAAGAAAGAATAACATTCTCTCTTTGCCTCTGCCTGGGCAGTCGTCCCGACCTGGGTGCCCCACGCCCCTCCTGCCTAAACCGTACCTTCCTACAAGGCCCTTTGAGGAGCTGAGCCTGACTGGCCTTCTGCTCCTAATGACTTCTCCCTTTTCTGATTTCTGAGGGTCTTTATTGTTGGTTGTGACCCTTCACACCTTCTTCAAGTCACACTTCACAAGCATCTGTCTTTCCAACATGGTCTTAGGCCCCTTGGGTCAGGAATCAAACCTGTGTACCTTTACCAATGCCCACAGTCCTTGATGCAGCAGTAGGCCCTTCACAACAGCCAGCAAGCCTGAGTTGTAGACAACTCTGGGGCAGCCGAGCTGTAGCCCTGACAGACTGCAGACTATGGCTTATAAGATCTGTGTTGCCGGTTCCCTGCCTTACTGTGTGATCTGAGACCAATCTCATCATTTCACTATGCTTCAGTTAATTCATCTGAGTTAACAATAAGATATTGCAGAGGACTGTGAATGTTAACTAAGAAACCCCAAGGAAGCCCTCTCCCCAAACCAGAAGAGTTTCATAAGTGTGGGATAATTATGATGCATCAATCTTCCTCATTGGAGCAACAGAATGAAAAGCTGTGGCTGAATGCAAACACCAGTTGGGATTTGGTTAAGATCCAGTTCTGATTTAAGAACACAGATCACAGCCATGGGGCATGAGACTGAGGAAAACACTACCCTCCTCCGGGACAGTTTGCACTTCACACACTAAGTTTTTTTTCATGAAAAGCATCTGACTGGTGGACATAAAATAAGGTGTGATATGGATGACTCACTTGATGGGAAGCATCCAATTCCACTCCCATGCCAGGCAGCCTCAGAATATCAGTTCCTGGGCACCTCGGTACCTCCAGAGTTCCTCCTGGCTGGTGCTCAGCAGGTGGTGGGTGCAGTTAGGCCGCTGCAGCCCAGTCACTCAGGTGTCCTGTGATCTAATCTGTCTTTTTGTGTTGATTCTGATGTACCCAACAGCCTGCTCACTAACCTGGCTTCTGAAATGGTCATGAGGAAAATAAGAGTTAATATTTCCTATTGAAGAAGGAAGTGGTAAATTTACTCAGAAAAGGAGGGAATTTTGGAAAGGGTTGGAGATGGAAGTGTGACCAAGAGGAGAGGGAAATCCAATCTAGATGAAGACCCAGGGGACCGGAGGTACCATGTGCAGTCGAGTGTGTAGGGCACGGGATGAAGGGACTAGGTCTCAGGCTCCCCACTCCTGCATGCCCTGCAGAAGCCACTGCCAAGAGCCATGGATTTATGTCATAGAGTGTTCTGCCTGTGTTTTCCTCTAAGAGTTTGATAGTGTCTGGCCTTACATTTAGGTCTTTAATCCATTTTCAGTTTATTTTTGTGTATGGTGTTAGGGAGTGTTCTAATTTCATTCTTTTACATGTAGCTGCCCAGTTTTCCCAGCACCACTTATTGAAGAGACTGTCTTTTCTCCACCATATATTCTTGCTGCCTTTATCAAAGATAAGGTGACCATATGTGCGTGGGTTTATCTCTGGGCTTTCTATCCTGTTCCATTGATCTATATTTCTGTTTTTGTGCCAGTACCATACTGTCTTGATTACTGTAGCTTTGTATTATAGTCTGAAGTTAGGGAGCCTGATTCCTCCAGCTCCGTTTTTCTTTCTCAAGATTGCTTTGGCTATTCGGGGTCTTTTGTGTTTCCATACAAATTTGACCCACCTCCTAGAGAAATGGAAATAAAAACAAAAATAAACAAATGGGACCTAATGAAACTTAAAAACTTTTGCACAGCAAAGGAAACAATAAACAAGACAAAAACACAACCCTCAGAATGGGGAGAATATTTGCAAATGAAGCAACTGACAAAGGATTACTCTCCAAAATTTACAAGCAGCTTATGCAGCTCAATATCAAAAATACAAACAACCCAATCCAATAATGGGCAGAAGACCTAAGCAGACATTTCTCCAAAGAAGATATACAGATTGCCAATAAACACATGAAAGAATGCTCAACATCATTAATCATTAGAGAAATGCAAATCAAAACTACAATGAGATATCATCTCACACCGGTCAGAATGGCCATCATCAAAAAATCTACAAACAGTAAATGCTGGCGAGAGTGTGGAGAAAAGGGAACCCTCCTGCACTGTTGGTGGGAATGTAAATTGATACAGCCACTATGGAGAACAGTATGGAGGTTCCTTAAAAAGCTAAAAACAGAACTACCATATGACTCAGCAATCCCACTACTGGGCATATATTCTGAGAAAAGCATGATTCAAAAAGAGTCATGTACCACAATGTTCATTGCAGCTCTATTTACAATAGCCAGGACATGGAAGCAACCTAAGTGTCCATCAACAGATGAATGGATAAAGAAGATGTGGCACATACATACAATGGAATATTACTCAGCCATAAAAAGGAACGAAACTGGGTTTCCCTGGTGGCGCAGTGGTTGAGAATCTGCCTGCCAATGCAGGGGACACGGGTTCGAGCCCTGGTCTGGGAAGATCCCACATGCCACGGAGCAACTAGGCCCGTGAGCCATAATTACTGAGCCTGCGCGTCTGGAGCCTGTGCTCCGCCACAAGAGAGGCCGCGATAGTGAGAGGCCCGCGCACCGCGATGAAGAGTGGCCCCCGCTTGCCACAACTAGAGAAAGCCCTCGCACAGAAATGAAGACCCAACACAGCCAAAAATAAATAAATAAATAAATAAACAAAGTAAACAATGCGTTTAAAAAAAATACAAAAAAGAAAAAGGAAAGAAACTGAATTATTTGTAGTGAGGTGGATGGACCTAGAGACTGTCATACAGAGTGAAGTAAGTCAGAAAGAGAAAAACAAATACCGTATGCTAACACATATATATGGAATCTAAAAAAAAAAAAAGAAAAAAAAAAGGGTCAGAAGAACCTAGGGGCAAGACGGGAATAAGGATGCAGACCTACTAGAGAATGGACTTGAGGATACGGGCAGGGGGAAGGGTAAGCTGGGACAAAGTGAGAGAGTGGCATGGACATATATACACTACCAAACGTAAAATAGATAGCTAGTGGGAAGCAGTTGCATAGCACAGGGAGATCAGCTTGGTGCCTTGTGACCACCTAGAGGGGTAGGATAGGGAGGGTGGGAGGGAGGGAGACGCAAGAGGGAAGAGATATGGGAACATATGTATATGTATAGCTGATTCACTTTGTTATAAAGCAGAAGCTAACACACCATTGTAAAGCAATTATACTCCAATCAAGATGTTTAAAAGAAAAAAAAAAAAAAAAGACCCATGGAAAGAGCACAGAGTAACCAAAACAGCTCATTAAGGTGTCAGAGGTCGTTCTCACCTGCTTTACACTCCTGCTCTCCTGCTTGATTGCTCAAGACATCCTGAGCAATTTTTTTACCTCCCTTGGCCCTAATTTTGTCATACATAAGATGGTGGTTAGCATACATATCTCTCCAGCAATAAGCAAATTTAGTGAGAAAAATAAAGAATAACAGCAAAAACCATAAAACACCTAGGAGTATTTTTAAGGAAAATGGATGTGATTGCAATGAAGAAAATTACAAATCTTTATTGACTTATAAAATGTACACCTAAAATTATATACATTTGAACAAATATCATGTTCCTGGATAAGAAAATGACTATTGTGAAAATATTAATTGTTCCCAAATTAATGCACAAATTTAATGTAAGTCATTTCAGTATCCTCATGGCTATTTTAGAAAAAAAGAATAACCAAATTGTGAAGTTACTAATGTGTTTAAAATAAATTATTGAGTTAAAACAGTGATTAGTCTTGTTAAAATAAATTATTGAGTTAAAACAGTGATTAGTCTTGTAGTTACTAAATTATGTTATAGATACAATGCTCAAAACAATCTGACTTTTGCTCATGAACAAACAAATCAATGAAGCAAAAATAATTCAAAGATCTTGATATACATATAGATATAGATAGATTAGTAGATAGATTGCCATATATATTTCATGTATATTTTTCATATATATACATCTATATATGAATGGCTATATGATATGGTACCTAAAGCAGCACAAATAAATGTATTATTCTACAAATCACATAGGAATAACCTGTTAGAAATTGGGGAGAAAGAGTAATTTAGTCTGAAAACAACCATATCAAAGTAAAGTTCAAATTGATTAAAAATTAATATAAAAGTTAAAATACAGAACAACCAAAGGGAGATGAAAGGAAAAACTTCATCAGATATTTGGAGGAAGGGTCTGCCTTTCATCCTGTGGGCTCAGAAACTCAATATTTTTTATTGTTCCAGGGCTTATCTAACCCCTGAAGGCTGACTTGAGCTGTCCAAATTCATAAAGCCAATGTTTAAGATCTAGTGACAACTTATTAAGTCATAGTGAGACATGGACCTGTCAAGGCTGTCCTCATCCCACAGGATGCTAAATGGTGAGTGTGGAATCAGAGCAAGGAGAGGCCTGACCCTGGTCCAGTGTTTAATCTGCAGCCTGCTGGACCACGTGAAAATTAAGAATTGCTGCACATCACATCTCTTTGTTTTCTCAGAGCATCATTAAACCTGCTTGAACGGTCCTGCCCAGCATTGCCAGGAAGGCCCTTGCAATGTTGGCTTGCCCTTTGGATCTTTGGATTATGTGAGAAGCCTAGGACACAGTTCGGTGAGCCCTCCATCTCTCCAGGTGGAGGGATCTGTTCCTTCAGCTCACAGGTGCCATAACCACAAGGCAACTGTGGGCTCAGCCCAGCCAGGGGATGCTTTGGGATGCCCTCACTTCTCCTAACTCATCATGGTTTCAGAGTCCCTCCTTACAGCTTCTGTGGATGGCCCAGTGCCCAGTCTTTGCAGCTCACTTTCCAGCCACGCCTTCCGAGGCCCCGTGCCCTCAGAGCATCTGTGTTACTAGAGGAACCGGTAACCATCCTCCTCCTCTCAGACTCACTTTTCCTTTTTCCAGCTTAAAAGACTGAAAAGGGTCTATCCCAAACTTTCTGTGCCAATTAGGACTCGTCCTTCTGGCCCCACTAGAAGAGACAGACCTTGTCATTGTCAAATCATCCGTAGAAGGTGACCATGTAATTTATTTTCCAAAACAAGAAAGTTTTGAGAGTGAAATGGAGGCAAGCAGGAGGTATTAATAATAATGCTGAGAAAACAGGAGTAAACCAGGACTATCCAGTTCTCTGTCCCACCCCACCCATGAACACCCCCAACACTCTTACTTGTCTGGCCACTTTTTTCTGGGCTTGTCTGGCCACTTTTTTCTGGGCTTCTCTGGCCAACCCACCTCTACTTCTACTTCTGATGGTCATATTCTTTAGCTACACTGATGCCTTTAGTACTGTTATTAATTCTTTGCTGCCTCTATCCCTTCAGGGTAACATCTCAAATGTCTATACTCACCAACTATGGGTTGGTTATTATAGTGGAACTCTCAAAGGAAATCTTAATTGCAAGTTCCTGAGGGCATCTCAGGATGGTTGTCTACCCACTTCTCCTTCCCTTCCCTTTCTCTCTCCCCTGCCCATCAGGGGGTTTTATCTTACTAAAACAATCTGAAATTGTAGGATTATTTTAAATAATGCAGAAATAAAACCCCAAGAGCACTACAAATGTTCCACAAAAAGGGAATGTCCAAAAGAAGCTGAAGGTACTGAAATAATTGGTTAACATTTAGGAAGGTGGTGATTTTGTAGAATTTGGCAACATGGGAAATAGATATGCTATAATGGTTAGTGAAAAATTAAGAAAGGAGGTTGGGAGTTCCCTGGTGGTCCAGTGGTTAGGACTTGGCGCTTTCACTGACACGGGCCCGGGTTCAATCCCTGGTTGGGGAACTAAGGTCCCATAAGCTGCACGACGCGGCCAAGAGAAAAAAAAAAATTAAGGAGGTTATAAAGTTGTACCACTTTGACTATAATTATATAAAAAAATAATAAATATGTTAACATGTCAGGATGGAAAAAATGCCAAAGTGGTAACAATAGCTTTGTTTCCATTGTGGGACTAGGGGTGATTTTTTTCTCTCTCTTTCACTATTCTCCAATTTTTCTGGAATGTGGTTAATATAATGGAAACAATGCTCTCTCCCTCCCCGTCTGCAGGAATTAAATGAGGTAATGATTATGAAGTGCTTTTCCTTTGTTTCTCCCCTCTCTGTAACCTCATTGTATCTTTACGACCTTGTTCTGAAAGAAAGAGAATGGGGCTTGGGTGGATTCACGTGTTTGCAGGAGGTGTTCCCAGGGCAAGTCTTTCTCCAGTTTTCTCTCTTGTCCTCCAACTATGTCAACCTTGAGTCACAAATGAAATGCTCTGAGAACCCCACCAGACTTATCTTGGGAGCCTCTTGGACCTGCAAAGCAAAGCCTTCCATATCACTTACACAGAAACCTCAACCCTGTCAAAAATAGCTTTGTTATGTGAAGGTTTATTGGGAAAGGAAATGTCTTGAGAATTTTCTACAAGTTCACTCCTCCTCTCTGATACTCACTCAGGTTTCTGGCCACCTTGGTGGTCTAGGCTCTCAGCTTGTTGAACTGATTCCCAATTTAGGTTCTGAAGTTATTCTGAATTTAGCCTCATCTTGATGTATGTTTTCCACTTTTTCAATTTTCTTTTCATTTTTCTAAACCTTTCCTTGTGAAAAGGAAAAGGATTCTTCTTGAGGATGAAGCATCTTTCCTCCATTAACTAATAGGACCTCCTCCTAAGAGAGTCTTAAGGAATGAATGTGTCCTGACAGCACAGAGGAAGGGTATGAGCCATGGAGAGGCCAGGGTTCTGCTGTCAGGTGAATCTTGAGCACTCTTCTCAGGTGTTCTTCCATGAGCCAGCTAAACCCAGAAAACTAACCCTTAAGTATATTTCCTGTGTCTTAGGCAAATCCTGACTTCACTAATGTAAAAGAGCCTTTGAAATACATCACCAGTATTTATTTCAGCACAGCTTGTAATTGGCGTCATTCTCATGTCCCACAGAGGTCTGGTTCAATAAGTTATGGTTCATCCTAACAACAAAAAATTTTAATTAAGAAAAGTGGGGCTTCCCTGGTGGCACAGTGGTTAAGAATACGCCTGCCAATGCAGGGGACATGGGTTCGAGCCCTGGTGGGAAGATCCCACATGCCACGGAGCAACTAAGCCCGTGTGCCACAACTACTGAGCCTGCGCTCTAGAGCCCGCGAGCCACAACTACTGAGCACGCATGCTGCAACTACTGAAGCCTGGCCGCCTAGAGCCCATGCGTGCTTCACAACAAGAGAAGCCACTGCAATGAAGCCCACGCACCATAACCAAGAGTAGCCCCCGCTCGCCGCAACTAGAGAAAGCCCGCACGTGGCAACAAAGACCCAATGCAGCTAAAAATAAATAAATTAAATAAATTAAAAAAAAAAGTGAAGTGCAGAACAATTTGTGCAGTGAGGTGTCATATTAAAATGTATTTAGATGTGTATATATGTAGATGTCCATAGAATATTTCTGCAAAGATAGAGACAAAATCAGTAACATATCCTCCTTTGGAGAGGATGACTGGAAGACTGAAAGGAGAGAAAAGACCAATTTTTATGTTTGTTTTTATTTCTTTGTATTTCTCTGGTCACTTTTGGATTTTGTACCAATTAAAAAATATATCTATAGTCTCAAATTCCCACCAATTATACATTTACAATTTTTTTCTAATATAAATGTATGTATGTGTATACATATTAAATCTATATTCACTGGAAAATAAATGTACAATTGGCGGCAGTGCTGAGACTTTTCTATTTGTGTGAATTACCTCTTAGGATTACAGTTTTCTTATTTTCATCTATCTGCATTAAAAAGGGAAATAATTTCCATGCCTGTATCTTTGGAAAGCCCTCTAACCCTACTTCTTAAATTGCTTCAGGCTGCTGCAAAAACATTCAAGGCTTGCTTTCTATACTTTTCAACTCCTCACTCTCTTGGGAGCCACTTTTAAAATTTTCTGGCTGAGAACTCACTCCACCCTTCCCTGCCCCACCCGCAAAAGTGCAAGAAATCTAAAACATAAATACTGGAAAACTGATTTTTGATAAGAACTTAAGACATAATATATTTGTATAAACTTTAGCTCCCGCAGAAGTGCCTCGAATACTCTGGATGTTGAACGATAAGGGGAATGCGGCTTTCAGGAGTGAAGTCAAGGTGATCTAAAATCATTTACACGTGGAGAGAGGAATTAATAAGAGGATGGTGTAAGTTATGAATTGCCCTTCCACATTCAGGTGCAAGAAGCATCATATTTCATTTTTCTAAATCAAATTACATCTGGCTCCGAGCATCTATTCTCCTCGCTAACAGGGTTAGAAAGAAACACAATACTGGCCGTTCTCGGGGCTCTGTCCCCTTCAGTTAGATCACACAGATATCCTGGGGCTCACGTCCAGGGGAATGACAAGAGCTTCTTCTTGGCCTGTGTGGTTAGCATCACTGTCGCTGCTGCATCCTCCTTGCTACATGATTGTCCTGTCATCTGTAGGGCACTGGGGCTTGGCGGAGGGCACAGAAACGCCTCATAACATGTCATTGGCTAGAGGGAGTGTTTGCCGCTCACTGAGCTCAGAAACAGCAGAATGTAATTTGCAGCTTCTGTGCAGCCATGGAAGACTGACTCCCCTGCCCCAGAGCCTTGGCTGCCCCCAGACCTCGGTGTGGGGTGGGGCACAGGTTCCCAGGGCTCACCTGCCCTTTCTGCCCAGGCATCTTCCCTGTCTCGGAAGCCCCATCGTCCCTCTTTCACTCTTACACAAAAAGCGCGATTTCTCCTGATGGTCCAGCTTTCCAACGCAAAAGCTTGAGTCTTCAAGACTGCCGTCCTACCTCCTGAAATTTGGGACTTGGGTGTTCAGGTCTCAGGAGAACAGTGCCTTCTTCTCTGAGCAGCACGTTGACGCTTTCCCAGGTGAGCTGACAGCGCTAGTACCTTCATCACAACATGCAGTGCTTGTTTCCTCACTGCCCACCTTACGCTGGCCTCTTAAAACTCAAAACTTAGTGCTTCTCCAGGAGAGTGAAGCTCGAGTTGTCTGCCCTGCATGTTTCTCTCCACCTCTGGGTCTCCAAGCTCCATCACTCTGCACTGCACAGAACGCCTGGCTCCAAGGTTCCTGCACCTGTAAACCTCCTGGGAGGAGCAGGCTTTATGGCTCACCCTTGCGGCAGCGACTCCCCTCTTCTCTTACTCCTTCTGTGCTGGTTCCCTCTGCCCCAGGGATCGGGGTACCTGCAGGGTTTTTGGAAGCTTTCATTCGGGGTTTTGTAATATCTGGCTCTACCTGGGCTTTTGCAGAGTCTATAGAAAAGTGGTTCTTAAACTCTGATTGTGTTAAAGAATCGTCTATCTCGGGTGTTTAAAAATGCAGTATCTGAGTGACTGAGACAGTAGAAGATGACTTTTAACCACCCCATAGTTAATTCTAATGCAGCTGGTCCCTAGAGCTCTCCCTGAGAAACATTTCTTACATTTCCAAAAACAGAAGTCTGTCCTCGGATTTACTCTGTCTAAAATCTCCACTCATTTTTCCACTGGCATTTCAATTACTAGAAAGTGGCTAAGTGGGCCCTTTCTGTGCACTAATTAGCACTGATTAATTACAGTGTGGTGGGCTCTTCTGTTTGCTTCTGTCTACTATGCTATGCTGCGAGGTCTCCAGCTGCTCCCCAGCGGGCTCTGAGTCCCCAGCTCCTGGCAGAGTGCTTGCTTGATGGCTGGAAGGATGGACTGAAGGCAGATGGATGGATGGATGAATGAAGAAAGGAATTAACTGTAAGGTGCACCGAATACTAGAAAATGAGAAACCAAAGCAAAAGGACAAAGGAGTTAGCATTCTGAAGAGAATTTTAAAGATCATTGCCTCACATAGTTGCAGTTTGCTCTCAAATTGTATTTTTTAGGTGATAAAGAGTAATATGTGTAACAATTTACACAATACAGATGTGTATAAGTTAAAAGCTAGTAATACCCATCCCTCCCCCCAGACTCACACCACTGAGGTAACTGATGTTAATATTTTGGTATGCATCTCTCCACATTTTTCTTAGTGGTCGTAAAACTCACGCAAAAATGTGTAGGATATTTTATTTAATAAAAAAAGTGAGAACTTATTATTTTCATTTGTTTCTGTCACCTAATATTAAATAAATGGACCTCTGTCTCCTAAATAGTACATCCTGGACATCTCTCAAATAGATCTTAGCTTATTTTTCAAAACTTATTTCATATACTCCATAATATGGATATACGATGATTAAGTCTTGAGTCTCTTCTTGTCCTTTTTACTCTTCCTATGCTTCCTCCCAGCCCCGCTCCTCATTTCTCCTCTTTCTTCTGGTCTATACAAGTAATCTTGTAAAATCTTTGTACCCTCCAAGCCCAAATGGTGACTTTGTGACCCTGCCAACATATTTATATCTTCATGACATAAGATCTGATCCCTGGCCAGTGCATATGCATACTTTAAATTTTAATAGCTTCTGTCTAAATGCATGCAACACACCCTCAATAGCATGAATTTCTAATTTGAAGACAAATGCTTCAAAAATAGCTTTATTGTTTCATTGTAAAGTGATAAAGCTTCATTGTTAAAAATCCCCAGAGTCCCAATAGCCTAAGATGGCCATTGTTAACACTCAGATCAACATTTGTTCAGGTATTCCTTTATGACTGTTGACACTTTGCCAGTACTTTTATATGAGTGGGATCACATTAAAACAGTTGTTGTTTGACCTGCTTTGTCAGCTCAATGATGTGTTGGGAACCACTTTCTTGGCCAACAAATGGAGATGTGCACCATCATTTTCTGGGGGTACGTGTGTTCTTCCCAACCTCACTTCTGAGTGCATGCCTTATTTCCCATCCTCACTTTCCGGGGGACATGAGTTTTTACCCATCCTCGCTTCCACCTATTGGAGGTCCTATGTTTTGGGTTTGTTTTTTTTACAGATTAAAAATAAATAAATTTGAAAATATCTAAAAGTATTTACTTTTCTTTAAAACTGTGAACTTATTGTTCACAGCCAATGTTTGGGTTTTGGAATTGTTTCTTTTTTTTTAATGGTGCTTATGTTATGCTTTGTTGATTTTCCTTTGGTTTCTATTTTTGCAGTATGGCCTGTGTTTTATTATTATTTTTTACTTTGGAAGATAGAGCATCTTTTTAGTTCTATATTTATAATGTTAAGTAATAACCTTAAGTCAACCTTTAAAATTTTTAGTTAAATTCTTAAACATTTTGTTCACTGTGTCAATTTTAGAAATAAATTACTATATATTGTCACCCAAGATGAGAAAATAAGTAATTTTTCACTCACTGCTTGTCACTTCCCAATTTTTTATTCCATATCCTGGAAGCTTAGTTCTATTGTACTACTGTAAGTTATTAATATTTTTACATTAGGGGTGTTCTTTTTAAGAATGATAAATTCCCTATTCTGTTTTGGGATTATAATTACCTAAGTTATTTATATTTAATTATATTTATTTATTTTTCCTTATTAAGGAAATAATGATTGATTTATTTAATAAACTGCACATATTTATTTATTATTATTTTTTAAACATCTTTATTGGAGTATAATTGCTTTACAATAGTGTGTTGGTTTTTGCGGTATGACAAAGTGAATCAGCTACACATATACATATATCCCCATATCCCCTCCCTCTTGCGTCTCCCTCCCACCCTCCCTATTCCACCCCTCTAGGTGGGCACAGAGCACCGAGCTGATCTCCCCGTGCTATGTGGCTGCTTCCCACTAGCTATTGGTTTTACATTTGGTAGTGTATATATGTCCATGCCACTCTCTCACTTCGTCCCAGCTTACCCTTCCCTCTCCCCATGTCCTCAAGTCCATTCTCTATGTCTAACTGCACATATTTAAAGTGTACACTTTGACATATGTCTGTGAAACCATCACCGCAATCAAGGTAATGAGCATATCCATCACCCCTAAAAATTTCCTTGCACCTTCCTTCTTACCCTTCTCTGATCCTGTTCCTCAGATGGCTACTGATCTCTTTCCTGTCAGTATAGGTTAGTTTGCATCTTCCAAATTTTATATAAATGGAGCCATTTAGTATGTATGCTTTTTGTCTGGCTTCAGTAACAGCATAATTATTTTTGAGATTTCTTTACATTTCCATATGTATCGGTAGTTAAATTCTATTTATTCCTGAGTGTATTCCATCATATAGATATACCACAGTTTATTTACTCATTCTCTTGTTGATGGACATGTCTTTCTCAGTATTAGGCTATATTACAAATAAAGCTGCTAGGAACATTTTTGGACAAGTCTTTGTATAGACACATGCTTTTATTTTTTTTTGGATAAACACCTAGGAGCAGAATGGGTGCATCATATAGTAGGTGTGTGTTTAACTTTTTAAGAAATCACCAAACCATTCTCCAGAGTGGTTGTACCATTTTACAGTACCGACGTCAGTGTCTGCGAATGGCACTTGCTCAGCATCCTTGCCAGCGCTTGGTGACTTTTTAATTTCAGAGATTCTAATAGGTGTGCAGTGGTCTCATTGTGATTTTATTTCACATTTCACAAATGTCTAATGATGTGAGTGTTTTTTCATATGCTTGTTTGTCATCCATGTATCTTCTTTGGTAAGATATCTGTTGAAATATTTTGCCCATTTTAATCGCGTTGTTTGTTATTACTGAGTTTTCAGAGTTCCTTATATATTTTGGGTACAAGTTCTTTATTAATATGCAAATATTTTCTCCCATGAGTTCTCTTCATAGTGCATTTGGAAGGGGAGAATTTCTTAATTTTGATAAAATCCAATTGATCAATATTTTTTATGGATCATTTTTTTGCTGTCAAGTCAAGCAGTCTTTGCCTAACTCAAGGTCACCGAGGTTTTCTCCTGCTTTCCTCTAGAAATACAACAGTTTAACATTTATATTTAGGTCTGTGATCCATTTAAGGTAATTTTTGTATATGATACAGGATATAGGTTCAAGATCATTTTAAAATATGAATTATCATTTTTTCAACACCATTTGTTGAAAAGATTATCTGTTCTCCACTGAATTTTCTTTACACCTTTGTTGAAATTATTCATAAATGTGTGGGACTGTTTTTGGACCCTAGATTCTGTTCCATTGATCAGTTTGTCTTTATGCCAATGGCGCACTGTCTTCATTACTACACCCTGATAGGTCTTGAAATCAGGTAATATTAGATCTGCACTCTTATTGTCATTTTTGCAGGTTGTTTGGGCTTTTCTAGGTCCTTTGCATTTCTGCATGAATTTTAGAGTAGGTTTGTTAATCTCTACAAAAAAAGTTCTCCTTGGATTTTGATTAGGATTGCATCGGATCTGTAGATCAATTTGGAGAAAATTGTCCTAACAATATTGAGTCTTCAGAGCCATGGGCACAATATATTTCTCTATGTAGGTCTTTAAAATTTTTTCTCAACATCATTTTGTAGATTTTAGCATATAGGTCTTATAAATTTTGATAAAACAATTCCTTATGTAGTTCATATTTCATGCTGCTCTTGTTATTAATATTAATTTAAAAATTTTCAATTTCTGAATTGTCATTGTTAGTATAAAGAAATAATTTGATTTTTGTTATTGATCTTACATCCTGCAACTGTGATAACTCATGTAGTAGTTCTAGTAGCTTTTCATAGAATGTACAGGATTTTGTATGTGTCATTTGCACCTAAGTATAATTTTACTTCATACCTTCCAATCTAGATGCCTTATATATTTTTTTTCTTGCCTCAGCTAGAACTTTGATTTCAGTATAGAATTTTTAAAAAAAGGTAACTATGAGAGGTGATGGATATGTTAATTAGTTTGATTGTGCTAATCATTTCACAATGTATACACATATAAAAAGTTTGTACACCTTAAAGATACACAATTTTTATTTGTGAAAAAAAGAAAAAGAGAATAGTGAGAGCAGGCATTCTTGCCTTGTTCCTGACCTCCTGGGGAAAGTATTCAGTCTCTAATGATGTGGTTAGCTGGCGTTTTTGTAGAGGACATTTATCAGATTGAGGAAGTCCCTTCTATTACTAGTTTGCTGAGAGGGTTTTTTTCAAATTTTGTTTTTGAGATAATTGGTGTGCAGATTTAATAAATAATGCAGCTTTTGCCCAGTTTCCCACAAAGATAAAGTATTGCATAAATATAGCACAGTTTCACAACCAGAAAAATCACAGTGATGTAACCATTGACCTTATTCAGATTTCACCAGTTTTGTGATTTTACTCATTTGTGTGTGTGTGTGTGTGTGTGTATGTGTGTGTGTGTGTGTGGTTCTATGCAATTTTATCACATGTATAACTTTGTGACCGTGACCACGGTTAAGATATAAACAACTCCATCACTAAGATCCCTCAGGCTAATCTTTTATCTCTATGCCACCTCCCTTCCTTTCCTCCTCCCTAGGCCTGACAACCACTAATCTATTCTTTATCTCTATGATTTTGTCTTTTCAAAAATGTGATATAAGTGGAATCATACAGTGTCTAACCCTTTGAGATTGGCCTTTTCACTAAGCATAATGACCTGGAGATCCACCCAAGTTGTTACTGGTATCAGTAGTTCATTTCTCTTTATTGCCAAGCATGGTATAGGTGTACTACAGTTTAACCATTCATCCATTAAAGGACATTTGAGTTGTTTTCAGTTTATGCCTATTACAAATAAAGATGCTGCAAACATTAATGTACAGATTTTTTGTGTGAACATAAATCTGGGGTAAATTTCTTTGGGATAAATGGCCAAGAGTGCAATCGTTGGGTCATGTGATAATCCTCTTCAGTGAAATGTCTCTTCATGTCTTTTGCCTATTTTCTAATTGGTGTGATTGACTTTTACAATTGAGTTTTGAGAGTTCTTTATATAGTCTAGATTCTATTCCTTGATCAGATGTGTAGTTTGCAAATATTTTCTCCCAGTCTGTTAACTTGCCTTTTCATCATCTAAACAGTCTTTTGCAGAGCGAAAAGATCTTAATTTTGGTGAGGTCCAATTTATCAATTTTTCCTTTTATGGATTGTGCTTTGAGTGTCAAGTCTAAGATCTCTAGATCCCAAAGACTTTTTTCCTGTTTTATAATTTTACATTTAAAATTTTATAATTTTAAAAGTTTTATAATTTTACATTTAAGTTCACGATTTATTTTGAACTAATAGTTGCATAAGCCGTGAGGTTTAGGCTACTTTTAAAAATTTTGCTTATAAATGTCCAATCGCTCCAGCATCATTTGTTAAAAAGGCCTTGCTTTCTCCTTTGAATTGCTTTTGTAACTTTGTCAAAGATCAGTTGTGTATATTTGAGTTGGTCTACTTTTAGGTTCTATTGATCTACTTCTGTCAATACCACATTTTCTTGATCACTGTAGCTTTATAGTAAGCCTTAACATTGGGTAGAGTGATTTCTCCTACCTCATTATCTTTTTAAAAAAATAGTTTCAGTCCTCTAAGTCCTTGCCTTTCCATATACATTTTAGGATAAACTTGTCTTATTTTAAAATGTGGCTGTAATTTTGATAGAAATTATACTAAATCTACAGATCAGTTTGGGCAGAATTGATACCTTTACTATGTTGAGTCTTCCAATCCATGAATAGGGGGCATCTCTCCACTTATTTAGGTCTTCTTTTATTTATTTCATTAGAATTTTGTTAATTTTAGGATACAGATCCTGTACATGTATTGTTAGATTAGTACCTAAGTGTTTCAATTTTGGAGAAGCAATTATAAATAGTATTGTGCTTTTAATGTCAGTTTCCACATGTTTATTTTTAGTAAATAGAAATTTGATTGATTACTGTGTGTTGACCTTGTATCATGTAACTTTGCTGAACTCACTTATTGGTGTCAGGAATTTTTTCTTTCTGTAGATTCCGATTCCTTGGGATTTTCTGTGTAGACAATTGTGTTATTTGCAAATAGAGATAGTTTCAATTCTTCATTTCCAATTTGTATGTTTTTTGTATCTTTTTATTTCTTATAGCACTGGGCAGGACTTCCATTACTATGTTGAATAAGCGAGATGAGAGTGAACATCCTTGCCCAATTCTTGATTTTAGGAGTAAAGCATTCAGTCTTTCACTACTATGTATGATGTTGCCTGTAGGCTTTTTGTAGATGCTCTATTTAAGCTGAAGTAGTTCCCCTCTACTTCTAGTTTGCTGAGCGTTTTTATGATAATTCTGGATATTGTACTTTTTTAAAAAAAATTAATTTATTTATTTTTGGATGTGTTGGGTCTTCGCTTCTGTGCGAGGGCTTTCTCTAGTTGTGGCGAGCAGGCGCCACTCTTCATCGCGGTGTGCGGGCCTCTCACTATCGCGGCCTCTCTTGTTGCGGAGCACAGGCTCCAGATGCGCAGGCTCAGTCATTGTGGCTCACGGGCCCAGTTGCTCCGTGGCATGTGGGATCCTCCCAGACCAGGGCTCGAACCCGTATCCCCTGCATTGGCAGGCGGACTCTCAACCGCTGCACCACCAGGGAAGCCCGATGTTGTACTTTTTACCATGGCTTCAGATTTTGTCAAAAGCCTTTTCTGTATTAGTAGATATGAGCACTTATCTTTTTTTCTTTAGTGCATTGATATGGTGGGTTACATTGATTGATTTTTGAATATTGAACCAGCTTTACATTCCCTGGAATAAACTCTACTTGGTCATGCTGTAAAATTCTTTTTATAGATTTCTGGATTCGATTTGTTAATATTTTGTTTTAGATTAATATGTCTAAGTTTTGAGATAAATTAATTAGTGGTTTTCTTTTATTGTATTGTTAAAATCTGTTGAGAAGTATTATTACCTCTTATTTTCTGGAAGAGTAGTGTAAAATTGGTATTAACTCTTTAAATGTTTGATAGAATTTTCCTGTGAAACCTACTGAGCCTGCATATTTCTTGTGGGAACTTTTAAATTATGAATTCAATTTCTATAATGGTTATAGGACTATTTAGACTCTTTATCTTGGTTGAATTTTGATAGTTTGTGGTTTTCAAGGAATTGGTCTATTTCTTCTAAATTGTTCTAAGTATAAAGTTGTTCGTAGTATTTCCTTATTATCCTTTTAGTGGCTATGGAATCTGTAATGATATCTATCTCTTGTTTCAATTCTGACACTGATGATTTGTATTTTCCTAGAGGTCGTGTTTCAATTCTGATACTGCTGATTTGGATCTTCCTAGAGGTATTGTTTTTCTGTTTTCCATTTTATTTGTTTCTGCTCTTACCTTTATTATTTCCTTTCTCCTGCTTGCTTTGTATTTATTTTGCTCTTATTTTACAAGTTTCTTGAGGAAGGAACTTAGATTACTGATTTGATACTTTTTCTGTTTTATAATATGAACATTTTAGTGTTAAAAATTTCCATCTCAGTACTACTTCAGCTACATCTCACATATTTTGTTAGGTTGTATTTTAATTTCCATTTAGTTTGATGTATTTTATTTCCATTGAGACTTACTCTTTGATCCATGGATTGCTTAAAAATGTGTTATTTAATTTCCAAGTGTTTAGAGGTTTTCCAGTAGTCTTTCTTGTACTGATTTCTAATTTGATTCCATTATGGTCAGAAAAAATTCTTTATGATTTCAGTTTTTTAAAAAATTTAACATGTGTTGAGATTTATTTTATGGCTCAGGGTATGGTGAAGTGTCCTATGGACCCTTGAAATAAATGTGCTGTTTTTGGGTGGAGTGTTCTATACATATCAATTAGATCATCTTGCTTGATTGTGTTGTTCGATAATTCTTCTATGTCCTTGCTGATTTTCTGCCTACAAGTTATATCAGTTGTTGAGAGGGAGTGTTGAAGTTCCCAACTATAGTTGTGGATTTGTCTATTTCTCTTTTCAGCTCTATCCATTTTGCTTCATGTATTTTGAGGCTCTGTTGTTTAGTGCATGCACATTTAGTATCGTTATGTCTTCCTGGAGGATTGATTCTTTTATCATTATGTAATATCTTTCTTTGGCTATAATAATTTTTTTTTGCTCTCAAGTTTATTTTCTGTATGAATGTAGCTACTTTTGCTTTTCAAAAAATAGTTTTCTTAATGTTTGCTCTCTGTGTGACAACATACTTATGTAACAGTCTAGTTTTACAGTATTAATATTTTACCACCTTAAATGAATGTAGAAACCTTACCTCCATTAGGTCTCTTGACCCTCCCCTCTTTTAAAATATAATTGATTCAAGCAATTCCTCTGCATACACTGCATCAGAAGGCCTTATAGTCTTTTGTTTAACTATTCAATATGATTTAACAAACTCATAAAAGTTATATTTATATTTGATCTTCTTTTTACCCATTCTGATTTTTTCCCCTGAAGACTTCTGTTATTATTTCCTTTCTGTTTAGAAAACTTCCCTTAAGCATTTTCCAAGGGTAGGTTTGCTAGTGACCAATCCTCTTAGTTTTCCTTCATCTGAGAATTTCTGTATGTGCTTTTCCTTCCAAAAGGGGATTTTAGCCAGATATGGAAGTTACAGTTGACAATATTTTCCTGTCAGTACTTGAAAACTGTTGTGCTGCTTCCTCTGGTCTCCATGGTTTTAGGTGAGAATTCCACTGTCATTCAAATTTGTGTTCCGTTATAAGTAATACGTTATTTTCCTCTGGTTGCTTTCAAGTGTTTTTTTTTTTCCCTTTGTCTTAAAGATTTCAGAAATTTAATTATGACGATATGTCTTAATCTGGATTTCTTTGACTTTATTCTATTGGGTTTCATTAGGTTTCTTAAATCTGTAGGTTTCTTTTGTTTTTGTTTTGTTTTGTCCACCTTTGGGAACTTTTTAGCCATTATTTCTTCAAGTACTTTTTCAGTCCACTCTCTAACCTTTCTTTTAGGATTCTCATTATAAGAATTAGCTCTTTTGTTATTGTCCTACAGGTCTCTGAGACTGCACTTACTTTTTTTGGTCTGCTTTTTCTCTGTTGTTCAGATTGGGTAAATTCTATTTGTTGGTCCTCAAGTCTACTGATTCTATCCTCTGCCAGCTCCTCTCTACTATTGAATGTATCCAGACAGTTTTAAAATTTCACTTACTGCATATTAAGGACTGAATTGTGTCTTCTCCAAATTCATAGGTTGATGCCCTAGTCTTGAATGTGACTGTATTTGGAGATAGAGCCTTTACAGAAGTTATTAAAATTAAATGGGAGGCCTTCCCTGGTGGCGCAGTGGTTAAGAATCTGCCTGCCAATGCAGGGGACACGGGTTCGAGCCCTGGTCCAGGAAGATCCCACATGCCACGGAGCAACTAAGCCCGTGCACCACGACTACTGAGCCTGCACTCTAGAGCCCATGCTCAGCAACAAGAGAAGCCACTGCAATGAGAAGCCCGCGCACCGCAATGAAGAAGAGTAGCCCCCGCTCTCTGCAACTAGAGAAAGCCCGTGCACAGCAACGAAGACCCAATGCAGCCAAAAATAAATAAATTAAATAAATAAATTTTAAAAAAAATTAAATGGGATCATAAGGGCAGGGCCCTAATCTGATAGAATTGGTGTCCTTAGAAAAGGAGAAGAGTGAAGGATACCAGAGTGCTGTCTCTCTCTGTCTGTCTTTCTTTCTGAGCTTGCACAGAGGGAAGGCCATGTGAAGACACATGTGAGATGGTGGCTCTCTACAAACCAGGAAGAGAGCCTTTACCAGAAACTGAATGTTACAGCACTTGACCTTGACTTCTAGCCTCCAGAACTCTGAGAAAATAAATTTCTGTTGTTTAAGCTACCCATTCGGGGTATTTCATTATGGCAGCCTGAACAGACAAACACATTGCATGTTTTTGTTCTATAATTTCTATTTGGTTCTTTATTTTAATAAGTTCTGTTTCTTTGCTGAGATTTTCTAATTTTTGTTTTTTTCCCAAGAGAATTGGTCATTGCCAGTTTTTATTATAAAATAAAATTGCTTAAATATCCTAGTCAGATAATTCTAACATGAATTTATCTGAATGTCATTGCATGTTTTCTTTTCTCATTTAAGTTGTGATTTTTCTTGTCCTTGGTATAAGTTGATTTTCAATTGTATTCTGGATATTTTATATATTATATTAGAGACTCTGGAGTCTATCTAATCTTGCTTTATCAGGTAGTCCCCCTGTTGAAATGTAGCCTGAGGGCTGGGTAGATGAGTTTATTAGGCTTCCTGCTGGGCTCCACTGACACTACCTCAGCAAAAATGGAACACTGGCTCATGCTGCCTCACTGCAAATGACAAGGGTAGGGCTTCAGCTTCCCCTTTGGTGCTGCTGACACCCTCCTGGTGCAGGTGGGAAACCAGCTCTCACCAACTTGTTGCCTCTGAATGAGAGTATAAACTCAGTTCCTTGCTGCGTGCCCTGACACCTGGGGCAAGGAGTGAAGGGCTGACTACTGCTTTGTTGCTGCAGGATGGGAGTGGAAGCTCTCTGCTGGGACCTGCTGTCACCAGGGAGGAGAATGAGGGAAGAAAAGTGCCAGCTAGCCCCTTTGCTGACCAGCTGGTTCCATCTCATTGGTTCTGTGTGGGAGTTGAGACTCAGCCGCCCCTCCCCGCCCCAGGCTTTGCTGACACTACGGGGAAAGAGGAACAGGAACAGAGTGTCAACTAAGTTGTGGTGGAGTCTTAGCTTCTCACTTGGCCCTACTGACATTGGTGAAGGGGAGAAGCAGAGTATCGTCTAGCCCTGCTTTATATGACCTTGTTCAGTCTCCTTGATGCTGGGTGTTTCTGGAGGTTTCACTCCCCACTGGGCTCTAGGACACTGGGGAAGGAACAGGGGAGTGCCGAGCAGCCCCGACTCACACTGACTCCTTGATACTGGTGAGAGCACAGACTGGGTTCATTGCTGGACACCACTGACAATACCCTGGCAGTGAATTGGGGGTACTGCTTGCTTCTGATGGCTCTCCACTAGGTCCACGGACACTATCTTAGCAGGGAAACAGAGTGATGCCTGCTTCTGCCAAGTGAATGATGGGAAATTAGCTCCTTGCTCAGCCCCAGTGATGCCACTGGTTCAGGGAATCTGAGCACCGCCATCTGCTTCTGTAGGCTGTGAGTATGTGGGGAGGGTGAGATGAAAGATCCCTGCTTGGCTCACTGAAACCATGGTGGAGGAGTTGGTAGGTGATTTTCTCTTGGTGTTTGCTAGAGCAGGGCAGGTACTACAAGAAAGATTTCTTGTTGCAAGGCCATCCTTTCCCCAGTCCTTTGGCTAGGGGAATAGGCTTTTCTTGGAACTTTTCTGTGCCTGGTCACAGTTGGAGGTTTCTGCAGGACCCAGTCCAGAATATATGGAAGGCAATAAGACACCCAGAGAACTCACTACCATGTTTCTTTTCAAGTCCCTTCCAATGCCTATTTGTGTGTTATGCTTAGGGTTTTTAGTTGTAAGAAGGAGGACTCGGGAGGAATGGGTCTATTTTATTTTGGCAGGAACCAGAAGTCTTTTCTCTTTCTGAGAATTTTTAATAGAAATTGATGATAGATTTTTTCAGATGTCTTTTCTCCATCTATTGAAATGATAATGTGATTTTCTTTATGTTTATTAACATGATGATTATAGTGACTGATTGATTCCTTTATTATTTTGTGTAGATCAAGATTTCTAGCTGATATTATTTTCCTTTCTCTTGTAAGACTTCACATTTTTGTACTTAAGCCTGCTTGTAATGAATTCTTTCAGATCTTGTATGTCAAAAAAAAGCCATTATTTTGGAACAAGTTTTGAAAAATATTTTTACTCGTTAAAAAATTCTAGCCTGAAAGTTTTTTTTCTTCCAGTACTTTAAAGATGTTGCTCCACTGTCTTCTAGCCTGTACTTTTTGGCTGAGAAATATGCTGTCATCCCTATATTTCTTTGCAGTAATATGTCTTTTTTTCTCTGGTTTCTTTTAGAACTTTCTCTTTATATTGTTTTTCAACAATTTGATAATGATATACTTTGGTGCAGTTTTTCTTCATGTTTCTTTTCTTTAGGGTTAATAGAGGTCCTTGAATCTGTGGGTTTATAATTTTTCTCACATTTAGAACATTTCTGGCAGTTATTTCTTCAAATATTTTTTGAGTCACCTACTGACTCCTTCAGGGGCTCAACTTATACACATACTTGGCTTCTTGAAGTATTTCCACAGTTCACTAATGCTTTTTTCATTTTTGAAATTTCTTATTTGTTTCTGTGTTTCACTTTGAATTGTTTCTATTTCTGTGTTCAAGTTCACTAATCTTTGCAGTCTTTTGCAAGATTGTGTAATCTACCATTAATTCCATCCAGTGTATTTTTTATCTTACACATTGTAGTCTTCATTTATAGAAGTTAAATTTATTTTGGCCAGTTTTATATCTTCCAGATTGCTACTTAATCTGTTCAGTCTTCTACTTCCTTGGGCATATGGAAATTAGTCATAACATTTTTAAAAAATGTCCTGCTGTGCTAAACCTAGCATCTGTTTCATTTCTTGGTCAGTTTCAGTTCATTGATTTTTCTCTTCATTGTTGGTTATATTTTCTTGCTTCTTTGCGTGCCTGGTAATGTTTTTTATTGGATGCCAGATATTATGAATTTTATCTTGTTAGATGCTCAGTATTTTTGTCTTCCTATAAATATTTTGTGATCTTTGTCCTTGGACTCAGTTAAGTTACTTAAAACATAAATTCTGTTACATTTAATTTTAGTTTAAGTAGGTTAAGTGTTCACTGTAAGTCATTTAATTGTTATGTTCTCAATAAATTAGTACCTAATTTTGATTAATATGCTCTTGCTAAACTAAAGAATAATTTTCAGGAAGTTACATGATAATCTGCTTTTGGATGACTTGCCTATCTTAAAATGCGCTTCTGTTGCCCATAGACTAGACACATGACAATTTGGGAAGTAATAGATCTCCTGAGACACACTGTTCCTTCAAATCTCTGTAGTTTCATTGTGTTCTGTTATGGAGAAATGCTGAGGAGAATATTATAGTCAATGAATTGTTTTCTTTTTAGGGTACCAGTTTTTACTTTCTCAGTGAATCTATGATTCTTTATTGGACAAATCTTGGTGTTTTTCATCCTATATTCTTTTTATTGGGACATATTAAGACTTTGCATTGTATTTATATTTTCTTTCATTGCATGAAAGATCCTATTTGTGTCTGAATACACGCCTTACAATTTTTTTTTTAGTATCTACTTTAGGTATCCTAACTATTTTTATGTTAGGTTTCCATTTCTCTCCTATTCATCTCTGTTAGTTTTGCCCCTCTAACTTTCATTTCTTTGTCTTTCTTACCATTGTTGTTTTCTTCTCTGTTTTCCTAGAGTAATTAACCTACAGTGTTCTCTTCAATTACCTTTTGCATGTTTCATGCTTTCCTTCCCTTGTCCTCTCCTACTTTTCCCCCTTCTTCTTCTCTCCTACTAATCTTGTATCTGCTTCTCTCTTCCTCCTTTTGTTAAAGTTTTATTTAATATTGAATGCTGTGGTTTTAAATATGTTTATCTTTGAATAGGGTCAGTTCTATTCAAATTTAATAACCAAAAACATGGGTGGAATTTTCTTGACTCTCTTCCCTTTTTTAACCTGGACAACGTTTTGATTGTCTCCTTAGGCCAAGTTAAAAGAATGTGTTAGATCCTATATTAAGATGTAAGTCATGCTGAGCTAGGAAGGAACCTGTAGTCACGATTCTACTTCACCTAAGCACCAATAGACAAATGCTTACTAAATGTTTGCCCACTGAATGGATGAACTACTGAATGCTTGTTTGACCTGTATCATAGAAAAGTGTAAAATTAGGTCAAAGGATTAAAGCCACCTTGATCATTACTAAGTACTCTACAAATCCTGGGCTGAGATACTCAGAGGTAGCCAAGGCAGCAGTTACAGAGCAATGCATTTTGGTAAAGCACTGCACTTTCTCTGAGACACTACAAGTTTTTATTGCAAAGACATTGTACCATGTGCCCTTGGGCTCTGTTGCATGACCACAGAACAATGACAGATATTACAAATTAGACGTCTGTGGTTGTGACCAAATTCCTGGAATGGGTGACTGCAGGGCCCCAGACAGACAATGTCTGCCCTTCTGAGTGCAGACTGGGGAGGGAAG
This sequence comes from Balaenoptera ricei, assembly GCF_028023285.1. NCBI lineage: Eukaryota > Metazoa > Chordata > Mammalia > Artiodactyla > Balaenopteridae > Balaenoptera > Balaenoptera ricei. The sequence continues at coordinate 46,395,570 of NC_082654.1, forward strand.
TCCCCAGGCAGCACTGCCACTGATGCAACACATCTGTGCGAGACCTTGATACAAAGCTCTCCTTTTCCAAACATTTCCTCCACTTCTGTGTGGGAGTAGATATCATGAGGTGCATTAAATCCATGCTCTGCTGAGAGGCCCATGACTCCCAGCAGCTTTCAGGGATGGGCAGTGTGTGTGTGATTTGGAGAGGTCACCAGGTCCCCTATCACTCTTGTTCTCTCTGCACTGTGACATATTATGGAGAGTTCACACTCAGGCATGTCAGAGCTAAATGGTGCAGGCTGATTTGGTGTCACTTGCTAATGCCCTGGATTCTTTATTGCTGTAGATATGCACATGTGAGGGACAGCTCAGACTCCCAGTCGCCCAGCTCTGCCCCTTTCCATGCTGGATGGCAGACAGCAAGCCCATTTCTTTCATCGGCTCCTATCAGAGCAAAGTCTTTGCCTTCATCTTGTTTTCCATAACTGCCTCTCAAACATTTATTGAACCTCAAATTTTAATATCCACTTGCTACTGCTTGATCTGGCCTATGATCCTATGTTTTTGAAGTCTAAATACATCAAGACCCATAAATTATTTGTATGTAATAGATGTAAGATTTGCATCACTGGAATTAGGCCTGAATTGGTTAAGCAAGTTTTAATTAGAACTTTAAAAAAACTTCTCCTGGGATGTGCAGAATATAGAAAGTAGGTGTTATCTAGCTCACAATTCCTGCAAGGTGTGAGTGGTGGTCATCCATCCTGCTCCAGGCCATGGCTGATTGATTCAAGGGAGAGGAGCCTGATTCAAGCCAGTCACATTCTCCCTTTTAGGACTATGAAAACCTGAGTGGAGAAAAAGGAGCCAGAAGGGGTTGGAGCACAGTTATCTTCGGACAGAACCCTAGACCAAAGGTCCACCTGCCCTTGTATCTGAGGCACCTTGCCTCCCCTCCGGGGTCCTCTCATTTCTGCCATATCTCTTCATTCTCACTCTAAGCCTCTGGACTCAAGAGTCTGAAGATTGCCACAGATCCCCTCTGCTGTTGGCCATGCTCGTTAGACATGTCCCCATATCTTATCCATGGCACAGCTGAGCCAAGCATCCCCAGAATCCAGATGTCCACACTCACTGTTTCAGGGTACTCAGGCCCCACCTTCACCCCTTTGTAGGTCACAAAACCCCAGTTATGGAAATAAAATGAAGATGGAGGTTTGTGGAGTGTCTGTCTTTCTGAAGTCCAACAAATTTGCTCACAGATCCTTCTGGTCGATTGAAGTAAAATATTATCCAGTGTGTTCAAAAATATACCTAAATGGTTTAGAATTTTTTTCTGGAACTAAGATGCATACACTCATTTAATAAATTTAGTAATTATTGTAATTTCAAGTTTGGTTTGTGTTATGATGGGAGGTAAATAAAATATGGAAACTGAGTCAGTCATGAGGAGTTTAAAATAGATACCACTTATCTACTTGTTAATTGATGGATTAAGTCTTTGATTTATTTAATGGTCATCCACTCAGTCAGTGAAACTTTATAGAGAACAACCTCATGGCAGGGCATGAGTTGGGGAAAACCAAAATAGGAGCAAGACATAGTGCCTGTTCCCAGGGAGCTCAATGGTGGGGAGTCAGTCCTAAAAACGTATATCAATATGTGTTGACAGCTGTGAGAAAAGACTTGTGGGCATGAGCCTGAAGAAGTCAATTGCATTTGATACAGGCATAACTGAAGGCAAGTGGACTAGCTAGAAATTTCTTGAAGCTATGCAGGTGGGAGATGGTGATCTAGACTACAGCAATAGATGGAAAGAGAAGTTGACAATCCCCAGAGATATTTAAGAAGTAGGAACTATGGAATTAGAGATTGGAAGGTGTGGGGGTAGACAGTGAGGGAGAGGGAACGTTATGGGTGCAACCCACATTGCTATTTTTGGAGGGCTTGGTAGATGGTGATGGAGATAGAGATAAAGAAAAAAGTTTATGTGAGAAAAAGGAATATGGGAAATAAGCAAAATGGGGACAGAGAGGTAGAAAAAAAACCTAGCAGAGTGTGGTATGAAGGATAAAGAGAGTGTTTGGATTAGAAGGGAGGACTCATTTCTGTTGAATGCTACTGAAATGTGAAGGATGATGTGTACCATGTTCTTAATTGATGAGTTCTGTTTTCTCTGAGCAGCAGCAGAGAAAGTGTTCTGATGAGAATGAATTTCAGAGGTTTGAGAACAGAATTTCTGGGCAACTTTCCAGCCTGATGTAGGAAGCAAGATGAGATAATTTATGTAATGTGTTTTGAATAGTGCCTGGCAAAGATTAAGCTCTCAATAAATGTTGGCAGCTATTATAATGGCACCAAATTGTTCAGCTTTATGGTTTTTCTCTAACAGTGATTAACACCTGGGATATAAGTACAGAAAAAGTTGGACAGATGCATTAATTCTGAGAGGGATTTTTCAAGAAGAGAGTTGGGAGGGCAAGGGAGTTGTGGAAATTGGCAAGCATGATAGAAATAGTGTTCTGTGGAATTTTAACTGGATTAAAAAAAAAAAGGAGGACAAGAGAAAGCTGCTGGGTAATGGGAACATAGACAGTTCCTGGGCCACAAAGTCTTCATGATGTTGCAACATTGGTGCAGTGGGAGTAACTGAATGAAAGGGACTGGAGGATGAAAGGTTGAGGAAGAGAGGGGGATTTCTAACTTCTGGACTTATGCATACAGCAGTAATCAGTGATGACAGCATTCAAGGAGGCAATGGAAGCAAGGTGATAGCGTGGAATGGAGGTGAAGGTCACTGGAAATGAGCTGATCAAAGGACTGAGAACTCTAGGTGTAGGGCTTGAATGTTAAAGTCACCAGAGTAGTGATAGGACTCGGAGGCAATGGAATGATCACAAGGCTGGAAGATGACAAAGGTTGTAGCTGGAAATGGGTGATGTAACTTAGCCTCATTTCCCCAGAAAGCAGAGCCTGAAACAGAGACTTGAGTGAAAATGCTTTATTGAATTCCAGGGGGTAGGAGTAAGGTCAGGAGGAGTGAGGCAAGGAATGAGAAAAAAACAAAAAGATTTATCATCGTGTTGTCCACTGCTACAGGCAACTGGATCCTTGATCCCAGGGGACAGTTTAAGGAGTCATGTGAAAGGAATATCAGAATCTTCTCTATGGAGGAGAAAGAGGGAAACATTTATGCATTGACTCCCATCCCCATTAGTCAAAGAACCCCCCCAATAGGGTGACCTCCCCCCCAAATTTCTGGGTTGAGCATCTCTGGATACTAAGCAGGTTACAGAGAAACACTGACAGGAAATGAGAGGCACACAGGAGTGATACTTCCGGGTTGTACCTGTGTGAAGGATGTTGGCTCCTACAGAACACTGGATGCTCCATAGTGGCTAGAACAGGAGGCAGGTGAGGCTGAGAGCATTTGAAGGGATGCCCAACAGGTGTCTGCTGCAGGCCACACTTGTACCAGTCATATCTGCTAAGGCCATCCATTCAGTGCCATCTGTCACAGAGTCAGCTTCAAGGTAGTAGCTGCTGCAATCTCTGCAAATATTTAATTAAATATTATTAGTGAAACAAGTCACTATTGCAGCTTGCTATGTGGCAATAACTAGTATTCAGTGACCATTCTTCCACCACCTAGTCTAGATTTCTCTCACCCTTGGCCAGCACTTGGGCTTGTCTAGGTCACTTTCTTGGTGTGGGAACTTTGATCTTCTTACCCAAAGCATCTAAGTCCTTGGTTGTCTTGCCTTTGTCAGCTGGCAGTTGCTGCAATTACCTGTTCACCATTCTCACCAGTATGGAAACCCCAAGAGATAAACCAATAAATCACCTGAGTTCTATATAGACCCCTCCCTGACTCCATTACACAGGAGAAACCCTAGCTCCTCAGAGCAATCAGGATCCAGGACCCCCACCACTAACTCCTCTCTTTTTTTTTTTTTTTTTTTTTAACCTACTGGTTCACTGGCATTAGTGGTCCAGAAGTGACCAGGTGAGAGTTCCTACTTCAAGTTGAACAGTCTGTTATGTTCACTTAGAGAGAAGCCTCTCCCCGACCATCACTCTTCCATCCCCTGAACCAGGGCCTCTGATCTGTCAAAGCCTAAGGTGGCAGTGACAGGAAGCACAAAATCCATAAGAGGGTCGAGGGGGTGATGGTGGGAGAGCCCAGTCTTATTTCTATACCTTGCTTGATTTCCCCCGTCTTCTAATCAGTTTCTTCATCAGCCACATGCGTTGCTTGCAGCGCTGCCTAGCAGGGGATTTTTTCCTTTATTCTTGTCCTCCTCTCGGGACCCATGAGTGGACCGAGAACAGCGGCAGTTTGCTTCAGCTGTGAGCACCACCTTAGGATGCGAGCTCAGGTGTGGGACCAGGCCTGGTTCTTCCCTCCTCTGGCAGCTGGCCACAGGGAAGCTCCATGAGTCCATAGGTGTGAGCTGAAGGCAGATGTCAGTGAAACAGCGGGGCAGACTTAGGAGACTGGGCCATCAGTTTACATAATGTTCTCTTCCCTTTGGGTCTGCATAGGCCAGATCTTGAACATGCCAGTTCCTTTGTGGCAAAAGATTGCTGCCTTGCCCACCCAAACTCATGATTACATCCAGCCCCAGCTGCATGGTAACTTGCCCTCCCCGGGCTAGGAGCTCATTTTTACCAGGGCCCGCTGACATGCCTGGAGCTGCTGTTCAAAGGGTGAGTAGCTTTCCGCCACAGAAGGGGAGGCCCTGCTTCAGCCTCCTAGGGGTCTGTGACCCAGCTCTGCTACTGGGGCTTTGCAGAGACGCTGCAGAGTCCTGTTCCCCCAGGTGCTGCATTGCCTGAGAGGCAGGGCACTTAGTGCGTAGCTGGACCTGTGGTAGAGCCTTTTCTTATCCTGAGCTCCACTCAGAATTGGCAGCCTACTGGGTCATCGGATAAGTGGGTCAAATCAGCACTTCCAAGTGTGGTCTATTTTGTTTCCAAAATCCATAAGGCCTGCTAAACACCATGTCCTGTCTTAGTGGCGGGGAGGTATAAGGTGCAACAATGTGCCCTTCGTCTGGAAGGAAATGGCCCAGCACGCCCCAGACCACTGGATGCTACGGCTTCGGCTTCGCCAGGGGGAGCAAAACCTTGCGGGATTTATCTCCTTTCTTTTGGCCCTACTGTGATTGCATCTAGAGTACAGTCGTGCTTTCAAATCAGAGAACTCTGCACTTCATGCCTCTAAAAGGTCAATCAAGCTGTGTTTACGGCATTAGCGTTCTCAAGGGCCAGTTCATTTATTTCCACCCGAAAAAATGGTGCAGTTAATATCTACCCTATATTCCTCACAGTTTTATAATGAAGGTTATATGAGATAATACACACAAAACACTAAACTGTAAAGCATTATTCAAATGTTAAATGTTATCATCCTGTTTAGTTGTCACACTGCTTTTTCTTCTTTCTTTTCTTTTTTTCTTTTTTCTTTTGTAGCTGAAGGTTGCGAGAGGAAAGAGGAATGAATTAGAGCTGCCACAATTAGGGCTTAGGGCAGTGGTGTTCAGAAATATCTTGGGAATTAAGCAAACGAGGGACTGCTCTTGTTTATGCAAATCTGTCCCCAGGATTCTTCCAAGTGCCAGCTGGTGACCTGGGATTGGGAACTGAAGGGTGAAATGGAGTATGTCCCAGGTCGATTTTTTTAAATTATACCTCTCTCATAGGGGGATACAACTAAGTTGTAACCAAAATCATCTTGAATAGAAAGTTGGCCAAGTGCTTTATGAACTCTACATACTGCATACACGGCTAGGCATTCTAAGGGCTGCAAGGGTCCAGGCTCCTGGTGGAGGCCTTTGAGAAGGAGGGCAAGGTCCAGACGCTTTCAGCACTGGCATGCTATTTCAGCCTGGGAGCTTGGCTTGGAGTCAGTCTGAATTTCCTAAAGTTTCATTTCTCTTTGTGTAGAAGGTGTGCCCCAAAGGAAGCAATCTGACTTGGGAGCAGATGGCCAGGTACATGGATTTCTGGGAATGATGGCTGGAGTCTCATGACAGGTTGATGACAGTGGCACAGGAACAGGCTCTGGGAGCAAACCTTGGGGATTTAGCTGCCGCAATGAGTTCCGTCTGGCCTCATTTGCACTGTTGCAAGGCTGCATCCAGCTTGAAGATGAGCAGGGGGCCAAGCTGCTCCCCTGCAATTCGGCTTTCTAGGAGCAAGAGTGTGCTGGAAATATGAGCCTTTCGCCTGTGTCCAGTTGAAGGAAATAACAAGAAATATAGCTTCATTGTGGACCTTGAACAAGCATGACTTGCGAGGAGCACTTTCAAAGCAACTTTTATTATCAGTGTGCTGATGTGTATTTTCTCCTGGTCCCTAGGTGAAAATTGAGCAGTCCCAGGGCCAGAGTTATTTATTGAAAAGAAAAATTTGAAATTAGACTAAATCAGATACTGAAGAAGAATACTAGGGTAATGTGGGAATATGAAAGGACACAGGTACACTCATACAGGTACATGAAACTGAAAATCCAGTGAGAGAGAACTGGGGACACAAAAGTCAAATATTCTTTCAACAGCCGGGTTTCGTGTGTTTGCGGTGCTGACATCTAGCCTGACCTGAATCAAAAACCCTCATTGGAAAGTGGTATAAGTCTTCATGAGCACTTAGCTCTCTGCAACTTTAGTGTAGTATATCTATCTATTTTTCCCAAAATTAATTTTCAGGCTTTTGGAGAAAATCGTGATACGTTAAAATAGTGAGGAAAAATAAATTTGTAAAAAGTTAGGAACAAATTTTATGGAGTATTATTGATTGCCTTTTTAAAGTTGACAACAATTCTAAAGCTGATATAACAAATGAAGCTTATTTAAATAAATCCAATAACATTATAAATATCTTAAGAAAAACAGTTTTATTTGTATCACGCTATAGTCTTAGTTTGCAAAGCCCCATGGTGCTAAGGATTTTTGATGCTGTCTCATTGGAAATATTGTTGTGTTGCACTGTAAGAGAAAAATATATAAGCTGTGAAATGAGAACTTCAAATATTTGTGAATGTTCCCAATACTTTCCTGAATTTTTGGGGATTACAATCTAAACAAGAAAACCCACAGGAATCATTTCACTTGTGAGCCTGCAGATAGCTCCCGTCTTCACCCTGTCATGCTGGCATTTCCTCAGAGACATGTGTGGTGTAAAGGCCAGCCCCAAAGGGTCTGAGTCGGATGGGCTGGCTGAGTCCCAAGATCTCCTTTTATTTGCTTTTGACCAAGGGATGTTATATTATCTTTACAAACCTGTATCTTCATTTGTAAAATGATGATAAAAACAGCACCTATTTCATAGGCCAATTAAATGACATAAGAAATATGAAGTGCTTATTAGCATAGAGCCTACAACTTTGAGGAGAGTTGATAAATGACACCTTTTTCTATTTTTATTATTACTATAAGAGACACTCATCAGAAGCTGAGTGAGTTGTACTAAATTGAAATGATAAAGCACCTATTTTCTGCAAACACTGTGGGAGGCTGGTCCCTCACAAGTCCCTCAAAGGAATAGAGGGATGTAGAGGAGCAGGGCGAGGACACTTTAGGAATAGAAAAGGCACTGGCACACACACATAGGGACGTGCATCAGCCGTCCATAAACACCCCTCACACACACATACACACAAACACACACTCTAGAGCAGAACCCTGCTCAACAGTATTTCATACGCTTTCCACATTTCCCAGGCTTCCTTGCAGTGAGTCAAATGTTCTGGACAACGAACTGTAAGCAGAGGTGACAAGGGTCTCTTCCGGGATGCTCAGGTCAGTGTGCCTCCTCTTTCCCTCCCGCTGGGGCTTTGGAGGCCACTGTCCTAGGTCATATAGCTCAAGATGGAGGGGTCTGCCTGGCCCACATCAAATACTGTCTGAGAAATAAACCTTTGTGTGTTAAGTGACTGAGATATTAGGGTTAGTTGTAGGAGCTAGCATCACTCACCCTGAGACACTGATTTATAACCTAAAAGGGCTGAGCTCTAGAATAGACTCTAGGTAGAGATAAGAACAGTATTCAATGGTTGCTCTTATTAGATAGCTCAGATATGGTTGACTTTAAATAAACATTGTGCCCATTAAGATGCAACCCTGGAAAGGTCTTGACAGTGAACTGTTGCCATATCTATCTAGCCTATATTTAGAGAAGCTGTTTTCACCCCATAGTGGTTTATGCTGTGTTGGAAATCTCTAGGAGCTGGACTATTTCCTCATCTCTTTCTGGCCCTCCTGATGATTGAGGCTAGTGCCCCTCCCTAATCCAGTCATCCAGAGCATGGGATGTGGCTTCTTGGAGGAAGACAGGGAGGGACCTGAGAAGGACTAAATGGGTCCCGGCCACAGGCAGAGAATATGCCAAGAGAGCTGGGGATGGGTAGGGCGTTGCTAGGCGGTCTATGGGAGACCAGTGGAAAATAGCAATCCGTGGGACCCAGGCTATGGTTGCTACCAATGGGGTCAAAAGGCTCCTAATGGTGATCGAGAACAGGGAAGAGGGAAGAAGAGACTGGTAGTCGCAACGTGGGCAAAGTGCTGGTTCAATGGTAACACTAGCCAATGTGTACCAAATGTCTGTTATATGCTAAGTATCTTAGGAGCACTGTCTTTTCTGATCTTCCCCACAAGCTTATGAAATAGGATTGATCACATTTTAATGGTGAAAATAATTGAGGCTCAAAGATGTTAAGTAATTTGCCTGAGATCACAGAAACATTAAATCTTGGGGCTGAGATTCAAAACCAGATTTCTCAGACTCAAAAGCCCTTCCTCTCCTCATTCTAGCTTATTTCCTCCCAAGAAGAAGAAAGACATGGGAAAAAAAAAGGTCATTACCTGTGTGACTTGGCAGGGCAGTGTGTTGGGGCCGGAGCCAGGAGGAAGAGGAAGCTGGGACTAGGTGTGGCAGAGGCAGGCAAGATCCAAGCCAGTGTCATTTCCAAGGGGAAATCTGTTCCAGTCATTGGGCAATAGCAGAAGTTTCCAGTAAATGCAGGTGAAATAGGAAGGTAATGATGTTTTTATTCAACCTGATCTGTCTGGCACTTTGCTGGAAGTTTAGGGCAGAGTCTAACCTCTTGAGAAGAGGTCTGGTCAGGACTGGGCAGGGCATCAGTGCTTCCACCTGGACTTCTGGGCAGAGCTGGTGGGTTTAAGCCTCCAAATACTTGGGCTTCGGTGTGCCTACAGCTTTGTGGAGAAAGTCAGTGACTGACATAGGTTCAGAGGTAACAAACTGCCCCATGATTCCAAGTTGCATGTTACATTTCACCCCATTTGAGGATCCAGTTCTGAATGGAATTTGGGCCATTAGAAGTGAGGACTGAGAATCTGCAAGGTCAGGAGGTTGGTTGTAAGGTCAGTGATATGGTTGTCAATATGCATGAAGATGAAGGTGAGCAGGTTCCCCAAACTTCAAGCCAGGCAGTTGATAGACAGCAGATCCCAAGAAGAGGGAGCCAGGAGGCAAAGCCTTAGATCTCCAGATACCCACTGTCGGGCTGTGATGTGAATCCCCAGGACATGGCCCTTTACTAGGAACCACAAACTAATGACTCTGGGGCTCTGTCCAGTGTAGTTTGGCCTGCACAGGGTTAAAAAGTAAATTGAAATGCCCTGGGTGGGGCCAGTGTTCTCCAGTTCTCCACAATTCCCACCAATCTCATCTGACATCTGGACAGCTTCATTCATGTGTCCACCCCTCTAGATCTTCGAGAACCATTGCAGGGAGTCCCTGCAGCCTTGCCTTTTGTTTTATGTAGATGCACTGGTCCAGCTTCAGACTTTCTGCTGCAGGACTGACAGTGAAGTGAGAGGCGGCTTCACCTTCCCTGCCTCCCCTCTGCAAGCATCTTCCCCAGGACAGGACACAGAAATGCCCCCAGCAGCCCCCCTCGCCCACATCCTGCTCAGTCTGGAAAAGGAGACCAGGGAGGAAGGAAGGAGAACATTTATTGAGAAATGTTAGCAAGACAAAGGTTGGAAGGGGGCAGCGAAGACCAAGGGAGAAAGAATGGCTTTCTCCTGGAAGTCCAAATGCAATGCTGATGTGTCAAGGTGCTTTTACACATGTATTTCCCAGGTTCTTGGGTTTTTAATCATAAGGTTTTTCTTGACCTGTTGAGTAAGGAAGGTTGATGGAACAGCCAAAAGAGTGATGCTTCATGTACCATTCTTCAAGGAGCTGGTAGTGGGGGTGCCTTTGACAGGTGTGTTCTGGGGTCTCCAGAGGAGGGGGAGCTGCAGGTTTAGGGAAACACCAAGAGTTGAGCAGAGTTGAATGAGTCAGAACTGAGAGGGTGATTGTTCTTCATTGTCCAGCCTGCCCCATCCCACAAGCTAGCACATGTGGCTATTGAAATTGAGAAGTGTGGCTGGTCCAAAGGGAGATGTGCTGTGAGTGAGTGTAAAATACACACCAGATATACACCAGATTTCAGAGAACCACTATGAAAAGAAAAGTGTTACCTATCTCATTAATAAGTTTTAGGTATGTTATATGTTGAAATGATAATATTTTTGACATATTAGGTTAAATTGTATTATTAAATCATTTTACCAGTTGTTTAGTTTTTTTTTTTTAATGTGGCTACTAGAAAATTTTAAATTACATATGTGGCTTGTATTACATTTCTGCTGGATAATGCTGGTCTAGGCTTTTCTTAAAGCTCCAGGAGCAAAATACAGGAACATACAATCTCACAGACACAGATACAACACACAGACACACACACAGACACACACACAGACACACACAGACACACACACACACACACAGACACACACACACTCTGTTGAGGGTTCCAGGCAACTCCAACAGTTGGAAGATAAGTCTGCTGAACTTTTCTCTTGAAACTGTGATCAATTCTCGAAAATAATGCAGACCCCTCCTCAGCCCTTGGCGACCCCCTGCTATTGATTAGTCTTCCTTTTTTCCCCTTGTCATCAGCCCCTCCACTCCTGCCATCTTTGCCTCCACCATACCCCACCTCAAACCCAGCTTAGGCTGTTTCCCACTTTTTTAAATGCCACCATAGATTCAGGGTGTGAGATGTGCTGGAGGGAAAAAAAAGTACTTACCCTTTGGGAATAAGAAGTCATTTTTCCCAGACTTTGGAAATTAACATAATGGGGCTTTTCTGCATTCCAGCTGCAACGTTGGATCTGGCAGGTTGGCTGTTCTCTGACATAATGCAAAACATAACTCAGTGGTCATTTCCATGTGTAAAAAGTTCAGCAGTATTGTTGGAACAATCATCATAAATCAGGAACAACTTTCTTTAGGGACTCTATTGCCACTTGATTTAGTATTTCCTGGCAACTTGCCTATCATGGAATGAAGCCATGATTGCTTCCTACACAAAATGTTATCTGCAAAACATCCCACCAGAAACCTATAGAAACAACACTGACCAGCTTGCAAGTTTTGATAATCTGTGACTGCTTTTTATATTGAGAATAAATTTGACAATGGGACTCATTGTTAAACTGGACAATATATTCCATGGAACAGCTTCCAAATTAAAATGGGGTTTATATGGCGTTTTACATACCATTTGTTCCAAAGGAAAGAAAATTGGACTCTTTCAGTTCCAGGAAGAAAATTCAGCAAAACATGTATACTGTGAAATAAGAGAAATTATCCTCAGCAACTTTCGTACTAACATGTTCAGTTATTATGAAAACAGGGAAATGTGAATCAGCTGTAGAGAGGAGGGGAGCGTGACAGCCTCATGTCCAAAATGTCCCAGAGCTTCTTTTAGACGAGCACTGTGAGGATGTGCAGTTCCTCACATGTAAAGGAGGAATTTACCCAGGAAGTACTAGGAGGAAAGGCTGGGAGATTCCCTCCAATGCCCCGTAGTAGTTTTACCGGGCAGTGTGCTGCGGGGGAGGGGCGGTGGGGAGAGTTAGGGACTCAGTAGATGGAAATCACGCTGTCAGTTCACAAACCCACGGTGGCTCTAACCCCCAGATGACACCTGTTGTGGACGATGAGCCCAGGTCAAGAACAGGAGTGACCCTCGGCCAGCACTCAGCAAAGAACAAGGACACTCCCAGAAAACACCTGACGCCCTCCGAAACTTAGGAAAGACACTGAGCAGAGATGAAGAGCTCCGTGCCGGGCCACCTCTGCTGGTTCACTCCTGAGCTGCCTAGCTCCCCAGGCCACTGAATCAGCAAAGCAAAACTTGAGTATTTAGTAAATCTAAACCTATATTTTCTTCCTTTCCCTTCCCTTGGGTCGGAACAATTCAGACTGGGATCTCAATTCCTGGTCCTGGACAAATATTATGCTCCCTTTGTAATGATGAGCACACAGAGAAAAATTGCCAGGCAAATGAAAAGACAGCAGAGTTCAACAGAAGGGACCACTCTGAGGAATCAGAGAAAATATTTTTCTATGAAATATAGTTTCTACAAGAGACGCGGGAAACACTCCTGCTTTTTGTTTCCAAAAAGCTTCAAACAGACATTTCTTCTATGAAATTTGAGCAGGGAACCATAAAGAGAAAAACAAACAGGTTATGGAAGCCAGCACGGAGATTTAAAAAAAAATGTTCATTTCAGATTGAAATGGAGGAAGTGAACAGCAAAATGGATCCTGCAGCAAACAGGTTTGATGGAGCAGAAGTCAACTTTTACATCACAAAACTCAGAGAAAAAAGACAAAGAGATAAAAAGAATGGGAGAATATATAAAAAGCATGGACAAGAGACATGTTTAATATGTAAACACTAGGAATTTCAGAAAAAGAACCAATAAAAATGGATCCATTATTAAAAAACAATTTGGGGGAAGTTTTCCTGAGCTAGAGAAAGTCTTGAGTTTTCTGAAAATCAGACAAAAATAATGAAAAAATTTTAATGCCTAGACTTAATCTTGATAATTTATTTTAATTTCAAGAATAAAAACAGATTCAGTGAGTATCCATGCAGATAAAGCTTGCCTCCCACTTCTCCTTAGCAACATGAAGAAGACAGAATTGTCTACAGAATTATGAGGAAAAAAGGATTGTGACCCAAATGGGATTGTCAGTTAAAATGTGTGTTGACAAGAAGTAAAAGCAAAGTAAATTCCTCATATTACATAAGGAATAATCAATTGACATTGCTCTATTTTTGATAATGAAATTAGAGAAAATAGATATCAGTACATTTTAATTTAATGTCACTACTAATAGGATAAAAATAGTAGATATGACTTCCAAAATCACGGGAAAAGTCAAGTTAAAAAAGATAACTGTAGTCTATAAAAAGGTATAACTGATTCACTTTGCTGTACAGCAGACACTAACACAACATTGTAAAGCAACTATACTCCAATAAAAATTTGTTTAAAAAGGTCCATTAAAAAGAACCATAAAACAACAAAACCCATAAAACCATGTTTTATAGTAGAAATAAAACTAAACATATAAATCTTGTTAATAAAATGATCAGGATAAACTCTCATTTTGAATCACAGACTTTTATATTGGGTTAAAACTAAATATTGTATTAGTGTACCCAGTCAATCCAAAAATAATAAAAATAAGGCAATGGGCAAAGACATAAAAAGATGAATCCAAACAAAAGCAGGGCAAGAGACTTCCGCGGTCGCCGGCGTTCCGGAGCCCAGACGCAGCCTCTGAGTCACTCGGCACCTTTTGTTCGGTCAGTGGCGTGAGGGTCTCGCCTCGGCGTGTCGTCCGCGCCGCTCAGCCCGTGTACGCCGGTGCGCTAGCCCGGGCGGCCGGCCTGCGGAGCTCCCGCCCGTGTCCCCCGGCTGGTCCGGGGGTCCGGACACCGCCTCGACTGCGGCTCCGCCGGACGCGCGGACTGGACCGCAGCCCTCACTCCGAGCGGACGGAGTCATGAGGCGCCTGCCGTACTTAATGCCGCGGCCAGGTGGTGCGGAGCTTCGGTCGCGGCTCCAAGCAGCTGGGCATCCCTACAGCTAACTTTCCTGAACAAGTAGTAGATAATCTTCCAGCTGATGCATCCACTGGCATATATTATGGTTGGGCCAGTGTTGGAAGTGGAGACGTCCATAAGATGGTGGTGAGCATAGGATGGAACCCATACTGCAAGAATACAAAAAAGTCCATGGAAACTCATAACATGAATGCTTTCAAAGAGGACTTCTATGGGGAAATTCTCAATGTGGCCATCGTTGGCTACCTCAGACCAGAAGAGAACTTTGATTCTTTAGAGTCACTTATTTCAGCAATTCAAGGTGATATTGAGGAAGCTAAGAAAAGACTAGATTTACCAGAACATTTGAAACTCAGAGAAGACAATTTCTTCCAGGTTCCTAAAAGTAAAATAATGAATGGCCACTGATGGAAAAGCATCTTATTTATTCATTCACTGTTTTCTAATATTTTACTGCTCATAACTCTACAGTCTCATCTTGGTTATATTTTAAAAATCAAACATTTTCCTACAGCTGTGAATTAAACAGTACAATGTAGTTACCATATTATGTTCCAGCTGTTCAATTAAACCCATCATATTACAGTACTAAAAAGGTTCATTTTAAAAATCAAGATTCTTTTTTACGTAATATGTTGATTAAAATGGACCACTGGAAACGTCTTAAGTGTTTTATAATGGAAATGAAATATATATAAATACGGGTAACAGGCAAGTCACTAGTTTGAGATGAGAACTATAATTCTCATGGTAAAATTTCAGCATGCACGTACGTGTATAGCATGCTCTGCTAATCAGAAGGCTCATAAAAGTAACTATATTAAGCAGAGGGTTGACAGTTTATTACAAACCTAAGGGGAAAAATCCAGACTTCGTATTTTTTGTATTTTGTGCGTTTATGTATTATTATAGACATGAAAACTTGTGAAATTTCATTTTAATTAGTCATTTCCTTTAAGGGCTCAAATCATTGTACTGTGTTCCATTTTTTTTTTACAGCTGCCTCAGTTCTAATTGGTCTAGACTCTCTCCCTATTATTTTTTGTTTTTCTTTTAAAACAGTAAAATGAGTGTTTTTCGAATCTCTAGGTCTCATTTTTGTGTTGTATAACACTTCTCTCTTTTTAAGAGTACATATTCTTCAACATTTTTCTTAACCTTTGTTTCCTGTAAACAATTGTCAGTGTCAGTTTTTCCATTTAGAATATCCAACTCTACATTTACAAAATGTAGAGTTTCATCTGCGATCTGCCATCCCATCCCTTCACTATATGAACAGTGACTAAGCTCATATCTCTTGCATTTTAGAAAAAACACCCAAAACTTCATCTGTAGGTTTCCTCAAAGTTTAAACGAACACCTAGCAGTTCATTTATATATACCAGTTTCTTAAACAACACAAAATATTTGTTCCCCCCCATCAGGCCCTGGGAAACTATTTAAGAACCAACTAAACTATGAAATACAAAGTTATTTGTTTTTAATGTGATTATATGTTCCTGAGCAAATGCAAACAGTTGTAGTTGTGTGTGCACAATGTAATTTAAGGCTAAAGAGTGCTATCTAGAAAGTAATTTTAAAGATAACTCATTATAAAACCATTTTCCCCTAATCTGCATAAATGAGAGAACTGATTTTAACAAAACTGTTTATATAATATTTAGAAAAACATCTAAAGCTAATGTTGGAGAAGGGAGAAGCAGGAATAAATTCAGTTGGATTGTTTTGACTTTTTGGTGTATGAATTTATGGCAAACAATGTAGTATGTGTCTTTTTCATTTCTTCTTTATAGAAATACTTAGAAAATGTAATTTAATGTTAGAAATCCTATACTTGAAAGAAGCCTCAATTATCACTGGTTCTATGAAACAAGGTTAAAAACAAACATGGAAAATGTAAAAAAGATTTGTGTTTGAGTAGCTTGCGACTGATTGTGTCCTCATTAAGTGTGAAAATTCTTTGATATTGTCATCTTACATTTTGTTAAATAACTATTGCTTTTGAAAAATCTATATTGTGTTGTTGTTTAGGAGTTAGTTAATAGTGTCTACATTTTTTTAAGTTTTATATTAAGTATTTATATATTATAAGAAATTGCAGTGGGACCATTTTCGACTAGTCACTGTTTTCAGGCCTTGAAATAAATCTTGACCAAGTGATGTTTCTTCTTAAAAAAGAAGGCAAGAGTGGAACATGAATAGGAGACAAGGTGGAACCCAAGGCTGACACAGTCAATATGATAAATAGTGTTAATTTATTCCACTAAAAGAAAAAAAATCCGCAATGAAGATATAACAGGTTATACTCTTCTATGCTGAATGTAAAAACATTAAATGTAGTAAACAAAAGTTTCTAGCAATACAACAAGAGGAAGAGAAGTGCTGTTGTAGTAGGTGATGTTGACACACTCTGTTGGGACAAATCTAGTGGATAAAAATGAGTAAGTGTGTAGAGGGTTCAAACAATGTAACTTATTTGTGTCCCTAAAATGGAGAAGGTACAACTTTTCAAAATGTACTTAGAACATTTCTACAATTTCATCACAAAGAATATCTTAGTAGATTCTAGCAATTAAAATTCCACCAGTGGACCAGCAGTCCACGAGTTTTTGGTTGTGTTGTAGACCACTCAGTGCTTTTGGCAGATCCGCATGATGATGGTCGTTGTCATCATAAAATATTCACTGAGAGCCTGTGATGAGCACATCCCCCTGCATGTGCCGTAGACAGGAGGTCAGGAGATTCCATAGCCATGCATTAAAAAGGAGAAGAAGAGAAACGAGGCTTTGATCCGTTGTGAATGACTCCCAAGCTCTGATTCTTCATCTAGATGGCAACTGTTGACCCCTCGGTCAGTGATGGAATTAAAATCTAGTTAGTGTCCATGGAGCAAATAGATTCCATTTCCAACATGAGGACAGCGACCTTTTACTCATTCTCACTCCTGCCTTGGATTTCAGACTTACACACTTAAGAGGACTGCCGTCGTGGAACGAGAATAACTCACTCTAGAAGGGCTGTGTTTTGGGAAAAGCGAATTTTATTACGGAGCCTAAAGTGCTCTGGCAGTATAAACTGTGTAACTCAGGAAGGCATGTCTCATTTTGAGAAACATTGCAGGAGCACATGTGATCCTTTATAGAGTGATTATAAAGTGATTTATAAAGTGATTCTTCACTGCACAAACTAACTCAGGGACCTTAAATACTGAACACTCTTAGTGTGTTGCAAACTAGATTAGGGTTCCACATGACTTTTCTGGAATGCATTTATTGCAGAAGGCACAGCCATTGTGCACCTAGGAAGGAAAATCATTGAAGCTCTCCATGGCCAGCTGGAGTGTAAAATGAAGAGACCATGTGTGGTCTGGACAGGAGTGATCTGTGCCTAAAACTAGGTCACCTGGTGCAAGGTGAGTAGATTGTTTTCAGTAAGCAGATAATTAAGAAAAAGCATGGGCATGTGCTCCAGCGTGCTGTGTGGGCTCCATTCTAACCAGCGACTCGGCAGTGACTTTGTGTTTTTAAGGAGATGAACTCCCTGGTATCCTCATCCAGGTGAGTTGAAAGTGATCTAGAAGAAAAGCTCCCCAGGGTCCCTGAGGTTGCCAGAGCCCTGCTTGCCCTGTCCTGGGTCACCCTGCGTGTCAGGGAATGGAGTTGAGATCATATACTCTCTGTCTGAGACGTGCACGCCTATTTACATACATATACAATCTCCTTGAGAGCTCCTTTGAATTCAGACACATCAGTTATTTGCAACTGCATGATTTCATTCCACACGGTGGTGATATTTTTTTCTCCAAATATGGACTCCTGAGGTGGTAATAAATAATGCAGTCTGGGCGTAGGAAATGGAGTATCCTTCCCCCAGGGTTATTCCAGGGAAGCAGGGACGGAAGCGGGCCTTGCTATTTCAGGAAAGCTGGTGGAGGTTGGATTGGAGGGCTGGTAGCTGGGCGGCAGCTGTCCTCAATCTTGTGGCTTTAACAGAGGGGAGCTGCCACATTTACATTGTTTAAACACTTAACTAAATTCTAAATTAGCTATGAAAAGAAGGATGGGAGGAGCCCCGCTTAGTGGGGGAATTCAGGCCTTCTGGCTTCACACACTTTACACACACACACACACATGCACACACACACACACACACACACACACACACACACTGATTTTCCCCAAGAGTCTGCCAGGGGGTACTGGAGAGAAATTGTGTGCCCCTTGTAGCAAGATTAACACGACAAAAACAGTGACAATGCGAGCGTTAGGAAGCTGTGCCTGGAGCATCTGGTCAGGGTTGCAGGGCTCTGGGCCTACACGCTGGGCTGACAGTCTAAGTTAGACGCTGGATCAGCAGACTGAGGACTAGTCTAGGGCAGTGGATCCAAAAACTAAGGATGAGAACCCAGAGGCTTCAGTTCTGAGGACAGGAAACACTGCATGAAGGCAAGTGCTGTAGGCCTGGCTCTCTGAGTCCCTTTGAAATCATCTCTGGTGGTCTACTGGATTTTCAGTTTAGTGACTGTTGGTTAGGGGACAATTACATCTAAGAATGTTAAATATTGGCTCTTTGTCAAGTTGGTGTTTCCTCTAGTGGATGACCACAGCGCTCTGTCATTGAATTTATCCTCTTTAACATTCAGTCAGTGAGTTGAGTGACACCATGGAAGACATTTATCTAACATTCTAATAACTTAAAACATGAAAGCATATACAATGGAAAACAGAATCATGATTTGAAATAAATTTGAAAAATGGTAAATTGAGCCAAGACCAACTAGGTGAAGCTTCTTAGGAGTACACGGAAGATTCTAAAATTAGATTCCAGAAATCCATTTCATAAGCATAATATAGAAGAACTGTAGCTGGGCAGATGCAGCATCTAAGGAGACACTCTGTGACTTCAGTTTAGCACATAGTGAGTCATGGGGAGCCAGGACTGTCCTGTGGCAAAGAAAGAAACATCCCAGGCAGCGCTGGCAGACCCTGATCTGGCTCAGCTCCAAGAACCCTGAAGACCCGTGGACAAGCCAGGAACTGGAGGAATTTGTAAAGGAGACTGGGTTGTTCATCCTGGAAAAGACCTCTCTAAGACATGGTCTCCATCTCTGAAGACTCTCATGGAGGACTGGAAGCGACTGTTCAGACAGACCTGGAGGGCAGAAGTCACGGGAAGGAAGACTTGGGCTTAAAGTACAAAGATATTCTAATGACTCAAGGTGTCCAAAAAGAGGGTGCCTGCTTTGCAAAGCGAGTGCTGAATATCTGAGCAGAGGAAAGAAGGCCTATGCCATCGCTAAGACACCTCTGGCACCATGATTCTCTGGAGTGTATGTGGATATAGGCTAGTCCTCTTTAAGAAGCAAAATCCACTCCTTCCCCTAGATAATGACATGAAACATCTTTAATCAATGGGACTTCTCAAAGTGACCTTTGGGAGGCTGAACTGCATCTTCCCTAAGTGGAGATAAGGAGTTCACTCTATCAGCCCAGAGGAATCCTCCAGGCTGAGGAGGCCCAGCTGAGACTATGGCATGTTCTGGGCCTGGCCTGACCTCCCTGGGCCTCCAGGCTGAGGTTCGGCTCCTTGGGGAACCCACCGACTGAGCTGCTGTGCAGTGACTAAGGCTCATGCACCAGAAGATTAGCCTCACTTTGTGTTCATACCACTGGACTATGGCCAGATTGATGCTCTTCCTGTTCCCATCCTGGGGGATGGCAAGGGAACTGGGGTTGGGGGGAGCCTTTGATAAAGCTGCACAGGTCCCAGGAACCATCACAGAACCCTGGTCTGTAATTTTATTCCTAAATTGGTAGCAGAAGAGTTTCCAGATGGCCTCTGCTCTACTCAGTCTTGTGACAAAACTCAATCCAGGTTCCACTTCTGTCTGTGCTTGCTGGGTTGACCCTGGACAAGTTATTTGTCCTGTCAGATCTCAGTGTCGTCATCTGTAAAAAACAGTGGTTAACTTGGTGGTTGTCGTGAGGTTTAAAAATGTAAGCGTGTACGTCGTACACCGTAGAACAGTCTACAGCCCACGTACCACTGGCACATTTTGAGGCCCCAGGTTATTAATTGTTGCTGTTCTCATTATTTTAGGTAATTGCATGTACCTATTTTATTTTCTATGTTACCAGTTCTCTGAAGATAAGACTTAGGTCTTATAAATTTTTCTATAACTCAGAACTAGTTCCAAATTTGGCATATAACAGTTACCAAAGAATATTTATTATTCCACAAATAAATAGCTCATATTTTAATGTAATGTTAATTAGAAAAACACCATCAACAGAATGAAATAGGTAATTTGAGGTAATAATAAAAATAATGAGCAATTATTAATTGCTTCCTTTGGGCTGGACACTTTACATGCAGTCAAGTGCAGTACTGAATTCTCACAATAATTCTCAGAGGAAGAAACTACTAACTCCACTTTAAAGATGGAAATAGTGAGGTTCAGAGTTTAGATGACTTGCCTAGAAGCCCGTAGCCTGGACCTGACCCCCCAGGGGTGTCTCACACCACAGCCTGTGCTCTCCATCACCAGGTGACCAGACATCGGAGCTGATCGCATTTCATCCACAATATCCATATGCAGTGGGACTGGCCCCACACCCCCCAAGCTGCTTCCAGATCTGATGGCAGCGCCACATTTAGCCCTTACATGGAGCCCTGGAGAAGCCGTGGTCCTTAGCCCAGATTCTAATCAATAACCTCACACTTTCTATACACATCCTTGCTGAGTGTGACTGCATGGGGAGCATCTGTTCTGGAGATGGGCCACCCCCGACGGGCTCCTCTGCTTCCTGTCCTCTTAGGGGCACACAAACAGGGACAGACCCAGCTGCATGAGTCTTGACAATCATCATCGTCATCGTTATTCCTTTGCTGTCAAGAATATTCTGAAAGTAAATGTGAAGATCCTCCTCCCAAGTGAAACTCCTTGTACAGTTCTGGGGTGTCACTTCAATGCATGTACTATGCCTCATTTATTGTAACCTCTCCCAGAAATATATAAAGTGAAAGTTAGATTAACTGGGAAGACCTCTTAAATACCAGTTAATTTGGATGTGTTTGCTGGACTTGAGTTAACCTGACTGATTAAATATAGAGTTACATTTAAGTTACCCACTGAAGATGGGTGTTGTCCTCATAAATATCAACAGGTTCATTTACTTCTGCTTGCTGTGAAGCCACAGAATTCAGAACCAGAGCCGCTTGTGTGATTTGTGGCATATACTGCACTGCCATGATCTTATTGAATGTATTTTTTAATATCCTTTTTATATGTGTTCCATTTCAGTTAAGCGGTCTGGAAGGAACCAGGACCCCCCCCCCCCAAAAAAAAGATGAAAACTTCTCCCCCAGAAAATGTGTTTACAAAACATTCTTCTTTGATGTTTCAGTAACAGAATAATTTTGCACGTAGAGCTCCCAATTTACATTTTGTTCTTTCTATTTTTATACAAAGCCTTTTTTTTCCTTCAGAGCAACAGATAAACTGAGACATATTTGTTAAGGTGGTAGACAGATGAAAGGGATGAGCACAAAGTCTAGAGCAGGGGGTGGCAAACTTATTTATAAGAGGCTGTAACATTTTCAGTTTTGCAGACCATATGGAACTACTCAAGTCTGCCATTGCAGTGTGAGAGCAGCCATAGATGATACATCTAAATAAGTGTGTTGGGTCCCAACACAACTTTATTTACAAAAACAAGCAGCAAGCAGATCGGATCTTCCAGCATAGTTTGCCAACCCCTACTCTAGACAGTCAAACAGACCTCAGTTCAAGCCTTGTCTCCATCACCTATCAGTTCTGTGACTGTAGGCTGTGAACCTCAGTTTCCGCATCAGTAAAATGGATATGCAACACATATTTCAGAGAGTTAGAGGTTAGGTGAAATGTAGCACTTCTGAAGCACTAATTAAATGTGTGCCTCTAAAATACAAAAGGAGAAGATCATCCACACTGTCAATGAGGTCAGTGCAAGAATTTTTTTGTTGGATGTGAGGCTGAATTAGAAATAATTCCTGCCCTGTGGCTGTTCTTTAGTCTTTTGACTTCAGCTTACTTGAAAGAATTAAAGAAGAAATAATTGCATGGGATTTATTTATTGACTGCAAAAATAATGTTAAAAATATTTTCTTCTATGTTGCTCAGTAAGGCCACAATGATGATCTGGCCAAAGCAAGTTCTCCGACAATCTTGCTTTACCCTGAAGGGTTTTTATGTTTTTACTTCATGGGTAATATCAATCACCTTATTTTCCCATTTTTCCATGGCCATCAGGAATCTCGAAATGAAATCTGTCGTTCAATTTTCAAAATCTAGCAGTTCGAACTTTATAATAGTAATAAAAATAAAAATAAGAAAATTTTATTGAGCACCTAATATGTGGCAGTGTTCTAGGCACCCGGGTTATGGTGAGCCTCGAGACTCACACGTTTCCAATCTCTTGGAGCTTTGCTCTTAGTGAGGAGCTAAATAATAAACGTGGTACCCCAAATATTAAATAATTTTCAGGGTGACAGAGTGGTGTGATGAAGATAAAGCATCCTGACGTGGTAGAGAGTGATGGATGGAGGGGTGCATTTTAGAAGTGATTGAGGAAGTCTTCCAAGGAGCCGTGTGAAAGGCTGGCAGGGAGGAGCACGAGGTCCTGTGTGGGGAACACAAGTAGCGGGTTGGGACCCAGCAAGAAGGCCAGAGGGGTTTGAGCAGAGCAGGCAGGAGACTGGAGCCAAGCAGAGGGTGCGCCAAGGCTTTCCCTGGTGGGTCGTTTCAGTGTTATAAGAAGCCACGGGGAAGCTTCCAGCCAGGGAACCCAGAAACCTGGATGTTCACCACACCCCACACCTGCCTCACCATCAAAATGGCATCTCTCCCCCTCCCTGCCATTCCTCTGAAGCTGCTGCATCTCTTGGGGTCACCAGTGCTCTTCTAGTAGCAAATTTAGTAGATGCCCCCATCAGTTTACTTAAAATATTGCATACAATAGCATTCACTCTTTTTGGTGTCGAGTGCTAGGAGTGTTGAGTTCATGGAGTCCTGTAACCAGCCCCGCAGTCAAGCAGAGCTCCTGTTAATCCCCTGTCTTACTATCCCAGAAGCATTGACACAATTGCCCATTTTCTCTCCTGATCTCTTCCTGCTGTGAACTCTTGGTGTCCTTTACCTTTTTCTTAAACATTGGGTTTCTCAGAGTTTCATCCTCAGTCCCTTTCCCCTCTCATTCTGTATTTTTTCCCTAGGGATGCCCACCCACCCCTGGCTCCAGCTGCCGGCCCTCCCCTTCTGGATGCCTGCAGGGACCATGGGAGCCCTCCCTCCCTGGAGTCTGCTCAGATGGCAGTTCTCGGTACTTCTCCTGACTCCTACTTAAAATTGCCTCTGCTATCCCAGCTTCCCCAGCATTTCCTATCTCAGTTTCTCGTGTATGCCATTTCATATCCTTTATCACACCCTATCATACAATGTACTGATTCATTTGCTTCTTGTCTGTATTCCCACTAAAGATAAGCTCCAGGAGGGTAGGGGATTTTACCCACGTTGTTAGATTTTCAGCATCTAGATCCATGCTTGGTATATAATAAGGGTTTAATAACTATTTGTTGGGTGATAGAATAATATTGATGATCTGGTGCTTATTTGGACATCTTACTCTAATGCTCCCAGTTCCTCAAAGGCAACTGCCCGGCACTCTTCTCAAGTCCAGCCTCCCCTTGGGGATGAGAAGGAGCTGAGTTCCCTGGTATAGATTAGGGTTCTGAAGCCGGGGCCACTCTGGGGATAGGGATGTCAGTGGATGCCTTTGGTCTCTTGCCTCCTCTTGCCTGGGCCCACTTGTCTCAAATGTCTAAAAAAGATCCAGTGTCTTCCAGAAAGGGGGCCCGCCTATCTCAATGGTCCTGGACACAGGAGAAGTCCCCTTAACACATTATTTTCCCTAGGATGTCATGGGATATGACAGCTATCATGAGTAAAGATTAATAGTCAAGACCGCTGCACTCATGGTTAGAAGAATGCCTAACACACAGTAGTCATTCAATAAATATTTGTCAAATAAATGAATACATGCTTAGCAATTTTAGCTATTTCCAGTGTAAAACTAACTCATCCTTTACTGTGGTCTGGTTAATCAGTTCCTTCCTCTGGGACTGAGAAGAACTGATAATGTGGTTCTAGTCATCCACTCTTCCTGTCGAGGGCTCTGGTTTCTCAGAGGGGCTCAGTACGGTTTCCATTTCCCTCTGAGTATAACTAGGGCACTGAGGGGTAGACATGGCTGCTTTTTAATGATATTTAATTAAATTGAATGTAATTTGTAAAATTTTTCCCCAGCTTTTTTGAGGTATGATTGAAAAAAATTGTATATATTTAGGTTATTAATGTGATTTTTTTAAAGGTAGACAACCTGATGCTGTAATATATATATACATTGTGAAATGATTACCACAGTCAAGTTAATGAACATGTCCATTACCTCACATAGTTACCGTTTTTTTGGGGGGTAGTGAGAACACACTTAAGATTTACTGTCAGCAAATTTCAGGTACGCAAACGAAAAGAGAACAAACTATACTTACACTCCTGAATGCCCAATGGGGTGCCTGGACCACTGACCAGAGCTCCATATGTAGAATGAAGCCAAGAGACCAAACGGACTCAGACAAGCATACCTGAAGGAAGAAGTCTTTACTTTTTTTTTCCCGCAATTCATTTTAATTGTGGGAAAATGTACATAACATAAAGTTCACTATATTCACTGTTTTTAAGTGTATAGTTCAGTGGCACTAAGTACATTCACGTTGTTGTACAACCATCAACATCACCCATCTCCAGAACTTTTTCATCTTTCCAAACTAAAAATCTGTACCCATTAAACACTAGCATCCCATTTCTCCCTTTCCCCAGCCCTAGCGACCTCCATCCTCCATTACTCTATGAATTTGACTACTCTGTGTACCTCATATGAGTGGAATCATGCAGTATTTGTCATTTTGTAATTGGCTTATTTCACTTGGCATAAGGGTTTCAAGGTTCATCCAAATTGTAGCATGTATCAGAATTTTCTTCCTTTTTAAGGCTGAATCTGAATAATATTCCATTATTCAATATATATATATTGATATATATCATAGCCATATCTATATCTACATATATAAATATGTAGATAGATAGCTATTTGTGTCTTTAATCTATCTATATTGCTGGATCATGTGATAATTCTATTTTTAATTTTTTGAGGAATTGCCTATTTTCCACAGTGGTTATAACATTTTACATTCCTACCAACAGAGCACAAAGGGTTCCAATTTCTTTTTTTTTTTTTTTTTAGTTTATTTACTTTTGGCTGCGTTGGGTCTTCGTTGCTGCGCGCGGGCTTTCTCTAGTTGCGGGGGGCGGGGGCAACGATGCGGTGTGCAGGCTTCTCACTGTGGTGGCTTCTCTTGTTGCAGAGCGCGGGCTCTAGGCATGCGGGCTTCAGTAGTTGTGGCTCGCGGGCTTTAGAGCGCAGGCCCTGTAGTTGTGGTGCACTGGCTTAGTTGCTCCGCGGCATGTGGGATCTTCCCAGACCAGGGCTCGAACCCGTGTCCCTGCATTGGCAGGCGGATTCTTAACCACTGCGCCACCAGGGAAGTCCATGGGTTCCGATTTCTGCTCATTCCCACCAACACTTGTTGTTTTCTTGTTTTTAAAATTAATTATTAAAAACAAATTTGTTTTGTTGGACTATAGTTGATTCACAATGCTGTGTTAGTGTTTGCTGTACAGCAAAGTGAATCAGTTATACATGTACATATATCCACTGTTTCTTAGATTCTTTTCACATATAGGTCATTGCAGAGTATTGAGTATATTGAGTAGAGTTCCCTGTGCTATACAGTAGGACCATATTAGTTATCTATTTTATATATAGTAGTGCAACACTTGTTATTTTCTATTTTTTTTTTTTTTTGGTGGTGTCCAACCTAATGTCGTGAGGTGGTATCTTACTGTAGTTTTGATTTGCATTTATCTGATTATTAGAGATGTTGAGCATCTTTTCATCCATCTGTTGTATATCTTCTTTGGAGAAATGTCTATTCAAGTGTTTTCCCAATTTTTTAATCAGGTTGTTTTTGTTATTGCTGTTGTTGAGTTGTAAGAGTTCTTTATGTAGTCTGCATATTGATTCCTTATCAGATATATGATTTGTGAATATTTTCTCCCATTCTGTGGGTAACCTTTTTACTCAACTGACGGTGTTTTTTCACACACAAATTTTTTTTATGAAGTCTAATTTTCCTATTTTTTTCTTTTGCTGGCTGTGCTTTTAGTGTCATATCCAAAAAATAATTGCCAAATCCAATATTGTGAAGCTTTGTCCTGTGTGTTCTTCTAAGAGTTTTACAGCTGTAGGTATTACATGTAGATCATGGATCCATTGTGAGTTAATTTTTGTATATGGTGTTAGGTAAGGGTCCAACTCCAGTTTTTTTTTGCATGTGGATATTCAGTTTTCCCGGGACCATTAGTTGAAAAGACTATCTTTTCCCCCATTGAATGATTGTGGCACCCTTGTCAAAAATCATTTGACTAAATATGTAAGGATTTATTTCTAGACTTTCTGTTTTATTCTGTTGGTCTATATGTCTGTCCTTATACTAGTACCGTACTGTTTTGATTACTGTAGCTGTGTAGTTAAGTTTTCAAATCAGGAAGTGTAAGTCTTTGAGCTTTTTTCTTCTTTTTCAGGATTATTGTGGCTATTCAAGGTTTCTTGAGATTCCATATGAATTTTAGGATGAATTTTTCTACTTTTGAAGAAATGTCAGTGGAATTTTGATAGGGTTTATGTTGAATTTTTAGATTGCTTTGGGTAGTATTGACATTTTGGCAATATTAAGTCTTCCAAACAGTGAATATGGGATATCTTTACATTTACTTATGTCTTTAATTTCTTTCAGAAATGTTTTATAGTTTTCATTGTGCAAGTCTTTTGTCTACTTGTTAATTCCTAAGTATTTTATTCTTTTTGATGCTATTATAAGTGGAATAAACATTTTCTTATTTTCCTTTTCAGATTGTTTATTTATAGTGTATAGAATTGCAACTAATTTTTGTGTGTTGGCTTTGTATCCTGCTACGTTGCTGACTTAACTTAGAACTTATTAGTTCTAAGTTTTGTTGTGGAATCTTTAGGGTTTTCTACATATAAGATTATATAATCTGTTAACAGAGATCATTTTACTGCTTCCTTTCCAATTTGGATGCATTTTACTTCTTTTTCTTGCCTAATCGCTCTGGCTGTGTCTTTACTTTTACCCTTATGTTTTTATGTGTTAGGCTTCCATAGCAGTCAAATAATTGCTGATCCCCCCCACCCAGGGGAAACAAAAGGAAAGGAAAAACACATACACTTGTTTAAGTTGAAGTACAAATTATAACAACTATGTTGGCCAACAAGAAACTTCATCTAAATAAAATGGGATCCAGGATGGGAGGGATCCTTGCCTTGGCTGGAGAGGATATACCATGTCAAGGAGAGCACACCCATGGAGAAGAGCAGTGATAATTTACCCACCTTTGAAAATAAAGCACAGGGCAGCAGGAAGCCAGGTGGGGTCCTGACCTTGTGCTGACCTCAGGAGTCCCAGTATGGTCGGTGTTAGTTCAGGAACCTACAGTCACACTTAATACATTGTGCTTTTTTCTCATTTAGTGTCTGTTAAGTCCCTTTGGGTCCTTATGGTGAGTGTGAAGGTACAGAGTATGGTAGGCATCCTCAGCTTTCCCACCCAAACCAGGTAGTCTATCGTCACCTTTTTTTCAAAGGAAAAAACCTTTGAAATCTTATGTTTGTTTCTGATAAAGATGGCAAATTATACAAATCAGTGGAAAATTTAGCAATCTGGTGGAAAATGGGTAATTCTGGACACTCCCCATTCAGCTCCATGCTTCCTTCTCCCACTATTAGGGGGAATGTAAAATGGTACAGCCACTTTGGAAAACAATCAGGCAGTTCTTACACATAATTAAATATAGAGTAACTATATGACCCAGCAATTCCACTCCTAGGTATATACTCAAGAGAAATGAAAACACATGTCCATACAAAAACTTGTATGCAAATATTTATAGCAGCATAATCATAATAGCCAAAAGCTGAAAACAAATCAAATACCAATCAAGTGATGAACCAATAAACAAAAGGTGGTATATTTATACAATACAATATTGTTTGACTCTAAAAAGGAGGTACTGATGCACACTACAACATGAGTGAACCTTGAAAACATCATGGTAAGTAAAGAGTAGTTAGTCACTAAAGACCGTACATTATATGATTCCATTCATATGAAATGTCCAGAACAGGAAAATCTACATAGACAGAAGATAGTTTAGTGATTTCTCAGGGCTGGAGGTAAGGGAAGGGAATAACTGGGTGATAGCTAAAGGGTGTGTGGTTTCTTTCTGAGGTGATGAAAACATGAACATGTGAAAATTGACTATTGTGGTGGCTGCACTTATCTGTGACTATACAAAAAATATATTCGTATACTTTAAATGATTAAATTATATGGTATGTAAATTGCATCTCAATAAATGTGTTCAAGGAAGTGAATTAAAGGATAACAATAGCATATAGGATGGGAGGAGAGAAATGGAAGTGTACTGTTAAGGTTCTTATAGAGTTACAGATGTATGCTACCAACCATGAAGAAACCATTAAAATAACAAATGAAAAAAGATGATAGTAAGCTAACAAGGGAGATAAAATGCAATTACAAAATATTCAGTTAATCCAAAAGAAAGCAGAAAAAGGTGGAATAAAGAACAGATGGAAAAAATAAAACACAAATGTCAAGATGATAGATTTAAACCTAACCAAATCAATAACCACATAAAATGTAAATGGGTTAAATACCTTAGTTAAAAAAGAAGACATTATCAGGTTGTATAGCAAAGCAAGCTGACTGTATGCTGCCTAAATAAAACTCACTTTAAATATAGAGATATGAATAAATTAAAAAAAAATAATGGAAAAATATACTATTCTAACACTAATCAAAAGAAAGCTGGAGTAGCTATTTTCATGTAAGACTAAGTAGACTTCAGAGCAGCAAATAATACCAGAGATAAAGAAGGTAATTTCAAAATAAAAAGGGATAAATTTATCAAGAGAGCATAACAATTCTAAATTTTTGTAAAAAGAGAACTTCAAAATATATGAAGTAAAAACTGGGAGAATTTCAAGAAGAAATAAACAAATCAACAGTTATAGTCAGAGATTTCAATACCCCTTTCTCAAAAACTGATAGACTATATAGACAGAAAATCAATAAGGTTATAGAAAATTTGAACAACACTATCAACCAGTTTGAACTAATTGACATATTCCTCCCAACAATTACAGAATATATATTCTCTTCAAGTGCGCACAGGACATTTACCAAGTTAGATCATATTTTGGCTATAAATTAAGTGTCCATAAACTTAAAAGCATTCAAATTGTACAAAATACATTCCTTGACTACAAGATATTAAATTAGAAACCAATAAAAAAGTCCTTAAACATTTGGAAACCATAGCACACTTCTAAATAAACCATGATCAAAAAAGAAATTTAAAGTGAAGTTATAAAGTATTTTTAACCAAATGAAAAAGAAAATGCTATGTAGCAAAATTTGTAGGAATCCACTAAAGCAGTACTCAAGAGGAAATTTATAGCACTATAGGTCAATTATGGAAAAGAAGATCTCGAATTAATGGCATCAGCATGTACCTTAAGAAATCAGAGAAAGAAGAACAAATTAAACCCAAATCAAGTAAAAGAAAAAATAAAGATCAGGGCAGAAATCAAGGAAATATAAAACAGAAACAAAATAGAGAAAATTAATAAAATAAGAAGCTGGTTCTTTGAGAAAATTAATAAAATTCATAAATCTTTGTTCAGACTTATTAGGAAAGAAGAAAAAGAACCAATTTACCAATATCAGGAATGAAGGAAGTGACATCATTACAGATTCTACAGATATTGAAAATATAGTATAGAAATATTTTGAACAACTTAATGCAAATAAATCAATGACTTCTATGAAATGGAGAAATTCCTTGAAAGACACAAACCACCAAAGCTTACTCAGATGGAAATAACCTGAATACAGTAAATCTATATCAAAGGAAAATAGTTTGTTATTAAAACCTTCCCACAAAGAAAACTCCAGGCCCACTTCACTGGTGATTCTTCCAAATATTTAAGAAGGAAATACTACTAATTCTGATATATTATTCCAGAAAATTGAGGTGAGTATGGTACCTCTCAACTCATTCTATTAAGCCAACTTTATCCTGGTACCAAAACTTTCCTGGAAAAGAAGATTATAGGCCACTATCCCTTATAAACATAGATGCAAAAGTTCTTAACAAAATTTTAGCAAGTTTAAGCCAATCATATATAAAATAGATCATGACCAAACGGATTTATCCCAGGAATGCAAGGTTGATTTAACATTTGAGAATCAATCAATGCAATTCATCATATTAACAAACTGAAATAGAAAAAAAAATGTGATCATCTCAATAAACACAGGAAAAGTATTTGACAAAATCCAAATCTATTCCTGATAAAAACTCTCAGAAAACTAGGAATAGAGAGGAACTTTCCTGATCCAATAAAGGGCATCTAGGGAAAAATTCCTACAGTTAACATTCATACATAATGCTGAAAGACTGAATGTTTTCCTTTTATGATCCAAAACAAAACAAGGTGTCTGCCTTTACCACTTCTATTCAACATTGTATTGGAGGTTCTTGCCAGGGCAAATAGGCACAAAAATGAAATAAAAGTTATCCAGATTGGAAAGGAAGAATTAAAACTGTCTTTATTCACAGATGACATGATGGTCCATGTAGAAAATCTGATGGATTCTACAAAACCTAATGAAAGACTTAAAGAATATAATTC
Organism: Balaenoptera ricei; assembly: GCF_028023285.1. NCBI lineage: Eukaryota > Metazoa > Chordata > Mammalia > Artiodactyla > Balaenopteridae > Balaenoptera > Balaenoptera ricei. Next base: position 46,426,452 of record NC_082654.1, read on the forward strand.
AGCAAGAAGGAAGTTTTAAAATCAGAAGGAAGGTCTCCCAGTGAAATAACATTCAGGAAGAAAGAAGTACACCTGTCAGCAATTTTTAAAATGACTAAAATTGGGGATTTAAAAAAAGGTGGAATTAAAACACTAGACAATACAATAAGTTGGCAGATTGGAGGAGGAGATATGCTGGACAAAAATCATTCTAAAGTTCTTGTATTGTCTGGGAGGAAGTTAAAAATCTAACTTTATACTTTGTAAAGTCTAGCATGCACATTAAAATGTAATGGAAGCTAATAAAACTAATAGAAATAGAATGTGTAATTGTAACTTAGAGAACAAGGGACTAGGATGAATTAAGGCTGGATAAATATACAGAAATGTAGGAAAGAAAAAATAAAGAAAGAAAATAATACAGTAACTTAAAAATAAAAAAGAATGATAAGTCTACATATATCAATATTTACAATAAATTTAAGTTGATTAATCTTATAGTTAAAAACAACTTTGCTAAGTTAGATTAAAAAATTCAGCTATGTTCGTTCTTTTTACAAGAGGTTCTACTAAACCTAAAACCTAAAATAAAAGTAAAAATTAGAAACTAAAGCAATATGAATGTTAGACTAAATATATTTTTTAAACCAAAAAGCACTAATAGGAACGGAAAGCATAATTACTCAATAAGGAAAAGGAAATATTAATCAGAAAGATAAAACAATGGGAAAATATGTATATATTTAAAAAACATAATATCAAAGGGATAAAATAGAATTGGTTAAAGTTTTCCATAAAGATTGATAAACCTATAATAATAGTGGGAGATTTTCATACACGTCTGTCATAATTGATGAGTTAATTGAATAAACTTGGTATAATAGCTTTATAGAAATAACTTTACATGAAACAAAAAGAGAAATTAGTCATTATTTTCAAACACTTGTGAAATGTGTAAAGATTGAAATCTCAGCAAATACTAACAAATCGTTATCATATAGACCATATTTTCTGACCACAGTGAAATAAAATTAGATATCAAATGTTAAAAGGCAAAAAGAAAAAAATAAGGAAAGAACAACAACAAAACACAATAAACTAAAAAACACACCTTTATAAATTTCGTGGATCAAAAGAAGTCATCATGAATATTATCAAAGATTTAGAACTTCATAACAATGTAAGGATTGTATATCAAAAGCGGTGGAGTATAGCTGAAGCAATATTTAAAGGGATAATGCTACTTTAAATATGCTATATTGTCATTTCAAAAAGTTAACATAAAATTGAGTTTATCCCACAGTGTGAAAAAAATAATAAAAAGAGGAAGTTAATGAAGTTAATGAAGTAAGATATTAAAAAAAAAACACATACAAGATAAAAAAACAAAAACAAAAGCTATTTTCTGAGAAGACACATGGTGGAACGGTACAGTTCTACCAGCAAGATTGATTAAGCAGCAAAGAGAGCACAGATTACCAACATTAGGAAGGACAGAGGGAGGAGGGATGTTGAGAGCTGAGGTTGGAACAGTGGCCAGAGGAAGGTGATGAGGTGTCACTGGGCTGGGCTGAGGCTGCAAGCTTGCCAGAGGACTGAGTGCTCTGGACCTGTTGCTAGGGCCGAGCACCACTGGATACCCCTCACCCCAACCTGGTTGGAAGAATAAGCGAACAGAAGCATGCCGGCACCAGGAAGAGGCCCCTTCCTCCTGCAGTGTTCCTCCAGCATCCTCTACTGATAAAGTCGAACACATGGGCGCCAGTAGCAGACAAGAAATGCTTACAGCTTGCTGAACAAGAAATAAAGAATGGATTTGGAGCTGAGACACATTAAACTGATAACTGGTACAGACAAGATCCAAGATGAAGAATCAACAGTTGGTGGCATTTCCTGAGATGGGATCCTTGAGGAAAAGACATGTGGAACAAAGTAGATGAGTGACATTTTGAAAAAGCCGAGTTTAACACACTTGAGAAATGCCCAGTGAAACGACCAGCAGGCAGCTAGTTTCTCAGGGGTCTGGTGCCTGGAGGGAGAGCCGGACTGGAGAGAGCGAGATAGGCAGGTCTGCAGCACCACAGTGATGGAGCCATGTGGCAGGGTGGAGGCACATGCAGAATCAATTAAGAGAGAACCCTGAGCAACTCTGACATCCAAGATTCTGTAGAAGAGGCTAAGCAAATGCAGCCATGGTGGTCAGAGGAAAAGGGAGAGGAGAAGGTGTGGTGTCGTAGGAGATGGGCAAGTTCAGTGAACGCTGTAACAGTGTCACATAAGAGAAAGACTGGAAAGAGTCATTGGCTTTAGACTCGGAAGTCCTTCATGCCTAGTGACCAGAGAAGCTGCAGTGGGGGTGGAGGAACGGAGGCAGGGGCGGGGTCTGAGGAAGCGTCTGGTCAGCCTGGCGATCTGTGTGCGCAAATTTGCCTTTGAACACAGAAAGGATGAGAGTTATTCGAGAGATGTGGGACTGAGACAAGGTTTTATTTTTACTGGAGAGAAGGAGCATTTTTATGTGGAGACTGCAAAGAGAGGGGCATGGTAGTTGCATATTGTTATGTGTATGAGTGAAGGAGGAAAAAGAAGGAACCAACGATGCGACTTGTCCCAGAGCTGGCAGTCAAGAAAGGTTTACCATGCTCTTTCACCAGCAGCGAGGGCTATCAGTGTCGTTCGGATGTCCTCCAGAAATGAGCTGATGGATTCAGATGGGTTTAGTAAGGGTGATAGAGGACAATTCTGTTGTTGAGCAGGAGCCCATGGAAGTGCATGGGGTGTGTGTGTGTGTGTGTGTGTGTGTGTGTGTGTGTGTGTAATAGCTGCCAGAGCTAAGGTTTCAAAGTGAAGTCATTTGCAAAAGGTAAGGCGGTGGGAATCAGAGAATGAAAGGCTTAAATGTTTACCATGACCTTCAGTTCTGACCTGTGATCAGTAAGAGGTATCATTAGTAACAGCCTGACTTTCTTTCTTCTTTTTTATTTCCATCTGTGGTGATTTCCCAAATCAGCTTTCAACAGGTCTCAGTGAATTTTAGTACTGGTCACTAGTTTGTTCGTACATAAAATATGTAATCCTCACTCTCAGATCTCCAGAATGCCACACTTCTGGAAGCAGCTTCCTTATGTTCCCAGTTCTCTTTGGCTAATGGGTTTATTTGTTTTGCATTTCTAGTTTTGTCAACTTATCTTTCACTTTTTCCACTTGTTAATGTTTTCCTTCTCTATCACTCTCTCTTGTGACCAAGCCTAGTTCTCTATCAGGTAGAGAGGTGTAGGAAGGTGGTGTTTCCCATGGCCTCTGGAACATTGGGAGGGTTGCGATACCTCTCTCCTTTGGGGCCTCACATCCCCCGTGCAGTGTGGGGAACCTGGACCTTGGCTTCCCTCCCTGCAGGAATCTCTCAAGGGGAGGCAGTAAAGGAAGTGTGATGATATTCCGTTTACAAAGTGCTCTGCACACCTCCCTTTAAAGATGCTGCGTGATCAGAAGCATTAGTAGTTCAGAATTAACAAGGCACTGGGGACTCCACTTAAACTACAGTTGGTATTTTGTATTACAATGTACAAAAATTGCCGGCAGGGCCGACTTGGGTCTTGTCCCTTGCGTTTTATTTTGTACAGACGTGTGCGGGCCTGAGTAGGGCAGGTTGCCAAGGAATGGTCTTTCTGTGAGGCAAACCACACCATTGGGCTTCCAGGTGTCTGGGTAAGATTGCCCTGCAATTGGTCAGCCTGGTCCACCATTGCAGAAATCTTCCTAATGTTTTGTTTCCAGAACAGACCACAAGCAGATTGCCGCTAGGAGCACAAAACCTGTCTGCCTGCCCCTTGTGGCCTCAGGACATTGATCTGTCACTTACCATATGCACTTCCTAATATGCTTCCCCCACTTGTTCCACAGTGTTCCATGACACTGTCTTCCTTCAGTCTGAGTATTTAGCCAAGCCTTGTATTTTGTATTCCCCTGGTAATGTTTGGGGGAATCTGGCAATGCTAATTGAAGCACACACTCCATTTAATTAACTGAGCTCTTAGATAGTGCCAGGGACTTTCCTAGGAGCTGGAGAGAAAAGATGGGAAGTAGATGTCCATAGTTCAATGGAGGAGACGGTTCCCAAGGCATTGCAGTGAGTGTCCGAAGAGAGGCGTGGTGCAAAGTGCCATGGGAACATAGATGAAACTTTGCTTCCTTCAGTTTTACCCTCCCCAATCTTCTATCATCACATCTTCCATCAGAAATTGAGCAGTCAATTCTGGAGTCAACAAGATAGAACAATGGAATGAAAGGACAGTCAGAGAAGGCTGTCTGGGCCTGGAAGGATGATTAGGAGTTCATCAGGTAGGAAAAAAAAAGGGAAAATGCGTTCTAGGCAGAGGGATAAACTGGGCAAAGATACAGAGGCAGGACTAGGCACTGAACATGCAGAGAAGAGTAAGTATCCCATGTGACAGGGCAAATGGATGGATGGAGTGAGGAGAGCCCACAGGAATTAACACTACAGGGAGTGTTTGCTGCCCAGTTTGGAGCTCCTTCCCTATCAGTGGGAGCCATGGAAGGATTCTGAGCAGGGGAGTGACTGATGGAAGCTGTGATGACAGAAGATTGGGGAGGGTAAAACTGAAGGAAGCAAAGTTCAGCTGCTGTGCTCCTGGCTTACCTGTCAGGGGGCCATGGTCACCATGGAGTCCTCGCCCACCTTCCGTGAGGCCCGGTGTTTCTGAAAGCTCTTCTAGTCCAAATCTCTTTTGGGAGGACACTCAGTATCTGAGAAGAATCTGATGGACTCAGCCGCTGTGCAGAGATCCTGCCATTCAGGGATGCTGTGCCTCTCAGCACAAAGGTGGGAGCAGTGCCTCTTTGCAGGGAGTGTCCTGGACTGAACACAAGGACGTGTGGGAAACCTGAGGGCCAAGGAGTCTGGCCATGCCTTCTTATCATCTCCAGGTGGGCATGTGATTTAAGGAGAAACATCTTCCTTCTCATGGAAAGAAATAAAGCTATTACTTGTAAGACAGGAGCTGATTCCAAAGCTACTTGGAAACACTGATTTCATCAGATTTTCTTACACTGTTTGCTTCAGACTCTTAGATCCAACTTAAATCAGCAGTGGCAAAATAGTCTCTCTCGGTTCAATGGCCCAGAGCTTATGTAATCAATACAAAGCCAGGTAATGAATGACCCATTCCTGCCAAGTGGTGAGCATTTCTTCCTGGGATCCCTTCAGACTGAAACATCCTACTCTCTTCCATACATGGGACTTCTAAGCAAACTGTCAGAATAAAACTGAAACGCTGGTGGCCTAAAGCTGATCGTCAGACACCAGACGACTCCACAGTGTATCAGAGGCTAATTCTGGGTAATGTAGTGTTAGTGGCAGTTATGTTGGTTGTTCTACATTTTCGAAAATTCGTACTCTGTGGGAAGTCTATCTGGCAACCGTGTACCAACAAGAATATTAGTCATCTGAAGTGTTACCCAACAGATGTGATGTTCCCCTGATGGTGGGAGGTGCCCCCCGATTCCTCCTCTCATGTCCCAGTGCCACTGTAGATGGGGGTAAGGATGAGGGAGTAACTCTTCTCTCATTGTACTAGGAGAGAACATGCACTGAGCTCCATTCTTACTGAAAGCAAATTACCTCTCTATTTTTCCTGCCAACATAGGAAATCACAGACTTAAGACATAAATTAAAGGAAAGATAAACACGAGTGTCACCTCATAGCAGGAGTGGCCATAGCCTCACCAATCCACGACCTGCTAGTCCCCGTGCCCCTGCGGAGGGCTGGGTAGGTGTGGGGCGGGGGTGTTACTTGGTGGGAGATGCTGGGCAGCGGATGAAGGGCTGTGCTTCCCCCTGAGCTGTTCTGCCCACTCCCCACCTCCAAGGATAATGGGAAATTTGCTTTGTCAAGATGTGAACAGGAACCTTTTCCTATAGGAAAAGAGTAGTTTTTTCTTTTGTCCCAAGTCACCATGGTGTCTGATGAGATACCAATCACTTGCACCCACCCCTTACTGGCAGGGGGTGTCATAAAAGCATTCAGAGAGTCCTGGACCTGAAAGCAACTCATGGTCTAGAAAGATGCCTGTGGGCAGCAGCAATCTGGCTGGAGGTCGGGCCCAGGATGCTCAGCCTCGGCAAATGGGCTGGCTGGTAAGACAGGAGCCAGAGGGACAAAGTTGGGGCTCGGCAACTGCCTGTACGTTCCTGAAATCTTGTCAGTCGAATGTCTGGTGTGGGGAGAGGGATGTGTGTCTCCACATCTGCCAGAGTAAATGCCCTGTGGGGGAGGGCTCACGTGGCATTCCCTAGCCCTCTGTCTCCAGAGGGGCATGTGCTTCAACCAAGCACAGAGGGCGGGCCACACAACCCATCACTGACCCGAAAATGCCTTTGGACCCCAAACCCTTCTCAGACTTGTGATCCTGCCTCATTATGAAGTGAACATGACTTCTGCTGTGGTTTAATCCCATTTCCTTTGTCCTCATGAGGACAGAGAATGGCTGATCATCTCTCGGAGAAATCGTGCTCATCACTAGCCATGTCAGGCCTTAATCTGAAATGTGCCTTTGCAGAAATGGTTCTGAACAAATTGCCCATACTGTTCACAGCCACATGCATTTACTTCTCCATTTGTCTCAACATCTTGGCTCTTTTCTTTGAGATAAGCCCCAGGAACCCAGAGAGACACATAAATAATCTGGCTGTTTTATTACCCTGGTTCTCATAATAGGCTACATTGTGTGACCCGACCATATCTTTTTCAGGAAATTTATGTTGTGGCAATAATAATTCCTTCTAACAGAAACAACCTGTAACAGGGTGACTTTATTAAGAGAGTATTTATGGCTAATTAAGCTGCCATGAGCACTCTTTTCACTCTTGGGCTGCCAAGGAACAGATGCGCATGGGGAGACAGTGGGGGCATATCAGGAAGTAGATGGATTTGAAGGCAGGAGACTGGGGGTCTGCTCATGGCATTGTCACCCACTGCATCGTAACTAAGGGCAAGACTCTTCCCTGCTCTGGATCACACTTTTGTTAACTGGAAAGTGAGGGGACTGAATGGGACGACCTTCATGCGCTGTGATTTGTGAATTTGAGGGTTGAGAAGAAGCTGGGTATTTATACAGGGATATGATAAGAATGAAGGATCACAGGCCAGTTAGCCCCCCACTCTTGATGTACTTTTGAGACTTCAGCCCACCACTTACCAGTCGTAAAGGTGACAGATGGTTTAACCTAGTGCGGCAGCCAAATCCTAACGTAAAAATAGAAGACCTGAAAAGTCAGGCCCATTGTGTGTGTGTGTGTGTGTGTGTGTGTGAGCTTCCAGAGTCTGCCCCTGATCCCACTGAGAACACCATCAGGTAAAAGCACACAAAGTGACTTAACTAGAGGCCATCTGTTAGCAAGAAAGTGCCCATCATTCATCACCTCCCTTAAGTGTGTTTGCTTCCACACTGGGGAGACTAACAACAGTCTTCCTGCTCAGGAATCCTTTCTGTCTCCTAGTCTCAAAGCCCTAGACAAATACAGTTGGGAAGAAATATTCTCACCGTCAGAAGTGACACAAACTTTTTAGCACTTAGAAGCACATTTCCACCCTCCCCCTTGCTAAGATGCTGGATAAATCCTGACCCCGGGGAAATCAACTTCAGCTGACCTAACCGTCTCTACTCCAGGCATTTACCTGGAGAAGTAACTAGCCCTTGTTTTTTCAGCAAGTCTCCCATGTCCAGCGATGGTGTGACCTCCCAGAAGTGCCTGAAGGTTCACACTATCCCATCAGTTATGAGCAGTCAGGATTAAGTGTGTGGCTCTTTCAATCAAATACACAAATGGTGTAAAGGTCTGACTGTCTCTGGTCCACGAGAACTTCATCACCGTCACCTCAGAGGTGCAGTCGATGTGTCAGACAAGGACAGGTTGCTGTAGGTAATAGCAGAATTATTTTAAAACATGGTCCTGGTCCTGAAAGGATTTGCTGCTTGAGAAGCTTACTTTTAGAGGGAAAAATATTAACAGAATTACTAATCGCTGTCAGGTCTAGGAGGTGCTCCTTGACTGTTCAGAGAATAAGGACGGGGAAGTCTGCACTGCAGTGTTGGTGGTAAGACACTGGTTCCCACTGTGTGGTCTCGCTCAAATCCCTAAACTTCTCTCCACTCCCAAGTTCCCAATGGGAAAACAGCAAATTCCCTTACCCCGATATTCAAGGAGCAGAAAACCATTGGAAAAAATTGTACTTAGCCCCACCAGCTACCAGAAATCCAACTGCTAATTTCAACTGGATGATCAGCTGGCCTTTGGCTACCAAGACAAAACCCTCTGTTGATGACAAGGCCAGAAATAAACCCCCAAAGTGTTTCTTAGAGTCTGCTTTTCTTTTTTTTTCTTTTCGGATGTGCCACACAGCATGCAACCAGGCATCGAACCCGTGCCCCCTGCAGTGGAAGCGCGGAGTCCTAACCACGGGACCACCAGGGAATTCCCTCTCATATTTTTCTAATAACATGTTGAGGAGTAGAGTAAGAAGTACTTTTTAATAAGAGTCTGTTGATACTTGAGAGGTTAATAAATGCTCAGTAAATCTAAGGCAAAATCCCTCAGTATGAAATAAAAGCATGTAACTGGATGATTGGAGCCTATACATAGCCATTGGGTGCTTAAAGGTCTTATATGTTTCAATCTGGTCCCTGTTAACAAATGATAACAACAAAGATACTATTAAATAGTTATCAGTTATCAAACCATAGCATTTATCAAGTATTGTGCTAAAAACTTTAGACATGGGACCTAATTTAATACTTCCAACAATTCTATGAAATAGACAACCATTTCTCTAGAGAGGTTCAGAGAAATGGTCACTTACTTAAGAGAAAATAGTGGCAAGCATAGAAATTGAGATTTGAACCCACCTAACCTGGCCCCACATCTGTGCTGCTTTGTGCTCTGTATCCATCCATCCAGTCCTGCTGCCCCAGGGCGAATGATGCTCTATAAAGCCAGATTTCCTAAAAAACTAGAGAACTAACACTTTATATTTTCAGTTCAGATCTCTTTAAAAGTTCATACACATCTCCACACCTTTATTTTTAAATAGCTTTATTGAGATATAAACCACATACCAATTCACCCATTTAAAGTATACATTTAATGATTTAGTATATTCACAGGTATGCAACCATCATCACAATCTAATTTTAGAACATTTATGCCATTCCCAAAATAATTCTATCCATTAGCAGTCACTCCCAATCCTCCCTAACCCCCAGTTACTATACACCATTAATCTAACTTTCTATTTCCATAAATTTTCCTCTTCTGAACAATCTATGTAAATGAATCATAGATTATGTGGTCTTTTGTGACCGGTTTCTTTCACTTAGCATAATTTTTTCAAGTTTCATTTATTTTGTAGCATCTATCAGTAATCCAATCCTGTATCTTGCTAAATGATATTCCATTGTATTTTATTTATCCATTCAACAGTTGATGGATATTGGAGTTGTTTCCACATTTTGCCTATTATGAATAATGATGTAATTAACAGTCATGTATAAATTTTTGTGTGGACGTATGCTTTCATTTCTCTTGGGTGTGAACCAAGGAGTAGTATTGCTGGATCGTATGGTAACTTTATGTTTAACTGTTTGAGGAACTGCCAAAATGTTTTTTCTAAGAAGCTGTATCACTTTACATCCCACCAACATATGAGAGTTCCAATTTCTCTACTTCCTTGTCAACACTGTTATTGACTGTCTTTGATTATAGCTATTCAAGGTGTAAAGTGGTATCTCATTATGGTTTTGATTTGCATTTTCTTAGTGATTAAATGTGTTGAGCAATTTTTCATGTGCTTATTGGCCATTTGTACATCTTCATTGGAGAAATGTCTCTTCAGATCCTTTTTCCATTTTTAATTGGTTTATTTGTCTTCTATTATTGTTTTGTAAAAGGCTGTTTTATATTCTGGATATAAGTCCCTTATCAAATATATGATTGAAAACATTTTCTCTCATTCTAGGGCTGTCTTTTCATGTTTTTGGTCGTGTCTATTGAAGCACAGAGGATTTTAATGTTGATGAAGTCCAATTTATCTATTTTATCTTTTGTTGCTTTTGTTGTCATATCTAAGATACCATTGCCTAACCCAATGTCATTAAGATTTACTCCTAAGTTTTCTTCTAAAAGTTTTATAGTTTTAGCTCTTACACTTAAGTTTATGACGATTTTGAGTTAATTAATTATATGGTGTGAAGTAGGGTCCTAGTTTCATTCTTCTGCATTGGATATCCAGTTGTCCAAGGATCATGATTGAATAGACTTTTCTTTCTCTCATTGAATTGCCTTGATGCTTTTGTTGAAAATCAGTTGCTCACAAATGTAAGGGTCTATTTCTGGACTCTAAGTTCTATTCCATTAACCTATTTGTCTATCCTTACAACTGTACCGTACTGACTTGAATTCTGTGGCTTTGTAGTAGCCTTAAATCAGGAAATGTGCGTTCTCCAACTTTGTTTTTACTTTTCATGATTATATTGGCTTTTCTGGGTCACTTGTATTTCCATATAAATTTTAGAATCAGCTTGTCAATTTCTGCAAAAAAGCCAGCTGGTATTTTCATAAAGATTACCTTAGAATTTTATATACACAAGATATGTAATCTGCAAATGGAGATAGTTTCACTACTTCCATTGCAATCTGGGCACCTTTTATTTCTTTTTCTTGCCTAATGGCTTTGGCAGGGATCCAGTGAAATGTTGAAGAGAAGTGGTGAGAGTACATATCCCTGTCTTATTTCTTGAACTTTAGGGAAAAGCATTCAGTTCCTCACTATTAACTATGATGTTAGTTGTGGGTTTTTTATAGCTGGCCTTTATCAGGTTGATGATGTTCCTTCTATACCTAGTTTGCTGAGTCTTTTACCCTGAGAGGTGTTGGATTTTTCAAATGCTTTCTCTGTTATCTGTCAAGATAACCATGTTGTTTGTGTCCTTATTCTATTAATGTTATATGAATTGATTTTCAGATGTTAAACCGACCTTGCATTCCCAGAATAAATCCCACTTGATCATGGTGTATCTTTTTTTTTTTTTAACATCTTTATTGGAGTACAATTGCTTTACAATGGTGTGTTAGTTTCTGCTTTATAACAAAGTGAATCAGTTATACATATACATATGTCCCCATATCTCTTCCCTCTTGCGTCTCCCTCCCTCCCACCCTCCCTATCCCACCCCTCTAGGTGGTCACAAAGCACAGAGCTGATCTGCCTGTGCTATGCGGCTGCTTCCCACTAGCTGTCTATTTTACGTTTGGTAGTGTATATATGTCCATGCCACTCTCTCACTTTGTCCCATCTTACCCTTCCCCCTCCCCGTATCCTCAAGTCCATTCTCTAGTATGTCTGCACCTTTATTCCCGTCTTGCCCCTAGGTTCTTCATGACCTTTTTTTTTTTTTTTTTTTAGATTCCATATATATGTGTTAGCATACGGTATTTGTTTTTCTCTTTCTGACTTACTTCACTCTGTATGACAGACTCTATGTCCATCCACCTCACTACAAATAACTCAATTTCGTTTCTTTTTATGGCTGAGTAATATTCCATTGTATATATGTGCCACATCTTCTTTATCCATTCATCTGCTGATGGACACTTAGGTTGCTTCCATATCCTGGCTATTGTAAATAGAGCTTTAGTGAACATTGTGGTACATGACTCTTTTTGAATTCTGGTTTTCTCAGGGTATATGCCCAGTAGTGGGATTGCTGGGTCATATGGTAGTTCTATTTTTAGTTTTTTAAGGAACCTCCATACTGGTCTCCATAGTGGCTGTATCAATTTACATTCCCACCAACAGTGCAAGAGGGTTCCCTTTTTCTCCACACCCTCTCCAGCATTTGTTGTTTGTAGATTTTCTGATGATGCCCATTCTAACTGGTGTGAGATGATATCTCATTGTACTTGTGATTTGCATTTCTCTAATGATTAATGATGTTGAGCATTCTTTCACGTGTTTGTTGGCAATCTGTATATCTTCTTTGGAGAAATGTCTATTTAGGTCTTCTGCCCATTTTTTAATTGGGTTGTTTGTTTTTTTGATATTGAGCTGCATGAGCTGCTTGTAAATTGTGGAGATTAATCCTTTGTCAGTTGCTTCATTTGCAAATATTTTCTCCCATTCTGAGGGTTGTCTTTTTGTCTTGTTTATTGTTTCCTTTGCTGTGCAAAAGCTTTTAAGTTTCATTAGGTCCCATTTGTTTATTTTTGTTCTTATTTCCATTTCTCTAGGAGGTGGGTCAAAAAGGATCTTGCTGTGATTATGTCACAGAGTGTTCTGCCTATGTTTTCTTCTAAGAGTTTGATAGTGTCTGACCTTACATTTAGGTCTTTAATCCATTTTGAGTTTATTTTTGTGTATGGTGTTAGGGAGTGTTCTAAGTTCATTCTTTTACATATAGCTGTCCAGTTTTCCCAGCACCACTTATTGAAGAGGCTGTCATTTCTCCTCTGTATATTCTTGCCTCCTTTATCAAAGATAAGGTGACCATAGGTGCTTGGGTTTATCTCTGGGCTTTCTATCCTGTTCATTGATCTATATTTCTGTTTTTGTGCCAGTACCAAACTGTCTTGATGACTGTAGCTTTGTAGTATAGTGTGAAGTCAGGGAGCCTGATTCCTCCAGCTCCGTTTTTCTTTCTCAAGATTGCTTTGGCTATTCGGGGTCTTTTGTGTTTCCATACAAACTGTGAAACTTTTTGTTCTAGTTCTGTGAAAAATGCCAGTGGTGGTTTGATAGGGATTGCATTGAATCTGTAGATTGCTTTGGGTAGTATAGTCATTTTCATAATGTTGATTCTTCCAATCCAAGAACATGGTATATCTCTCCATCTATTTGTATCATCTTTAATTTCTTTCATCAGTGTCTTATAATTTTCTGCATACAGGTCTTTTGTCTCCTTAGGTAGGTTTATTCCTAGATATTTTATTCTTTTTGTTGCAGTGGTAAATGGGAGTGTTTTCTTAATTTCACTTTCAGATTTTTCGTCATTAGTGTATAGTAATGCAAGAGATTTCTGTGCATTAATTTTGTATCCTGCTACTTTACTAAATTCACTGATTAGCTCTCGTAGTTTTCTGGTAGCATCTTTAGGATTCTCTATGTATAGTATCATGTCACTGCAAACAGTGACAGCTTTACTTCTTCTCTTCCGATTTGGATTCCTTTTATTTCTTTTTCTTCTCTGATTGCTGTGGCTAAAACTTCCAAAACTATGTTGAATACTAGTGGTGAGAGTGGGCAACCTTGTCTTGTTCCTGATCTTAGTGGAAATGGTTTCAGTTTTTCACCATTGAGGACGATGTTGGCTGTGGGTTTGTCATATATGGCCTTTATTATGTTGAGGTAAGTTCCCTCTATGTCTACTTTCTGGAGGGTTTTTATCATAAATGGGTGTTGAATTTTGTTGAAAGCTTTCTCTGCATCTATTGAGATGATCATATGCTTTTTCTCCTACAATTTGTTAATATGGTGTATCATGTTGATTGATTTGTATATATTGAAGAATCCTTGCATTCCTGGGATAAACCCCACTTGATCATAGTGTATGATCCTTTTAATGTGCTGTTGGATTCTGTTTGCTAGTATTTTGTTGAGGATTTTTGCATCTATGTTCATCAGTGATATTGGCCTGTAGTTTTCTTTTTTTATGACATCTTTGTCTGGTTTTGGTATCAGAGTGATGGTGGCTTCGTAGAATGAGTTTGGAAGTGTTCCTCCCTCTGCTATATTTTGGAAGATTTTGCAAAGGATAGGTGTTAGCTCTTCTCTAAATGTTTGATAGAATTCGCCTGTGAAGCCATCTGGTCCTGGGCTTTTGTTTGTTGGAAGATCTTTAATCACATTTTCAATTTCAGTGCTTGTGATTGGTCTGTTCGTATTTTCTATTTCTTCCTGGTTCAGTCTCGGAAGGTTGTGCTTTTCTAAGAATTTGTCCAATTTTTCCAGGTTGTCCATTTTATTGGCATATAGTTGCTTGCAGTAATCTCTCATGATCCTTTGTATTTCTGCAGTGTCAGTTGTTACTTCTCCTTTTTCATTTCTAATTCTATTGATTTGAGTCTTCTCCCTTTTTCTCTTGATGAGTCTGGCTAATGGTTTATCAATTTTGTTTATCTTCTCAAAGAACCAGACTTTAGTTTTATTGATCTTTGCTATTGTCTCCTTCATTTGTTTTTCATTTATTTCTGATCTGATCTTTATGATTTCTTTCCTTCTGCTAACTTTGGGGTTTTTTCTTCTTCTTTCTCTAATTGCGTTACGTGTAAGGTCAGGTTGTTTATTTGAGATGTTTCTTGTTTCTTAAGGTAGGATCGTATTGCTATAAACTTCCCTCTTAGAACTGCTTTTGCTGCATCCCATAGGTTTTGGGTGGTCGTGTTTTCGTTGTCATTTGTTTCTAGGTATTTTTTCATTTCCTCTTTGATTTCTTCAGTGATCTCTTGGTTATTAAGTAGTGTATTGTTTAGCCTCCATGAGTTTTATTTTTTACAGATTTTTTTCCTGTAATTGATATCTAGTCTCATAGCATTGTGGTCAGAAAAGATACTTGGTACGATTTCAATTTTCTTAAATTTACCAAGGCTTGATTTGTGACCCAAGATATGATCTATTCAGGTATTCCACAGATGCAGGTACATCAAGTTGATTGTGGAGATTTAATCCACTGCTCCTGAGGCTGCTGAGAGAAATTTCCCTTTCTCTTCTTTGTTGGCACAGTTCCTGGGGTTCAGCTTTGGATTTGGACCCGCCCCTCGTGTAGGTCGCCTGAGGGCGTCTGTTTTTCACTCAGACAGGACGGGGTTAAAGGAGCAGCTGATTTGGGGGTTCTGGCACACTCAGGCCCGGGGTAGGGAGGGGTACTGAGTGCAGGGCGAGCCTGCCGCGGCAGAGCCCGGCGTGACGTTGCAACAGCCTGAGGCGCGCCGTGTGTTCTCCCGGGGAAGTTGTCCCTGGATCACGGGACCCTGGCAGTGGCGGGCTGCACAGGCTCCCAGGAGGGCAGTTGTGGATGGTGACGTGTGCTCGCACACAGGCTTCTTGGTGGCTGCAGCATCAGCCTTAGTGTCTCATACCCGTCTCTGGGGTCCACGCTGATGGCCGTGGCTCGCACCCCTCTCTGGAGCTACTTTCAGTGGCACTCTTAATCCCCTCTCCTCGTGCACTAGGAAACAAAGAGGCAGGAAAAAGTCTCTTGCCTCTTCTGCAGCTCCAGACTTTTTCCTGGACTCCCTCCCGGCTAGCTGTGGTGCACTAGCCCCTTCAGGCTGTGTTCACGCAGCCAACCCCAGTCCTCTCCCTGGGATCCTACCTCCGAAGCCGAGCCTCAGCTCCCAGCCCCCACCCGTCCCAGCGGGTGAGCAGAGAAGCCTCTCGGGCTGGTGAGTGCTGGTCAGCACCGATCCTCTGTGCGGGAATCTCTCCACTTTGCCCTCCGCACCCCTGTTGCTGTGCTCTCCTCTGTGGCTCCGAAGCTTCCCCCCTCCGCCCCCCACAGTCTCTGCCCAAGAAGGGCCTTCCTAGTGTGTGGAAACCTTTCCTTCTTCACAGCTCCCTCCCAGAGGTGCAGGTCCCGTCCCTATTCTTTTGTCTCTGTTTTTTCTTTTTTCTTTTGCCCTACCCAGGTACGTGGGGGAGTTTCTTGCCTTTTGGGAGGTCTGAGGTCTTCTGCCAGCATTCAGGAGGTGTTCTGTAGGAGTTGTTCCACATGTAGATGTATTTCTGATGTATTTGTGAAGAGGAAGGTGATTTCCACGTCTTACTCTTCCACCATCTTGAAGCCGTCTCTATAATCTTTTTATACATTTGCTGGACGTAGTTTGCTACCATTTTGTTGAGAATTTTTGTATTTGTATTCTTAATCTTACTTGTCTGTAGTTTTCTTTTTTGTGTAATATCTTTATCTAGTTTTGGTGTCAGGGCTATACTGCTTTTCACAAAATAATTGAAAATTGTTCCCTCCTCTTCTATTTGTTTGGAAGAGTGTGTGAAAGACTAGTGTTGATTGTTTAAAGGTTTGATAGAATTCACCAGTGAATCCATCTGGGCCTGGGCTTTTCCTTGTGAGTAGCTTTAAATTGCTAATTCAATCTCTTTACTTTTATATGTCTATTCAGATTTTATATTTCTTCTTGAGTTAGTTTTATTAGTTTGTGTGTTTTTAGATATTTATCCATTTTATCCAGGTTATCTAATTTGTTGCCACTGAACTGTACATAGAATTCCCTTATAATCCCTTATATTTCTTTTTTTAAAATTTATTTATTTACTTACTTATTTTTGGCTGCATTGGGTCTTTGTTGCTGCGCATGGGGTTTCTCTAGTTGCAGCGAGTGGGGGCTACTCTTCCTTGTGGCGCGCGGGCTTCTTATTGTGGTGGGTTCTCTTGTTGTGGAGCACAGGCTCTAGGCACATGGGCTTCAGTAGTTGTGGCGTGCAGGCTCAGTAGTTGTGGCTCTTGGTCTCTAGAGCACAGGCTCAGTAGTTGTGTTGCATGGGTTCAGTTGTTCCGCGGCATGTGGGATCTTCCCAGACCAGGGCTTGAACCTGTGTCCCCTTCATTGGCAGGCAGATTCTTAACCACTGCGCCACCAGGCAAGTCCAATCCCTTGTATTTCTATAAGATCAGTAGTGATGTCATCTCTGTCACTCTTGATTTTAGTAGCTTGAGTCTTCTATCTTTTATTTTTCTTGGTCCTTCTAGCTAAAAGTATGTCAATTTTGTTGAAGTTTTCAAGGAGCAAAATTTTAGTTTCATTGTTTTTGCTTTTGTTCTTTTTTTTCTCTCTATTTCAATTATTTCTTCTCTAATGTTTTTTATTTTCTCTGTTCTATTTTCTTTAGGGTTTAATTTCTCATTTTTTCCTATCTTCTTTTTTCCCTCAGTTTTATTGAAAGATAATTGACATACAACACTGTTAAGCTTAAGGTGTACAAACTGATGGTTTGATTTACATATATTGTGAAATGATTACTAAAATAAGTTTAGCTAATATCTATCATCTCAC
Organism: Balaenoptera ricei; assembly: GCF_028023285.1. NCBI lineage: Eukaryota > Metazoa > Chordata > Mammalia > Artiodactyla > Balaenopteridae > Balaenoptera > Balaenoptera ricei. The sequence continues at coordinate 46,443,511 of NC_082654.1, forward strand.
GTAGATACAATAAAAAGAAAAGAAAAAAAGCATTTTTACAATTTATAAATGTTCACTGCAGAACCTATTAGAATACTGTGATTACATGTTCTTTCTTTTCTTTTTCTTCTTGAATGAAGTATAATTGACCTACAACACTATGTTAGTTCCAGGTGCACACCATAGTGATTCGATATTTCTATATATTTCAAAATGATCACCATGTAAATCTAGTAACCATCCATTACCATAAATAGTTATTACAATATTACAGACTATATTACCCATGCTGTACGTTTCATCTTTGTGACTCATTCGTTTTATAGCTGGAAATTTGTATCTCTTAATCTCCTTCATCTATTACACTAATCCCTACATCACCCTCCCATCTGGCAACCATCTGTGTGTTCTTTGTATCTATAATTCTGTTTTTGTCTTTTGTATTTGTTCATTTGTTTTGTTTTTTAAGATACTACGTGTAAGTGAAATCATATGATATTTGTCTTCCTCTGACTTTTTTCACTTAGCACTAAGTCCATCCATGTTGTTCCAAATGGAAAGATTCATTTTTTATGGCTGAGTAATATTCCATTATATACATATAACATATATATATAATATATATGTATATATATTATATATATATTATATATATATATATATATATACATACACATATACATATACACTTCTTCTTTATCCGTTCATCTTTTGATGGACGCTTAGGTTGCTTCCATACCTTGGCTATTGTAAATAATGCTGAAGTGAGCATAGAGGTTAATCTATCTTTTCAAATTAGTGTTTTTGTTTTCCTTTGAAAAATACCCAGAAATGGAATTGCTGGATTGTGTGGTAGTTTTATTTTTAATTTTTTGAGAAAACTCCATATAATTTTCAGTAGTGTCTGTGCCAGTTTACATTCCCATCAGTAGTATGCAAGGATCCCTTTTCTCCACATTCCCACCAACACTTGTTATTTCTTGTCTTTTTGATAATAGCCATTCTGACAGGTGTGAGGTGATATCTATTGTGGTTTTGATTTACATTTGCCTGATGATGAGAGATGTTGAGCATCTTCTCATGTGCCTGTTGACCATCTGTATGTATTCTTTGGAGAAATGTCTATTCAGATCCTTTCCCTATTTTTTAATTGGGTTGTTTGTTTTTTTGATGTTGAGTTGTATGAGTTCTTTGTATATTTTGAATAGTAACCCCTTATTGGACATATGATTTGCAAGTATCTTCTCCCATTCAGTAGGTGGCCTTTTTGTTTTGTTGATAGTTTCCTCCACTGTGCAAAAGTTTTTTAGTTTGATGTGGTTTCATTTGTTCCTTTTTGCTTTTGTTTCCTTGCCTGAGGAGACACATCCAAAAAAATATTGCTGAGATCCATATTAAGGAGCATACTGCCTATGTTTTCTTCTAGGAATTTTATGGTTTCAGGTCTTACACTTAACTCTTTAATCCATTTTGAGTTTATTCTTGTATATTGAGTGAGAAAATAGTCCAGGTTGATTCTCTTGCATGTAGCTGTCCAGTTTTTCCAATACCATTTATTAAAGAGGCTGTCTTTTCCTCATTGCACATTCTTGCCTTCTTTGTCGTAGATTAATTTACCATATCAGTGTGGGTTCATTTCTGGGCTCTCTGTTCTGTCCCATTGATCTATGTGTCTGTTTTTGTGCCAGAATTATACTGTTTTGATTACTGTAGCTTTGTAGTATAGTTCGAAATCAGGGAGCATGATACCACTAGCTCTGTTCTTCTTTCTCAGGATGTTTTGATTTTTCAAGGTCTTTTGTGTTTCCATACAAATTTTAGAATTAATTGTTCTAGTTCTGTGAAAAATGCCATTGGTATTTTGATAGAGATTGCACTGAATCTGTATATCGCCTTGGCTAGTGTGGTCATTTTAACAATATTAATTCTTCCAGTCCATGAACAAGATACATCGTTTCATCTGTTTGTGTCATGTTCAGTTTCTTTCATAAGTGTCTTAGAGTTTTCTGAGTACAGGTCCTACCTCATTGGTTAGATTTATTCCTAAGGATTTTATTCTTTTGGATGCAGTTGTAAATGGGATTGTTTTCTTAGTTTCTCTTTCTGATAGTTTGTTGTTAGTGTATAGAAATGCAACAGATTTCTGTATATTAATTTTGTATCCCCAAACATTCCTAAATTCATTGATAAGTTCTAGTGGTTTTTTTGGTGGCATCTTGGGGGTTTTCTATGTGTAGTATTTTTTTATTAATTTTTATTGGAGTACAGTTGCTTTACAATGTTGTGTTACTTTTTGCTGTATAGCAAAGTAAATCAGCTATACATATACATATATCCCCTCTTTTTTTGATTTCCTTCCCATTTAGGTCACCACAGAGCATTGAGTAGAGTTTCCTGTGCCATATAGTAGGTTCTCATTAGTTATCTATCTTATACATAGTACTGTATGTGTGTCAATCTATGTATAGTATCATGTCATCTGCAAACAGTGACAGTTTTACTTCTTCCTTTCCAATTTGGGCTTTTATTTCTTTTTATTGTCTGATTGCTGTGTCTAGGACTTGCAATTCTATATTGAGTAAAAGTGTTCATCTTTGTCTTGTTTCTGATGTTAGAAAAAGTATTTTCAGTTTTTCACTGTTGAGTATGACGTTAGCTGTAGGCTTGTCATAGATGGCCTTTATTATGCTGACATATGTGCCGTCTATACCCACTTTCTTGGGATTTCTTAAAATTTTAAATGGATGTTAATTTTGTCAAAAGCTTTTTCTGTATGTATTGAGATGATCATTTGATTTTTGTTCAGTTTTTTAGTATGGTGTATCCATTGGTTGATTTGTGGATATTGAACCATCCTTGCATGCCTGGGATAAATTCCACTTGACCACAGTGTGTGATCCTTTTAATGTATTGTTGAAATCAGTTTGTTAAAATTTTGTTGAGGATTTTGGCATCTATGTTCATCAGTGACATTGGCCTGTAATTTCCTTTTTCTTTTTATGGTATCTTTTTCTGGTTTTGTTATCAGGGTGATGCTGGCCTTGTAGGATTAGTTTATTTTGATATTTTCAAATGCACTACATTCCTGTATATTATAGACAAAACAGTAGTTATACACATATTGTTTTATGCAATTGGTTTTTTTTAACATCTTTATTGGAGTATAATTGCTTTACAATGGTGTGTTAGCGTCTGCTTTATAACAAAGTGAATCAGCTATACATATAGATATATCCCCATATCTCCTCCCTCTTGCATCTCCCTCCCACCCTCCCTATCCCACCCCCCTAGGTGGTCACAAAGCACTGAGCTGATCTCCCTGTGCTATGTGGCTGCTTCCCACTAGCTACTGTTTTACATTTGGTAGTGTATATTCGTCCATGCCACTCTCTCACTTCGTCCCAGCTTACTCTTCCCCCTCCCTGTGTCCTCAAGTCCATTCTCTACGTCTGCATCTTTATTCCTGTTCTGCCCCTAGGTTCTTCTTTTTTTTAGATTCCATATATATGTGTTAGCATATGATATTTGTTTTTCTCTTTCTGACTTACTTCAGTCTCTATGACAGACTCTAGGTCCATCCACCTCACTACAGATAACTCAATTTCGTTTCTTTTTATGGCTGAGTAATATTCCATTGTATATACGTGCCACATCTTCTTTATCCATTCATCTGTCGATGGACACTTAGGCTGCTTCCATGTCCTGGCTATTGTAAATAGAGCTGTAATGAATATTGTGGTACATGACTCTTTTTGAATTATGGTTTTCTCAGGGTATATGCCCAGTAGTGGGATTGCTGGGTTGTATGGTAGTTCTATTTTTAGTTTTTTAAGGAACCTCCATACTCTTCTCCATAGTGGCTGTATCAATTTACATTCCCGCCAACAGTGCAAGAGGGTTCCCTTTTCTCCACACCCTCTCCAGCATATTGTTTGTATATTTTTTGATGATGGCCATTCTGACTGGTGTGAGGTGATACCTCATTGTAGTTTTGATTTATGCAATTGTTTTTTAAATATACTAAGAAAGAAAGAAGAAAATATGCAATGTACTCTGTTTTATTATTATCTGCATAATTACCTTTACTGATCCTCTTTGTTTTACTGTGTGTATTGAATTAACGTCTGGTGTCACTTGCTTCTGGCCTGAGAAATTCCTTTAGTATTTTTTGCAAAGCAGGCCCTTTAACAATTAACACTTACTTTTTTTTTTTTTTTTAACTTATTTGGGATTTTCTTATTTAGCTTTCATTTTTTAAAGTTCTTCTGGTTATAAGGTTCTTGGGTGGTTGATTTTTTACTTTCAGTACTTTGAATCCGGCTGCTTTCTGGCCTCCACTATTTCTGTTAACCTTCTTGGGGTTCCCTTGCATGTGATGGATCATTTTGATTGTGCTGTGTTCAAGATTTTCTCTTTGTTTTGCCTTTTAAGTAGTTCAGAGAAGTCTATTTCCCTGCAATGTACAGCCTGTGATGTCTCTTTTCTGAGTGTGAAGCCTTGGGAATATGCACTCTCCCTTATCACCAGAGATGTCTGTGGTTTATTTGTGTACTCTTTGAATCTGTCTTTCCCTGATCTGCCTCTTAAGCTTATGGCTTCTTTGCTTTTGTTGGTTTCTCACCTAGATGTTAGCCTCTACTAGCTGTTTGCTCTATTGTTGTTGACAATAGCTTGATATAAATTGTTCCATAGTCTGATAAATTAAAGTCATGGAGCAGGGTGTTCCCAGTCTTTGGATCTTACTCTGACTCCAGGAGGGCTCTTTTTAGCTGTCTCTTTCCCTAGTTGTCTCTGTTAAATTTCTAGCCGGTATAGCATGCTGCTTGCTACTACTAGCATAGTAAAACCACCAGGCTTTTCCATTTCACCACCAAGATCTCCACTGCTTTTAAACAGTGTCCTTAGTCATGATCTTCCCAAATTATGTTATAAATAAAGTCAGTCCCTTTAAGGGGGTATGAGGACCTCACTCTTCTTAAAACTTGCTTCTCTCCCTAGGAAGAACCTCTATGCCACTAAACCAGAGGTTGGATTGGGGACAGTGGCCCTCTTCTCCTGGTGACTCCCCTGCTCTGTGAGTGAGAGGTCTTCTCCTCTTGCTTCTCCTGGTACTGAGCCTCAGTCCTACAAGCTATCTGGGGCAGGGGTGATCAAGCCCAGTATTCTTGGCCTTATGAATGAAGGCTCGTTGGGGGAAGGGAGCCCCAGCCCTCTTGGGCATGTCTGCCTGGATTAGAACTCCTATAGCATGGAGCTGGTGAGGGGATGAGATTTGCTGAGAACTTCTCCATGCTGGGGTGAAATCACAACCCTAGATTGGGATCTTGAGGGAGAGGGAGACTCTTGTCCTTGGCCATGCCCACCTAGGATAGAGTTTCCATGACACTGGGCTGTGGGTGAGGATGGGAGCTTGGTTGTGGTTCAAATGCTACAGACTCTCACTGTTAGTATTGAAATTTAATAGATTTTCTTGAATGAATGTTTTCCCATATTATGCCATTAGGACAATCGCCAGAGACTTTAAATAATTGTCTTATATAACTTTCTGCATCTAAATGGTTTTTTTTGCTGGAGAGAGGATCTACTGAGTTCATTATGACACCATTTTGCATGTCCTCTGTCTCCACACTCCTTTTAAACACTGGAGGTGGATCTTAATCTACCATCTTCTTGATCTTTCAAAAACCATTATAACACAATTCCACTATTGAATGTTATAGAAGACATTTTTCTCCTGCATAATATGGTCTCAGAACTTTTTAGCTTGAATTTTATAGTTTTAAAATTTCTTCCCTTAACTTTGACCAGTCACCTGTTTTTTTTGTTTGTTTGTTTTGGCAGCCTATGTGCCCATAGTTACCCTCTTTCATGCCTTCTAATTTTAAGATTCAAAGCTGACTGGAAGCTTGTCAAAGCTATGGGTAATTACAGTAAAACATTCTGCCCGGGGGCCTAGAGAAATCTCTAATGAACCAAGTGTCTATACTCCAAATCATGTCATTTCACAAAGACTATCCAGAGCCTTTGATAAATCTGTTAATTTCCTGCTGTTGATGACCTTCGAGACAGGGGGAGCTACTGGGAAGCTCAGAGGTGCTACGGGAGAGACCTCACAAATTGCTCCCAGCTTCTGCAGAGATGGTTGGGCTAAACAGTCAAGAGGTGTGTGTAAAAACACAGTGGCACTAGAAAGGGCTACTATTTTAGGATAGAAAAGAAACACCTTGCCTCAAAGGCTCACAGGGTCTGATAGCCAGTCTTGAGGTAAGGCAAGAAGACGGTGGGAAGTTCTGCCCAACACAAAGGGGCCTGGCACTGGCTTTGCTGCTGGTCTAGCCCAGGGCAAGAATGCCCTGATTCTGATAATCCAACTACTGCATTTTCTCTGCATTTGAATATTGCCATGGAAGACTGCTATTCCTTAGAGCATCTATACCCTGGGGTGATATTCTGTCTTTCCTGGTGTCCTTGTTAGAGATTTGCATGAACTGGCTGGATCATTCCCTGGCTGGACCCTACTATTAATGACAAGCTTTCCTTGATGCTCACTGCCAGCTGTTCAAGTGCATGAAGTTCTCTCGTACTTGTACCTGAAGGTCTTGTTTGCTGGATCTCATCTGCTTTGTGTGTTTCACCAACTTGCTGTGACTGTCTCCTGTGGTCTTGCCTATATCACTTCCTATAGCTGGTCTGTTGGTCAGTGAATGTCTAACCTCAGTTGGGAGGTATATTTGAAGTTCTGGCCTCTCTCAGCGTACTATTCCAACATGCAACACAGCTGTAGTTAATGGAGCCCTGACAGAAACAGTCACGGTGCTTCTCACACTTGGGTATACAACAGAATCACCTGGAGGAATCTTTAATACACAGGTTGCAGAGCTCCACCCCCAGAGTTTCTGATTCAGTTAGTCTGAGTTGGGGACAAAAATCTGCACATCTACAACTTGCTAAGTGATAATTGTGTTGCTGGTCCAGGGACCACACTTTGGGAACCATTGTTCTAGAAGGTAACATCCCCCAAATTGTTCTAGCTGTCAACCCTGGGGAGATCACCAAAGCTGATTTTTAAATTTTTTTCCTGCTGTTAAAAATTTCTGTTTCTGTTTTTCGTAATTAAAAATATTAAAAAGCAACAGAAAATAGTACAGATACCTACTTCTCCAAATGCATGGCCTCAAATTCTCCCCTCAGCCTATTTTCTCTGTCCCATTGGACTTCTTTCTCTTCCTTACTTATTCTTCCCTCAGGGCCTTTGAAGAAACAATTCTCTCTGCCTGGAGAAGACCTCCCAAAATGCCCCTGTTGTTCAGATCAAAGGTTAAAGTTCCCCTCATCAGAAAGAACTCTCCTAATTCATGCCACTCTCTATCACCCGAGATTTCATTTTATCTTTTTGTGGTACTTCTTATGACTAGAAATTATCTTGTCCTTTAATTTGTTTATGTTTTCCCTTTCCTGACAGACCCCTTCTCCTTCCACCTCCCCTTCCCTACCACAGTCACTAGAACAAAAGTTTCATGGGTCGTCTTTATTCATGAAGAATCCCAGGGGCTTGGAACAATGACTGTTGCATAGCATGTGCTCAACAAATATTTGTTGATGGACTAAACAATAATAGGAACAAAAATATTATTTAAAAAAAAATGGGTCATACCCCTAGCATGTTCTTAGCCGTGACAGTAGTGTGTACGTTAATTAAGCTAGAACAGATCTCTAGAGAGAGGCTGCATCTGAGGGGACATGGAGGGGAGCAGGGGCATGGCAGAGAAGGAGCTGGGGGCAGGTGGAGAGAAAAGGTGAACAGAGTTCTGCCTCAAAGGACAGGGCAGTTTAAGCAGGGCTGGCTCACCTTGTCAAACAGAGCAGGCTCAAGCATTGACAGGGCAGAACATTCTATGTACTTGTAGGTGACTGTATTAGTTTCCTAGGGCTACTGTAACAATGTCCCACAAAATAGTGGCTTGAGACAATAAAAAATGGATTCTTTCACAGTTCTCGAGGCCAGAAGCCAGAAATCAAGGTGTTTATAGGGCCATGCTCTCTCCAAAGTCTTTAGCAGAAGACCTTTCCTTGCTCCTTCCAGCTTCTGGTAGCACCAGGTATTCCTTGGCCTGTGGAGCGTAACCCCAGTCTCTGCCTCTGTAGTCACTTGGCATTCTCTCCCTGTCTGTGTCTGTCTTTTTTTCCTCTTCTTATTAGTTAACTAATCATTGGATTAGAGCCCACCCTAATGACCTCATCTTAATTTGATACATCTGCAAAGCTTCTATTTCCAAATAAGGTCTGGAAGTAGGACTTCAGTATATCTTTTTGGAGAACATAATTCAACCCATAACAGTGGCCTTGGTAGAGCAATTTCCGTGAGGTGTCCTTCATCTGTGACGATGAAACATCTGTGACAATGAGTCACATCTAAAGACTATTTTACTCCACAGTTCCTGAAGGAAGAGTGACCCACTGAAGCCCCCAGGAAATGTGCCTCAGTCCAGGATCCCTCCAAATGGAGAGTACCCTCACCCCAGGCCTCCCCAAAGGAGAAATGCCTCACTCCAGGATCCTTCAAATGACAATACTTCTATTGATATACCCCCAAACATATTATGATCTTGGTCCACTTAGGACCCATTTGGGGATAGAATGGGAGGGCTGCCACATTCCAATTTCAGCTGTGTCAATAAGGCGAGCTTGACCTGTGTCATTGCTGGGGTTTAGACCCCTCCAGAGGAGGCTTTAGCCTTCAACGCTGGATGATGTAGCGTGTCTTGGACAAAGTCCATTATATGTAGGTGTGTGCTCGGCACTTCCCTAACAGCAATGTACAATAACGCCTTTACACAGAGGAGGCAATAGAGGCTCAAAGAGGTCATGTGACTTGCCAGTGGTCACATGACTCATGCGTAGTAAAGCCAGGTCTTTTGGTGCTATTTAAGTGCTCTTTGCATTGCACTATGCTGATTCTGTTTTATTGGGATGCATTTATCATCAGTGAACCATTTATCCATGCCTAGACCCTTAAGACTGGAGGGTCCAGTCTTAAGATTGGAGGATGAAGCGAATCCCTGGAATCTGGAAATTGAACCCAGGGCTAAGGGCTCTCTGTATCTCGGAGGACCATTCTTTTATCTGTTCATTGTTCTTTAATGTTGGTTAAGTACATACAAAGTGCATATGAAGCATGACAAGGAAGCTATTCCCAAGGAGCTTGTAGTCTTACAGGCAGGACTGCGAGTAGAGGAATTTTATGGGCAGCCACCTAGCCCAGACTGCAGGGGTCTTCCTTGAGGATACCACCATTGAGCCAAGTGCAGAAGGATTCTAGGTCAGGCACATCATGTGGAAAATCCTGGAGGAGGCACAAGAATGGTCTCCTTGGGCTTGAGCCATAAGAAACAGGGAGTCCTAGAGATAAGCCTGGTGATAATCAGAGGTGTGGCCACGAAGAGCCTTGATGCCACATGAAGGAATTTGATGCTCTTTGTTAAAGTTCTCAGAGAGTTTGGAGTCATCCAGGGAGAAAGAAAGATAGTTTTCAGATTTCCAAATGCCCACACATTGTGCAAGACAGAATCCTACTCACTGTGTCTGTATTCCTGGGCCCTGGCATTGCTCAAGGCCACCTTGGGCCTCCCACTCTGACTGGAAATGAAGCAGCAGCTGCGCTTAGACTGTGACCTCTCAGATTTGGAGTCAGACTTCATCGGGGCCATGATCTCTGTAGGATGTTGGCCTTTTTTCTAAGCCTGTGATTAGAGACATGCCAGGCCGGGCAGGGCAGGGGAGGAGCCTTGTTACCTTAGCACCCCTGTGATCAGGGGATGCTTTCTGAGCCCCTGGATTTGTGCCCTTCCACATAGCCATGAACAAAGGCAATAATGGCCTTGGGACTTGTACGGCAAGAAAGCCAAGTCTACAAGGCAGGCTAGGACTTAACAGGACCCTTACTTTAGGCATCTATTCTGTTGTTCATTCAAGCATTAAATATTTATCAAGCATCTACCGTGTGCACAGCCAACTTCTTACTACAGGGATATGGAGGTGGGGAAAGGGTATTCCCCAGCCCCAAGGTGTCCACAAGTGCGATGAAGCAGATACCCAGAAAACATTCCCACTCTGTAGGCGTTATGATAGAGGTAGGTGTAAATCCAGATCTGAGAGTCCAGAGCAGAGAGCCATTAACCTAGATGCAGAGACCTTGGTCCATGGATGAAGACACATACCCCAGAAGGTTTTGGTTCCAGTTCTGTCTGAAGTTGATTGACTTTAAGCTCTCGCAAGATCGTGCCATAAGGAAAATCCTTCTTCCAGCTCCTTAAAAGACTATTTCAGACCTTTTCCAGATCCTTAGCTTTAGTACTCCCCCCTCACTCTTAGCTGATGACCAAGGAGACAGACCCAGCCAGTAAACACTGTTGCTCCCCCTCGCCATCCTTGACCACCTCAGCCTCAGGATCCTGAGGTTCTGAGTACCGTCTCCAAGCTGATGACTCTCAGAAGCGTATCCTTAGCCCCGACTCTCTCATGAACTCTAGCTCTGTCTCCTCACATACCCCAAAGGGACTTTAAGCTCAACTTGTCTCAAACTCCATATTCATCTGTAGCCTCTCACAGCAAAGAAGCATACTCACCTTTCTGAATTCTGTAATTTTGTTGATGGTGGGGTGCCTACCCAGCTCCCTGATCCAGAATTCTAGAGGTTGCTCTTGAATCCCCCCGTGTGATCTTTCGAGTGTAGGAGGTATCTGTGAATATCTCTCCTTTCTCTCTCCTCCTCACTTCCAATGTTACTGTCACATCATCTTTCACCCGAATTGCTGCCATAGCTTGGCTGTGACTCCTTTCCTATAATCTGCCCTTTGCTAGTTCACCCACCACACTGTCTTAAGGGTGAGTTTTCCACAAGTACAAAACTTATTGTAAAATCCACCATGGCATCCCATTAACTCACAAAGCAGGCAAGATCCTTCAGAATTTGTTTCCGCATCACATCTCTTTCCCCATCACATCTCTCTACCTTAGGCGTCAGCAATCCGGAATTGTCCTTGCTGCAGGCACTACTGATAGCCTATCCTGCACCTATTCCTCTCCTCCCTCTCCTCATAGAGCCACATCTGATTACCACCCTCCCCAGCTCCTTCAAGGAGAGCTGCTTGCCTTCAAATCTCTTTACATGTGATGTCCCCCTGCTCCATAAGTGGGCCAGAGAGGACAGACAGATTGAATGGAAGGTGAGTTTGGGGAGCAGTTTTACTTCCTCTCTGTTTTGCTGGGTGTGAATAACAAAGCCCTGGGCTGTATTGTCACTGGTCGCTATCCTGACACTACTAGAGGGACAGCCCTGGGATGAAATTGACAGGACAGAAAAACACAGTGAAGGCACGTGGGTCCTTAGTGGAAGCATGAAGCTGGTAAGTGGCACCTCATCTGGAGGCCTCCTTGGACTCTAGTCTTTTGAATTTAGCAAGGGTTTTCTCTTACTCATAGCCCAAATCCGATAGATGCTAATTCAAGCCTCCAAGTATGTGTTTGCTGCCTAGATGTAGGGTGAACATATGTCCCAAATGGCCCAGGACAGAACTGGTTTATGTCCATCAGTCAAGCATAATTATTAACAACAGCCCCTTTCAGTCTCCAAGATTCCTATGTCTGCAAAATAAAGTACCGATTCACTCTACTGGAATTACTCTGCATGGACAGTCTTTGCCGGAGAATTCCTACTCAGACGTCTAGAGCCTGTTTATGCATCATCTCAATGAGGAGGCTTATTCAGCTCCCCTCTTTACTCCCCTGCTTGCCTGAAGGGAATCCCCCTGCCCCTTTGTAATAAACCCTATCTTGTGGACATATCTGGTACTGCATATACTAGACTCTACTGGAATTCTTTATTTTTATTTCTATCCGACTGTGACCTTAAGGGCAGGTACCACATGTACTCAATAAGTGAGTGTTAAAGACACAAATGCATTGTTCAAGGTACGTTATTTTCATGCTGTAGATAAGAACATCTGAGCCACAAAGTGGCCTCATAGTTATTTCGGGTGACAGTGCTTGACAAAGCCTCAGGCTTCTCATCCCAGGGCACAGACACTCAGTGACCAGCAGAGCGCAGTGCCCATGAGGCATCTCCTCTCCCGCTGAGCAGCCTGTAGAGTCCTCTTAAAGAACAGCATGGTGCTCCGGCCTGGGGAGCAGCAGGGTGACCCTGAGAATGTCCCTAAGGGCTCCCAACTGCTCTGAGACCAGCTCGTCCAGCTGAGCTGGGTGGGGACCACTCCCTGTTCCCAGAAGTCAAGGGTCATCACAATGGACAGAGCCCCTGGGTCCCCATTTCCCATCTCAAAATGGAACTGAGCCCCATTTATATTTCCTCTGGTTCTGTCTGTCCCTGTGCAGAGGGGCTGCCATGAATAGTTTCTCTATTGGAAAGATCAGAGTAAAAGGAGCCAGAGGGGCTGTCTTCATTCTGCGTCTCTGGACAGTCAACTCCGTGTGAGGAAGGTGCTGTGAAGCCGTGCCCTGTGTTTCCACCTCTGCTGTCCTGGAAACCTTAGCTTATTAGGAATTCCCATCATCCTAGAATTTTGAGGGGGTCAGGGAACTCAGAAAAGAAATTTACTCCTTAACAAATATCACTGGGTACGACAAGGAGAGTCTTGCCAGACTGATTAGCAAGGGAGCTTCAGGAAACAGCCTACAGTCAGGAGTGAAGGTAAAATCAAAGAAGTTGGGAAAGAGCAAACGAAGATACCCCAACATTCTCCTAAAGGCAGCAGTACCAATGAGGGTGGCATAGCCACAGCCACTGAGAAGCATGAGTGTGGTCCATGGCCAGGCAGCTCAGCGTCCAGGGGTGGCATCCTGCCCTGCCTGTTCTGTCCATGGCTCCCTATGCGACTCTGAAAGCCCAGAAATGCAGGCATAAAGGTTTTACAGAGAGTTGTAATAGACACTCGTCAGAAAAAATTCCTAACAGTAACATGGCATTCGGGACACTTTTCCACCCTTATCTCTGCACCCCATCCTTCCGTCTCTGGGACACAGATGCTCAGTGCCTCAGCATCACCAAGAGCCCACACAATTCTCAACCTGTGTGTCTTGAATGCACATGCATTCAACTTGGCCTGGAATGTTTCTCTGCCTTTGCTATCCAGCAAAACTGTAAACAAACTTGAAAACCCGGTGAAAACAACTTCTCCTAATAAGTCTGTTATGAGCTTCCAAGACCAAAGAAATTGGGGTCTTTTATTTATTTATTTTTTGCTTCTAAAACTTCAGTCATACCTTGGCTTCAGACGTCAGGGTACCAGAGTAACTATTTGTGTGTGTGCGTGTATGTCCCATTTAGCATCTGAGATCCCTCAGGGAGGAGGCACTGTCTTGCCCAGGCTTCCAGAATACTCTCCATTTTAGAGTCGATGCTCTGAAACATTGGATGAGTGGACTGCGTGCCTGTGAGTGCTGTGAGGAGACTGCCATTTTCAGGAAGATAAACTTTAAGACTATGAGAAATTGTTCTTTTCTCCTTCTGGTTTGGCAAATAACAGTTATTCTCTAATGGAAAGCTTTAATTGGAACCTTGACTTTGTATTTGGAGGTAATGGGCCTTACTAAAAATGGATTAGAGCAGTTCATAAACTCTCTCTCTAAATGTTAACATATTACAGGGCCTACAAAGGTTACTTAGCTTGGCAAGAAAATGCGCATTGAAGATCAAAATAACAATTTCCTGGATTCCTGTCCTGTGCAGGCTTCTAACTTGTCCCAGTATCCTTGGGCCATGAGTAAACAGCTGTGACTTATTCAGTAACTGCTCTAAATGGACAGAAATCCCAAGCTCTATGCAGTTCTCTTGCAAGGAGAATGAAGGAAGAAATGGGACAGAGTAGACATGAAGGAATGATTACTGATAGCAGCCAACTTTTAGAGCCAGCCTCTCTTCTAAATATTTCACCCAGGCCATTCTTATAGCCCCTCTGGGCAAGGTTCTGCCATGATTCCCACCTGGAAGATGACTTACCTGAGATGCAGAGTGCTTGGGTCTATTTCTCTAGATTGTATAGCGAGACCCTAGCTGATTGCATTTGATTTTGGAGCTCGAGTTCCTAACTAGTCTGCTAGGCTTTCTGCTTAATTATTCTCCTGTTGAGGTTCAGGTTCAGAAAGGTCAGCTGAGGCATGCAGACAGAGACATGCTCTGACAGTTCAGATCTCCTGTTCTTCACTCCAGGGCAGGGGCCAGTGGCCTTGGGTGCAACAAAACTGGGGTCCGGAATAGTCCTGGAACCGGGTCTGAATCTAGCTCTGTGAGGGGGAGGGTGCCTTTGGGCATGTTGGTTGAGACATTGAGCCATCGGTTTCCTCATCTGTAAAATGGGTTATTTTGAGATGCTTCATGTGCAGAGCTCAGCACGGTGTCTGGGCATGTGAAGAGATGGAAAAGAAGGGGGAGGAGGAGAGCAGAGGGCAGCGGTGGGGATAGAAGTCTGCTAGGGCAGGGGGCAGACTCTGTCTTCTTAAAATTACTCCCATTTCTGTGGTCATAAGAATGCCCTGGGAAAAAAAAAAGATTTCCAGAAAGGCCCTCAGGAATTTGGGAGGAAATAGGAATCTGTTTGTTCCCTTGTGCCTTTCTCCTCTTGGTCCTGGTACCCAACTGCAACTTCTCTTTTACCTTCTCTCTTCCCTGCCCAGCCTTGCCCATCCCCTGGGTTCTGCACTGGCCACCTAGCAGCAAGGACTGGCCTTTGGGTCTAGCATGGTCCCCAGACTGGACCCAGGCACTCAGCTTTGCACAAACACAACAGCTTCACCTGCAGCCTGGCTGAGCGATATCCCCCCAGGCCATGTCCGTCGTGGGGCAGAGTTAACTGGAGCCACTCACCTGAGAACATCCCGCTGCCTATGGGAGATGAGGGCCAACAGGTGAGGGTCTGCCCTCATTGAGGTGGGCCAGCGAAGCTGGGTCCATCTTCTAGCAAAATCACTAAGAATGTTTCCCATGAGAGGGGATTAGGTACTAGTTCACTAAGCCATCATATTGACCGTAAAAACCAGATGGAGAAATTTCTGGATTTTAGGAAGAAGTCTCAATGTTAATGACACTCCATCAATAGCCTGGCTCTAGTGGTAGGCATGGTCCTTTGGTTTAGCTGTCCATAGCTCTGCCACTTTCTCGGCCTGAGCCAAGGTGACTGAATTCCTCACATAACCATAACATTCATTCATCATGTGTGTTTATAGTAACTGACACACTTCAAAATCATTGACAAAAAGCAGCCTGCCGATGGCCAAGAGTCTCATTGGTCATGCAGTGGGAAAGGACCTTGGCCAAGCCTTGAGATCTGGGTAATATGTGACTTATCTCAGGAACGCCTGACTTTGAAAAATATACACAGAGTGACCCACAGTAGACCCTTAAAACTCTATTTGCTGGCCTTACGCATTCTCTGCCTCATTAAAAATGTTGGTTGTTTAAAATTGCTGAGGGATAATTAAACAGGCCTGCAGTTGATTTATGGGAGACAAACAGAGCTATGAATGCGCAGAAATATTGTGAGGGAGATAATTTATGATGATAAAGCTAAATGCTGTTGGGAGAAGCCCAACTCAAGGTTGGCTATAAGAAGTGATATATCTCGAGAGCCCTCCAAATCCATGGAGGCCAGAAACGTCCAGATGGGTATCATATTTTGACATCCTAGCCTGTGTTTTGAATTTAATAGCTTTTTAATCCTATCTCAAGACCTGAAAAACAGAATGAAATGAATGACGGCACTCATATACCCACTTGCACCCCTGTGCACAACATGTAACCACAGAGGCTAAACTATGTTTGGAATATGATGTGGAATCAAAGGGAAAGGTTGTGACAGTGGATCTGATGAGTGGTCTTCCTTCTTTAACATCCAGCGTTTCCTAGTAGTGTGGTTAATACTCACAATCAGGGCCTTTTTACAACAGGTTATAAATTGGAGGGTGTGCGTGCAGCTCAAGCATGTCTCGGCCTTCAGCCTGGGAGTTCTTTGAGGTGGGTGGGGAATTTCCTTTCTCCCTCTTCTTGGTGAAGTTCACGGTAAGAGAACAACAGAGAATGCGCTGAAGCAGATTTCTGTGGGGGATAACTGTCTTGGATGTCAGAGGACATCTGAGACTTTCAAGTACTTGAGTTTCCCAGCCTGGCCGATCTCACTGCTGGTCTGGGAGCAGCCTCGGTCTGCACGTGGACCTTCTGATGAGGCCCCTACACCTCTGTGGCTCCTAGCCATGTGGGAGCTTCCAACAGCTGCACTGGGCTATAGGCTTGGTCCTGCTCTCTCTGTCTTGTAACTCTGCTCCCTCAGTGGTCAGTCAATCAGGGACACCTGCTTTTACCCACTTTGAAGGACTGACCTCCTCTGCCTCAGATGACAGCTCCTTCCATCCTGAGAGCTGGTCCCAGGGAGGCCAGTGTGGGTCAGGTCTCACCTGGACATATCAGTGCATTTACCCATCACTCACTTCTGGCCGCCTTCCCTCTCTTCAGCTCTGCCCTGAGCATATTTCAATCCCTGACATCTCCGACTCAGTGGCCCACCCCAGAACCACTCGTAGGGTTCAGTACCTGATCTGGGATCCCAGCTCAGGTGTGCTCTAGTCCAAGGCCCAGTGCCACTTCCTCTGCCTGTGTTGTCTCTGATGTGCACCTCGAGTGTCTCATAACTTCCAAGGGAAAAAGAAATTTGAACTCTTGGAATGGCCACAAGTCAAAATAGCGTTCATTAAATATTTTTCCTACATGGGTCCTTTCTTGAAGGTGCTTCTAACAATATCAGAGCCAGCATAAGAAGATGGCCTGATCCAACCTTCTTTCTTGTTTCATCTCTACCTTCCCTTCCGTACACTCACCAAGTGCAAAATCCCACCCTTCTCTGAATCTACCCACGTTCTGTTTCTGTGTCTTTTCGAACGTCACTCTCTTCATCGGGAATGATCTTCCTGTTCAGCACATGTCCTGCTTAATTAAAATGTCAGCTCCAGCATTAAGTTCTCCCTGTTTCTTTCTGTCAGAAACCACCTCAGAATCTGAGTAACTTCTCTCTGCTCCAAACCCAAAACTCTCCACAAATCACCAGTAAAGACCTCTTTGTTCTAACAAAGGAAACATTTTGCCAACCTGGTTTGATTTACTATGTGAACTTGGAAATACTTAAAATGCTTAAAATACTCTTTAATGCAGAATTTATGTTGATTTAAACTGTGCTTGTCTTCAATGTGTCTGAATTGGAAAATTTATTGTATGGAAAAATCAAAATCAGTGACTATATTTTGCTCTCCTTCAAATAAACCCAAATCTTAAAAAAATAGCAAATGGTTACTTTATTCCATTTAAATGTCCCCGAGTCTTAAAAATGCAACCGTATAGTTGAGGTTTTAATGTTCCTGTAATATTTATCAGTAATTTTAACCTAAGCCCATTAAAAAAGTAGAACTTGCTGTTTAGATTGGAAATGAAAGCACCTCCTGTTCTGGGAATCAGCAAGGCAAATCCCTGTCCCCTTCCGTGGTGTCTTGAGCTTTTACAACCTGAACCGGGAATAGTTGGTTTCCTTTTTGCATAAATAGGAAAGTTGTACTGCTGTATATGTGACCCTGAGGTTGGCCTCTGCCTTGCACTCTAATCTGGTAAAAATGTCATTTTTCTCTTTATATAAGTTAAAGTATGTGGATGATCAGCGACAACACCACTTTAAGCTAGAATGTGAAGTGGAGTTAGTATTATCAGTGAATAAAATCAAGGTGTCCATTCGGGGAATCTGACCCTTTGAGAATTTCAGGAGCAGGAGAGCCAGCAAAGCTAAAGCTCTGAGTTGAGCGTATCACCACATGGTCTCAGCTGAACCTGGAGATAGACAAGTGTTGGGCATGTGTGTGTGGGAGGGTGCCATGGGGGATGGGGTGGCATTTGTGGGTACTAAGATTTAAAAAAGAAAACAAACCTCGTTGTCATCTGAAAGAAGATAAATGAAAATTGTTGAAACAACAGGCCTCCGGGGACTAATTACTTGCCTGCTATAATTCAGGGACTTCACCAGTGACTTAACGTTGACTCAACATGTCAAATGTCAGTTCTGTGTTATGAAATAAAATACATGTTCTCTTAATGTAAACAATCCAGAAATGTTCTCAAATGTCCCAAGTCGTTAGTCACCCCCGGACACATTCAGTGCACTGTGACTCGTCCGCATGGCTCTAGGCCCGGAGGTCACTTGTAGAAAAAACAAGTGTAGAGGAATTAAATGGTGCAGCCACGTAGTTGAATTCCAGGTATCACCTTGTTTACCTGGGGGCTGAGGAGCCTTCAAACAGCTGCTCATGGAAACTCAGCCTTTAACAGCGTATGGTGTTGCACATTCAGAATACAAGAGTGATCTCAAATAAAAGTCCCTCAAACTTACCTATCTGCATTCTGCTTTGGTTTCACGTAGGTTGTCGCAGGAGACTGGAGGGAGGCTCCTGGATAGCTGGTACCTTGGTAGGGTTTGAATCAGCAGTGAGGGGTGGTGATAAAGAGCATAGGCTTCCCATCACACTCCCTGCCTTCCCGGCCCTGCTGCACACCCTGCAAGCTGCCTTGGCTTCTCATGGGGTATTGTGTAGATCAAACACAATGTGTAGTTAAAGCAGACTGAGGAGTTGGTGCACAGAGAGCACACAGTAAGTGCCAGCTCTGTTTAAGTAGGCTTTCGGGGACAAACATGCCCTGATGCATCTTCTTATAATTATAAAATGTATCTCTTTTTTCTTATGAATTTTTTTGTTTTAAAGTCTATTTTGTCTGATATCAATGTAGTCACTACGATTTTCTTATAGTTGCTATTGGTATGGTATATCTTTTAGATTCTTTTATCTTCAGTCCATTTGTATATTTGGATCTAAAGTATGTCTCTTACAGACATATAATTGCATCTTGTTTTATTTGTATCCAATCTGACAATCTTGGCCCTTTGATTGGATCATTTAATCGTTCACATTTAATATTATTGATATAGTTGGATTTGTATCTGCCATTTTACTTTTTTGTTTTCTATATGTTTCATGTCTTTTTTTGTTCCAGGCATAGCATTTTAAAAGGGCATATTATAAACTATGGATTTGGGTTTTAGTTGCAATATTTAATGGCAAAATATTGTTTTGCTTTCTTTCCTTTGTGCATGACTCTCCCTCAAGGTCTTCCTTATGAGGAACACTAAAAACCTCTTCTCTACCTTGCAGATCCTGGTGAGCTACTCTGTGAAGGAGGTGCAGGGGGAGATAGGGGGTGTCCCAGGGCTCTGATAGAGGGGATGAGATGTGATTAGGAAAAGGCCCCATACCACCTCAGTCTCTACTCTCCCTGCTCTGCATCCCTTTAGAGATGATTCAGGTCACTTCAAGCACGTTAAGAGGCTGGTACCTGAAATGCAAAGGAACTCTTCTGGACCTGGCCATCACTGCCCACAAGGACCAAAAGGGCAGCTCTCTGCAGCTCACAGTCAGGCTAAAGCACCTTCCTCCACAGCTCCCAACACCAAGGCACCAGCCAAGGCTTTCCTATCACCAAAATGAGCTTCAGTCCACTCCCTGGAAACCACAGGCTTGTTACATAGCAGGATAACATGATCACGGGAAAGCCAGTTTGGCAAAGTGGAAAGCATCTTTATGATATTATCAGGTGAAAAAAGCAAAGGACAAAATTATGCCTTGCTGAGACCACCAGGTACAACTAAGGATGCATGTGGGCAGGACCACGGGGGAACACAGGCTTGAAAACAGTTTTTGTCATAGTCTAATGTCAGTGTGCCTGATGCTTTTCTTTTGTTAGATGGCCTTTATTATTGCTTTTTTTTAAATTTAAGGGTGTATAAGAAGCAATAAAAAATGAAAAATTAAGGAAGGACTGATGGAAAGGAGGAGGGAGGGAGGAAGGAAAGACGTAGTGAGGGAGCGAACACAAAGAGAGGGAAGTTCAACCTTATTTGGGCTACAGGCAAAGGATAATCCCCTCAAGTTTTAAGCCAGCTACAGCTGATGAATAATGAAAGGAGATCTGAGCCTCATTTATGTTTTAATATTTACTTAGTGTAGTAAAAAATTGGGGAAAAATAAAGTAAAGTATCAAGGGGAGTTCAAGACCTAAAATGGACCATCTGAAACATGATCTTAAAAAAAGATACTCTGATTCCAGTCCAAAGACTTTAATTTCACACAAGGGAGTAGGAAACTTCATGGCCTGTAAAACATTTTTTATGTCTGGTTATTTGCCCTGGGGGAGGGAGCAGGAAGCTCATCTCCGCATTCCCAGTCCTCTCTGAGCTCTGCAGGTTGAGGCTGCTTCTGCCCACTCCTGGCTCCCGTCCTGGGCTGCTGCCAGCGTCGCTCCATAGAACCTCTCCACTGGGCCAGCTGCATCTGAGCCCCACATCCAGGATCCCACCTTATTTCCAAAACTACCTCAGAGGCCACCACCTCCAGTGGACGCTTCCTAACTCCTGGACCCCATTTTAAAAGGGCACTTGAGTCCCTTACAGCTGAGTTCCCAGAGTCCCTGGAAGACCAGTCCCTGGACTGGTCTTCCTAGGAGAAATGATCATTTCTTAGGTTGCGTCACGGGTACCTGTTGGATGGATTTATGTTACGTCACCTTAGCTATGCTGGAGCATTGTTCCCCAGAATTCTTGTTCTGAATTGTGTCAGGAGAGCATGGACTACACTCTGTATGAGCTGTGGCTCTCCACAGCAGATGAGTAGCCTGCCTGCCTAGAGGCCATCGTTGCTGACTGGCCAGTTCACCGGCCAGTATGGTGTAGCTGCTGGCGGAACTCTCTGGGTCTGCTGCGCCTCTGCTCCAGCCTCTCCCACTAGAGGTCAGGGCGCTTCCAGGTGGTCCTTGTTGGGCCAGTGTACCACGGGGGGGTCCCGCTAGGCTCTGCTTCCTGCACTTCATGTCTGTCATCCCTCCCCACCCACCTGCCTGCAGGCTCCGGCAGGCATCAGGCCCAGAGGCGGCAGCCTCCCATGGACTGCATCCGGCCAAATCCCTGCAATAGATGCCTAGGACATAGCCCTTGGCAGTTCTGCTTGCAGTAGAACCCTGACTGAGGCCCACCTGTGTGCTGCCTATTCCCGTTCAGGCTGGTCCAGGGATCAGGCCTGATTCTTCTTCACAAGTCCAGGCACGCAGTAGATGCCCACAGAACACAAGGTGTTTTGGGGGCTTCATTATCTTCAAGCTGACATACCACTGCAGGTCCCCTGTGGCATTAGTCTGAGCACAGCAAGGCCTGGCTTCATCCCACAGCTGGGAGAGGCTCCATTTCTGGGATTCTTCTTGCTGTGGGACTACTTTTCAGGGCAGATGCTTGGGGACAGGATTCACTCTGATGGTCTTCCTCCGACCAGATGGCCTGGTGATGAGTGTGCTCCCCTGGGGACAGGGTGGGTGCTCCCAGCACAGCTGTGGCTCTGCAGACTGGCTGTTCTGCCTCCTCCCAGGAAAGGATGTGGCCTCTTTGCTCCCTTTTGGCACAGATGTCTTTGCATCTGTGGTCTTTCTAATCCGGCCCCAGGTTCTTCCACAGGAGGAAAGACTGTGGCTACTGCCCAGGTTGGTGGGCCCTAATAATTATGTCCCTACAATGCTCTCGGCCCTACTGACGTACCTCTGGCTCAGTGCGGCCATCACACTTCCCCATCTGAGTGTTTTCCCCACCCAGTGCATCTCTCTGTCTAGGACCAGGACAACTTGTGGGGTGTCCAGTTAAGGAGGGCAAGTCATCCCTCCCACCGGTCTTCTCTGAGTTGAAAATTCTCGGCACAAGTCACTACTTTGAATTTAAGAATGATTTCCAAATGCCGACTTGAGCAAGCCATTCACGTCTGTTGATGGCCTCCACTCCCAGGATCTGAGGACAGAGCAGGAACCTCTGAGGTCACAGATTTGAGGCCCCACTCATAGCCTTGCTCCTTGGCAAGCTGGTTAAGTGGTGGCTCCATCTCACCCCTCTCACCCTAGAGTCCCATCTATGAGGAACGATTAGGCCAAGAGCATGCCACACTAAGTGTTTTAGCAAGCTGACCTCCAGGTTTCCTTCTCTCTTATTGTTCCATGAAGTTCTCTGATATGCACGTTACCATGGTTACAGTCATAGACCCTTGGAGCATCACCTCTCCAAGTAACCAGAGACACTCCACTTCCCAGCAGCTTCCTGTCATTTTCTGAAGGGCACTGGATGTCAGAGAGGAGAAGGGGCCTGGGCGTGTGTGGGGTGATCTGCTGAGTGGTGCTGTACCTCCAGGTTCAGTGCTTTCAGGGCTAGGCTTGTGTTACGGGCTGAATTGTGTCTCCCCAAAATTCATATGTTAAAGTCCTAATCCCCTGGTACCTCAAAATGTGACTATATTGGAAATAGGGCTTTTAAAGAGGCAATTAAGGTAAAACGAGGCCATTAGGCTGGGGTGGGCCTTAAGACTGGTGTCCTTATAAGAGGAGGAGATAAGGACAGAGACACACAGGGGAAACCATGTGAGGACAGAGGGAGAAAATGGTCGTCCACAAGCAAAGGGGAGAGAATCTCGGAAGAAACTAAACCTATCAACACATTGATCTCAGACTTCTAGCCTTCAGAATTGTGAGAAAATAAATTTCTGTTGTTTAAGCCACCCAGTGTGAGGTATTTTGTAATGGCAGCCCAGGCAAAAGAGTACAGCTGGTGACTTAATTCCCCTTGGTTTCCTCTAGTGGCCTCCACATGTGACTGGTGTATTTCATGTCCACTCAGTGAGGATTCATTCAGCAGAGCGACCCTGAACCCACGTGGCTAGCTTCCCTTTTCACATCCTGTGTTTTCCCCAGTGTTCCAGCCTGCTCATTTCAGGATTTGGACACCATGCCTGTACTCCACCTTCCGAGGCCTCTGTGTGGCCCCTTGTCTGCACTGGCTGCCTTGTTTCAACAGGAACAATTTGGGGGCACTTCCTTCTGGAGGACACAGAGGAGTAGGGACAGGAGTGCGAGGCATTGGGCCCTGGGACCAGGCCTGCAGCTCCTGCTCCAGTGAGATCGCTTTTCTGTCCCTTGGTGCTCATGCATTCTGTGCCTGTGGCTTCTCCTCTGCGACCTCCTCCCTCCCAGCCTCTGCTTCAGAGGCTGAGAAATCCCAAAGGCACAGGCATGGAGAGGAGACAGACAGAGTGCCAGGTCACAGATCTGAGGGCACCTGTGCCTTGAACATGGATTTCCCTTTGTCTTACCCGTTTTAATTCCTAGAGACAGCAAATTGTACTTGCCAGCCTTAAATATTTTGGCCCGGGGATGTGAAAAAAAACACGTTGGCTTGCTTTCCGTTTAGTCACATATACTGTATGGTCAATGGAACAGCAGGACAGTTTGTCTGCATGTAAAGGAAAAGTATCTCTAGTCACCAAAGCTGCCCATTGGTTAGAAGGTTATTATAGTAAGAGTTATACCTTCACTGTATGATGGTTTACAGTTTCCTGACCACTTTTATGAGCATTTTTGTTTTAAAACATTTATTGTCTCTGGTTTATAAATACAAAATTAAGATCGGGGGAGCTCATATTCTCCTAACTGTGCTGATTTCTAGCCCAGTACAGATGTCCCCTCGGCCATCTCTTGCCTCTGCCACAGCTGACTTCCCAGTTCCTCTGTGCTGCTGGCCCAGCACATCAGGCCCATGTGTAACTCAGCTCAATGCATCATTTTCCACATGGACTTGGGGGAAGAAGGCTTCCCCAAATCGGTGAGATCGAGAGAGTTTCTTTTCAGGGAAGCTTGTTTCTGACCTTGCTGGCTTACCCAGTTCCCAGGATCTGAGTCTGTGATGAACCTACCCCGTCCTCCACCATCTGCGCCTGAGCCAGTTCTGACTGGTACAAAGAATATCAGCATCTGTCTTTCCCAGTGTGGGTCAGAAAATGCCACTGTTTCTCCAATTTCAGGCCACACTAAGTAGACAGTAGAGAGAAGTAGACATTTTTGAGAATTATGGCACCTTCTTCCACCAGCATTGTTGAAAAATGGTTGGCCTTTCTTTCTGAGAAGGTTTGGCGGCTTCTGTGTCAAATTCTAGCACGGCCCAGAGTCCAGTCATGCTCTGCTACCTGCAGGACCCTAGGTTCCCAAATAGCCCTTCGTGTATATCATCCACCTACCTCAGTACTTGACGTGCTGCAGGCTTTTCCGTGTCCCATTCTGCACTGGTTTAATGTAGAATTGGGCTGTACCTTGTTTTCCTTCCTGTCTTCTGCTGGAGAATTTGTAGCTGTCCTGTCCTGGACCCCAGTCAGTGCTGGACTCAGCATCTCAAGCCCTCCACCTAGGGTCCCACACCTGTAGTAGGTAGAATTCTGAGAAGGCCTCAAGATTTCCACCCCCTGGGGTATATATCCCAAATAATCCTCTCCCTTTGAGTGGAGGAAACACTGTTAATGTGATGAATTTATGTCCTGTGATTAGGTTTCGAAGGTGAAGGTCAGTTTGCAGATGAAGATCCCTAATGTTGATTTTGAATAATCAAAAAGGGAATCACATGAGCCCTTGAAAGGGACTGGGCCCTTCCTGAAGAGAGATTCCAAGCATGACAGAGATCTTCCTGCTGGCCTTGAGGATGTAAGCTGTCATGTTGTGAGAGGGCCTATGGGGGGGCCCCAGTAGGGAGCTAAGTGTGACCTCTAGTTGCCGAGAGCAACCTCTAGCTGACAATCTCTAGCTAGCATGAAAGCTGGGACCACAGTCCTACAGTTGCAAGAAGCTGAATTTGGCCAACAACCATATGAGGTTGAGAGTGGACCCTGAGCTCCAGAAGGGAATGCTCCCCAGCCAATACCTTGAGAGAGACCCTGCCCAGACTTCTGACCTACAGAAACTGTGAGATAATAAACACGTTGTTTCATGCTGCTAAATTAGTGGTAATTTGTTACACAGCAAGAGAACACTAATGCAGTGCCCCTACTTCTGTCCCCCCAGCTGTGTGGCTCAGGGTGCTATCACAGCTTTCAGGGTTTCCTAATAGCTGCTACTGCCTGACTTCGTGATTGGCCTGCATCCTGGAATCCCATATGTCAGACACGATCTGAGTCCATGGTATGGATAATAACTCCTGGGCTCTGGGCTATAGCTCATCCTCCCCAGGGTCAGCCTGCTGGCTCCATCCACCTGAATGCAAGGGAGAAATGAGAAGGTTTGATCTTTCTCCAATGGGCTCTACTCCACAAAGCTATGTTCCTTGTTCCCATCAGACCATTTCCAGGAACTTACGGGAGCCACAAAACCCAGCCGCTTGAAATTAGGAACAATCTCCCAAGCTTTCCCCAACAAAGGTCAAGAAAATGTCACCATTTCTCCAAGCCCAGACCACAGTAACTCGAGATTAGAAAGGAATGAACATTTTTTAGAATTATAGTGGCTTCTCCCATCTGCAGGCTTTAGAAATTGCCAGCCATCATTTCTAAGGAGTCTTGGTGATTTATTTGTGAAATTCTTAGGAGGGATTGCAATGAGAAGAGAAATCTCACCAGTCTCAAAGCTGCTGACCAGCTTATTTAAAAATTTGCTATATATTTAGCAAACACTTAGGGCAAACCACAGGAAAAATACAGGAGAGAATTCATTCCCTGTCCAAACCAGTTGAAAATATAAAGCCTAAAAATGCATCAGTGAATATGGGAAATGGGGTAAGACCCCCCCACCCCCACCTGCTTGATCTCTGATTAGCAAGCAAAATCATTTTCTTAAGAATTTTTATTTTGATGTAATTATAGACTCATAGGAAGTTGCAAAATGGTACAGAGTCCCATGTCCCTTCACCCAGCTTTCCCTGATGGTGAACTTTATATAACTATAACATAAAATCAAAAGTGAAATTGACACTGGTGCATGTTATGGATTGAATTGAGTCCTACCCCCTGCAGAAAATACATAGTAGAGTCCTAATCCCCCAGTACCTCTGAATGTGAACTTCTTTGGAAATAGGGTTGTTGCAGATGTACTTAGTTAAGATGAAGTCAAATTGGAGTAGGATGGGCTCCTAATCCAATATGATTGGTGCCCTTACAAGAAGATAGCCACATGAAGGTAGACACAGGGAGAATTCCATGCAACAACAAGGGCAGAGATTTGAGTTCTGCAGCTGCCCGCCAACTAATGCCAAGGATGGCCAGCAAACTGTGAGAAAGAAGCTAGCAAGAGGCAAGGCTCTCCCCTATAGGTTTTAGAGGGAGCATGGTCCCGCTGACATCTTGATTTCAGACTTCTAGTCTCCAGAACTGGAGACAATAAATTTCTATTGTGTTAAGCCACCAATTTGTGGCACTTTGTTTTGGCAGCCCTAGGAAACTAATATAGTACAATACTAGACTAAATGACTGACTGTAGTGCTATTGTATCCTGGAGGTTTGGGGTGTTGTATTGAGAGTTTCTGGATCCAATTTTGTCTTCTTTTTTTAGAAGGCTCTCATGCTGGTTATGTGTAGGTCATAGGTCCAGATCAGGGTAAATGTTCAGCTCCCCATCAGCCGTACCCATATGAGGATGAGGGTGGGTGGGAGATGGGTGATGCTAGCAGTGCCTCATTGCGGATGAGTTTGGGGTGGAAGTCTAGATCCCCAGTCAGCCTTGCGGACACTGGGGTGGGGTTGGGGAATGAGGATGTTTTCCATTGCTATTTGACTAAAGTAGAACAGTTATTGTCAAAAAACCTCTCTGTTCTGTCAAGTTGTCATTTTCCCATTCCCATAACCACGGGCATTAAGCTTTGCTTGGGGCTTCTTTGTCTGTACCTGTTGGTAGCTCCAGGTGGCAGGCTTCTCCAGTTCCCTGGCTAAAGTGTAAAGAAAACCCAGGGGCCTCACTGCCATGTTGTTCTTCAAATCCCAAGGTCTCTAGGAAGGTGCCTTATGCTTTCCACCTTTCAGAGTCTTCCTATGTTTGATTTATTTTATTGTTGTAAAATATGCATAACATAAAATTTACCATTTTAAGTGTACAGTTCTGTGGAATTAAGTATATTCACATTGATATGCAACTGTCACCATCATCCAAATTCAGATCTTTCTATCTTCTCAAACTGAAACTCTGGTTTCAAGGTTAATCTGTGCTGTAGCATGTGTCAGAATTTCTTTCCTTTTTAAAGCTGAATAATATTCCATTGTATGTATGTACCACATTTTGTTTTTCCATTCGTTTGTTGATGGACACTTGGGTTGCTTCCATCTTTGGGCTATTGTGTATGATGCTGCTATGAACATGAGTGTACAAGTATCTATTTGAGACCTTGCTTTCAATTCTTTTGGTTATATGCCAAGAAGTGGAATTGCTGGATCATAGGTAATTCTATGTTTAATTTTTTATGATTGACTTTTTACGTTATGTCCAGCATTTTTTATTTTTAAGAGGGAGGACTTGGGAGGAAATGAGACTATGCCACCTTGGCTGGAACTGTCAAGCTAGTCAATTTGAAAAATCTTTTTCTTAGTGTTAACAAATAAACTGCGTTACAGCATAACTGGCAAGGATCTCTTGAAGTTTATGTCCAGATCATGAATGCGCCTTTCCTTGGAATCCTTACCTACTTCTGACACCCAGGGAGTTTTCCTGAAGAATAATTGGGTTCCAGGCCCTCTGGTCAATCATGGAGCATGAATCCAGGGAGGTGAATTATTTTTTACTTCTTTCTTTTTCTTTATTGGAACTTCTAACCTGTACGTAACACGTAGATATTGCAATAAAGATTATAATAATTCTTTTCATTTTTCAAGAAACTTTCATTTTATAATCTTACTAATCCCTATAGTATCACTCTGAAGGAAGCGATCAAGACCAAGATTATTTATCTTCATTTTATAGACAAGGAAATGGACTCAGAAATAGATTTGCGATGAGAATTCTCAAACTTCTGATACTTAAGTCACTGCTCTTGCTTAACTGCTCATGTCATTTGATTGAATTAATGATAGCAGGACCACTTCAGCATTTTAGATAATCAACCCTGCCTTTATCAATAGAGAATGTCCTGTTAATAGGGTTGTAACTTGTTTCTGAGTCTGGGAACTGCAGGAAAAGAGTAAGGATGGAAGGAGTATGTTTGTGGATTGAGAACATCTGGTTTGCATTTGGCATTGGAAGGGGTAATAACTCTGTTACCCAGGCCTGTAGTTTCTCTTTCTGATTTATCATCCGGTCTACCCTGGAGCAGGACATTAGCGTTAGTACAAACGGAGGGACCTTTCTTCTGAATACTGGAAACTCAGGGTCACCGACAGCAGAGGGCTGTATGTGCAGATCGTGATGGAGCAGCTCACATCAGGCTAGGGCTAACAAAGACAAAGTCAGCAGGAGGTCAGCAGAAGAGATCGCTGGACACATTTGCTGAAAGATACACCTGAGTCACAGAGTCATATGCCTGGGCCTGGGATGTCTGGTGGGCTGCTTAGCAATTGATCCCATAAAACTCTCCCAGTGGAAGGTCAGATGAAGACTCCGCCCCACGTCACGGAACATGATAAAGTTTGACTAGGAGTCCTGAATCCCCAGCATGCTGCTCACACGGAGCCTAAGTGTCCCTGTGGTCCGACAGCCTCTCTCTGGGAAGCCTCCTTGCCTCCCTGGATTAGAAAGGCAAGTTCCCGTGGAAGGTGCCCCAGTCATCAAGCCGACTCCACGTGTAGCTTTTACACAGTAATGTTAGTGGTCTCACCCATGTTATTAAGAACTACGCTAAACAGATGGGGCAGAGTGCCAAGTCTTAGCTTCAGGCAGGCAAGTAAGAAGACAGGATTACTGTGCAAGGG
Organism: Balaenoptera ricei; assembly: GCF_028023285.1. Classification (NCBI taxonomy): domain Eukaryota; kingdom Metazoa; phylum Chordata; class Mammalia; order Artiodactyla; family Balaenopteridae; genus Balaenoptera; species Balaenoptera ricei. Next base: position 46,472,311 of record NC_082654.1, read on the forward strand.
TTTTTCTTAGCCACCCTCTCTCCCTTTTAAAAACCATTCAAATACTCTGTTCCCACTGCTAGACATGCAGTAGGTTTGTCTGCAACATGAGCTTGTCTATGACTTTCTATCCCCTATTTTTTTTAATGCAGTTTAATAATTTAGTTATTTTTAATTAATTTTTATTGGAATATAGCTGCTTTACAATGTTGTGTTAGTTTCTTGATGTACAGCAAAGTTAATCAGTCATACATATACATATATCTACTCTTTTTTAGATTTCCTTCCCATTTAGGTTACCACAGAGCATTGAGTAGAGTTCCCTGTGCTGTACAGTAGATTCTCATCAGTTATCTATTTTATACATAATAGTGTATATATGTCAGTCCCAATCTCCCAGTTCATCCCACTTCCCCTTCCCCCCTTCATAACCATAAGGCTGTTCTCTACATTTGTGACTCTATTTCTGCTTTGCAAATAAGTTCATCTCTACCATTTTTCTAGATTCCACATATAAGCGATATTATATGATATTTATTTTTTTCTTTCTGACATACTTCACTCTGAATGATAGTCTCTAGGTCCATCCTAATAATTTAATTCTATCTTTAATGACTTCTTTAGTTGGCCAAGTTTGGATTGATGTATTCGGCTTCTCTCTACTTCCCTTGTAATAGGAAAGCAAAAGGAATAGACACTTAGATTTCTCCTACAACCCCTACACTTAGATTATCAATAAAATCTCAGGAAATTATGTTCTGCCTTTGAATGAAGAAAATGCCCTCTTCTAGTTCTTCCATTTGTCCTATTTTTAGCCTCTAAAGTACCTCAACAGCACATCTTTCAGAAGCCCCTGCTGGACACATTTGCCCTGGGAACAAGGGAGTTGGCCACCAGCATTACAGATTTTGTGCATTGGTGTCTAGCTTTGGGCCTGGGAGGGACACACAGACACTGGGTGGAAGGACCAGCTTGTTCCTATGATGAGGCTCTGGGAGCTCCACCTCCCCACACTCGACTCTCCGATCACAACAGGTCCTACCATCTCCCCCTCCCCCTTTCTCACGCTGCTCCCCAAGGCTAAAGTTTATGAATATTCTGCAGGGAGGATTCTCTAAAGCCCTCACTCAGAGCCATGTTTTTGACTTTTGTGTATGTTTAACAAGTGTAGCGGATAGAGCAGAGGAAAGATATTTATGGAGATGTATTTTTTTTCTTTACAAAATTTATCCAAAGTGATTAAAAACTTTAAAAAAAAGTACCAGGAATAATAATTTGGTAGGCTGGATAATGGCCCCCAAAGATGTTCATGTCCTAGTTCTAGGAACCTGAGAATATGTTATATTTCACTGCAAGGAGAGATTAAGGCAACAGATGGAATTAATATTGCTAGCCAGCTGACCTTGAGTTGGACGATTCTCCTGCATTATCCTGTGGGCCCAATGTAATCACAAGGGTCCTTAAAGTGGAGGAGGGAGGGAGAAGAGTCAGTGTCAGAGACGTGCAGGGTGAGGTCCGGACTGGCCTTTGCTGGCTTGGAAGATGGAGTAAGGGGCTGTGCACCAAGGAAGGTGGGCAGCCTCCAAAAGCTGGAAAAGGCAAGGAAATGGATTCTTGTCTAGAACCTCCAGGAGGAACCAGCCCTTCCAGCACCTTGATTTCGGTCCAATAAAACTGATTTCAGACTTCTGCCTTCCAGAACTGTGAGATAACAAATTTTGTGTTGCCACTAACCCTGTGCCAATTTGTTATAGCAGCAACAGGAAACAAATACAGTAACATAGCCAAAAGCCTAATTTCCCAAGCTTTTAGACATGTGAGGCTATTTCTCATATGTCTAAAATGTAAATTATGTAGGAATACCAGAACTCAGGGTCACCTGTGTGTGTGGCGGTGGGGATGGGGCGCTGCAGATGGCTGCCATCCAGCCTTTTCTCCCTGCATGTGCTTGCTCCTCCCATCAAGGGCTGGAGTACATTGCCTTTCCTCTCTAACACCAGATGGGACAGAATCGGCCTCAGCAGAATTGCCTGTTTCCAGCTAGGCCTGAAGAGGCCTAGTCATGCCCCTTTTGCCCTCTTGGAAGCAACTGGTCTGTAAGAAGTCTAAATACTTTGCTGGGGAGTGAGACCTGGTGAATCCCTGGCCATTTAGCTGCCCCAGTGGGAGTATCTGGTGTGAATGAAGCCACTGTGACCCTCCAGCCCCAGTCGAGCACAGCAGCACCATGTGGAGCATCAACAGCCATCTCCACTGACCACAGCACAGACTTCTGAGCAAATAATGCCAACAGTGTGGGCCAGATCATTTGCTGAGTTTCTCCTATCTGCCAAGTACTAGATGAAACCTGTGTTCCTTGGTAACAGGGCAGAATTGGTGCCTGTCCCGTGTGCCTTCCAGGCTCCTAAAACAAAGCACAACGAACTAGCAAACAATCAAACATGAGTTTACCGTAAAAGGGGAAACTAAAAACCAGAGAGCCCAAGTCACTTTCTGAAGGCCACACAACTAAGTATGAATGAGGACTCATGCTCAGGGTTGGGGATCCAAGCCTGCTGGGCCAGGTTGGTTCCTGCTGCAAATCATTTGTTTTACCCTACAGTTATCTCACATAAGCACCAAATGCCATCCTGTAGTTCTGCTTGACCAAATGTTCACATTTTCCACATACTATATTTTTCTCTTCTTTAAGGATCTAAATTTTCTTGGTTAGCCTCACATAAAACTCTATTACAGAGATAAGACACAAAATTTGATTAGGTTTCAATGAATGGAAAACTATGAAGTCCAAATAAATGCAGAAATCATTGGTCTTGGGACCAAAGGACAAAATGCTCCCAGCTATAGCTGTACCCTTTCTACCTTCTTTAAGAGAATTTACAACACAGAAAGAGGCTGATAAAGCAGAAATGTCAGTTAAAAAATGCTTTCACTTCTGGGAATTGTTCTGATTAAAACATATAATTCACCTCTGCTTAATTATGATGTATAAAGCACTTTCTGAAATGCCTTCTATTCTTTGGAGTCCCCACCTGCCTGCTGGGATCACTGTCTACTGGCTGCTCCTTGGCCCTCTGGAGCTGTGCTCCTGCACCCAGCCAAGACATCCACCCCTCAGGGGGCTGGACTCCCTGAGGCTGGCCGTGTCTGGGCTGCTGACAGGGTAACACCCATCAGCACCGTAAGGCCCAGCTTCCTCCAGGGACTCCCCTACCCTGATGGGCACCTGGTCCAGGTCCCAGCCTTCTGGACCTGGCATATCTAGATGCCTCCTTGCACACAGCTTAGCAGCAAAAACAAGCCAGGTGTTCGCAATTCTCTGCTGAAGCCATAACATGATGACATCACAAATACTAATATATATATATATATATATATATACACACACACACACATATATATGTATGTATATGTATATATATGCCAAATTAGAAACCATTTATTAAAGATTCATTTGAGATGGTACTTCAAAACTATCTTCCCTCTCCTGTGAAAGATATTCCATATGGTGTGAAGAATAAAAGTAAAGCAATGGAAATAATCTAGAGTGAGAGAGATGAATATTTATCAGATTCCAGGATGAACATGGCTTTGTAATTGTAATGCTTTAGGGAAAATTAATTCACCAGAAGCCCCCCTGGGAAGAACATGGTAATTATTTGGAAAAGATGCCAGATAAGCATCTTGAGGAAGGAGGGAGCAATACTTAGGGAAAGTGAGGGCATTGCAAAACTGCCTTTTGGAGAGCTGGGGACCTTGCTAGCTAAAGAGCTGACCTCATGCTCTGCTGAGTACTGGTAGTAGTTGGTTTAGGGACAAATATTGTCCTGGCACAGTGGAGCAGAGGAAGTTGAGGTTTTGGGGTGTTAGGGGAGATTTCCTGGGGGGATTGGTTTGAATTTTGTACAAATGAAAAATCTCTGAAGCAACAAAAAGAAAAAAATGTACCACAAGCAGATAAAAGTAAATAACAAGAGAGATTGGTTCAAGATGGCGGAGTAGAAGGATGTATGTTCACTCCCTCTTGCGAGAGCACTGGAATCACAGCTAACTGCTGAACAATCATTGACAGGAAGACACTGGAACTCACCAAAAAAGATACCCCACATCCAAAGACAAAGGAGAAGCTGCAATGAGACGGTAGGAGGGGCGCAATCACAATAAAATCAAATCCCATAATGGCTGGGTGGGTGACTCACAAACTGGAGAACACTTACACCACAGAAGTCCACCCACTGGAGTGAAGGTACTGAGCCACACGTCAGGCTTCCCAACCTGGGGGTCTGGCAATGGGAGGAGGAATTCCTAGAGAATCAGACTTTGAAGGCTAGCAGGATTTGATGGCAGGACTTCGATAGGACTGGGGGAAACAGAGACTCCAGTCTTGGAGGGCACACACAAAGTAGTGTGCACATCGGGACCCAGGGGAAGGAGCAATGACCACATCGGAGACTGAACTAGACCTACGTGCTAGTGTTGGAGGGTCTCCTGCAGAGGCGGGGCATGGCTGTGGCTCACTATGAGGACAAGGACACTGGCAGCAGAAGTTCTGGGAAGTGCTCCTTGGCATGAGCCCTCCCAGAGTCCGCCATTAGACCCACCAAAGAGCCGAGTAAGCTCCAGTGCTGGGTCACCTCAGGCCAAACAACCAACAGGGAGGGAACCCAGCCCCACCCATCAGCAGACAAGTGGATTAAAGTTTTACTGAGCTCTGCGCAGGAGAGCAACACCCAGCTCTACCTACCACCAGTCCCTTCCATCAGGAAGCTTGCACAAGCCTCTTAGATAGCCTCATCCGACAGAGGGCAGACAGCAGAATCAAGAACTACAGTTCTGCAGCCTGTGGAAGGAAAACCACATTCACAGAAAGGTAGACAAAACGAAAAGGCAGATGACTATGTACCAGATGAAGGAACAAGATAAAACCCCAGAAAAACAACTAAATGAAATGGAGATAGAAAACCTTCCAGAAAAAGAATTCAGAATAATGATAGTGAAGATGATCCAGGACCTCAGAAAACGAATGGAGGCAAAGATCGATAAGATGCCAGAAGTGTTTAACAAAGACTTAGAAGAATTAAAGAACAAACGCCTAGAGGAATTAAAGAACAAACAAAGAGAGATGAACAGTACAATAACTGAAAAGAAAAATACACTAGAAGGAATCAATAGCAGAATAACTGAGGCAGAAGAACGGATAAATGACCTGGAAGACAGAATGGTGGAATTCACTGCCGCAGAACAGAATAAAGTAAAAAGAAGGAAAAGAAATGAAGACAGCCTAAGAGACCTCTGGGACAACATTAAATGCAACAACATTCGCATTATAGGGGTCCCAGAAGGAGAAGAGAGAGAGAAAAGACCCGAGAAAATATTTGAAGAGATTATAGTCGAAAACTTCCCTAACATGGGAAAGGAAATAGCCACCCAAGTCCAAGAAGTGCAGAGAGTCCCAGGCAGGATTAACCCAAGGAGAAACATACCGAGACACATAGTAATCAAACTGACAAAAATTAAAGACAGAGACAAAATATTGAAAGCAGCAAGGGAAAAACGACAAATAACATACAAAGGAACTCCCATAAGGTTAACAGCTGATTTCTCAGCAGAAACTCTGCAAGCCAGTAGGGAGTGGCATGATATATTTAAAGTGACGAAAGGGAAGAAACTACAAGATTACTCTACCTGGCATGTATCTCATTCAGATTTGATGGAGAAATCAAAAGCTTTACAGACAAGCAAAAGCTAAGAGAATTCAACACCACCAAACCAGCTCTACAACAAATGCTAAAGGAACTTCTCTAAGTGGGAAACACAAGAGAAGAAAAGGACCTACAAAAACAAACCCAAAACAATTAAGAAAATGGTAACAGGAACATACATATCGATAATTACCTTAAACGTGAATGGATTAAATGCTCCAACCAAAAGACACAGGCTTGCTGAATGGATACAAAAACAAGACCCATATATATGCTGTCTACAAGAGACCCACTTCAGACCTAGGGACACATACAGACTGAAAGTGAGGGGCTGGAAAAAGATATTCCATGCAAATGGAAATCAAAAGAAAGCTGGAGTAGCAATACTCATATTCGATAAAATAGACTTTAAAATAAAAAATGTTACAAGAGACAAGGAAGGACACTACATAATGATCAAGGGATCAATCCAAGAAGAAAATGTAATAATTATAAATATAAATGCACCCAACATAGGAACACCTCAGTACCTAAGGCAACTGCTAACAGCTATAAAAGAGGAAATTGACAGTAACACAGTAGTAGTGGGGGACTTTAACACCTCACTTACACCAATGGACAGATCATCCAGACAGTAAATTAATAAGGAAACACAAGCTTTAAATGACACAATAGACCAGATAGATTTAATTGATATTTAAAGGACATTCCACCCAAAAACAGCAGATTACACTTTCTTCTCAAGTGCACATGGAACATTCTCCAGGATAGATCACGTCTTGGGTCACAAATCAAGCCTCGGTAACTTTAAGAAAATTGAAATCACATCAAGCACCTTTTCCAACCAGAAAACTATGAGATTAGAAATCAACTACAGGGAAAAAAATGTAAAACAAACAAACACATGGAGGCTAAACAATACATTACTAAATAACCAAGAGATCACTGAAGAAGTCAAAGAGGAAATCAAAAAATACCTAGAGACAAATGACAATGAAAACACGACAATCCAAAACCTATGGGATACAACAAAAGCAGTTCTAAGGGGGAAGTCTATAGCAATACAAGCCTACTTCAAGAAACAAGAAACATCTCAAATAAACAATCTAACCTTACACCTAAAGGAATTAAAGAAAGAAGAATGGGAATAAAGACATAGACCTACTAGTGAATGGACTTGAGGATATGGGGAGGGGGAAGGGTAAGCTTGACAAAGTGAGAGAGTGGCATGGACATATATACACTACCAAACGTAAAATAGATAGCTAGTGGGAAGCAACCGCATAGCACAGGGAGATCAGCTCTGTGCTTTGTGACCACCTAGAGGGGTGGGATAGGGAGGGTGGGAGGGAGGGAGATGCAAGAGGGAAGAGATATGGGAACATATGTATATGTATAACTGATTCACTTTGTTATAAAGCAGAAACTAACACACCATTGTAAAGCAATTATACTCCAATAAAGATGTTAAAAAAAAAAAGAACAAACAAAAACCAAAGTTAGTAGAAGGAATGAAATCATAAAGATCGAAGCAGAAATAAATGAAATAGAAGCAAAGAAAACAATAGCAAAGATCAATAAAATGAAAAGCTGGTTCTTTGAGAAGATAAACAAAATTGAGAAACCTTGAGCCAGACTTGTCAAGAAAAAGAGGGAGAGGAATCAAATCAATAAAATTAGAAATGAAAAAGGAGAAGTTACAACAGACACCCCAGAAATACAAAGCATCCTAAGAGACTACTACAAGCAACTCTATACCAATAAAATGGACAACCTGGAAGAAATGGACAAATTCTTAGAAAGGTATAACCCTCCAAGACTGAACCAGGAAGAAATAGAAAATATGAACACCAATCACAAGTAATGAAATTGAAACTGTGATTAAAAATCTTCCAACAAACAAAAGTCCAGGACCAGATGGCTTCACAGGTGAATTCTATCAAACATTTAGAGAAGAGCTAACACCCATCCTTCTCAAACTCTTCCAAAAAATTGCAGAGGAAGGAACACTCCCAAACTCTTTCTATGAGGCCACCATCACCCTGATACCAAAACCAGGAAAAGATACTACAAAAAAAGAAAATTACAGACCAATATCACTGGTGAATATAGATGCAAAAATCCTCAACAAAATACTAGCAAACAGAATCCAACAACACATGAAAAGGATCATATACCATGGTCAAGTGGGATTTATCCCAGGGATGCAAGGATTCTTCAATATATGCAAATCAGTCAGTGTGATACACCATATTAACAAATTGAAGAAGAAAAACCATATGATCATCTCAATAGATGCAGAAAAAGCTTTTGATGAAATTCAGCACCGTTTATGATAAAAACTGTCCAGAAATTGGGCATAGAGGGAACCTACCTCACATTAATAAAGGCCGTATACGATAAACCCACAGCAAACATCATTCTCAATGGTGAAAACCTGAAAGCATTTCCTCTAAGATCAGGAACAAGACAAGGATGTCCACTTGTGCCACTAGTATTCAACATAGTTTTGGAAGTCCTAGCCACGGCAATCAGAGAAGAAAAAGAAATAAGCGGAATACAAATTGGAAAAGAAGAAGTAAAACTGTCACTGTTTGCATATGACATGATACTATATATAGAGAATCCTAAAGATGCCACCAGAAAACTACTAGAGCTAATCAATGAATTTGGTCAAGTTGCAGGATACAAAATTAATGCACAGAAATTTCTTACATTCCTATACACTAATGATGAAAAATCTGAACGAGAAATTAAGGAAACACTCCCATTTACCATTGCAACAAAAAGAATAAAATACCTAGGAATAAACCTACCTAGGGAGACAAAAGACCTGTATGCAGAAAACTATAAGACACTGATGAAAGAAATTAAAGATGATACCAACAGATGGAGAGATATACCATGTTCTTGGATTGGAAGAATCAATATTGTGAAAATGACTCTACTACCCAAAGCAATCTACAGATTCAATGCAATCCCTATCAAATTACCTATGGCATTTTTTACAGAACTAGAAGAAAAAATGTTAAAATTTGTATGGGGACACAAAAGACCCTGAATAGCCAAAGCGGTCTTGAGGGAAAAAAACAGAGCTGGAGGAATCAGACTCCCTGACTTCAGACTCTACTACAAAGCTATAGTAATCAAGACAGTATGGTACTGGCACAAAAACAGAGATATAGATCAATGGAACAGGATAGAAAGCCCAGAGATAAACCCACGCACCTATGGTCAACTAATCTATGACCAAGGAGGCAAGGATATACAATGGAGAAAAGACAGTCTCTTCAATAAGTGGTGCTGGGAAATCTGGACAGCTACTTTGAAAAGAATGAAATTAGAACACTCCCAAGCACCATACACAAAAATAAACTCAAAATGGATTAAAGACCCAAATGTAAGACAGGAGACTTTAAATCTCTTAGAGGAAAACCTAGGAAGAACACTCTTTGACATAAATCACAGCAAGATATTTTTTGATCCACCTCCTAGAGTAATGGAAATAAAACCAAAAATAAACAGATGGGACCTAATGAAACTCAAAAGCTTTTGCAAAGCAAAGGAAACTACAAATAAGATGAAAAGACAACCCCCAGAATGGGAGAAAATATTTGCAAAGGAAACAATGGACAAAGGATTAATCTCCAAAATATATAAACATCTCATGCAGCTCAATATTAAGAAAACAAACAACCCAATCCAAAAATAGGCAGAAGACCTAAATAGACATTTCTCCAAAGAAGACATACAGATGGCCAAGAAGCACATGAAAAGCTTCTCAACATCACTAATTATTAGAGAAATGCAAATCAAAAGTACAATGAGGTATTACCTCACACCAGCTAGAATGGGCATCATCAGAAAATCTACAAACAACAAATGCTGGAGAGGGTGTGGAGAAAAGGGAACCCTCTTGCACTGTTGTTGGGAATGTAAATTGATACAGCCACTATGGAGAACAGTATGCAGGTTCCTTAAAGAACTAAAAATAGAAATACCATATGACCCAGCAATCCCACTACTGGGCATATACCCAGAGAAAACCATAATTCAGAAAGACACATGCACCCCACTCTTCATTTCAGCACTATTTACAATAGCCAGGTCATGGAAGCAACCTAAATGCCCATCAACAGATGAATGGGTAAAGAAGATGTGGTACATATATACAATGGAATATTACTCATCCATAAAAAGGAACGAAATTGGGTTATTTGTAGAGACGTGGATGTATCTAGGGCTGTCATACAGAGTGAATTAAGTCAGAAAGAGAAAAACAAGTGTTGTATATTATCGCATATATGTGGAACCTAGAAAAATGGTACAGATGAACCGGTTTGCAGGGCAGAAATAGAGATACAGACAGAGAGAACAAAACGTATGGACACCAAGAGGGGAAGTGGCAGGGGTGGTGGTGGTGGTGGGATGAATTGGGAGATTGGGATTGACATATATACACTAATATGTATAAAATAGATAACTAATAAGAACCTGCTGTATAAAAAATAAAATTAAAAAGATTTTTAAAAAAGTAAATAAGTTAAGGAAAATGCAGCAAATGTGACGAAGGTTTAGTTGGCATGTTCTTTCTACTCTCTATGAAAAGTGCCAGTGCTCCAGAAGAAACTAGAAAAGGACATTGGGTCAGTGGGGCCCTCTGAGAAGAGCAGGAGATGGGATGAATCTTGGGAGGGTTTACTAGGGGAACTGAGGGGGAGAAGGAGTGGGGGAAGGGAGCCGACAGGCAGGCAGACTGGAGGGAAGGAGACAAAGGAGGTGGGGAGGAGGTGTCCTGGCTGCCTGGGATCCTGGAGCCAGAGTCAGAGGAGCCCCAGGGTTCCGGGAGCGGGCCAGGCCTTGGCCTTCCTGCCGCCCACCCTCGTGATGGGGTGGCCTCTGCTCATGTGCAACCTGGGCTGCGGAGCCAGCAGCAGGGACCCCTGGTCATCTGCATTCCCTGTGGTTGGAGTCTGGATGCTCATTTTCATGGCCAGCACAGATGTGACAAGAAGGTCTCAAAGGAAGGCATGCAGATGGCCAGGAAGCATTTTATGTAGTGTCCCCCAGCCCTCGGAGGAAGCGGGGCCACCAGTGCAGGCAGGGCAGCCTCCCCAGTCCTCCTCAGCCGTGGGCATACTCTCCTCAAAGAGGAGTCAGGACTTCCCATGCTGTCCTCAGAGCCTAAATTTAACTCCAGACGAATTGCAAATCTATGAATCTCAGAGCACAGGTTTCCTTTTAGTGCACCCCCATGGCCACCCAGCCTGTATTTGAATGCCTCCCACGCCAGGGAACTCACGCATGTTTGAGATATATTTGGATAGGTTTTGAAAAGCCATGTTACTCAAAGCAGGATCTGGATAGGTTTTGAAGAGCCTTGCCACTCACAGCATCTACATCATCTTTTTTAGAAATGCAGAGCTTCAGGCCCACCCTGGACCTTTACAAGATCCCAGGAGCTCTGCACACACATTCAAGTGAGAGAAGCACTGTGGCAGGGCACCTCTGTGGACCAAGCTGACATCAGCTTCCCTCTGATGGAGAGTGAAAAAAAATTTCCCTACCCCTTTAGGTTCTTCTGGTTGGTCTAAGAATTAAATTTACATGAGACTGATTAAGCGGAGAAAATAAAATTACGTACATACATTCGTGGGCTCCCTAAGAATATGGGGCCCAAGGACAAGTTAGGTAATTGAGGCTTACATGCCATCTGAGAGAAGAAGGGGGTTGGGGTTTGGGACTTAAAAGGGAAGGAAGGCAATTCACAGGAAGATGAAAAAGATCAAATGTTTGGTAAACAAATGTTTGGTAAACAAATGTTTGCTGGGCCAGGCAGAGACAATGGGATACAGAGAGGAATTTTAACAAACAGACTTTGCTAGGTTCCTCCTTGTCTCCACACCTAGTTCATACTATAGTATCTTTGGTGATAGCTCCCCCCCTGGAACAGGTCCTCTATCTACATTCTTGTAGGCAGTTAGGGAGAAGGTCAAAGGTTCTTCCTGAGTGTTCTGGGCCTTGATTGTTTTCAGCTCTAAATCATCCATATGCCAAAGAGACACATTTTGGGGTGGCAAATTCTACTCCCCTAGACCTCCAACTCTTTTTTTTTTTTCCATATGCAGGTTGGGATCCCCCCTTTTTTTTTTTTAACGTCTTTATTGGAGTATAATTGCTTTACAATGGAGTGTTAGTTTCTGCTTTATAACAAAGTGAATCAGCTATACGTATACCTGTATCCCCATATCTCCTCCCTCCTGTGTCTCCCTCCCACCCTCCCTATCCCACCTCTCTAGGTGGTCACAAAGCACCGAGAGCTGATCTCCCTGTGTAGACCTCCAACTCTTACCCACCAGTCTTGGTTTTGCTTTGGGGAATCACATGAAATGATGCTGCCCCTGTCCTGCATGGCACGGGTAACAGTGATGGTGAACATCTGAGTGGCCGTCACTCTGGCCTGGGTTGGGGTTGGGGGGGTCCTAAGTTGGGAGAGTGAGAAGCTCAGAGAGGAGCCCACATTTGCGGTGGGCAGAGGTGGGGAAGGAACAGCTGGTTTAGGGGATGATGTGAAGGGCTTTGTGCTTATGATTGGATCTAAAGTTTGTGATGAAGAATGTCCCATGTGGACAAGAGCTTTGGATATCATTATGAGGGCTTTGTTCTTGAACAATACAACATTACTCCGGGACTTTTTTCAGGAAGATGCCTTTAGAGACAATGCAAAGGGCAGAATACAAGGAGTGATTGGAAGTTTCAAGTGAGGAGTGGTGAGTGATGCTGAAAGTCTGAGTCAGGCAGGAGGGTTAGGATGTTGGGCCCAACCCACGGACCTGGGCTGGCTCAGGTGTGTGAGGGTGATACCCACAGCATTCTCCTGCCCAGACCTCCCTCCTCAGTCCCAGACCCAAATCCTCCATTGTAGCTTCTCCACTTGGATGGCTCACAACTACATTGTTATGGACTGAATTGTGTCCCCCTCAAAATTTATATGTTGGAGCCCTAACCCCCAATGTGACTATATTTAAAGGTAGGGACTATAAAGAGGTAATTAAGGTTAAATGAGGTCTAAGGACAGGGCCCTGATCCAATACTATTAGTGTCCTTATATGAAGGGACACCAGAGAGCTTTCTCCCTCCCTCCACCGCTTTGTCTTATGGAGATACAGTGAGAAAGTGGCCATCTACAAGCCAGGAAGAAAGACTCTCACCAGAAACTGAATCTCCCAGCACCTTGATCTTAGATTACTGGCCTCCAGAAACTGTGAGAAATGAATTTCTGTTGTTTAAGCCACCCAGTCTGGTATTTTGTTATGGCAGCCCGAGCAGACTAAGATAAACCTCAAAGGCAGCATCTTCCAAAGAGAACTCATGATTTCTCCTAGAACCTACCTTCCTCTATGTTCTGTCTCACTGAATAGCATCACACACCTGCTTTCCAAGCTGGGAGGCCCCTGACTTTTCCCTCTCCTGGGTTCCTTACACCTAACTAGTCATCAGAATGTTTTGCTTTCATTCCTTTAAATTCTCTTGAATCTACTTATCTGACTCTCTGGCCACAGGCTTGGTGTAACATGCGCTAATCTCCAGCATGGATGATTTCAGCAGCTTTCTAGGAGACTTTCCTGCCTCTAGTTCTGCCCTTTGTCCCTCATTCTCACTCTATACTGTGGGCATCTTTCTAAATCCTTCTAATAAAGCTCATTTGACCAAGTTACTTCACAGTACACATGCACCTGGGGTCCCTATTGCCCACAACAGGAAGCTGAGCTTTTTTTCTGCACAAACCCTTCATTTTGATCTCACCTCGTGTCCTCTTAGCTCTCACTTGTCATTCTCCCTGTGCCTTCCCGCCCTCCCTCCCCCTGCCAGTGGCCCTGAACCTGCTGGGCTCTCTGCCTGTGTATTTCAGCCTCAGCAATGCACTTCCTTCTCCCTGGACTGTCCTTTCCTCTCCCTCTTCCTGTCCAACTCCCCAACTCCCCCTTTAGCTCAGCTGAGCTGGATCCTTTAGGAAACACCTCATCTCCCCAGACCTCACTGTCCAAGGCAGTAGCCTCTAGTGCCATGTGGCTGCCGAGCACTCGAATTGTGGCCAGTGTAAATGGAAACTGAATTCCTAAGCTGAGACTTAGCATAATTTTTATATTGATGCTATGCTGAAATGATAATCTTTTGAGTATATTTATTTAAATAAAATATATTATTAAAATTAATTTAATATTTTAAAAAAATTAAAAAATGTAGCCACATGAAAATTCAAGATTACATATGTGGCTCACATTATATTTCTATTGGACAGCTCTGCCCTAGACAGGTGAGCTGTCCCTCCTCTGTGCTCCCAAAGGGCCATGTCCTATTCCTGGTATGGCACACATCAAACTGCCCTCTAATCATTGATTCCTTGACTGTCTTCTCCAACAGGGTCTGTTTTGTGAAGAGGTATCCTGGGTCTTGATCAGTAGAACATCCCCTACACCTAATGACAGAAATTTGCACATAGAAGATGCTCAAAAAGATTGATGGGAGGAAAGAAGGAGCTAGGGAAGAAGAGAGGGGACCAGGAAGGAGGGAGGGAAGAGGACAGGGGGTGGGGGTAAGAAGAAAGGAGGGAGGGAGGAGGGAAGAAAGGAGGAAGAAACATAGATCCTAGCACATGGAATGATGCAGCTCTGCAGATCCAGGAGGCTCTGAGAGGGCAGCAAAGGGTGGCCTTCCCCAAGCTAGGAGGGTGCAAATGTCTTACTGGCTTGGATCTAGAGAAGGAAGCTGGTGGGGACAATGACTCGGCTATCACTGGTGCTAGAATAGCCTTCGTGGCAGAAATGGTTTTCTAACGCAAAGAAGAGCTAAATGGTGTTAGATGTTCATTCATACGCATCCTCAGAGGGCTGGAAGAGAAATGCTTTACCTCCTAACATAATGCAAAAAATAATCTTCTAGACCTTATTATTTCAGAGGACAGTAACTTCTCCCTCATCTTTTGGTCCATATGATGAAAGCATAATGGACTGTAGGATTTATCTACCTGGCAAGCCTTTTTACATATCTTGGCCCATGGGCCATAAATCAACCTGGGGCTGCTTAAGTACAGTAAGTCCAGTCTGTAGGAAGTGGTGGTCAGATGCAATCTTTCCCTGCAGTCCTACCAGGGAGGAAGCTCGCCGTGCTGACAGCTCTTGCCCTGGACAGGGCATTCCATGTGGTGTAGTGGAATTCACACCCAGAATATGCAGATAAGGTGAACTGAGTGAGTTAAAGCAATCTATGCAGTGGGTAAGACATCAAATAAAACTGTTGCTACTCTTCTCTTTAACATAGTAGAATCAGTCCTTTTATAATTTATACAAAATTCGTGTTCTAAAATGAGAGGACAAGATATATTTCAAACATACCTACGTTGAATAACACTTTTTATTCCTCTTCCACTATTTACAAATTGTTTAATTCTAACACATGGGATCCAGTTATCATTGCTTAGGAAACTCTTTTCTTATGGATTAAGGAAATAAATAGAATATGTAGTTTCTTTCAGTTGGAGTTGAGTCAAGGGTCCAAGTACCACTCTACAGATCTTCCTCAATTTACAATGGGGTTACATCCTGATAAACCCATTGTTAATTGAAAATATCATAAAGTCAAAAAGCATTTAACACACCTAACCTACCGAACATCATGGCTTAGCCTAGCTTACCTTAAATGTGCTCAGGATACTCACATTAGCCTACAGTTAGACAAAATCATCTAACACAAAGCCTATTTTATAATAAAGTGTTGAATATCTAATGTAATTTATTGAATACTGTACTGAAAGTGAAAAAACAGAACGGTTGTCTGGGTACAGAATGGCTGTAAATGTACCAGTTGTTTACCCTCGTGATCAAAAAATCCTAAGTCAAATCATGGTAGGTCGGAGACCATATATAGGTATTTTGAAGAATAAGTGTTAATAGCCGGTTATTAGAGGCTTAGGCAAATGTCAGAAGCCTGATTTGTGAAGGACCGGGGCTGCCTTCTGAAAATTCTGAAGGGCAGAGGTCTCCATGGTCTCAACCATCTGCAAGGAAGGTTGGGAAGGTAGGCAGTCTAATCAAGAAAGAGTTATACTCTCAAAGCATGGAGACGTAAGACTCTTGGGGAACCATGGTTAGATTAGCCTGGCTGAATCTTCAGATAGGAAGGGGAAGCATGAATAGATGAGAGTATCGACATAAGCAGAAGCCAGATTATTAAAAGTCTTAGGGTTGACCCTGTGGATTTTAGATTTGTATCCTAAAGGCAATGGGGCTAAGGAAAAATAAGGCACAGTCTCTGTACTCAAGGAGCCCAGAGTCTAATTGGGAGACAGAGTGGTAATTTAAATATGTTATGATAAATGCCAACAGAACTACTGCATCTTACATTTTAGAGGGTTCCATCACATTTCAGTCTATGTAATTGCATGCCCTGTTGTTATGTAGTTCACAGCCTGTGCAGCTATCCATCATGGCTCTGGTTGCCAAGACAGTGGTAAGCACTGACTGCTATGTGCATACATTGAAAGGAAGATCTAATTTAGCATGAACTAAACAGAAAAAAATGTCCAGAAGAGGGGACATCTAATCTAAGACTTGAAGTATAAATGGGAGTTAGCAATTTGAAAGAAAAAGGAGCCAGGAGAAAAGGGCTTTCAAGGCAAGAGTTACAGCATGTGCAAAGGCCTGGACACATAAGTGCATAATGTGTGTAGTCTGACTGGAGTCTGAAGAGCATGAAGGCAGAGGGCTGGTGGGGATATGTGTGGGTAGGCATATGCACTTAGATATGGAGGTCCAGAGCTCAGAAAAGAGGTGTGGGCCAGAAACACAGATGCGGTGGTCATCATCTTACAGGATGGGGTCCTGGGGAGGGACGAGTTGTAAATGTGGGAAAGGGATGAAGGATGGAACCCTGACGCATGAGCGTGAGAGGAAAGGGTGGGGTAGGCTGAGAGTCCTCTACATGCAAGAGAAGGAAGTGGTGTCCAGCATTGACTTACTTCAAAGTGCCATTTGAAATTAGCCACTAAGATGCGATTGATGACCTTTTGAGAACGTTTTTGGGGATATTTTGAAGTGGGATGGGCAACTGCAGTGAGTTAAGAAGTGAGAGAGGTGAGGAACTTGACTGTTCTTTCAGAAGCCAGACAGTGAAGGGAGTAAAAACAGATACTAGATAAAGGTGATAAGAGAGAAGACTGAAGACGTTTTTTTTCTTTTTAAAATGAGTGATTTTGAACACATTTATATGCTGCTGGGAATGCCCCACCAGAAAGATGTTGAGAATACAGGAACGTGAAGGGAAATCTATGAACAAAGCTCTTAAGCAGGTACCTTGAGGGTGGGGAAGTAGGGGGGGGCACTCTGCCCTGGTGTATATCCAGAAACAAATAGAAGAGTTTCTGTTCAAAAGAGGGCATGATAGAGTGATAACTTATTTCTCTAACTAAGTTCTGGGTTGGAGGAGGGAAGAGCAGGAGCTGAGGAAGTTGTTGCCCTGTGTCCATCAGGTTCCCCAGGAAACAGACCCTAAGATGGAGGTTTGCAAGCAGAAGATTTATTTGCTTTCAGGAACAACACTTTAAAGGGTAAAAAAGGTAGGAAAAGAGGAAGAAATTGAGCTGTGATGCAGCTGCACAACAAAAACCTCAGACAATCCTACAGGGAGCTCTTGTGCTGGGATGATCCCTTGGAGTTGTCCTGCTTTGAGGCAAAGGGGCTGAGCTTTTCTATCCTTATGTCAACTAGGCACTGGATTCAGGTAGAGGCACTCTCTGTGGATGAGGGAAATTCCAAGAGAGGGATTCATTTGAGAGCCATCAGCTGCCAATACCCCTAGAAGCTGGAGCAATGAGTAGTTTAGCCCTGAAAGGGAGGTCTAGATTGCAGACCACAGCCTCCACTACACCCTTTGTTTTTTCAGTGAACTAGGTGGTCGCGCGAGTCATGATGGAAGAGGGGGGTCTAGGGGACTCTTTAAAGAGAGTTGTGAAGGTTAGAGCTAGTTTTGTTTTGAATAAGAAAACATCCTAAGGATCAAAAGAAGGACCGTGGAGGGTGTTATAGAAGCAAACTTGAAGACCAAGAATTTCATTGACCTCAGTCTTCAAGGTTGTGTGAGTTCAGCAGCATTGCTCAGCATCTCAGGTGTACTTGTAAAGAAAAGTATACGGCTGGACTCATTTAAAGTCAGGTGAGGCAGAAACTTGGAGGTTAAGACAGTTGAGTATATTTGCAAAAGAGCTTTTAGAGATGAATTATCAGACCCAACTGAAACCAAGAGGGGATGGTAGTTAATAGTATCATGATACATTCTCAAACTGTTGGGATCCTTAGGTTTGGTCCAGAATGTTTTCTCTTCTCTCTCTTCACTTTTCCTAGGTGATTTTTAAATGCCATTTACTTAAATTTATTTTCTCATTAAATTTGACCTCCAAATTTATATCATGTGGTTGAAGAACACTGTCCAATAATTCTTCTTGTACAGGTGTTCTGGTAGCAAAATCTCTCATTGTTTAACTAAAATGTATTTATTCTACTTACATTCTTAAGAGACATTTTTGCTAGATATGGAATTCTAGGCTGGCAATTATTTTCTCTCAGCGTATTGAAGAAATCATTCCATATTGTCTACCTGCCTTTAGTCTCATGGTTACTCCTTTTGAACTAATCTTTCTTATTTCTCTTCTTACTTTAAAAATCTTTAGTTTCTATATTAGGTACCTTCCAAATCTGCCATACCACTTTTTTTTTTAAACAACAAAAACCAAAATCCCCACCTTCTTGGAGTTTATTCTAATGGGGGAAGAGCCAATAAAAAACACAAGGTGGGGAGGGTAAACATACTAGATCCACACCACTTTTTATAATTTCTTGTTCTCTCCTGAAATTTTCAAGCTTGTCCTTTTCTCTTTGGCTGTTGGAATTAATGTCTGAGGAGGGGCAGTGCCAGTTGAGGGCACCTGCACCTGGACTGCAAGAGTGGGTAACTGATTGAGAATGGTATTGGAGGGCATTAGACTTGGGGATTGATGTGTAACCCACAGTAACACTGAGGTAAGAGAAGATGATGGTAAGGACAGTTGACAGGGGCGAGGAAATGAAAGAAAGGAAGGCAGTGATATAGGTGTAGTCTTCAATCAATGATGGAGTGTGAAGGGAAGGAGAAAGGGGTGATGGCAGCCAGTGAGTGACATACGCTACAAAGAAGAAGGAATGGGCATGGCGAACAGAGAGAATGCTGATCTCTCATCTGTCCCTGTACTCAGTAGGGGTATCTCTCTGTCCACTTGAGAAGATCATGGCGGAGGTGGGTTCCTAGGTGCAGTGTCAGGCAGGAGAGCCTATGTCTTCTACAAAGAGCCAAGGACACAGCTGAGAGTGTCCATCATGAAAAGGATGCCCAAGACACAGTGGCAAAGATAGGGAAGAAAGAACGTGGTAGGGAGTTGCAGTGGAGAGGAGGGGCAGAGCATGTTCAGATGACATTTGTCCAGTAGGGAGCAAGGGAGGAGGCCTATACCACAGATGGGACCAAGGGCAACAAGAATGTGAGGTGTTGGGATTATTGGCTTTGAGACTCCAAAGGTATGTGGTTCTGGTTTGCTGTGAAACCAATTAAAGCTTACCCTGATCAAGTGGGCTATGGATTCCTGGGCTCCAAATGCACTGACCCCATGCTGGAAGCTGTAGCAGTCCCAGGTGAGGCAGAGAGAAGATGCACTCCTTCCAGAATAAAAGCACAGCCACAGCAGACCCAGAGGTCTTCTGGAGATGAGATGTGACTCTGGGAATGTCTTTCCTTGTGTGGGAAACAACTCAGAAGGACTCAGGCTATTAATGAGTTGGCAAACAGCTTCTGCAATAAAAGAGAATGTTAAATCCATGTCGGAGGGTGGCTGTGACTAACAATTGAGATAATATATAATAATATATATGAACGCATTTTAAAGAATATATTATAAAATATCACCTTCTAATTTAAAAAGCATAGTTTATAAATCGACTGATAATTTTCCTATTAATTTGAGGAGACTTAGAAATATTGAATTCTTTCTATAATTTTAAAATTAGCCAGAGTTTTTTGAGAAAATATCTACACAGATGGTTGGAAATTTAAGTAAATACAAAGAGAATAAGAAGATAAATCCTCTGTTCCCTCAGGGCTCTTATCCCCTAGGGTTCATTCCTTAAAGCAGCTACTCTTGGAATTTTCTTATACGTCGTTTCAAAAATGTTTTAAACATATAGAACTACATATACGTATCTTTTTATGCAGTTGGGAGCACTCTATAGAGTATTTCACATTTGCTTTTCATTTTACAATCAATCTTGGTATTATTTCATGTTAGGATATATAGATCCAATTTATTCTTCTTCATGGATGTGCTGTATTTCATTGTAGGAATATACTGTGATTTATCTAAGACCTCTGTTGATGGACTGGTTGTTTCTCATCTTTATATGGCTGCCAAAGTCAGCATTGATATCATTTTACTTAGGCCTTGTAAAAACAGGATGTTTTTAATAGTTTTATTTTCTAAAAACTTGCTATTTATGTTTAGGAAATGCTCTTTGATGTTTTGTGATCTGCCATTTTACTGAAGAGGTTTTACTAAATTCCCTTAATGTTTTTAATGGTTTTATTGTATTTTATTTGAATTATTTTCTTGGGTGAAATTTCTGTATAAAGTCCTGAGCAGTATTTATTCATTGTATCATTATTAGCAGCAGCAGCAGCAGCAGCAGTAATAGCAGTGGTAGAGCAGTAATAACAGTGTTATATCTGGAATCTAAATTGTGATAAAGGCCCAGGGCTAACCAGTTCCAGGATGATCTGCAGGTTTACTCAGATAAAGGCTCTTTTATTGAACGAGTTCATCAGTACATCTAGGTCAAGAAGAGCTGAGCCCTGGGCCTAATGCCTTTTGTCATGGTTTTGGGTGATGTGTCTATTCCTTGGCAGTTGTACTTGGAGTCCGTAACAATGCCTCTTTCCTTAGCAATGACCCCGAATCAGCACAGTTGGATGAGGCTTAATCCTAGAACCCTGGATTTTTCCAGCAGTCAGAGTTCAAAGAATGGTGCTTTACCCCAGTTAGCATGGAACAGGCCTAGTCACCCTGGGAAAACTTGAAGTCTTCTGTGGACTTAGGGTGGCATGATCTTGCCGTATTATAGTGAAACCCAGGGTCAGGTCAGATATGTCCAGCCTCCTCTACTGCTGAGCTCTTTGACCAGCAGGTTCTTAGCATTCTGGCAACACTTCAGTACTTGAGGGGCTGAGGTCCTAGGTAGATACCCCATCTTCTCAGTCCTGAGTTCTCATCTTACAGACAACTGAGGCCAGACAGGGCCATCCAGAAATGAATAATCCCAGAAATACTAATCCTTTTCTCTGGAGAAAAGTTGACAATGCTCTTTTGCCTTTCTTTAGTCTTTCATCACTCTGGCATTGATCAAATACATTCTTATTTTCCAGACTCTAATGAAAATCCTGTAATTTGATTTGGGCCCTGTTGTGCAAATCTTCCATGCTTCCCAGCAGAAAAACTCACATTTAATTATGTATAGTCTTTAATCAATTGCAATCAAATTTTTCTCATTTATAGTGATTCTTTTTAAACCAAAGATAATAAATAATCAACAAGTTTCAAAAAGTTTAATTTGGCAAAAAAATTCAACACTACTGACTTAATGCAACATGCAAACTTTGAGGATTTGTCTCATTCCTTTGCTTGTACTGTTTCCTGTATGTACATAGCCTGACATAGTCTCATTTATCACAGTTACTTCTTCTCTGGGGAGCTCCCATTTCCTGCCACCTTATCCTCTTACTTATACAAAAACATTGGAACAGGGGCTAAAAACCCCACACTGAACAACTCATTGAAAAAACAAGCAATCAATTACATGGGTAAATAATCCACTGGTAAACAGGGTTGTTTATGCAAGGGAATCTCAATGAGGGAATGGATAAAAGAGATCTGCATAAAATAGCCCTGTAAGAAACTCCATGAACTCAAGCCTATCTCTATTCAAGTGATGACTGGAATTCTTGGAAGTGCTGTCTGGCTGTGGAGCAAAACCAGGTGGTGGTAAATGCTTCACCATGTGGCACCAAGGGGCAAAGGCTTGGGGACCAGCATGAATTAATCACAGGCTTTTAGGATGTCATCACGTTCCTCGGGTCTGGCTTTGGTGCATTCCAAAGCAAAAGCTGGGAGAGAAAGGCCATTTTGGTTTCAGAATTTTCTTTTTAAAATGCCAGCATTACAACTGAAGGTTCACTTTGATGTCAGGAGCCTAGAGTCTTTGTAGAGCAGTAATCCACTGCACCTGGCAGATGCGTTGAGTGTCTTCTGTAAAAGGGTCATTGAGGGACACACTGGCCTTAGATAAGGTCTCAGCCAGTGAGGAAGCCATTTAAATGTGCAAAGCCTCCACTGTTGGGCAGCTGGCCCAAGATCCATCCTCTGAGGGCATTTTGCCTGAAATAGTCCCTGAGTAGAGGTCCATTTACTGTTCTTTGGTCAACCTTTAAAAGGGACACACTTTTAAAAAAAATTGAAGTATGATTGATTTACAGTATTGTGTTAGTTTCAGGTGTACAGCAAAGTTATTTAGTCATATTATATATATATTTTTTTCTTTTCAGATTATTTTCCATTATAGCTTATTACAAGATATTGAATATAGTTCCCTGTGCTATACAGTAAATTCTTGTTGCTTATCTGTTTTATGTATAGTAGCTTGTATCTGTTAATTCCAAACTCCTAATTTATCCCTCTGCCCTACTCCTTTCCCCTTTGGTAACCATAAGTTTGTTTCTGTCTGTGAGTCTGTTTCTATTTTATATATAGATTCATTTGTATTATTTTTTAGATTCCACATATAAGGGATATCATATAATATTTCTTTTTGTCTGACTTACTTCACTAAGTATAATATTCTCTGGGTTCATGGGTTCATCCATGTTGCTGCAAATGGCATTCTTTTTTATGGCTGAGTAATATATACATACACACACACACACACACACACACACACACACACACATACACACACACATCTTAAACCAGTTGTCTGTTGATGGGCATTTGTGTTGTTTCCATGTCTTGGCTATTATAAATAGTGCTACTGTGAATACTGGGGTGCCTGTATCTTTTCAAATTAGAATTTTCATCTTTTCCAGATATGTGTTTGAAAGTGGGATTACTGAATCATACGGTAGCTCTATTTTTAGTTTTTTGAGGAAGCTCCATACTGTTCTTCATAGTGGTTGCACCAATTTACATTCCCACCATCAGTGTAGGAGGATTCCGTTTCCTCCACACCCTCTCCAGCATTTGTTATTTGTAGACTTCTTAAAAAAAAATTATTTTCCTTTATTTACAGTGTTCAAAATAATGAGTTGGTTTCCTTTCATCCTCCAAAATATGGTCATTTACTTTCTTTTCTCTAAGTGTCAATACGAATTCATGGATTTAAGCATATTTGCTGTGTTTCATTCCATTGAGATTATTTTCCAACTGGGAGCTCAAATTGTCCCATTTTTTTGGCCAGTGGGAGCTTTTTCATGTGGGGTCCTGAGTCTCTGATAGTTTTCTTGCTATCTGGTATGACACGATGTTCCAGGTTCATCTTGTACGGTTCTTTCCTCAGACCTGGAATTTGTCATTTCTTCAAGAAGTTTTGAAATGAAAATTGGAATTTCAGTGCCACAAGCTGGGCAGCAGAGATGCTCATTGCTAATGGGTTGATCATTTTTTCTAAGACTCTTCAGTGGATAGAGCAAATAAAAACAGTATGTTAAATAAAATATCTGATGAAGTCATATTGATGCTTCCAGTTCAAATTCAGCTATACCTCTTCTGTATTTATCTGTATCTCCTTTTTTCTACCTGCTAAAAATCCTACTTCTTAAGGACACAGAGGATATTAGAAAAACCCATAGTTACTTATTTTTTTATTTTAAATTATATATATAACAGTCTCAAAATATTAATCTATTACAAATATTTCTACTACCAATATAATTACTGAGAAGAGTTTTTTTTTTTTCCACATCTTTATTGGAGTATAATTGCTTTACAATGTTGTGTTAGTTTCTGCTATACAACAAAGTGAATCAGCTATATGTATACATATATCCCCATATTCCCTCCCTCTTGAGCCTCCCTCCCACCCTCCTGGTCCCACCCCTCTAGGTCGTCACAAAGCATCGAGTTGATCTCCCTGTGCTATGCAGCAGCTTCCCACTAGCCATCCATTTTACATTTGGTAGTGTATATATGTCAGTGCTATTCTCTCACTTCGTCCCAGCTTACACTTCCCCCTCCCCATGTCCTCAAGTCCATTCTCTACGTCTGCGTCTTTATTGCTGTCTGGCCCCTATGTTCTTCAGAACCTTTTTTTTTTTTTTTACATTCCATATATATGTGTTAGCATATGGTATTTGTTTTTCTCTTTCTGACTTACTTCACTCTGTATGACAGACTCTAGGTCCATCTACCTCACTACAAATAACTCAATTTCATTCCTTTTTATGGCTGAGTAATATTCCATTGTATATATGTGCCACATCTTCTTTATCCATTCATCTGTCATTGGACATTTAGGTTGTTTCCATGTCCTGGCTATTGTAAATAGTGCTGCAATGAACATTGGGGTACATGTGTCCTTTTGAATTATGGTTTTCTCAGGGTGTATGCCCAGTAGTGGGATTTCTGGGTCATATGGTAGTTCTATTTTTAGTTTTTTAAGGGACCTCCGTACTGTTCTCCACAGTGGCTGTATCAATTTACATTCCCACCAACAGTGCAAAAGGGTTCCCTTTTCTCCACACCCTCTCCAGCATTTATTGTTCGTAGACTTTTTGATGATGGCCATTCTGACCTGTGTGAGGTGATACCACATTATAGTTTTGATTTGCATTTCTCTAATAATTAGTGATGTTGAGCATCTTTTCATATGCCTGTTGGCTATCTGTATGTCTTCTTTGAAGAAATGTCTATTTAGGTCTTCTGCCCATTTTTTGATTGGGTTGTTTGTGTTTTTTAGATATTGAGTTATCTAAGCTGTTTGTATATTTTGGATATTAACCCCTTGTCAGTTGCATCATTTGCAAATACTTTTTTCTCATTCAGTAGGTTGTCTTTTCATTTTGTTGATGGTTTCCTTTGCTCTGCAAAAGCTTTTATTTTGATTAAGTGCCGTTTGTTTATTTTTGCTTTTATTTAAGAGACACACTTTCTACCTCAGACTAGAACCTCTATAAGAATCATGAGCACTCCCCACTTGGCAGTTTGCTGTGTGAACTTGAGTGTGCAAGTTAACAAGAACTACAAGTTCAATAGTCTGTTTCTCTTCAAAACATACCTCCAGGGAGTTATGCTCAGGTATGCTAGTCTGTTAATAAGCCAAGCAAGGGCAAATTTAGATAATCTATCTTAATGAAAGCATTTAATGGGATTTAACAGAGCTGTATTATATTAAAATTATAAAGAATAGATATGGTCAAGTATTTTGGAAAATTGCTTCTGACTTTATCAAGCCCTAGAATCTTGGTTTTATGAGACTTCTGTGTTTAGTTTTAATTATTTTGTTCATGTGTAACGTACTTCATGCAATAAAGTCTTACAAAACTTACAAAAACACGAGTCATATGTGAAGATAAAATATATACAGTATGAGATTCCCAGGTTGTGAAAGAGACTTGCTATCTATGCCTAAATCTTATCCACCCTCCACAGGAGTTCCCAGGAAATAGAGAAGGTGCAAAGCCTCTAACACTAGAAATAAGGAGTTTGGTCACTGGGCCTAGCTCTGGAACTTTCATAAATGCTTTATGAACAGCTCATATCTAGAGCTCTGAAATAACACGAGACTGGAGAGGAGGGAGGAAGGAGACTGTTTGCATTCACCCCATCTGTATGGTTCTACCTCAGACACCTGGTCTCAGGTCTGGTGAAAAGACTGAGACATGCCAAGTTTGTGAACGGGAAATTGAAGCCGACGGTGCTTCTCAGTGACCCAGCTGCTCCCAGATCATAAGGGCCTTCTGCATCTGAATCATTTTTCTCTTTTGTCCCAGGAAAGCACATGTGAAGGGCAGAGCTATGGTTTATCAAGAATTCATTCCTCCCTTGTTTGCTGACATTGCTTCATAACCATCACAGCAGCCACCTGCATCTCCTATTTATATTCTATGCCTCATAAGAGGAGGGTTGTGTCACTCTATAGCTACCTCCTCCTCACTCTTTCCATTGCTGAATCTCTGGCAAGGGCTTACATTTTCTGATATTGTGCCAGTATCGTGCCCTGGCTGGCATCTGTTCTGATGGTGCCCATGTCATTAAGGTCATTAGGTATTTAAAATGTATCCCCTGCCTGGTGCCAGCCCACACTGCCTCTTCCCTTCCCCTGTATATAAATGTCTCCCTATTTTCTACATGTCGTTGGTCACCTGACCATGAAATACTTCCTCCTAGTCGAATTTGACAGTGCTTCACAGAGCCCTGGGCCTAGCATTACCCTGCTCATAAAACTCTGACATTTCCCTTTGTCTTTCAAATTTCTCGGTCATTCACGAGCTGGCCTTGACTTACCTTTTCTAATCTCAGTTTCCATGACTTCTTAACTTGACGCTCTGCTTTAGGCAAACCTGAGTATTCCCGGTGTGCCTGCTGGCTACCATGGATCATTCATATCTGGTATTGCCATAAGTGGCCATCCTCACTTCCACACTAAGCTGAATTCTGCAGGAGGAAGGAAAACATCTGATTCAACCCTATGTCCCCGACCCACTCTGGAGGCCCAAATACATTGGTTTCTCTCCTTGGCCTTTTCTCCCCACAATTTTCCTCTGGCCACTTGCAAGGCCAGTGGCTCTCAGATATTGTCTTTAGTGTAGACTGCTCCCGAACAGCAGACCCATTGTCTTCCCAAGCATCTCCTGCCGGATGGTCCACAGGCAGTCAGGGCGAAAATCTGCAGACATAAACCAAGAACCTCCTGTTCTGCCCCTACCTCATGTTTGTTTTGATTCCCCTACATTCCTTACCCAAGTGGAGGGCCTCTAAGCCAACATCCTACATCTTCTTATTGGCCCATTCTTTTCCACCAGTCACCATATCCTAACAGTCTCCATTTGACGACTTTTATATTTTCCCACTCCTCACCAACTCCAAATCTCATAAGTTAAGTGCTCTCTGAATTCACTAAAATTATTCCACTTCTTAAAATGCTTTGAAGACTTCCAGTTACATACAACTATTCTTCTCAAACTGAGTTACGTAGACCTCTGGCGGGTACTTCTTTGTATTCCAGGGCACTTGAAATTTCTGAGAGATGTGGTCTATTATTCTGGAGTAACAATTTTATTAGAAGCTTAGAACTATTTTAAAATGTTAAAACAAGTATCAATTTATTATAAAGTAGAAGATACAATTGGAATATTTTAAGATATTTTAAGTAAATTATGTGCACAGGGCTCCCTTTTGGCTATGACCTAAGACCCTTAGGGGGTATGAGATCATTCTCTTTAACAGTTTGAATTTCCAATGAAATATAAACTTCCCAGTATGTCCTACAAGGCCCCTGAGGTCTGGCCCTCTCCATATTTCCAATCTTATTTCTTACAGTGTCTTTTCTCAAAGCCCATGCTCTGGTCACACTTCATCCTGCCATGTTTTTGTTTATACAGTTTTCTCTGCCAAAATTTCTCTTACCCCATCCCGTTTTATGTGACAAATGCATATATATTCTTCCAGCTTTAGCTACACGTTTACTTCCTCTCTGAAACCTCTCTTCTTTCCTCCCCAAATGGAGTAGAATTGATTTCTCCCTCTCTGTGTCCCCAATGTCTCCCTTTCCCGCAGCTTCCTAATACATTCATTTTGTGTAAGGTTAATGTTTCGGCTTCAGTGTCTCAAAAACTGGCAGGGAATTCTTTCTCAACTGTGTGTGTTTTTGCGGACTGATGAAAGCAGCTTCCAGCTAAGGCACCTATGTGCCTAGACAGCCCCTCAATGGTGACTGTTTGTGTAGGAATGTCACACTTTAGTGGCCTTGGCTCTACCTATTGAGTCACAGCACTGGGGCTACTACATTCAGGGTTAACCCCCCAAGATGATCATTTTCCATCTGTAGTCCCTGGGACCACCACCAGAGGGACCCTGCCCCGGGCTTGCTGGGGGGACCTCTCCTCTTGCTCTCACCTTCCTTGAACACTCAGACTTACCACTGGGGGGTCCTGTCCCTCTCACCCCTGCCTCACTTGTTTTGGCTGTTCTTTCCTCCTTGGATATGAAAAAACTTTTAAACAAGACCTTTTTTATCTTCCTTTAGAAGATTGTATGCAGCAATAATTGGGGAATTTGTACTCTATTCCTAGAATCTAGCATTAACCCTAACCTACAGTAGGTAATTACTAAATGCCGGTTGGTTGGATGGGTGAAGAGACCACTGCAGTTCAGATTTTTAAAGTCAGCCCTGGAGAAACTACCTCTCTATCAAGTTCCTTCTCAGGAAAGGAGGGAGACTCTTGGAACCACAGTCTTTCCCTTCTTGCTATAGCTCTGCCTTCATGGAAAGGATAGTACAAACATCCATGAAGCGAACCCGGCTGAGAAGTTGGCTTTTGGTTATCCCTGGCCTTTGTGATACGGGAATGAATATGACTCATCCACCTGAGGGACCAACACGCATACCTAAAGTTCAACAGATCATCTGCCTTTTCTTTCCAATCACTCAATGTACTCTCTTGAGGAAGATTCATTCACCTCAACGACTTGATCAACCCATACTATGACTAGGCCACTCTACAGAGTCCAGAGTTTTTCCTGTTGTGCAATTTTCAAATTCATTGTTTTTCTCCAGGGCCAGCAGCCCTCCTATGATATCAACATTATAGGTCTTCATGAGGTACTTGAGTGATTCCAGTTTTACAGAGATAACTAGAGGATAATCCATGCTGTAGCCATGGTAAATGAAACAAGTAACAAAGCCATCAATAGAGAATAACTATATTATTATATTATTGGGAGGGAAAGGAGTGGAGAGAACATCTTCACCAAAGAGGTGATATTTGAACACAAAGATGGGTAGGTAGCAGAAGAAAGTGGATAAAGAAGATGAGGAATTCATTCTAAATGGAAGGGATAAGAGTACACAAGGAAAACAAGTATCCCTGGCCTTTCCTTCAATCCAAAAATTATAAACAATATATTTATTTGCATGCATTAATGCTTTTTCTCTTTCCAGAGATAATTTTATACCTTTATGGAAAACCATTTAAAAGCCTTTTATTTATTATAATTTAAAAGTCTGTAAGAAAAAGATAAACACATAGGACCAATGTTATCTCAGACAATCCAGAACAATTTATTTATTTACTTATTTATTTTAAAAGAACTATTTAAATTGCCATCTGGAAAGCCCATCAGTGGAGAGATCCTTCTGTTCCTCCCTTTTCTTCCTTCTCTGCCAGTACAGCTTCCTCCGTCATTCAGACCCATGTGTGCACATGCTGAGGATGGTGGGGCTGGTCTCCCTGATAATGGGCTAGAAAGTGGCTTAAGATTAGTGATGGCTTCTAATAGAGACATGGCTTGTAACTTGGAATTCCCCTGCACAGAGGTCCTCATGGGATGACATCATGCTCATTCTGTGTAGTGACGTGTTTTGAGTATGTGAGTATGAACTTTCTTTAGGTACAGGAAGCAAAGGAAGGATAGTGAATTTAAGAAAACAATGGCAATCTTAAAAACATGGGTCAGATTTTCAACAAACGTATGCCAGCCTGTTCCATATTTTTACTTATTTGGAAAGACTGCTGTCCAGTGGTCTTGACCAACTCTCTCAGAGGGAGCAGGCGCCTCTCCTGTGCCTTTTCTGTAGAGCTTTGTGGTGAAGTTTGATGAAATGAGCCCCTTGGAGCTCACAGGCTGACACGCCACAGGGAACCAGAGAAAACTCTTTGCTTTTAAAGGGCTCTTGTGATTAGGATAGCACTACTCTGATGCTCTCATTAACCTTATTAATCACGTCATTTAATCCTCACTGGAGGGTTTTATTTCACATATGAGAAAACAAGTTCAGAAAGTCGTTCTTGCTTAAGCCCTCAGCACTAGTTAGAGGGGGGCAGAAGCTTACACAGGTTCATTTGATGCCAATGCCACGACAGAGAGTGAGGACAAAGGAGAAAAGAATGCGGTTGGGGAAAAGGACCAGTGAGTACAGCCTGAGATTGTCCCTGTTGTGGCACATTAACATGTTTGACCAACAGTTGATCCCAAAAAGGGGACTTGGGAGACAAAGAGAGTAATAGAAGTCATGTGGTAAAAGTGTTAGGGTTTGTAGATGTAATGAATCAATACAAGAAGAAAATAGTCAGGTTGGGCAAAGAGAAGTAGCTTCCCCAACATCCAAACTCGACAGAATTGCTTTTGATTCAGGCTTCCACTCTTTAGTCCAAATACTACATCATGTCAGAATGTTCCTGTCTTGAAATGGTAATCTAATAATCTTCAGAATCCTCAGGGAGATGAAGCATCATTTGTTCCCTTCACCTTCTGGCCTTAGAAAATACAGTCTTTTGGAAAATTATCTTTGGCTTCTTGAATTTCAGCACCAAGGGAATGGCATCCTTGGCGTGGTTCAGAGAAGATGTAAGCTCTTCTTAGCCTTGCTCACCGCAGCTCTGGGCAGCCACCTCTTGGCCTCAAGTTTTTAATCTTGGTGGTGTAAGCTGGACCCTTGACCTTCCTTACAAATCGTGATGGCTATGTGAACAAGGAGGTGGTCCCCTGTACGCTGGAAATAATGTTCTCGGCTGCCGCCTCCTTCTCTTTCTATTTTAGTCCTGAGAGACATGGCTTTTTTTTACTTCTATGAGATTTAGGAGTCTTGAGGTTTTAGTGCAGAAAGAAGAATTCTGTGTGGTTTTAGAAGGCAAGTCACTCTGAGTAATTTAAACCCTAATTTATCCAAACACAAAGGCTGAAGGATGTCTTAGCAAACTAGCCCCATGCGATAAAGCTTTTGGCAAAGATTTTATCTGTTCTGTGCACTGCCCATATTTTTATGTAGCAAGTCGAATAGTTCTTTTTTCCAGTCAGCCTGGCCCTGCTAGTTTATCTTCATAGGTGTGTATTTTATACATGTGTGTGCAGAAGGATGTTCACATGAGAATGTGTGTGTATATGGGGTCATGTAGAGAGAGGCAAGGCTCCAATTGTTTACTAGGTCTGTAGCAAATGAGGTTCAGGGATAATTAAGAGAACTCTCCCTTGGCAGAAACGTGCCCGTTTGGGTCTGCTTCTCATTTGGGACAACTGGAAAAGGCAATCACTCAAGTTTCATTGATGCCAAAGAATTTTTCACTGTCGTCAGTATGGGCTACAAAAATGAGGTTATTGACATCTTATTTCTGGGGGGTTTTCTTTCAGATAACTGTGAGCCCTCAGCATCATATATTCTGATATAAGGCAGTTCCACTCCATAGTTGAGCATTTTCAATGCATTGTGTGCAATTGATCTTACCAAATTCTGCCAAATCCCAGGCTGATCACATCTGTATCTATCCAGCCCATTCAGATTTCCCCCTCTGCTCTAAGACACTCTGATCTTGATTTTATTCAAGGGAGCATGAGATAAAGTTGATACCGCATATGAATGCTTTTAGCCATTTATTAAATTATGGTTACATTTTGGATGTGAATGCCTAGGTTGTTGTAAGTAGACTTTGGCCTGTTCCCTCAAGCCCCGTTTCAGTTGGGTCTTCTGGCGTATTTTGGTTTCCCTCTTGGAGTGATCTAGGCTATGAGCTCCTGCAGGTCCTTGGGCGCTCAGCTATCTACTAAGGCTCCCAGCAAGTGCTCACCTGCCTCCATGGGGCTGGAAAAGACACCCTTCCTCTCTGTTGCAGAGTGAGAGCAGCTGGCCCAGTGCTCTTGGCAGCAGCCTTCTGTCTCTGGTGTGAGAAGGCCAGTCTGTGCTCCAAGGGCAGCTGAGATGAGATTGTGAGGTTGGCTCATCTAGTTGAGAGCAGCCCTCTGTGAGCACAGGGCAGACTGGACTCAGCATGCCATTGTGGCCGAGCAGGGCCTTGGAGCTGCCCAGCAAGGTCGGGGGAAGCCAGGCTGATCTCATGCAGGGGGTGCTGTTTCCCTGGGCCACCTGCCCTAGAGACCAGACTCAAGACCAGGTGCACAGGAAACTGAGTCATGAGTGGCCGCCATGGTTGCTCTCAGCCCAGAGGAACGCAGAGAAACTCATTACAGCCAGCAAAAGTCCGCACCATAAAAGTACAAGTATTTACTACCCCAGGAAGGAAATGGAGTGACCCATACAATAATATTAGCCCCTGAGTAACTCTGTGAAAGTCACAATTTTAGCTATATCTTGTTTAAAAATAAAGAGCTAAATAGAATAATGGGATCTATTGAAGGGGTTTGTCAGGCTGTAGTGATGATCTCACTTGCTTTCTATCATTACTAAAACTGAAGCCAATCTGAGAAACTGAAGTCTCCCCTTGCCAAATTATCCTCCTCAGACATTTTATTTATAAGTGGTCGCTATTATCCATCTCGTCTGAAATCCATGTGCATATGGTGTGCACATCTACCTCTCCTTTTTATGGACAGGGAGCTGAAGGTTAAATAAGATTCCCAAGACCACAAAAGATTTTAACAAGATCTGGAAATTTTTCTCAAATCACCTCCCTCTCTCACTCACCTCAATATGTGCTTCTCCCTCCAGATGTATTATAGATAATGATGCAGTCAGTTACCATGGCGGTAAAGTCAGAAATCTTGAAGCGTCTTTGCGGCCCAGATCCCAGAACTCCAGCCAGCACAGGGACAGCCAGCGTGGCAGCCGGGCTGGGAGGTTGGGAGAGCCTGGGTGGTCCGACACATCCTGGCTGAATGTTTAAACGCTGACTTCACATGAGGGGCTGCCCTGGTCATTGGGGTAGAAAACTCCTCCTGTGAACTGCTAATCAGAAAGGACGTTTTAAAAGAAACCATTTGTAAATAGCTAATATGACAAACTCTTGTTCTGCTCGCTCATAGGTCTGGATTCATGAAATGCAGAATGACGCCAAAAGAGCTTTAATATTCCTGGAAAATCCCAAACTTTGTTTGTGAAATGGTTGTTCTTTGCCTTGCTCCCATCTTTCTGATATCACTTACAAAACATTCCATGTAATTAAGTATGCCTTACGTGCCAATACCCACTGAAGTCACAGCTCATGCAAAAAATCTAGAAGTATAAATGAACGTGTTGACTACTGAAAATCAACAAAGATTTTTATTTTTACATGATCTTGCCACAAATGATGGGACCGTGGGTCTGAGCCTGCCCCAAAGCAGCTACCTTTAGGTTTTCTGTGCAGTGGCCTGTTACAACAGCTCTGCCCAGCAGGGTTGCTCCATGTGGCACCATATTGACTCAGTTAAATCCTCTTTCTTCTGGATTTTGAAAATGAGACACACAGGGATGCAGACATTGGAATAGTGCATGCCAGATGACTCACAGAGAGAGAGTGTATGAGCAGAAGCTCTCCGACAGCAGAGCCGGTGGGAGCAGAGGGGCATTTGATTGGCAGCAACAAAAGAAGATAAAGAGACAGAATTGCCATGTAAGAGATGCAGCGGCAGGGCGCAGTGGCCATCTGCTGCAGGTGGGTGAAGGATGCCTCGCTGCAGCTGGGCTGCATTTTGGACTCTTTTGGTTGGTGGATGCTAAATTTTCTTCTGTCCTCCCGACTTCCCTGATAGGATTAGCTGACATCGCTTGATAACTTGAGTCCGTCTCCACTCCTTTGGCCTGGGAGATCCTAACCACTGCAGTGAGATTTCCTTACGTGAGGCATTGGTTGGAAATGAAATCTGGAACTTACACAGGGTCAGACAAAATCGGCAGCACTTAATGACCTATCAGATGTGGGTGAAGAGCAAACAGAACAGGTAAATCCTGATGTCCAGCCTCTGCTTGGCCACAGCCACAGAGGACCAGGAATGGAGTACAAGTGGTCAGGCAGGTCTGGATGTGTACTTCTACCTCAGGGTGAAGATGACATGAATCTGAAGTCCTCTTTAATATTTGAGTTCTTTTCCTTGCTCCTTATTTTTTTCCCTTTCCTCCTCTTCCTCCCCTTCTACATGGAGGCAGTGCATTGAATGTTTCATCAGCTTCCCTGGTGTTTTGACTTCAGGCCTCCTAGTCCATCCCTCTAAGGAAATTTGTTATCACATTTCTGGCTCAGAGCAAGGCTCATTCAGTATAATTAGTTGACGACTCCTTGGAGTGCAAAAGTTCTGCCAGAAATGGTCTGAGTTCAGGGTGAGTGCCTGAGTCATTTCTGAGCTCTGAGTCACGAGCTCGAGGGCGGAAGATCACAGAAATTGATAATTGGCATCTCTTCTGAAGTCAGTTTCCCTCTGAAGGTCAATAGTGAAAAAGGGTGCCTGGAGTTCAGAGTTTTGCAGAACGATGTGAATAACTACTCCACACAGTGTTACTACGCACCAGGCTCTTTGTTCTAAGCACTTACATGTGTTAATCCATTTATTTTTAACAACAAACACATGAAGCGGTACTTTTTTTTTTTTAATTAATTAATTTATTTTATTATTTACTTTTGGCCGTGTTGGGTCTCCATTGCTGCCTGCAGGCTTTCTCTAGTTGCAGCTACTCTTCTTGCAGTGCGCGGGCTTCTCATTGCACTGGCTTCTCTTGTTGCGGAGCACGGGCTCTAGGCACCCGGGCTTCAGTAGTTGTGGCACATGGGCTCAGTAGTTGTGGCTTGTGGGCTCTATAGCACAGGCTCAGTAGTTGTGGCACATGGGCTTAGTTGCTCCGCAGCATGTGGGATCTTCCCGGACCAGGGCTCGAACCCGTGTCCCCTGCATTGGCAGACAGATTCTTAACCACTGCGGCACCAAGGAAGCCCCAAGAGGCACTTTTATTATCCTGTTTCCTGTATGTGGAAACTGAGGCAGGAAGAGACTAAATAACTTGCGCCAAGACTCAGGATAAGTAAGCAACGTGCCAGGCACCATGGTTCCAGGTCTGTGCTCTTCCATCCATGTTTTACCACTCAGCCTCTCTGTGCATCTCTGCATCTGTCTTCATTCTTCAGCCAATGAGCCCTAGGCTTGGCTACATCTAGAGTTATCTCCATAATATAGTCAATTTTATTTGCTTTTCTGGAAGCAAGTCAACCATGAAACTGACATCTAAAATAGTCTTCAAGTTTTTAGGAAAGAAAAAAAAAAGTCTTCCTATAGACTTAGCCAGCAAGAGGAATCTGATCAGAAAAGTGTCTTGCCTGGGCTTGGATCATGAAGTTGTCCTGTGCTCCCTGCTTGGGCTGCTGCCCCTTCCCTCGACTGCAGGGAGTGTGGAGCTTCAGAAGTCTGCTGGTGGTGAGGTGAGGGTGACAAGGATGAACTAAGGATCTGCCAAAATCCAAAAGTGTCTTCAAAGACACACTCGATTCTGTTCTGGACACTTTTAGCTTTAAATGCGTTTTATTAAAGCCTAGTTGTTTGCAAATCATGAATTAGGGTAAACATTCTCTCCTACAGGGAATCATTCTGATCAGAGTGAGGTTTGCTGTCCGGAAGAGTGAGGAAATGCCTGAACTTGACCCCTCTCCCCAGGCCCTCGTGTTCATCTAGAAGGGTGGTCCCCTGCAGTGCTGTTACGGCCCTTCCATTGGCACAGGCTCGCCAGCTGACACAGGGCTGCTGCAGGTGCATGAGCCCCTCTGATGTGTACAGGGGTGCAGCACACAGGACCCAGGATGGAAGCTTTGGAATCGCACCTCAGTCTTCACTGGGGCTTGAACCCACACCTTAGCTTGCCGCTCTCCATCTTTAAGATGGGGGCAGCGGAAAGGCATTCTAGTTCATGCCTTACGAAATGATGTGGAGCAGTTAGTCTGGCTATCCATGACAGCACTGTCCCTGAGTGATGAAACTGACTTGAGGCGCCAGTACAGATGAGTCAACACAGATCAGGGGTGTCACCCACCCCAACGTCCCTCTTTCATTCTTTCGTTACAGCATGTGTGTCCTTCGATTCTATGTGCCCCAGACAGCTCACTGAACCTACAAGTGCTCAAAGATACCAGCATGCTAAATGTGAGTTACTTGTCAAATCTTCCTTAAAACCTTCAGGTCCCGAGCTGGAACCTGTCACCCTTGCCAACATAACATAAGGTGTCTTTGCTCATCGCAGGCTGCTACAGGTGCACGTGGCCCTTTGCAGCCTCTCAAATTGGTCCCAGCTCCTTCTCTAAGCTTTTTTGCATTTTAGGGACAGTTGACCTTTTGCTGGTTCATCTTGCTACCTGAGTGCCCAGAATTTGTTGCCTAGAACTGGTTTCTGATCCATCGGCCTTGGACCTAGGCATTGACATTTTGTTTTCAAAATAGAGTAACCCTATAGCTCCATCTTGCTTTAAACAAATGAACAAATAAACATCCTTTAATTATTATCCTTTCCTAGCTCATTTTCCCCCTTTAGGACCTCTTTATTCTTTTAAAATTTTCTAAACTTTACCAATTAAGCCTTAAGCCCCCATCCCAAGTCTGTGCCCCTCTCTCCTATTACACACTCATGAAGAATGAAGTACACGATTGGTTGGCTTTTCCAGGAAGTGGAGGGTTCCCAGTAAAGCCGGAAGCCTATCCTGAGTCATCCCCGCTCCATTGCTCTGTCTGTGACCAAAAGTGATCCCAGAGGAGCTTCTTCCCTCACCAGAGCTCGACTCACTCAACGTGGGGAATGACAGTAGAATGGAAGGCCTGGGTCCATTTTTCTTTTCCTCAAGATACCGCGTCTGACATCCCAACTTCCCTATCATCCGGACACTCCAAGTGAATTCTTCCCACACAGCCCCTGCTTCCCCACGAGGCACTTGACCCTTTTCATCTCCAGCAGCATCAGCATCAGGCTAGGCCCCCACTCAGAACGAGGTCTTTTCTCTGCCTCTCCAGCTCCACCTGTTCTCTAGATTCAGGTATGTCCGGGGGCCTCTACACTCTGGCCACCCCCATGGTGATGGTGACCAGGCGGGGTTTAGTGGCAGACCCAGAGTATGAGACATCAAATGAGAGCTATGCCTGTGGGTTTCCTTGCATGCTGCTGTCTCCCTGCCCCAGCGCACGGTCTCCATGGGGCCAGGGACACACTTGTCATGCTCACACTCTGCGTCCAGTGCCTGACTTGGTATCTGGCACAGGACAGGCGCTCAGTCACCCCCACTGACTGACTGGCTGCAGGAGTGCACTGTTGTGTGCCAAGAAACGTGCACACGTTGTCTCATGAGCCCTCTTACCAAGTCTACAAGGGAGGCACCGTTCCTATCCCCATTTTACAGATGAGGAAACAGAAGTTCATAGTAACTGAGAGAATGATGACCAAACCCGGCTGATCATCAGCGTCACCTGGAAGCTTTTGGAAAATATGCATTTCTGGGCTTCTTTCCAGATATCCTGAATCAACATTTCTGGGGTCGAAATATCTTTAGTTTCCAAGAGTTCACCAGGAGTTTCTGATGATCAGTGGAGTCTGGGAAGGACTGAATTAGGTAATTATTCGGGTCACAAAGCTGGTAGAGGAGAGAGCCATGATTTACACTCAGGTGTAGCTGGCTCCAAGCCCTCTGTCCTCCTGCCAAGGAGTCTTCTTGGTGAGAGACCCTCATTCTATCCTGGGAAAAGTGGAGCCTCAGGGAGGTTCTAGGTCACACAAGGAGTCAGCATCAAAGTAGACCTTGGAAGCGAAGTCCCCAGCTCTGGTCTGATGGCATATGGCCTATTCCCTGACCTGGGCTGCCTTGCACACACTGTTCTGCCACGCACCCTGGCCATAGTACTTGCTCTTGGTGCCAGAATTTAAATAAATGATTAGAATTATTAAAAAATAATGTATTTATATGTAACATTGAGCTATTGAAGAATGTAAGATTACCTACAGAAATGAGTGCTATTAGTTTTAGGTGCTGGTCATTTTCAAGTGAGTTTATAAGGCTAAATGAGGCACAAATGAGCAAAACTGGAAAACACTTGCTTTGTGGTTTGGAAGTGATCCTGTCCACCTTCCCTTCTCAGGGTTGCAGGGTGGAGGGAAGTGGGAGAAGCTGTGCCTGCTTTCCCTGAGGAGACCATCCTGCGTTCGGGACGTCACTCTATTTGCTGTTCCAGGAGGTGGTGTTAGCTCAGCTGTCTGAGCTTAAGTGCAGTTGCAGAGCCTGGGTTAGGAACCAGGGTGTAGAGATGAAGAAAGAGCCCTTGCTGCCCTGTGGAGTGGACGGTCCAACAGTTCTCTAGCAGGCAGTCAGGATGTCTGGCTGCAGAACGACCAGAGTGTTTTAGACAGGCCGTGCAGGGGTGACATTTGAGCTGGCTGACTGTGAGTGACCAGAAGCTGCCAGGCCTGCAAAGATCCAGGGAGTAGAAACTACATGTTTGCACATATGTGAGTCTGGTGGTTCCTGTATTGGAAAGGGGCCTGTTTGATGGGAGCACACGGTATGTGCAAGAGGGAAGTATCTGAGAAAAGTCACTTGTACCTACTTTTGGAGATTTTTTGACCCCGTTAGTGGCTAAAAGTGATTACTTTTTCACTTGTTTTCATTGTTCAGTTTGATTTTTGTTTGTTTTTGGCTTTGCCTACCTGGCATCCATCTTTTCTTCTGGTACCAGTGCCTCAGTTTTGGGTTTACAGCTGTCTCTCTCTCTACTGGGTAGCTTTCTAGGGGTACTGATATTCAAGGTGTCCTGACCCACCCCATCTCTGCTGACCAATGAAGGAGGAGGTACCCATGCCAGGCCGATCCAACGTTCTCTCCTAGAACTTTTGATGTGTGAATAAATTGGAAGTATGAGTCCTTGGTCTTTCATTCACCCCAATGGCTGCACTCTGAAGGCACAGGCTACCAATCAATTCATGCTCTCCACATCCCAGAACCATCCTGAGTCCCATCCATTTGGAAGTCTGGTCCTTCAACTTCTATTTCTGTTCTCTGAGCTTTTCATAGCCTTTTTTTTTTTTTTTATTGTAGTATAATTGCTTTACAATGTTGTGTTAGTTTCTGCTCTACAGTGAAGTGAATCAGCTATGTGTATACCTATATCCCCTCCCTCTTGGACCTCCCTCCCATCCTACCCATCTAGGTCATCACAGAGCACCGAGCTGAGCTTCTTTTGCTTTATAGCATGTTCCCGCTAGCTAGCTCTTTTACGCATGGTAGTGTATATATGTCAATCCTAATCTCCCAATTCGTTCCACCCTCCCCTTCCCCCACAGCATCCACATGTCTGTTCCCTATGTCTATGTCTCTATTCCTGCCCTGCAAATAGGTTCATCTGTACCATTTTTCTAGATTCCACATATATGCATTAATATATGATATTTGTTTTTCTCTTTCTGGCTTACTTCACTCTGTATGACAGACTCTAGGTCCATCCACCTCACTACAAATGACCCAATTTCGTTTCTTTTTATGGCTGAGTAATATTCCATTGTATATATGTACCACATCTTCTTTATTCATTCAGCTGTCGTTGGACAGTTAGGCTGTTTCCATGTCCTGGCTATTGTAAATAGTGCTGCAATGAACATTGGGGTACGTGTGTCCTTTTGAATTATGGTTTTCTCTGGGTATGTGCCCAGTAGTGGGATTGCTGGGTCGTATGGTAGTTCTATTTTTAGTTCTTTAAGGAACCTCCATACTGTTCTCCATAGTGGCTGTATCAATTTACATTCCCACCAACAGTGCAGAAGGGTTCCCTTTTCTCCACACCCTCTCCAGCATTTATTGTTTGTAGATTTTTTGATGATGGCCGTTCTGACCCGTGTGAGGTGATGCCTCATTGTAGTTCTGAATTGCATTTCTCTAATAATTAGTGATGTTGAGCATCTTTTCATGTGCCTCTTGGACATCTGTATGTCTTCTTTGGTGAAATGTCTATTTAGGTCTTCTGCCCATTTTTTAATTGGGTTGTTTGTTTTTTTGATATTGAGCTCCATGAGCTGTTTGTATATTTTGGAGATTAATCCTTTGTCCGTTGCTTCGTTTGCAAATATTTTCTCTCATTCTGAGGGTTGTCTTTTTGTCCATAGCCTTCTAGCTCAAAACATTTCTGCTTTCATGAGCCACGGTTGTTTTCTGTTGCTGGCCGTCAAAAATACCGAAGCGATCCACAGGACTTAGGAAAATGTTCTTAATTCTGAAGATGCAGTTGAAAGCTCACTGTGGGAGAATTGCATGGTATTTGCTCTATGCTTTGGGAAAAACCTGGCAGCAGTATACAGAATAGATAAGACTGGAGAAAATGGAAAAGTCAAGGTCAGTTTCAAATCCATCTTTAACTGTGGCTCTGTGCCACGTCCTGAGTTAGCTATGGAGAATTCAGAAATAAATGGAGCCAGGACCTGCTCACCCTTCAACTTCCCCTCTCCCTAAAGAACTTACTATCTAGTAGGGAATATAGTTAAAGGCCCAATTTTTAACTCACCCAAGTAGAGTTAGTGATGCTATTATTAATTTCATAGGACTTTCTACATCCCTTTCCTATGTAGTTAATCCCATTGTTTCATAATTTTACTTCTGTTTGTCTGTCTCCCTCACTAGACTCTGAGCTCCACAAAAGTAGGAGCTTGTGTTTATTTGCTTAAATCTTTGTGTCTATTTGCCTATTTTTAATTTTTGCATCCTCCATGCCTAGCTCAGGCATGACTTTAACTCATGGCTGTTGTCTCATATGGCTTTAACACGTGGCTATTGAATGAGAGGGTGTTGGGTAAGAGAATGCATGGGACATTCAAGTTAAAAAGAAAAAGAGGCTGGGCAACAGCAGTAGCAACACCACATATAAAGTGAGGCGTAGCTAGGACACTTGCCGTAATGACTCTTGGCACCAGGCAGGTTATTGGGTATGATGTCAAGGAGTGGGGGATTCAGGAGGGATGGAGTCCAGCTTCAGTGCGGCAGCTCGTTTGCCTTGGGATGCACCTTTACACAACCTGGTCCCTCTCTCAAGCTCTGAACTGTCTCCCCCAGATTATGGTTTTTGCCATGTGTCTCTCTTCTCAGATGACCCCTTGGCTCTGGATTCTTTAAGCCTCCTTGGCCAGGCTTCAGCTTCTGGGCTCTCTCTTCTCTTTCAGTATCACTCAGCAGGCAGAGATGTACCTTCTGCTGACTGCAGCCTGCACCAAGGTCAGGCTTGTGGTACTGAAGGAGACAGGCCCGATTGTGACCCCTGTCTCACATACCTGTGAGGCCTTATGAGATACTGAAGACCAAGCAACTAGGACAAGGATGGGCAAGTTGTTGTGAACGCATTAATGATGACGATGATAACAACAATAGTGAAGGTCTATTAGGTACTTACTATGTGCAAATAATTCTGCTTAACACTTAACATAATAATTTCAGTTAATACTCAAAATTATTATTGCCCCCATTTTACAGATGAGGAATCTGTAAGATTCTAAGAGAGGTGAATAACTTTCTCATGATCAAGCTGATATAGTACTTAGTGGAGCCAAGATTGGAACTCATGCGATGGGACTCCGGGGCCTCTTTTGTAGTTAGTATGATATACTATACTGAAGAAATGCTAGTCTTCTTTTCTTTCTCTCCTTCTCTCCTTTCTCTGTTGGGGATGGGTTTTCAAGCCCTGAGTTCTATTAGTATTCCCAGTTCCTCTCACCCCACCTCCCAGACATGTGGCAGTTATAAGCCATGAGCATCCTAGAGGTTAATGAGACAGAGATCCAAACACAAAGAATGAAGCAAGAATTCAGGTTCAGGGCAATGGTACTGTGAGTAAGACCTGAGGCTGAACCCTCTGGAGACTGGATTGGGAATGTTTCTTGTTTTAGGCCAGGCTTGGTCTCAGAGCTGGGATAGATCTCAACCTGCAGGTAAGCGCTGTGTCCTGAACTGTGGATGGTTGCAGGGGCAGAGGGGGCAGTCTCCTTTTGTAGCCAGGCTATGTTATGTTGCATAGTGAGCTTGAGAGGAAGAACTAGAAAGAGGAGTAGATTAATCTCTTTGTGAGACTGGCTGAGAAAAGACATCGCAAGATGTGGAAGTACCCCAAAGCTAAATGAGTTTAAGGAAGAGATTTTTAGGAGAAAGAAAACCTTACTCTGATAAGACAGATCTTCCTCACATGTTTGCTTAGGACCAGAAGAAACACCAATCTCACCATGAGATTGTAAGGCATAGGAATGTGTTTAAAGTGAGAATCCAGCAGTTACAGGTGCTCACCTGAACCCATGTCTTATCCAACCGTGGCCCTCAACTTTCTGGCTGGATTATAGCAAGTACATAAATCTTAGCTATACAATGACCCCAGGTTGTGTAACCTGTAGTCGCCTAGCCTTCAGGGGTGCTGGAGAGAACCCAACCTTCCCTAAATTCTGTCTCTGAAATTAAATAATCAGTCCCAAGAATTAACCATCATAGGCAGTGATTTTTGTTGGTTTCAAGACTTACAAAGTGCCCCCTTTCCTCTAAAAAAAAATACAAAGACATCATCTCTCACCATCACCATTTTATTCATTGTACTTGAAGTTCTAGCCAATGAAATAAAGCAGGGAACAGAAATAAAAGTTATCCAGATATGAAAGAAAAAAGCAAAACTGTCTTTATTTTAGGACATCATGATTGCCTATGTAGAAAATCTCATGGAACATACAAAAAAGCTATTAGAACTAATATATGAGTTTAGCAAGGTTGCAGGACACAAGATCAATGTACAAAAATCAATTTTATTTCTATATACAAACAAAAATCAGCAGTTAAAATTAAAAAGTAATACCACTTACAATAGCACCAAATTATGAAACAGAGATAAATCTGCCAAAAATTGTGAAAGACTGCTATCTACACTAAGAAAAAAAATGTTGTTTAGAAAACTGAATAAAACCTAAATAAATTGAGTGATATACATTGTTTATGAATCAGAAGACTCAATATTATTTAGATGTCAATTATCCTCAAATTAATCTATAGTCAATGGAATCCTGATAAAAATCTCAGCAGGCTTTTTTTGAGGAAATTGATAAGTTGATTGTAAAATTCAAGTAAAAACTCAAAATACCTGGAATAGCCAAAACAACTTTGAAAAAAAAAGAACAGAGTTGGAGAACCAGTAGTATCTGATTTAAAGACT
Source organism: Balaenoptera ricei (assembly GCF_028023285.1). Taxonomy (NCBI): domain Eukaryota; kingdom Metazoa; phylum Chordata; class Mammalia; order Artiodactyla; family Balaenopteridae; genus Balaenoptera; species Balaenoptera ricei. The sequence continues at coordinate 46,515,217 of NC_082654.1, forward strand.
TTTTATAAAGCTTCAGTAATCAAAACAGTGTGATAGTGGTATCAAGATAGACAAATAGGTCAATAGAACGGAATTAAGAGTCAAGAAATAGACACACACATGTATGGACAATTGATTTTCAAGAAAGGGACAAAGGCATTTCAGTAGGGAAAGTATAGTCTTTTCAACAAATGGTGCTGGAACAAAGTATATCCATATGCAAAATAAAATGAATTTTGGTTCATGTCTTGTATCATATATAAAAACTTGAATCAAAATGGATCATAGTCCTAAACATGAAACCTAAAACTCTAAATCTTCTAGTCAGAAACATAGGAGAAATTCTTTGAGAATAGAGTAAAACAACAACAAAAAATTAAGGTACCATACCAATCCATAAAGGAAAAAATGGATGAATTAAACTTCTGAAAATTAAAACTTCTGATCTTTTTTTGTGTGTGTGTGTGTGTTTTTTTTTTGTTTGTGTTTTTTAAACATCTTTATTGAAGTATAATTGCCTTACTATGGTGTGTTAGCTTCTGCTTTATAACAAAGTGAATCAGTTATACATATACAATATGTTCCCATTTCTCTTCCCTCTTGCATCTCCCTCCCTCCCACCCTCCCCATCCCACCCCTCTAGGTGGTCACAAAGCACCGAGCTGATCTCCCTGTGCTATACGGCTGCTTCCCACTAGTTATCTATTTTACATTTGGTAGTGTATATATGTCCGTGACACTCTCTTACCCTGTCACATCTCACCCCACCCCCTCCCCATATCCTCAAGTCCATTCTCTAGTAGGTCTGTGTCTTTATTCCCGTCTTGCCACTAGGTTCTTCATGGCCTTTTTTTTTTCCCTTAGATTCCGTATATATGTGTTAGCATACTGTATTTGTTTTTCTCTTTCTGACTTACTTCACTCTGTATGACAGACTCTAACTCCATCCACCTCATTACAAATACCTCCATTTCATTTCTTTTTATGGCTGAGTAATATTCCATTGTATATATGTGCCACATCTTCTTTATCCATTCATCTGTCGATGGACATTTAGGTTGCTTCCATGTCCTGGCTATTGTAAATAGAGCTGCAATGAACATTTTGGTACATGACTCTTTTTGACCTATGGTTTTCTCAGGGTATATGCCCAGTATTGGGATTGCTGGGTCGTATGGTAGTTCTATTTGTAGTTTTTTAAGGAACCTCCATACTGTTCTCCATAGTGGCTGTATCAATTTACATTCCCACCAACAGTGCAAGAGAGTTCCCTTTCCTCCACACCCTCTCCAGCATTTATTGTTTCTAGATTTTTTGATGATGCCCATTCTGACCGGTGTGAGATGATATCTCATTGTAGTTTTGATTTGCATTTCTCTAATGATTAATGATGTTGAGCATTCTTTCATGTGTCTGTAGGCCATCTGTATATCTTCTTTGGAGAAATGTCTATTTAGGTCTTCTGCCCATTTTTGGATTGGGTTGTTCGTTTTTTTGTTATTGAGCTGCATGAGCTGCTTGTAAATCTTGGAGATTAATCCTTTGTCAGTTGCTTCATTTGCAAATATTTTCTCCCATTCTGAGGGTTGTCTTTTGGTCTTGTTTATGGTTTCCTTTGCTGTGCAAAAGCTTTTAAGTTTCATTAGGTCCCATTTGTTTATTTGTGTTCTTATTTCCATTTCTCTGGGAGCTGGGTCAAAAAGAATCTTGCTGTGATGTATGTCATAGAGTGTTCTGCCTATGTTTTCCTCTAAGAGTTTGATAGTGTCTGCCCTTACACTTAGGTCTTTAATCCATTTTGAGTTTATTTTTGTGCATGGTGTCAGGGAGTGTTCTAATTTCATCCTTTTACATGTACCTGTCCAGTTTTCCCAGCACCACTTATTGAAGAGGCTGTCTTTTCTCCACTGTATATGCTTGCCTCCTTTATCAAAGATAAGGTGACCATATGTGCGTGGGTTTATCTCTGGGCTTTCTATCCTGTTCCATTGATCTATATTTCTGTTTTTGTGCCAGTACCAAACTGTCTTGATTACTGAAGCTTTGTAATATAGTCTGAAGTCAGGGAGCCTGATTCCCCCAGCTCCATTTTTCGTTCTCAAGATTGCTTTGGCTATTCGGGGTCTTTTGTGTTTCCATACAAATTGTGAAATCTTTTGTTCTAGTTCTGTGAAAAATGCCAGTGGTAGTTTGATAGGGATTGCATTGAATCTGTAGATTGCTTTGGGTAGTAGAGTCATTTTCACAATGTTGATTCTTCCAATCCAGGAACATGGTATATCTCTCCATCTATTTGTATCATCTTTAATTTCTTTCATCAGTGTCTTATAATTTTCTGCATACAGGTCTTTTGTCTCCTTAGGTAGGTTTATTCCTAGATATTTTATTCTTTTTGCTGCAATGGTAAACGGGAGTGTTTTCTTAATTTCACTTTCAGATTTTTCATCATTAGTGTATAGAAATGCAAGCGATTTCTGTGCATTAATTTTGTATCCTGCTACTTTACCAAATTCATTGATTAGCTCTAGGAGTTTTCTGGTAGCCTCTTTAGGATTCTCTATGTATAGTATCATGTCATCTGCAAATAGTGACAGCTTTACTTCTTCTTTTCCGATTTGGATTCCTTTTATTTCTTTGTCTTCTCTGATTGCTGTGGCTAACACTTCCAAAACTATGTTGAATAATAGTGGTGAGAGTGGGCAACCTTGTCTTGTTCCTGATCTTAGTGGAAATGGTTTCAGTTTTTCACCATTGAGGACAATGTTGGCTGTGGGTTTGTCATATATGGCCTTTATTATGTTGAGGTAAGTTCCCTCTATGCCTACTTTCTGCAGGGCTTTTATCATAAATGGGTGTTGAATTTTGTCGAAAGCTTTCTCTGCATCTATTGAGATGATCATATGGTTTTTCTCCTTCAATTTGTTAATATGGTGTATCACATTGATTGATTTGCATATATTGAAGAATCCTTGCATTCCTGGGATAAACCCCACTTGATCATGGTGTATGATCCTTTTAATGTGCTGTTGGATTCTGTTTGCTAGTATTTTGTTGAGGATTTTTGCATCTATGTTCATCAGTGATATTGGCCTGTAGTTTTCTTTCTTTGTGACATCTTTGTCTGGTTTTGGTATCAGGGTGATGGTGGCCTCGTAGAATGAGTTTGGGAGTGTTCCTCCCTCTGCAATATTTTGGAAGAGTTTGAGAAGGATAGGTGTTAGCTCTTCTCTAAATGTTTGATAGAATTCACCTGTGAAGCCATCTGGTCCTGGGCTTTCGTTTGTTGGAAGGTTTTTAATCACAGTTTCAATTTCAGTGCTTGTGATTGGTCTGTTCATATTTTCTATTTCTTCCTGGTTCAGTCTCGGCAGTTTGTGCATTTCTAAGAATCTGTCCATTTCTTCTAGGTTGTCCATTTTATTGGCATAGAGTTGCTTGTAGTAATCTCTCATGATCTTATGTATTTCTGCACTGTCAGTGGCTACTTCTCCTTTTTCATTTCTAATTCTATTGATCTGAGTCTTCTCCCTTTTTCTCTTGATGAGTCTGGCTAATGGTTTATCAATTTTGTTTATCTTCTCAAAGAACCAGCTTTTAGTTTCATTGATTTTTGCTATTGTTTCCTTCATCTCTTTTTCATTTATTTCTGACCTGATCTTTATAATTTCTTTCCTTCTGCTGGCTTTGGGGTTTTTTTGTTCTTCTTTCTCTAATTGCTTTAGGTGCAAGGTTAGGTTGTTTATTCGAGATGTTTCCTGTTTCTTGAGGTAGGCTTGTATTGCTATAAACTTCCCTCTTAGCACTGCTTTTGCTGCGTCCCATAGGTTTTGGGTCGTCGTATCTCCATTGTCATTTGTTTCTAGGTATTTTTTGATTTCCCCTTTGATTTCTTCAGTAATCACTTCGTTATTAAGTAATGTATTGTGTAGCCTCCATGTGTTTGTATTTTTTACAAATCTTTTCCTGTAATTGATATCTAGTCTCATAGCATTGTGGTCGGAAAAGATACTTGATATGATTTCAATTTTCTTAAATTTACCAAGGCTTGATTTGTGACCCAAGATATGATCTATCCTGGAGAATGTTCCATGAGCACTTGAGAAAAATGTGTATTCTGTTGTTTTTGGGTGGAATGTCCTATAAATATCAATTAAGTCCATATTGTTTAATGTATCATTTAAAGCTTGTGTTTCCTTATTTATTTTCATTTTGGATGATCTGTCCATTGGTGAAAGTGGGGTGTTAAAGTCCCCTACTATGATTGTGTTGCTGTCGATTTCCCCTTTTATGGCTGTTAGTATTTGCCTTATGTATTGAGGTGCTCCTATGTTGGGTGCATAAATATTTACAATTGTTATACCTTCCTCTTGGATCGATCCCTTGATCATTATATAGTGTCCTTCTTTGTCTCTTGTAATAGTCTTTATTTTAAAGTCTATTTTGTCTGATATGAGAATTGCTACTCCAGCTTTCTTTTGCTTTCCATTTGCATGGAATATCTTTTTCCATCCCCTCACTTTCAGTCTGTATGTGTCTCTAGGACTGAAGTGGGTCTCTTGTAGACAGCATATATATGGGCCTTGTTTTTGTATCCATTCAGCCAGCCTGTGTCTTTTGGTGGGAGCATTTAATCCATTTACATTCAAGGTAATTATCGATATGTATGTTCCTATTCCCATTTTCTTAAATGTTTTGGGTTTGTTATTGTAGGTGTTTTCCTTCTCTTGTGTTTCTTGCCTAGAGAAGTTCCTTTAGCATTTGTTGTAAAGCTGGTTTGGTGGTGCTGAACTCTCTCAGCTTTTGCTTGTCTGTAAAGGTTTTAATTTCTCCATCGAATCTGAATGAGATCCTTGCTGGGTAGAGTAATCTTGGTTGTAGGTTTTTCTCCTTCATGATTTTAAGTATATCCTGCCACTCCCTTCTGGCTTGCAGAGTTTCTGCTGAAAGATCAGATGTTAACCTTATGGGGATTCCCTTGTGTGTTATTTGTTGTTTTTCCCTTGCTGCCTTTAATATGTTTTCCTTATATTTAATTTTTGACAGTTTGATTAATATGTGTCTTGGCGTGTTTCTCCTTGGGTTTATCCTGTATGGGACTCTCTGTGCTTCCAGGGCTTGATTAACTATTTCCTTTCCCATATTAGGGAAGTTTTCAACTATAATCTCTTCAAATATTTTCTCAGTCCCTTTCTTTTTCTCTTCTTCTTCTGGGACCCCTATAATTCGAATGTTGGTGCATTTAATGTTGTCCCAGAGGTCTCTGAGACTGTCCTCAGTTCTTTTCATTCTTTTTTCTTTATCCTGCTCTGTAGTAGTTATTTCCACCATTTTATCTTCCAGGTCACTTATCCTTTCTTCTGCCTCAGTTATTCTGCTATTGATCCCATCTAGGGTATTTTTAATTTCATTTATTGTGTTTTTCATCATTGCTTGGTTCCTCTTTAGTTCTTCTACGTCCTTGTTAAATGATTCTTGCATTTTGTCTATTCTATTTCCAAGATTTTGGATCATCCTTACTATCATTATTCTGAATTCTTTTTCAGGTAGACTACCTATTTCCTCTTCATTTGTTAAGTCTGGTGTGTTTTGACCCTGCTCCTTCATCTGCTGTGTGTTTTTCTGACGTCTCATTTTGCTTATCTTACTGTGTTTGGGGTCTCCTTTTCACAGGCTGCAGGTTTGTAGTTCCCGTTGTTTTTGGTATCTGTCCCCAGTGGCTAAGGTTGGTTCAGTGGGTTGTGTAGGCTTCCTGGTGGAGGGAACTAGTGCCTGAGTTCTGGTGGATGAAGCTGGATCTTGTCTTTCTGGTGGGCACGTCCACGTCTGGTGGTGTATTTTGGGGTGTCTGTGGCCTTATTATGATTTTAGGCAGCCTCTCTGCTAATGGATGGGGCTGTGTTCCTGTCTTGCTAGTTGTTTGGCATAGGGTGTCTAGCACTGTAGCTTGCTGGTCGTTGAGTGAAGCTGGGTCTTGATGTTGAGATGGAGATCTCTGAGAGATTTTTGCCGTTTGGTATTACGTGGAGCTGGGAGGTCTCTTGTGGACCAGTGTCCTGAAGTTGGCTCTCCCACCTCAGAGGCACGGCCCTGATGCCTGGCTGGAGCACCAAGAGCCTTTCGTCCACACGGCTCAGAGTAAAAGGGAGAAAAAATAGAAAGAAAGAAAGAAAGAGGCTATAATATAGTGAAGTAAAATAAAGCTATTGTAAAGCAAAGCTATACAGACAAAATCTCACCCAGAAGCATATGCATATACACTCACAAAAGAAAGGAAAAGGGGAAAAATTAATATATCCTGCTCCCAAAGTCCACCTCCTGAATTTGGGATGATTCGTTGTCTATTCAGGTATTCAACAGATGCAGGCACATCAAGTTGTTTGTGGAGTTTTAATCTGCTGCTTCTGAGGCTGCTGGGAGAGATTTCCCCTTCTCTTCCCTGTTCGCACAGCTCCTGGGGTTCAGCTTTGGATTTGGACCCGCCTCTGCATGTAGGTCGCCTGAGGGCGTCTGTTCCCCGCCCAGACAGGACGGGGTTAAAGGAGCAGCTGCTTCGGGGGCTCTGGCTCACCCAGGCCGTGGGGAGGGAGGGGTACAGAGGAGGCGGGGCGAGCCTGTGGCGGCAGAGGCCGGCGTGACGTTGCACCAGCCTGAGGCGCGCAGTGCGTTCTCCCGGGGAAGTTGTCCCTGGGTCACGGGACCCTGGCAGTGGCGGGCTGCACAGGCTACCGGGAGGGGCGGTGTGGAGAGTGACCTGTGCTCACACACAGGCTTTTTGGAGGCGGCAGCAGCAGCCCCAGCGTCTCACGCCCGTCTCTGGGGTCCACGCTGATCGCCGCGGCTCGCGCCAGTCTCTGGAGTTCGTTTAGGCGGCGCTCTGAATCCCCTCTCCTTGCGCGCAGCGAAACAAAGAGGCAAGAAAAAGTCTCTTGCCTGCCTCTTCGGCAGCTGCAGACCTTTTCCCGGTCTCCCTCCCAGCCAGCTGTGGTGCGCTAACCCCTTCAGGCTGTGTTCACGCCGCCAGCCCCAGTCCTCTCCCTGCGATCCGACCGAAGCCCGAGCCTCAGCTCCCAGCCCCGCCCGCCCCGGCGGGTGAGCCGACAAGCCTCTCGGGCTGGTGAGTGCTGGTCAGCACTGATCCTCCGTGCGGGAGTCTCTCCGCTTTGCCCTCTGCACCCCTGTGGCTGCGCTCTCCTCCGTGGCTCCGAAGCTTCCCCCCTCTGCCACCCGCAGTCTCTGCCCACGAAGGGGCTTCCTAGTGCGTGGAAATCTTTCCTCCTTCACAGCTCCCTCCCACTGGTGCAGGTGCTGTCCCTATTCTTTTGTCTCTGTTATTTCTTTTTTCTTTTGCCCTACCCAAGTACGGGGGGAGTTTCTTGCCTTTTTGGAGGTCGGACGTTTTCTGACAGCGTTCAGTGGGTGTTCTGTAGGAGCAGTTCCACGTGTAGATGTATTTCTACTGTATCTGTGGGAAGGAAGGTGATCTCCACGTCTTACTCTTCCGCCATCTTCTCTCCTCCCCCAAACTTCTGATCTTAAAAAGGCATTGTTAATGGGATGAAAAGACAAACTGCAGTCTGAGAGAAAATATTTGCAAATCAAATATCCAAAAAAGGACTTACATTCTGGATATGTAAATAACTCTTAAAAATCAATAATAAGGAAAAAACCAATACCTCAATGGGCAAAAGATTTGAACAGACATTTCACCACAAAAGGTATAAGGATGGCAAATAAGCACATTAGAAGATGCTTAACATCTTGGGGAAATGCAAATTAAAACCACAAAGAGATACAGCTTCATACCTATTTGAATGACTAAAATGACAAAGACTGAATATACCAAGTGTTGACAGGAATATGGAGGAAATGGAACTCTTCTACACTTTGGAAAGTAGTTTGGCAGTTTCTTAAAAAGTTAAATATGTACTTCTAATGTAATCCATTCGTTCCACTCCTGTATATTTACCCAAGAGAAATGAAAGCAAACTTTCATATAAAAATTTGTACGTAAATGTTTATAGAAACTTTATTTGTAGTAGCCCCATATTGGAAACATCTAAGTGCCCATCAGCAGGTTAATGGATAAACAATCTGTAGTATATACATACAGTGGGTTACGCTTAGCAATAAAAACAAACAATTGATACATGCAACATGTGTGAATCTAAAAACTATTATACTGAGTGAAATAAACCAGACAAAAAAAGAGTACACAATGTATGTTCTGTTGATTTGCATCCTGCATCCCCTCTCACTCTATGTTCTATGCTCCCCAGTGACAAAAAACCCTATGTGCAGTGATACAGCTGAAGTATATTTTCAGTTCCTGAACTCTATTACATTTTTTGGTGCCTCTGAGAAATTCTGCTGAAATATTTAGCTTCACTGTTTATTCCTCAGATTCCCAAGCCCACACTCCCCACAGTGGTCCCAAAAGAATTCCACTCAAGAAATCAAATATGAGATTATCCAGGCAACACACTAGGTATATTTCCCGTATGGCTGGCTCGATGAACTGGAGCTCCTGGAGCTCCTTTCCAGCATCCACCTTCTCAGGATGGCTAAGTTGGCTATACTGTTGTCAACTTGAACAGCAAACCCAAGTACCCGGCTTCCCCCGCAACCACTAAAGGTGCTTTCAATTCTTTCTATTGCCTCTTATCTTGTTAGTTCTAGTCTTGGTTGAAGGGAGATTGAAGTTTTCTTGAGGTCAAACAAAGCTCCTCCAAAGTTGACCATGGAGGGAGAATCAGGGAGCAACAGTCCATGCCCTGATCACTGAGATTCTCCTTTGCCTTTGGGTTTCATTGAGAGGACTCCATGCCCCTGAACAACATAAGCTTAAGTGGAGACATATGCCCCTTTCCTAGCAGCAAAGCTGAGGCAAGGCCATGCCATTTAGACAAGGCTTTGCTGGTGTCAGGGAAAATGTAGGGAAGACAGATATGAAGAGTAGCATGAAGTTGGGTGGTCTGGCTTCCCAGTTCTGGATGCTCAGAGAACCTCTGCATGTAAGCTTCTGTTTTCCTCTAAATGGTGGGCTCTGTTTCTGCTTTCCAGCCAGAAGCCCACATGTAGTCTTTAACGCTCCCAAGTCTAGAATGCAGTGAGCTCAGTGAGATGCAGAGGTCCCTTATCGGTCTGTCTTAGTAGAGACAGGAAGTTCCTATTTCCTTTCTGATAAACTCTTTCTCTCAATTATTGACATCAGGACTGCCAGCCACTGGCACCCCCTTTAGGGAAAACCTTATGTAACCACCTGACCTATCAGGCATCCCCATAATAGCCATATTAGAACTTAATACAATAGGCTCAACATTCATTGCCTTAACACTGGCATCCACAGATCCAGGGCCATATCACTAAGGACAGAAGAGTAACAAGGAGTGGCCTGGTGAGAACAATATCTATATAACCGAACCAGCAAATCTCACACCTTATCAGCTCCAAAGGACAAAGGCGGTTCCATTTACATTTCTATCCCATAAACACTGGATTCCTTTACAATGGCATACTCCCCTCCTCCTAACCCCCTTTGCAGCAGGAGTTCTAGTGTTGCCCTGGGACTCCTCTCCACAGACGTTCTCAGGAATTCCAAGTGGGAGCATGCCCTTGACTTTGGTGTCAGGCCAGGCTGTCCTCACAGCTTATCTGGTGTGGGTGTTGGGGATTCAGACCTGTCCATGAAATGAGCTTATCCCAACTCTCCAGCAGCTGTTGTGATACAAATTACTGCACAACTCTGCTGTCTCCATTAAAAATACAGCAAAGACACTGCACCTTTTCCCCAAGGACGCTCGGGCTTCCCTCTTTCTTTGTCAGTGCAGGCTCATGTCCTTCAGTGCCATCACTTTGGATCCATCATTAAGAGGTGTCTCAAAGGCAATCTGAACTCTGAAAGGTTATTGTTACTATTTTTTTTTAACCAAAAGACATATTTTTTCCCTCTAGGTACACCCATACTGCCAATGTGTTGTGTCAAATGGGATCCCTATAGGCTGGATGTTACGACACTGCCCTCAATGTCCTCGTTCATAAGGTAATTTCCCTTGTTCATCCCAGCAGCCTGACCTTGGGTGGGCATCTCCATGCACCAGCTCCGTTTTTATATCGCTGAACCTCAGTGAAGGGGGAAAAGGGCTCATTTTCCCAGGTCTTTCCCTCCTCTAAACCCCCTCTGTACCTTTCTAAATTCATGGAAGTACATAGATCCTGGGGAAAGCATCATAATCTAATTCCTCTGGCAAATGCACACAAGCCTTGACCTCCAAGTGTGACCAGAACACTCTGTTTGGAATTGGAGACCCTGATTAGGCTGGGCCCTTAGCTTCCCCAGTGACTAAAGAGAGGGTGTCCGTGGATTCCCAGTTCAGGTTTGATTCAGCACAGCAAGCTGTTGGTGGAAGGTCATTCCTCCAGCAGCCCATTTTAAGAGTAAAGTTGTCTGGGAGCATAGCAGTCAGTCACCTCATCAAAGGAAGAGGTAAAAGAAAAAGAAAGTGGGGTAGCTTTCTAATGAACAAGGAAAACCATGGGGAGGAGAAGAGAGCTCTCCCGGCATGGCGGCGGGGGGGGGGGGGGGGAGTGGGGGGGGTAGGTCCTAACACTGTTCTCTGCTTACTTGTAAAGTCTGACACAATCTGATGATATTTCCCTCCTTTTCTATACATGTCTGATCAAATCCTACAATTACATTAGAGACAGAAGGGGGGTAACTTACTGAGAAGGTCTGCCTTTGCGTGAGGGAGAAAATTCTTATCAGAACCGTGGCCTGGCCCCTTTTCACATCCTCAGAGTCTCCGCTGCCTTCTGCTTGCCTGGGGAGTTTCTGTTCCATCGCCACCTGGGAATGACTTTACGTGATTGTCTTGATTTCGTTCTTGGAGATTCACAGATGTCACTGGGGCAACTCAAGTAGTGAAGGTGTTTTCCTTAAGCCAGAAGGCTATGTCGGGTCTTCTCTTCTCTCCAGATACAGTTACACTTTTTTTTTAAAAACCTCTAATCTCCTCAGGTTGTCTGTATCTTATGTTAATTTGCTTCAGCGTTTAACTTCAGTCATTTTGAATCTCCTCTGGGTCACTGTACATTCTAACTGTGAGCTGCTAATAAAGAGCATAGAAAATGAGGAGAAATTAAAACAAAAATCTTGATAAAAGCCTCTCCTGATCATCAGATCTTTGAGCATTAAGGAAATGCAAATGAGATTTCTTTTCAGACTTTCCACTAGCCAGGGGCCATATCTGAAGACTTCAAAATCTTTTCAAAAATAACTTATTACCCCTTCCTCCCACATCCAAGCCCAACTGAGAGCCTAGTAGACTGAGGAATTTCCAGAGTGGTCACAGGTCCTCTCTGGGGACTTACGGACAGTGGGCTTTAAAAACGTGTTTGAGACGATTTTTCATGGGCGTTTGAATTCCAGCTGGTGGACTGCATATGGGGTCAAAATAAGCATTCTAGCTTAAAAACAACAAAAAGGGCTGAGTTTTGCCCTGAGCTAAAGAGGAGGTCTTGTTCTGTGGCGGCAGCAGCTGCAAACACACACCCGAGAAGGAGAGTCAGGCTACCAGGGACTTTCTCAGTGAAAAACTCTGGGAATGACGGAAGAGAAAACACATTTATATGCTCATGCATTTTCCTCTCTTCTCCACATTCCTCACCCATCTCTCTTCCCTCTGACCAAGCCCTGCAAGGCTAGAGCAGGTAAAACATCAGGAAGACTTGTCACTGTGGAGCCCAGCATGTAGAAGAAAAATGACTTTTCAGACCCCCTACCTCTGTGGCAAGCAGGGGACCTGCTATAGGATGAATTGGGTCCCCCAATTCCTGTGTTAAAGCCCTATCCCCAGGACCCTAGAATGTGACTGTATTTGGAGATAGGGCCTTTAAAGAGGTGATTAAGGTTAAATGAGGCCATCAGGATGGGCCCCAATCCTTATAAGAAGAGGAAGAGCCACCAGGGATGCCCAGGCACAGAGAAAAGGCCAGGAGAGGACAGGGCAAGAGGATGCCGTCTACACGCCAAGGAAATGGCAATCGGGGGAACCCAAACTTGCCGACACCTTGATCTTGGATTTCCAGCCTCCGGAGCTGTGAGAAATGAATGTCTGTGTACTTTGTTATGGCAGCCCTGGTTGCCTAACATGGGGCCCCTCCTCCTGGCCCAGCTCTCTTCTCAAACGCAGAGCCACAGGAGGGGCCTTGGGATCCAGTGCAACATAGGGAGGAAAATCCAGGCCCAGGAAGGCCAAGGACGGGGTCTGTAACCCAGCACTATCCTCAGAAAGTTCTCTGCCTGCAGTGAGTGTCTGGGCAGAGCGAGGAACAAGCCCGTCTTTGCCAGGGACATAAAGAAAGGCCTCAGGGGCCTCAGGAATGCTCAGCTTGGGGTGGGGGGTCCTTATGACAGGGAACAGACAGGGTTAATTAACATTTGACCTGTGGATCCCTTGAGAGGGGAACCTTTCTTGTCCATGAGGGGTGGTTATGGGGGAAGAGAGAAGGGTCACCTCGAGTTCTGCTTCCAGACCTACCACCCTCTCAACCACACACCCACCTGACTCCAAATTTCTCAGGTGCAAAGTCCAGATTACCTCCACGTCAGTGCTGAAATGTGATGTGACTCACACAGGGGTTTTGTAAAAATGCAGATTCGGGTTGAGTAGGTTTGGGTATGGCCCATGAACTTGCATTTCCATCCGGCTCCCAGGAGGTGCTGCTGCTGCTGGGGGTTCACAGCTGAACATCCAGACACTGTGCCTGTGCTCATTCTAAGCAGCATCTGCATCCCTCATCTCATCCTCTGCCCCACAGGCACTTTCAGCTCCTGGTTGCTCCAGGCACTGAGTTGAGCATCAGGGACGCAGAGGAATAGGAGGCAAGGGACTGAGGGAAGTGAGAAGAGTATGTAGGGGTCAGAACCATCAGACCTGGACTGAAGGACCCTCATTAGCTCTGTGACCTTACGTGAGAGTCTTCACCACTTAGAGACTTAGTTTCGTCTTCTGCAAAATGGGTCAGTAGACCTACTTCATAGGGTTTTTGTAAGGATTGGTGAGATTAAAATATAAAAATCCCTAGACTAGGACCAGGAACATGAGAAATACTCAACAAATGTTGGCCACTTCTCTTATCTACACACAACTAACTCACAATCCATGGGGGAAAGTCCAGGAAGCAAATTATGATAGGAAGTGTACTACCTGGGGTCAAGATGGGGTCACATGGGGGCATGAGGAGGGTCTGCTCTCTCATTAAGACCCTGGGCTCTGTATAACTGTGCTGCCTACCCTCATCCTCCAGGACAGCGTCCAGCTTGTAGGACGTGATCACAGCACGTGTAGCGTGTCCCGTTCTATCTAAGCTCTGGCCTAGGTGCTGGGCTTAAATGGGGAAGAAGACTCAATCCTGGCCTCAAGGGTCTTAGAGTCCTAGGAATTGGTGACAAATGGTCTGATAGGTAAGAGTTTAGAGGCCTGGGGGCACATGGCAAGGATTCTTCCTGCTGTCTAGAGGAGGGGAGGTCAGAGAAAGCTTCCTGGAGAACGTGCATCTCAACTAGGGCCTGGAGGGCAGCAGGAGTCAGGCAGCAGGCAGTGTGTGTGTGTGTGTGTGTGTGTGTGTGTGTGTGTGTGTGTGTAGGATATGTGGTAAGAAAATGGAGAAGCGCGCTCTATGTCTCATAAGATAGAACTAAAACTAATTGAAAAATTTTTTTATTGAAGTATAGTCAATTTACAATGTTGTGTTTAATTTCTGCTGTACAGCAAAGTGACTCAGTTATACATATATATACATTCTTTTTCATATTCTTTTCCATTATGGTTTATCACAGGATATTGAATATAGTTCCCTGTGCTATACAGTAGGACCTTGCTGTTTATCCATCCTATATATAACAGTTTGCATCTGCTAATCCCAAACTCCCAGTCCTTCCCTCCCCCACCCCCCTCCCCCTTGGCAACCACAAGTCTGTTCTCTACGTCTGTGAGTCTGTTTCTGTTTCGTAGATAAGTTCACTTGTGTCATAGAACTAAAACTAATTTTGACACTTAGCTAACCTTAGGAAAAAAAGGAAAAAGTGAAATCTTCATATGTCCAATAAAGAAGCCTGATGGTCTGAAACCTTTGAGGGGGAGGCTGGGGGTCTCACCCTTATGTAGATTGGGAGATGGGATTGGAATATCCTGGAGGGAGGCAGCTAGAAATGAGCCCCTGCATAAAGCCTTGAGCCTCAAAGAGCTGTCCCTTTCATTTAATAGAAACTAACATCCTTGAGAATTCTGTGAAAAAAAATTTTGCAGTCTGGAGGAGGGAGAGAGGAAAGTCACCCATGAAAAATTGAAATGCCAGCTCTGTGCACACACAGATGTGCAATCCAAATTGGTACTACCAGCCTGGAGTGGGAATTCCAAGTGGAGAAATTAAAATAACCTTTCAGAACCACTAACGCCCTACATTTTCAGCAGAAGCAAATGTGAAATTATTGCTGGGAAAACTTTCACAACCCAGGGGTCATGGGACTCCCGCAGAAAAAACAGCCTCTTTGAAGATGAGCTGACAATCAGAATTATAAGCTAACCACCCAAGAAAATGAACCACAATGAGCGAGCGTCAACACATGAAGTAGAATCAGCACCTTCCAAACTGGAAAGAGTACGTTAATCTGAAAATCAATGGTATAAGTATATTTCAAAATGTTAAAGAGATAAGGGAATGAATGAAAACCATAATAAAAGGACTAGTCAGTGTGGACAGTGATTTAAGACAGCCATGTAGAAGTTCTTTAGGTGAAAAATAGAGTTATTGAAAATAAGAACTCAACGGGCAGGATAAAGCACAGAGTAGGCACCCAGAAGAAGAATTAGCAAATTGGAAGATAGTTCTGAAGAAGTCAAATAAAATGCAGCAGAGAAAGGAAGACATATAGAACCATCAGCTAAGAGACAGGGAGGATATAGGGAGCTGATTCCTTGAAATGTGGGTCCCAGAAAGAGGGAGTAAATAAATGAAATGAAGGACCGGCGACATTTAAAGAGGTAATGACTGAGGATCTTTCAGATTTCAAGAAAAATATGTTTTCATTTCTAAGAACCACAGGAGTTCTGAGAAGAATGCTTGTAAATAGAGCTAACCATACTCGATCCATTAAGACTGGAGAACATGAAAGAATCAAAACCTTTCTCACAAAGACAATATATTTACAGAAGATTCTTCATCACAACAATTAATGCCAAAACAAAGGGATGGTGACATTTTCAGAAAAACAGGGACTAAGAAATTTTTTCCCTTAGAAAGTCACCAAGAAGTAACTACTAAAAGATAGACAGTAATAAGGTGAACATTGAACCTGAGGTAGAAGTCAGTCGCCAGGAATAATAGTGACTAGAAAATGGTGGTAAATATATTGGGAAATAAAAAAGAGCATTGATAAAAACAAAAAAGACAAATTCTGGAAGTCTTAAAAATAAGGTGCAATTAAAATACTAAAAACCAATAACATGGTAGATGGAAAGGCAGAAATCAAAAGTGAGGTGTTCCAATATCCTTGTATTATTCAGAAGGTAGGCAAAAATAGTGATTAATTTTATATTTACTAACTTAAAGGGGACCCACGAGGAAACGGGCAAAGAGGGCCTGAGGGCGGGGTGGGGGGCGGAGTGTGCATCTGTGGAATAAATGACTGCTTTGGCCTGATTAGGTGTAGGGCGCCCTAAAATGGCAGGGAACCCTGCCGGAGATGATCTTGGAACCTGTGAAGGTCAGGTCCACGTAGTGCTCCAGGTGTGCAGAGCTGCAGGAGGGGCTGGGATAATTTGGAGGCTCAGCCTGAAGACAAGTGCCAGGCTGTGATAGGCGCTGCTGGGTCGCAGTGTGGTTGCTAACATCTAGGGGGGTGTTCAGTGGTCTCCAGTGTGGTGCTGCGTGCACCCAGGGGTGCTCAGGATAACCTAGTGATCTGTATTGCCTTCATGTAAAGACAAACATTAGGCCTGGATAACATTTAATATGTGGGTCCTTCAGTCAAAGATGTAGTGTCACAAATGCCTGAAAGGGAGCTTCCAGCATGCGGGGTGACAGCTGCTTATTTAATCATTTCGTTGCTTCCAGCACATCAGGATTTGGCTGTTTCTTTATACCTGCTTAAGGATGTACAGATTAGATGGTCTCAACTTGGGGTCTTGGAGGAAGCTAGGTCATCTGGGGTGGGGGTAGCAGCTTTTACCAGCCTGAATGATTGTGCCAATGTACATCCACCAAGCACCAGCCCTGCTTTAGGTAGCAGAGAGGACTACTGAGGCTCCAATCCGAAAACACAGCTCAATTCAGAACTCCTTCAACTGAGGGTATTATTCCGGATATCCTCAGTATATTCTAATATACTGAGTATATACTAGTATATACTAGTATATATTAGTATATTTTAGTATATATTAGAATATACTCAGTATATTCTAGTATTCTAATAATATTAGAAGTCAAGATTTCTGACCCCTTTCCATGTTGGGACTTGTTTCAGGGAGACAGTGTGATTAGCTTCTGCCCCATCTCTCCCATTTTCTAGGTGCTGTTTTGGAGGAGGGAGGGAGAAGGACCAAGGAGAGATCAGGGGTGAGGCAGCTGCTCCATAGCCAGGGGCTTTGTTCTCTCTTTGTCTAGAAGGTGGTAAAAGTGGATTTTTCTTTTGGTGACACCATTGAGAGCTCCTCAGAGAGTCCTGGCTGGAAAAGTCTCTTTCTAATCAAGACAGATGCATCTTTATTCCAGGTGGTTGCCTGGACCTCCTTCCTTAGCACCTAGGATTCAGTAGATTCTTGGTGGCCCTTTGGACAGAACCCCACTCCTGCCACTCTGTCTCTTTCTCTTCAGTGACCCACATCTGGTCTCTAGGAAGCATCATGGCTTCTGGCCCTAGAAATCCTCAGGAGTGGGCTGGCCCTCCCCTAGCTTCATCCATCTTGCACACCTCTTGCCTCCTGACTTTGGGAGGCGTTTCAAGGCTGGAGGGAAGTAGCAGCACCATCTGCCCCTCTCCACGTGGGGTCCCCAGCTCTCCACAAAGACGTGCACCCAGCTCGCTGTCCTCTCCCCCACTTTCTGAGTCCTTTGATCCGTGGTCAGGCTCTTGGGTTCAGAACAGAGCCACTTCCCAGAAATTTCTTTTGTAAATTCTGGTGGTGGTATTTGGTTTGCAATTTCATACCCATCGTTAACGTCAGAACTTCAACGATGACATCCAGCTACCTGTGAATAGAGGTAATGGTTCCCATCTTTTTTTATTAGACTGATAGGAATGTCCAATCAGAAAGATATGGAAACCACTGGTCTCATCTTTATGCAGCTTACCTTAGTTATCCATTCTAAGAGAATTCTGGCCTTTCTATCTTAAGGTTCTTGCCTTAGAAATTGCAGTAGAAAAGAGAAGCTCAGGTTTTGAGACAAAATCCATCATTTGGAAGCCTGGCTTTTGAAAGAAAATCCCAAATAATTCTCCTTCCAGACTCAGACACTACAGGTCCTGTCACAGCTTAAACGTGCTTTTTCTGTTTGGTCAGTCTGAGTTAAATTACTCTGGGCATTTTTGAGTTTCATGAATAGGAAAAAAATAAACTTTTTCAACTTGAAAAATAAATGGAAGCCATTCTTTTTGGCGGCAGATAACTCCAAAAGATGTGACCTTTCAGAGTTCACACTGCCCAAGTGAATTGTTTCCTTAGAGGAATAGAATCTGCATGAGTTCAATCAAGTAGTGTCAAGGAGAAAATGTTAAGTGATGGAGGAAGAAAAAATATTTGCAAGACAAGTAAACTTTGGAGCCAATTACTCTCCTCAATTTCCTGTAGCTCACGCTATGCCAGGGTTTCAGTGTTGTTCAGAATGTTTTATGTCATTTCAATAACCAAAGTGGTTTGTCTGAATAAATACAATGATTTGATTTAGAAAAAGTGATGATTATGGTGGCTAGAAAAATAAGTTTCTATAGAAAATGGGATAATTTTATAGCCGCTGGGTAAGATAGATTTGCCGTTGAATATTGTACAAACAAATCCAAATGGCACTTATTCCCTTGGTGCATTCCTTTGGTAATCAACCTACCAGGTTCTGGAAATGGACCGTTATGCAAATTCATAAAATACAACTAGATATTTTCACTTTGGGATGTTTATATTTTTTTTTCCCTTGGAAATAAGATCCCTAAATGAAAATCTCAGTGGCAATGCTCCATGAAGACTAGGCCATAAATGCCTCGCTAGGCAAAAGAAAATAAAAAAAGTTGAGCTACTCAGGGAAATATTAACTCAGTTTCGTGGCTGAGATGTTATGGATTCTCTCAAGGACTGTAATTTACTGATCTTTTAATATATGGATGTTGCTACTTTTATTGTTCCTTCTTGACGTAGTGGTGACTGTAGGGGATTCCATGAGGGGAAAGGGCTGGGTTCCTGCCTCTGATGGCCCAGGCACTCCCCATTCACTGCGGGAGATAGGTAAGCACATCAGTAGCTACCCACAGAGGTGAGGCATGCTATGGACTGCAGAAGGGGTATTAATAGCCAAGATTTTAAAGGCATCTCGAAGTTTACAAAACACTCTCACATTCTGCAAATATGTATTGAGTGCCTGCTGTAAGGGAGTCACTCTAACATTCATCATTGCATTTTAATTTTAAGTGCTTCTCCCAATATTATAAAGTGGAACTCTACAAAGATTCAACCACAGAATGGCTTTCATGTTAGTTCTTGTCTTTACTGGCATCATGCATGAGAAATCCACATTGCCCAGAAGAGACTCAGAGCAAGAGGTCAGGATGTCAAAGGAGAGACTTTCAGGAGACACTAAAAAAAAAGCACTGCAAAAAAAGAAAAGAAAAGAGCGGAAACCTAAGAACAACAACTTGAAAAACAAACAAAATAAGCCCAAAGCATAGCACAGAACCCATGGGCCCAGTAAAGTATTTTGCAACTTAAAGGAAGCTCAAAGCAAAGCAGAGCATCTTGAGAAACTCCCACATTTCTGAGGCTGAACCGCAGCTAGAATGCAGGGAATGACTTCCGTCCGCTGGAAGGGTTATGGCTTGGGAGCAGCAGTGCGCAAGGGCCTGGTGAGAAGACTCCTGGCTCCACCACCAGGGGACATCAAGGGCTCTCCAGGGAAGCCAGCAGAACCCTCTGCTTCTGGAAATCCCTTCTACCTGAGTGACTCTCCCTAATTATAGTGGAGGAACCAGATTTTCCCCAACCCCCATGTCTGTCTGTTCAGAAAATGACTGCTTCATTCTTTGGATAATTAGGCAACTCTCTTCCTTCCTTTCCACATCTTACTTACCCTTCCCTAAGGGATTGGAAGTGATTTGTCTGATGGATCAGTGGGCATGCTTAGCTTAGCTGCTCTTCTCAGCTCTGTTTTGGAGCTACCTGCCCAAAGGTTTCAAGATTAACCAAGCCTCCTCCCTCAGCCCCCTCAGGTCTTTACTTAAATGCCACGTTCTCAGTGAGCGCTGGTCACCTTAGCCAAAACTCCATACTTCCTCTAACTCTGAACACTCCTTATCCCACTTCACTCCTTTAATTTTCCCTTTAGTACACCCTACTATCCAGCGTACCATATGTATCTTTGACTTGGTCATCTACATCATTGTTTGACTCCCCCAGTGGTGTTCTGGTAAATGTTTAATAACTGACCCTGCAGGGCAGGGTTGTGTGGGGTGGAGGCCCTGATAGTGCAGGAGGCCTGTGCATACTCCCACTATGGTCAATTGCAAGTATGGTTGTGTTTAACAATTGGCTTGCAAATTCCTGAAAATTTCACAATATGTTTGAATTGGTTTGAGCCAGCTTCAGCTCCCCACACTGGGAAGTCACACGAGGGTGCACCATGAAGGCAGGGGTTTGTGTGAATGCTTTGTTAACTGCTGTAACCTCAACACTCCAAATAGTACTTGGCCCATAGTAGATGTTTCATAAATAACCGTTAAATAACTGAATGGGTATAAGTACCTATTTTATTTATTTAATTAATTAATTTATTTATTTTATTAATTTTTTTAACATCTTTATTGGAGTGTAATTGCTTTATAATGTTGTTTTAGTTTCTGCTGTATAACAAAGTGAATCAGCTATATGTATACATATATCCCCATATCCCCTCCCTCTTGCATCTCCCTCCCACCCTCCCTATCCCACCCCTCTAGGTGGACACAAAGCACCGAGCTGATCTCCCTGTGCTATGCAAGTGCTGCCCACTAGCTATCTATTTTGCATTTGGTAGTGTATATTAAGCACCTATTTTGTAATTGGGATCATTGTATATAAAGAACAATGTATTCTGCCAATTTTATTTAAGCTCGTATTAAGAACTTTGTCCATGCTATTACATGTTATTCTATAATATTTTAATGATGCTATGATACTTAATATTAGGGTATAAATTTTACAACTGCTATTTAATATTTAGGTAAATTTTATCTGATTAAAAGACACTATTATAAATATCTTTGAACATAAGTATTTACTCAAATTAACTAATTCAAATGTAGTGGTTTTTTTTAAGGTTAATAAAATTATACTAAAAGTGGTATGGGAAATAAGTTTGTGAGGATTTCAAATGATATTCAGAAATTTAAATGATAAAAAATGTTTGACCAAATTTATCCGGTACTAGAATATACTTTTAGGAAATAAGATATGGACCAGTGGAACAAACAAAGGGTCTAAAACATTGACTCTCTTTAGATATAAATTTAATAGATAAATAACTCTCATAAACAGTGCAGAATATTTTAAAAAATGAGTCGGGGGTAATTTGTAATAATATGGAGAAAAGTCATTTAGATTCATACTTCATATTATACAACAAAAATAAAGTCACTCTGGATAAAATAATAAAAAATAAAATAAATAAAATCAGAAAATACATTTTATTCTTAGAGTGTAGAAACGAGAATTTCCTAACAAGGCAACAGAAGAAATTATTTAAAAGTTCAATAAATTTGAGAATATGAGGAATTAAAAAAATTCTGTTCCACAAACACTAACAAAATTCAAACTAAAAAAAAAAAAAAGGGTTATGATAGCTATGACAGACAAAAATCAGTTAAATTTTTATCCAAATCCGTAAAAACTCTAAGAAGTCATAAATGGATGAAAGATTAAAGAATATAACAAGAAGTTTTATTTAAAGTACAAATGATAAACACACATTAGGAAAAATACAATTTAGCTTAACCTACTTATTAACTAAAGCAATGCAACGTAGAATTTTATTAGAAGAGACTGTATGCTTCAAGTCCCATCATTTATTGCTCCACCTGGATTGATTCCGTTTTAATTCTCCTAAGCCCTCATTGAACCAAATATGGATTGATCCAAATGTGGATCTCAATTTGTCCACCCCTAATTCAGTCATGGAAATGCCAAAGGAAATATCAGAAGCTTGCCAAGGTAACCAACAGGGCCTAGAGCTGGTGTGTGATTGTATTGTCCTAAGAGATATTAGAATAACATTTTCTTGTTCTTCCTAAAGAAAGCCTCAAAGAGTCAATAAGCCAGAAACAAATATATTTCAAACCCAAGTGCATTGCCTTAAGATTGCTTCACTTTTGGTCCCTATATGAAGCTTAAACACAGATGTAAGTGCATCTGTTTACTTCATGTGCATTGTGATCCAATGGTGCGATTTTACTCTGAAAACAGTTGTTGGGAATATATCCAACTTCAGTAGTGGCTCTAAGTCATTGAATCATAGACTGCCAGGTGGTGGAAGAGATGGCAATTTCTATCTGATTCAAACCTTTATGGAGTCCCTGTCTGCCTACCTACTAGGTTAGGCATCCAAGGTATTTCCTGGGCAATTTTGTTTCCATATCACCTCCATGACCTTCACAAAGATATGGTTGTAGTGATTCCAAGAGCAGCTGGTGAGGTTGCAGCGCTCAGCCCTGTGTGGACACTGGCTGCGTCGCATTGCTCCTGTGTCCCGTCACTGGAGTGCCACTGCTAGACACCTCCTCCCTGCCGTATCTGTTCCCACTCTAGTTCGATTGATTCTCTGTGCCTGGGATGGCTTGTACCCAATCTGTGCATCCCAGGCTCCTCGTAAAGTACTCGGTGGGTCTTTGAAGGTATAAATGGAGGAAATGTGCATGAAATAAAACATAGGCCAGTGATGAGGTGTGCCCACATCTGGGGGACTTTGGTATAGCCAAAGAAAGGATGTTTGGGCTTGTATTAGGTGACCCGTCTGCACCCTACAACTCAGAGTGTGTCTGACTTCGTAGGGAGGACTTAGCATCAGGGAGCCCTGGGCAGGGGCCATTGCTCCATCCTGACTCAGTACCTTGTCCATCCAGCTGTTCAGTTCTGAGTTTTCATGGTTAACACATTTCCTCCATGACTGCCTGCATGCTCCCAAAGATAGACATTGTTTCTCCTGTTATCAGATGAGGAACTGGGTCAAACGGGAGGACCTTGGGGCCCAGTGACACATCTAATAAGAGACAGAGGCAGGTCCAAGCCCAGCCTCCTGCCTCCTGGGTCCTTGTCCTCCCCCTTTCCCCAGCGTGCCCTGGGGCTCCTGGATGATGTGACTTCCCTTCCCAGGCCCAGGACCCATTCTGCAGAGGGGAGCAAAGCACTCTCAGGAGGTGGTTTGGCAAATCCCCTGATGAAAACATGGCCCTCAGTTTGGCCCTTCTGCCCAGATCCTATTTTGAGTCCTTATTCTGGGTAAAATAACAGGAACCTGTACCTGTCTTGCTGGCTCTCTGTGGCTCAGCTCTCCTCGGGGCCCGCATGGCTGCAGCTTCCCATTGTCCTCCTTGCGAAGGGAGCTGGTGACCCTATCGTGGTGGACCCATTGTGTGCTTGGCGGGCTGCCACGCACTCCCTGTGCACAGGCCTGTGCCATGTCCCCGCTTTCCTGGAATTCAAGGCGTAAGAATGAAACTGACTCCTTATTCACTCCCCAGTTATTTCCAGCTTCATTTTTCAGGCTCCCCCTATGGCATTGTTTTCCCAGGAACTATGAAGCAATGAAACGATTAGAAAATTCAAACACTATGCATGGACTGTTTATCAAGAAAACAATCATAGAAAAAAGATCCTGTGAATTTGCCCGGTGAAAATTTCATTGTGGGGAGGAGGAGAAGGGAATGGCCACGGGGAGGGTCAGGTTTCCTCCTGAAATGCTGACCAACTGGACTGGGGCCGGGGGGTGAAGCTTCCATAGACATACACACGCACGGACGCAGTGTGAGACCGTACGTGTCCCGCTGTCTTTGTAGGTCTCTTCGAAGAACTAGAAAGATTCAGATTTCCTTTTAGATAATTTATGAAGCACTTTAAAACACACCCACTCCCCTGGGGGAAAGATTTTCAAAGGACAACCTAACTTTTGTTGATGGATTTTTGGGTATTAGGGATATTAGTTCAGCCTGATTTAATTTGTGGGTGTGGTTGACGAGAGCGTCGACGGAGGCCCAGCTTGGTTCAGTAGAGAGAGACTTGGGCAGAGAGGTACCTGGGCTCTGGTCTTTCCTCCACATCCTCCCTGGCCTTTTTGCCAGCTGAGCACAGGCCTAGGAGGTCTTCCCAGGTATTTTCCTGCCTCACATCTCCACCTGGCATTTGCTCCTGTCAGCATCTCACTCCAAGCTTAAACCAGGTGGGAAACAGGGCCCTGCATCTCAGGGGCCTCTGCTCCAGGTGCATCTCCCCTGTGAGTCAATCATAGAGAATGGGGTGAGCCCAGGGACCACCCTGGGTCAGACCATTGCACCAGAGCTTGCCGATTCCATAGACTCATGGCCATCCACCCTGGGGTTTGAATGCTGTGATACTCAGAGCTCCAGGGGTGGCTGGTCTGGCCACTTGGAGTCCACAGGATGCTGTGGCTGGATGGGCTTTTCTCCATCAGCTCATCCATCTGTGCTCAGCCCTTAGTGATGCTGCCTTTGGTCCGCAGCTCAGAGGCCATAGCAGAGTAAAGGTATGTGCAAGGGTGGGCGCTTTTACCACCTCAGCTGGCAGAAATCAAAGGGCTCCCCCAAAGTAGAAAAGAGAAAAGAGAGAGCATATTCAGGAATGTAATCAGGAGGCTTCTGGTCTTACCCACCATCTGCCGTCATTCCCACCCAGGCCCCGAGCGGCTGGATGGGCGATGGTGGGGCCCTAGAGACCATCGAAATACACATTTCCTCTGTGAATCTCCTCAATCCTGGGGCTTCAGGGACTAAACCGTTCCATCTTCCATTAGAGGCAAGTCCAGATGGCCCTTGCATTGTTCCCAGACCCTCAGGCTACACACAGCTTCAGCTGCCGCTTTTCCTCATTTGGGAGAGCAAACGTCTTAGCTTTCTAATTGGGCCTCCGGCTGATCTGCCCCAGCCTTTTTCCTTTTAACCAACTTGACCTTCTAACATGAATGAGGAAATGCCTCTTTGCTTAAGCTTGTATTTTCCATAGTTATATAGCAAAATCCCATTTTTATAAGCATAGTTTAGCTTACAGTATAATGAGGCACCATTCAGCCAACCAAAAAAGGCAGCCAGGCTTCCTTCCAGTTTGAGATGAGGACGCTAGAAGAAGACTGAGGCCCTGGAGAGCAAGGCACTGCTTCCATCCTGCATAGGAAAGAAGTGGGGGTGGTGGTGTGGGCTTCATACAATATGAATGAACTTGAAGGACATTATGCTGGGTGAAATAAGCCAGTCCCAAAAGGACAAATACTGTATGATTTCACTTATATGAAGCACTTAGAGTAGTTAAAATCGTAGAGACAGCAAGTAGGATGGTGGTTGCTAGAGGTGGGGCAGGGGAGAGGGGAGTTAGCGTTTGATGGGTACAGCGCCTCAGTCTGGCAAGGTGAAAAGAGTTCTGGAGATGGAGGGGGGTGATGATTGCACAGCAATATGAATGCACTGACCACTACTTAACCGTATGTTTAAAAATGGTACATTATATGTATTTTATCACAATTTAAAAAAAAGAGGGGGGATTCAGCACAGCCAGACCCTGTTTTACTGAGAGGTGGGGAAAATGCCACTAGGCTTTCTCAATCCCCAGCTCTGTAGCATGGAGGAATCTCCTGCCTCCGTCTTCTTCCCCACGGTGATGTTGACACTGTAAGTCTTCATTCGTCAGGAGTATTTTGTCTGTTTGTTGGAATTTTATTTATTTTTATACAGCAGGATCTTATTATCTATTTTATACATATTAATGTATACATGTCAATCCCAATCTCCCAATTCATCCCACCACCACCATCACTACCCCCAGTCTCTCCCCACTTGGTGTCCATACGTTTGTTCTCCACATCTGTGTCTCTATTTCTGCTTTGCAAACCAGTTCATCTGTACCACTTTTCTAGATTCCACATATATGTGTTAATATATGATATTTGTTTTTCTCTTTCTGACTTACTTCACTGTGTATGACAGACTCTAGGTCCATCCGCATTCCTACAAATGACCCAATTTCGTTCCGTTTTATGGCTGAGTAATATTCTATTATATATATGTATTCTTTATTATTCTTCTTTATCCATTAGTCTGTTGATGGGCATTTAGGTTGCTTCCATGACCTGGCTATTGTAAATAGTACTGCAATGAACATTAAGGTGCACGTGTCTCTTTGAATTATGGTTTTCTCTGGGTATATGCCCATTAGTGGGATTGCTGGGTCACATCAGGAATATTAATTCATGATTCTGGCCTAAAATAAAGGGCATGCATCACTACGACAGGAAGTGGAGCTTGGTTAGCTTGTTCCGTGTTCTGGCTTTAGTATGAGCTGCCTATCGTTATGCAGTTGAATCAGTAATGCTTTTGTTTTTTCACTTGCCCATTCTTTCCTTCATCATTAACAAGCTTTTACTGGGAACAGTTTAGGGCCAGCACTGTGTTAGGGAAATACCTAGGTCCCAGGCTGTAAGGAATGTTGAATCTTGACAGGCACTCATCCCATTAAAGGCTGTAAACATTCTGACTTTGAGCTTTTAATCTGTTCATGGAAGATAAATAGGACTTTACTAGATGAGGTTGAAGAGTAGAAAGCATGTGTGCACATAGGTTGCTGGGAGGAGACCTGCAGATGAAAGTCATTGCTACTTCACCTGCATCCCTGCTCCTGCTCTGGGGGTAGCATGGCTGAATAGCCAGCGGGGTCCTGGGCACCTCTCCACAGTGGGCGCCGACTCAGAGCACGCACATAGCAATGCTTCCAGGTATGCACCAAGGGAGGGGCGTGCTCCAAGTTGATAACACATGTTTAGCATAAACCTTACTTAAATGTCTGCTAACAATGACTCAGTTCAGCTATCTGGAGCCAGAAAAGCCCCAGGCGAGCTTTCTGTTGGAAATGGCATCTGCTCAAGTCGAAGAATTGCTTCTTTGAAAAAAGAAAACACACGTGAGGAATGGAAGGCAGACCTGCCTTCCTGATGCCTCTGTCAGGCTGCAATTCCCAAAGAAGGGCCGACAGTCCTGGGATTACGTTGGCTGATAAAATCTTGTCCACTTGTGGAATTGGCTATGCCAAAGTGGAGTTGTTTAGCCGTTACACAGACAAAATCGGAAACATACATTTTCTATAGCAGCAGGAAGCAGTGTTTTTGTTGGTTTTTGTCAAACAAATCTTAAGCCCTTAAACCTTTTGAAAACTTATAGAATAGAAACATTTATATTCTGTGTGGACTTTACCTTCCCAATACACAAGCCAATTCCAGAAGTTCAAAAACCCCAGAACAATTTTTGGCAGAAATCGTGGTTCAAAGCGGGAAGGTTATAAGAGTTTATATTCTTCTATCTAGACCAAAGGCTCTTGTGGGACTGCTGTTTATTTTTCTGGCTCAAAGAGCAGAGCCTCCAATATAATGTAAAATAGGTAATAAAATAAAAATACTTTATAAATCAGGAACTCCATCCGGTTAGGTCTATGCCCTGTCAACTCTGAAATAAACACGCAGGAACCCTTGCTGACTTCATTTCCTCTTGGTTTCTTCATCAGAGTGCTGCCCAAGTCTTTCCTTGGTTTGTTTTCGTTAATTCCCCCAGCCCATCCTGTACCACGTCGGTCCCGCTGCAATTACGAGTGAACCTTGCCTTCGTCTGCAGTGTGGCACGGAGGGACGTGTTTTTTTTTCCTTCTCCTGGTGCAGTGGAGGGTTCAGGGCTGAGCAGCAGACGGCATAACTGGCCTATCAAACACACGTCAATCACTGTCACAGGAAGGTCTAGTTCTCACAATAGCGCTTCACTCCTTGCTAAATGTTTGCTTTGGAAAATGGTGCATCACATAAGAGAAAGTTATCTGCGAATAACAGGCACCTAGCATGTCAAGCCTTCGAAGTCACCAACCTGCCTTTTGGCCTGAGGACAATGAGACCCAGAAAGGAAAGCGATTTGCCCAGGGTCACCGAGCTGGAAGAGTGATGGAGTCTGGACTTCCCCACTGGAAAGGGAACCCAGGCACTGCGGAAGCCCCTTCTCTGCAGTGCAGGCTCTGCTTCCTCATCCTCCTAGCAGACAGTGATGCCTTTGTTCCACAGACATCCTGGTTGGAACTTCTCTTTACATTCATCTCAAATCTGCCCCAGTCGATCTTTTGCTGCCAATCACTGGTTCTAATTCTGTTGCCTGAATTGAAATAGAATAAGTGCATTCTTTCTTCCATGTGTTGGTTCTTAAAAAATCTGAAGGCTTTTAGAATATTCTCCAAGTCTTCATTTTGCCAGGTTAACCACATTTCCTCAAACTTTCCAGACACTTCTCTCTTTTCTTCTTCCAATGTGTTCAAGGTTGTCGGTCATCACTCTTAAAACATTGTGTTTGGAGTGGACCACAAGGTTCCAGACAGTGATCTGATCAGTATCATTAAAGATTTCTGGCACCATCGGACTCATGTTGTGTATACACATCAAACTTACACATTCTTAGGTCCTCTTTTGTTTGTGGTTTTGTAAACAAACCATTATTCATATTTATTTATTCAACTATTGATTTCTTGGCTTTCTTGTTCCTAAAAAGATTTAAAATGACTTTTCAAAATATAATACAGCCATATGTAAAAATATTAATTGAAGAAACTAGCAAAGGGATAGTATAAATGGGGCAAATAGAGAAAGCCAGAAGTTATAATGGCAGGTGAAATGCATTCCTGGAGATCCTGTAACCCTGCTAGAAGCAGGCTGTGCATTTGGCTCTGAGTTTCGTAGCAACAAGTGGAAAGATGGTAGCATAATCATTTATGTGTTGAGGCACATAAAGGAAACACTAGTCAGTGGCTCGGGACAATTATAGCTATTCCTGGTACTGGGACCTAAGGTAAATATTTCCCATAGTCCTGACAGAAGCCACTACATGACGTAACTCTCAACAACGTTCCTAGAGCAAACATAGCACATTTCCTAAGGTCCAGTCGCTTATAAGTCCCTGAACTGCTGCTGATCTTATGCCATATCCAACACGATGTGCTCTTTGGCAACTGATTTTTTAAACCGTATTTTTATCCCTCCTACATTTTAATGTGAAGTTTGGAGAATTATTATTAAAAAAGAAGATAGACAAACTACATGAGAGCATTAATGTTTCTTTCCAGTGCCTCTTGATTTTTGAAGTTCTATGGGATTCAACTCTTTTGTTGTTGAACCACATCCTTGGAATATTCTCCAAAGACCTTGTTGTTATTATTATTTCAAATAAAACATGTTTTGAGATCAGGGACACTTGTAGGAAACTTTCTGTTCTGATGTTTTAGCTCAAGGCAGGTCTAGCTGGAAATCTGGGGTTACGCCCAGCATCTGTCCCTCCAAGGTATAAAATAACATCAACTCTCCTGAAGTTCTAGATCCCAGGTGTCTCCGTGGGCTCCAAGGAGAGGCAAGCAGGGGCTGTTTGCATACCTCAGCATGAGAGATGTCAGTGATGGAGAGAGAGAAAGAGCAGCCTTGTGGATATCCTTCTGGTCAGGGATGTGAGTGGGGATTGCCATGTGGAATAAACGAATCCACTAACTCCGAATGAGTGTTCATGCCCTTGCTGGGCACCCAGCACCTCCAATAGCTCCTTCAGCCGGGCCCACTGGCAACGACACTGCAGTAGCTCTATCCTCACGGTCTACTCAAAAGCTTCTCCTGTACACATCCCAGTGTAGCTCGGTCATTCTAACAACTCATCTTTGGATTTTAGCCTCTAACCAATGAAACTGACTGCCTTTTTTGGCCTTCTTCCCTCCCTCATCCCACCCAGCAGAGCTCCAAACCTGGCAGTCAGGTTCTCTGTCATAAAATCCATTGTCACCCCTCGGCATTACTTGTGACCAGCCAATGCAGAGGACGAGGTTGGCCCCTTGTCCTCTTGGTTATCCAGCACCTGACTGCTTTGCTTTCCTTTTAATTTCCTCCTTTCTACTTGCATCTGCATGGGTCATCCTGAAACACTGTCTTCCTTCTTAATGCTAATATCATCCACACTAGTAATGCGTTTCTTCTCAGGCAAACTGCCATGGTTGAGTTTCATGAATTCTCACTCTATCAGTATCTCTAATCCTTTTGTCATCTCTGTGGTTCTCTGAATGCTTCCCAAATTGTTTATTCAGTGTAGGTCAGTAAAGTTCTGTGAAGAAAGGGCAGTGCCAGCAGCTGTTGCAGAGACAGAGAGAGAAAGAGAGAGGACTTTATTTTGGGGAGTTTCACCTCAATATTGTAACGAAATTACCCATGAAGGGCACATAACATTTTAGTCCAGAACTTGGGGTACTCCCCTCCAAACAAATTCCCCAGTTTTCTAATGAAAATGGCCAAGACTTTAAATTCCATTCTGTAGATAAAGGCACACAGGCACAAAACGTTCAGGCAATTTTCCCAAGTCAGGGTGAGGGAAAAACAAAACTCCAATAGTATCTGGGTCTTTCCTCTGGGAAGTGGAATCAGATTCAATTTCCAGTCTTGAACTGGGTCATTACAACTCCCAACTTGCAACAATAAACAGTGATAGTTTCTATTTTGTTTTCATTTAGTGATGACCTAAACCAAAAGCAAGAGGAGAGGAGAAAGGGTTTCTGTACTGTGGTGGAACCAGCTGGAGAGTTTGCTCTGGTGAGAGGAGCCCACTGGGCTGAGCCCGCAGGCCCAGGAGTGCGTGTGCCCCACAGATTTGAGGAGCTGGCCTTTCTGCTTGGAGAAGGCTCCGACTCAGTCCCAAACTAGAACACGAACGATATCAGAAAGTTTAAGGCTATCATTCACCTCAAAACATTATGCATGTACTTTTGGGGTTAACAGATACAAACTACTATATATAAGATAGATAAACAACAAGGACCTCCTGTGTAGCACAGGGAACTATATTCAGTATTTTGTAATAACCTATAATGGAAAAGAATCTGAAGAAGAATATATATATATACACACACAAGTATATGTATATATACACATATATATGCAGGTATACACACACACACACACACACACACACACACACACATAACTGAATCAATTGGCTGTACACCTGAAACTGACATAACATAAATCAACTATACTTCAATAAAAAAATTTATGCATGTACTAAATACACAAACACTGATACTTCCGGAGTTTTCAACACATCACACATGTAATGTCCCATTTAATCATTGCACAGCTCTGTGATGCAGGAGTTATTATTACCAGCAGCATAACCCCACTTCCCAGATGATGAATCCGAGGTTTGAAGAGTTACTTTTGCAACAAGGGCCTTGAACGAGGTACTTGAGACCCACGTGGCATCATTTGCTTGGAAGTGATGCCTTTGACTACTACTCTCATCGCTCCCAACACCCAGGACCGAACGAGGACTACCTGACACCGAATGTGACCTGGGCCATTGCTCCTTCTCGTCCTGGGGTGTACCTTTACCTTGATGGTGGCCACATTTGGAAACATCGGGGCTCCCAGAAAGAGAGGCCGCCTCAGCTTTGGAGATTGGGGTGTGTGACTCCCGGTAGCTGTCTACCTGGAGGGATGGGAGAGAGTGGGGATTTTTTAGAAGATGACACATTCTTTGTTGTTATTGGCAGTCACGGTGCTGAACTCATTTCAGCTGAGTAAGCACTGGTGACTCAATTCTAAGAGCACCGTAGACTTCATCTCACACTGTGTGGAACTGTTAAGAGTTATTGAGTGTTCTCTTCATGGCCCCTTAAGATCTGTGAAATAAATCTCTGCCCTTGGCAAACGCATTGAGGGCTTTTCAGTCTCCATGCCCCATTGAAATGTCAAAGTATGACAGGAAGGCATGGCTTCTCTTGTTTGGGAGGCTTGATAGAGCAAATGCATGATGTATGCACACCAGCTGGAGGCTTCACGGGGGGTCATATAATATTATATATAGTATACACAATAATATTACATATGTTAATATGTAATATATTAGCATGAAAACTGGTGTGATTTGCAGATCTAAGCATCTAACAGTTGTGTGGAATCTTCGGGTGCCCTGAAATAGCAGACTGAGTTTAAGGACTCCTGTCTGTGTGAAGGGCCACCCAGAACTCCTCTTCCCAGGGAGCTGAATTGAGCTGCAGGGAACCATCTGGTCTGGAGACAGCACACTTGCCTTCTTTCCTCCCTTGCAACCTTTAGAGCCAGGAAACACTTTGGGAATTTAATAAGATCTTTCTTATTGTTCTTTTATAGATGAGAGAACTTGAGACCTGGAATGCATTTTTTTTTAATTTTTAATTTTATACTGGAGTATAGTTGATTTATGGAATACATTTCTTTCTAAGATAAAACAGAATCAGTTCAGGAGGCCATCTCTAAATGGGCATTGTGGCACAGGAGTGAGCATGGCGGGGGGCAGGGCAAGTGACGAAAGTGAGTGACCTCTGAGTGGAGTGGTGATGTCGGGATGCACACGGATGTTGTCCACGGGATGGGAACTGAGGGCTGAGTGAGCAAAGGGCCACCTTGGTTGTCATGACTGAGTGGGAGACATCTGAGAGGTTATGGTGCCTGCAGAGTGAATGGGGACAGCGTCTGCTGTGCTTGGGTATCATCTGAGCCAGGGTGGATAGCAGATGAGGATGTGCAGTTGGCATCTGAAAGGAGTGGGAGGCATCTGGAGAGGTGGGCATGCTATCTGGCTGGGGCTTAAGGCAGTGGTTCTCAACCCAGGGTGATTTGGCGTCCCCAGGGGACATTTGGCAAAGTCTGTCTTGGTTGTCACAGTTGGGATGGGGGCTGCTACTGGCGTCTCCCGGGTAGAGGCCAGGGATACTACTAAACACCCTGCAATGTTTAGGATGGCTCTCTGCAACAAAGCATCACCCAGACCAAAATATCAATAGTGCAGAGGTTAAGAAACCCTGGTTTAAGAGTTTGTAAATGTTTAAATCAGTATACAATGCCAGTTTTCATTTATAGCTATTAATTCTGTGACCTTGACTTGAGATTAATTCTCTCATGCTTTGCAGAGCCGTTTCTCAGCTAATATAATAATGTCATGGTATAAGAGGAGAATGGTTTAGAAATAGTCGGGCACACTCTGCCAGAGATTAGGGCCCAACTCTTTCTCCCAAGCTGTAGGCAAGCTCTTCCTCCTTGGCACTGCCTACGGCTCTATCTGTCCTCCTAGGGACTTTGAAACTTTATCTCATCTGAGCTCGATCTATTCATCTCCCATCCTTCAGGGCAGCCAGTTGACTGTTTTGTCCCTAGAAACTACTTAATGAAAGTTTGTAATCCACCCAGAGCCACTGAGGCCACCCTAAAGCTGAGTTTCCAGGCATTCACTCCCCCGTGTTTATCTCTGGTTTGGGAAGAGTGGTCATATGTGCTTTCAGGGCCTGCCTCCATGGAAGGAGGGCCAGCACCCCATTTAATAGCCTTTTCCTGTCAGTTATTTGTGTCCCTGAGACTCCAGCAGCTTCTCACGTTGTTTATGGCCTTGACGCCCCCTTGGAAATAGAAAATGCTGTGCCCTTCACCCACCCAGCCTCCATCCCCTGCTCACATACAGACATTTGTTTTGTGCTTCCTGTGCACTCACTAAGTGATTCTGAACAAACAAGTCTCTCCAACACTGTCCCGAGTGACCCTGTGAGGTGTGAAGAGTAAGAAACCATCCCTCTCTTACAAGTTCTCTCTTCAGTGAGCGGGCCGGTGGGCCCATAAATCATCCTGATAGATGGATTAAATGTCTTCGTAGAAACGTATACAGGGTGTTTGTGAGAGTAGAGAGAAAGGAACTTGTTACTGGGCTTGGTGGAAGGGGAAGGTGTGGAGATTTGGAAAGGCCATGTTTTACCTGCCTTAATGGAGGCACAGAAGGTGATCAGATGGAATGGTGCCTAGAATGGGTTCTTTCTTCACCTCAGGGAATGTGTAGCCAGGAAAGCTGTGGCGTCCACACTGCTGCCAAGGCAACCTGACCATTTCTTCCCATGGTTTTCACATTTTGGACAGGCCACCACGTGGAGATTGAAAGCAATGGATGCATATCCAGCTCCCTGAACCACAAGCCCCTCCACAGTCTGGACGTGACTCAGCTGCCCCATCATCTCCCCTCATGACCTCCCCCAGTCACAGTCACACTTTCTAACTCCTGGTTATGGCAGAATGTTTCTGACTCCTTGGTGCTCCGTGTATTGTGTCCTTTCCTCGTTTGGAAAGCATCCTCCATAGGTAATTTTTCTACCCATCAAAGTTTCACTTATCTTTGATCAAAATGTCTAAGGCCCCTTTCTCCATGAAGTATTTCCACCCTAGTGGAAATCATTGCCTTTGTCATAGCTCATCACACTCGGGTTTTGCTTCACATCAGTGCTAGGAGTGTTCAGGTCCTTCTCTATCTCATGTGCTCGTTGACGTCACATACGATTTTTTTTTTTTTTATAAATTTAGTTATTTATTTATTTTTAGCTGTGTTGGGTCTTCATTTCTGTGCGAGGGCTTTCTCCAGCTGCGGCGAGCGGGGGCCACTCTTAATCGCGGTGCGCGGGCCTCCCACCGTCGCGGCCTCTCTTGTTGCGGAGCACAGGCTCCAGACGCGCAGGCTCAGTAATTGTGGCTCACGGGCCGAGTTGCTCTGCCGCATGTGGGATCTTCCCAGACCAGGACTCGAACCCGTGTCCCCTGCATTGGCAGGCGGACTCTCAACCACTGCGCCACCAGGGAAGCCCACATACGATTTTTTTACGCATATTTGTATATTTGTACCACTCTGTCCACGCACGGTTAACGCTAATGAATATATAGTAGATGCTGAATAAATGTTTGCTGTTGACAAAGATGGTAAGTAATATAAGAGTTATATTTTCAGGGACTAGGACTCGTGCTTCAGAGAAATACTGAATCTTTTCAAATTTCACCAGCATTCAGCTTTTAATGGTGTTCCTAAATACATAGACTGCTATGGTGCGGAGGGAATATTAAAGTTCAAAGAGACAGAGAAATCAGGTTGAAGATGGTAAGTGATCAGACTCTTAAGGGAATAAGAGCATTTCCTCATTTCTGGACTGGAGCAGAAATGTCTGTAATCCAGATATTTAAAACTTGTCTGGATGAATAGATGGGGGAGGTTTCACCGAACAGCCTGGAGCAGGGCCCTCAGGGATGAACTTGATGTGATCGTAAAGTCATATCTAACCCCAGAGCTTCAGATTCCAGGATAGCACATCTGCTTTTGATTGTGTGGGTTCTGAGCACTGGGCTTAGGGCAGGACGCCATCTGAAGGAGGAAATACTAAGCTTGTCTGCAGGTCTGGCTGTTCCCACAACGGGAGACCAGCTAAGCCCTGTGGCCATAGAAAAGACACTGGAGCTTTGTCTCTGAGGCCCCACACGTGGAGAACTCTGCAGCCCACTCGGGCCTCTCAGAACCAATGAAATGGAGCAGGCGGAGATGCAAAGCCGGGGAAAGTGGATCCGACAGGAGCCGGAGATGATCGTTTGAAACATGGGATAACGTTGTCGTTAGGAGGGAAGGTTGAGAATCAGAATCAGACCTGCACTGTAATTCTGGTAACTCCACTCACTGGCCCTTGTGTGACCTCAGGAAGCTTGCTGGTTCTTTGTTTGTCAAATGTGGGTTTATTGAGATACTGCATGCCAAGCATTTAGGACTGTGCCTTTGACTTACCACTCAATCGAGTTTGGCTATTATTTTATAATTTAACTTTGGCTTACTCCATCTGGGGAGATAACATGACACTAAATGCTTTGAAATTTGAAAGAAAGAAAGAGAAAAAACACCACCCCAGAGCGCTGTTTAGAATAGTGGAAGTCAAACTCAGATGAGCAGCCCCGGCTCCCTGCCGGGCACAGATGTGAGGGGCCCACTCCCTGGGCAAGTGCACTTGCTACCCAGCGAGAGCCAGCCAGGGCCACCAAGTCACGTGAGCGGAGGCAGTGAAAGCTGCAAAAACACATGTGGCGGGAAACAGGCACAAGGAGGTGATGCCGGCCCCAGGAGGTCCCTGAGGCTGCAGGGGACACAGATTCCTTGGAATGCTGCAGAGACCAGGACTATGTAAACAAGAGATCAAAACAATGGCCTCGCTGGCCCTTCAGTGTGATAAATGTTTGTCCTGAGTGTGCAGCAGGAGTCAGACAACCACCATCTTTTTGCAGTCCGAGTTTTAAGAGGACCCAGGAGAAAATGCACTGGTGAGAGTTTGGGGAAATCCTTTCAGTTGGCTTGTCTCCCTGGTGGCTGAACCCACCTTCTAGGGGCAGACAGTCCCCTGCATTTTCAAAGCCCAGCCTGCCTGCATGGCCCCTCCTGAGCAAGGGGCCACAGAGCAGGCTGCTCAGAGGCTTTCAGCATTCTAGGCCAGCTCGGGGACCCCTCCCCCATGGCGTGGGAAAGAGGGGCCTGCCTAGTCCAAATCATGCCCATTATCCCAGGACCACCAAAGACCGTGTCTCAGAAAGGGGGAGTTTAATGGGAAGGGAAACAGTGCGACCAGGTGTGCTCAGGGTCATAAAACCCAAATAAGTTTCAGCAGCTCTTCTTTCTATGTTTGCTACCGCTCTTGGTTGCACTTAGACCAAAGCCCCTTTGCCTTGGCTGTTACTGATTTGGTCTCTCACTGCCTTGTCTTGGGCATCTTCTCTTAAAAGCAGAAAATACAGAAGAGAAAACATTTCCTGTTAAAAGTCCCAGAACACGTGGCTTCTTTAGTTTCTGCTTTAGAGTGAAGCTGGCAAGTTATTATGACTCAAGCAGTCCCCCTGGACAGACGGACAGACAGACAGACAGACAGACAGATAGTTCAATCAATCCATAAGCCATTGGTTGAAAAGATTGCTGGGATGATTGAAACAGCTCTCTAAGATTTAACCATCTTCTACTTTATTACGAGGACCACAAATGTTAGCAAATCTTTTTGTTCATTTATCATTCTGTCTTTTCTGTCAGAAGTTCCAAATTAATGTTCAACCCTTGCTCATGTTTGCTATTTCATTTAGAAAGTATTAGCAATAAAACCATTTATCTGAGAAAGCAAGTGCACTTGCTTTGTTTTTGTTGTCTGGCCCCTGCACTGCAGTGTTTGGGGCCAGAAAGTGATTATCAACATCATGCCCGAGAGAAAGTGCTC
This sequence comes from Balaenoptera ricei, assembly GCF_028023285.1. Taxonomy (NCBI): domain Eukaryota; kingdom Metazoa; phylum Chordata; class Mammalia; order Artiodactyla; family Balaenopteridae; genus Balaenoptera; species Balaenoptera ricei. The sequence goes on from NC_082654.1 coordinate 46,551,774, forward strand.
AGACCGGCTTGAATAAGTATCCAAAAGGGAAGGCCTGAAGATAGTCCTAGGAGCCCAGTGTGGGTCAGGCTGAAAGAGATGGGTGATGGCTGTAGGTTCAGAATGGTCTGGGAGGAGCTCAGAGATGTGTGTGTGTGTATGTGCATGTGCATGCATGTGTGGCGGGGCTGGGACACGATGATGAAGATGACGGTGATGATGATGATGTGATGATGCCGGTGACTAGGTTTTCAAGACGCCGTATGAACATTTGTATGGGCGCCCATCTGTGGTCTGTCTGGAGCATCTGTGTCAGATACTCTGCAATGCCTCCATGAGTTACAGTAAACTACAGCACTGCTGGCTGCAGGAATCTTGCCAAGGTAGCACCTTGGAGGGTCCTGAGCCCCAAAGGCTTTTCTCCCTGTTCTGGATTTTTCTGTGGTGACTTATCAGTAGCCCTGTGGACTGGAATGCATGGCAGAAGGTTTGACATTCAGGCCTGAGCCAAAGGCACTCAGCTGGGGAAGGGGCCTGGTTGATGCCAGGCCCAAGCAGGCACTGTCAGCCACTTCTGTTGGGTGTACTTTGGGCCGGTCCCCTCTGTACTCAGCTTCCTATCTGTTGGCTCTCAGCCACCTGTTTCTTCGGGTGTGATTGCAATAGACTAAATAAAATAATGCATATGACATCTTTTTAGAAAGTAATAAACACTATTCTATATTGGATTTTGTTGGGGGCGAACATTTTACACACACTGAAAGCAGTCCGTCCCCAAAGAAGACATATCTGAATGGGGAAACTCTGGGCGTTCATGAATTACATCCTGTAACGTCACTCATTCCTCTGGATGTTTTTATTTAGTGCTTACTTCATGCCCTACTTAATGCATCAAGGATTCCAATATGAAAGGGGGCCTGATTCCTGTTCTCCAATGTTTTTTAGTTTTGTGGAGCAAACTGACAAGGTATTAGCCTTAGTTTCCTAGAAAGCAGAGGATTTGTGGGCTATTATTGAATTAGGGAATTGTCATGGGCTGAATTGTGTGCCCCCCCAAATTCATGTGTTGAAGTCCTAGTACCTCAGAATATGGCTGTATTTGGGGATAGGGTATTTGTAGAGATAATTAAGGTAAAATGAATTCTTTAGGGAAGGCCCTAGTCTAATATGACTGGTGTCCTTATAAGAAGAAATTAGGACACACACATGCACACAGGGAAGACCATGTGAAGACATAGAGAGAAGGTGCCCACCTACAAGCCAAGGAGAGAGGCCTCAGAGGAAACCAACCCTGCTGACACCTTGATCTTGGACTTCTAGCCTCTGGAATTGTAAGAAAATAAATTTCTGTTGTTTAAGCCCCCTGGTGTGTGGTACCTTTGCCATGGCAAGCTTAGCAAACTAATACAGAAATGCATCACAGGAAGCAGGAGTGAGTGGGGATTAGAAGGGGAAAGAACATGTGAGAGGATGGGTGCTTTATCAATATGGCCACAGCTAAGTGCAACGGATGGCTCAGTTGAGTGGGTACCATTCTTGGAGAAGCTTCACACATAGAGTCATGGTCCACTGAGAGGCAAAGGATAAAGGGGGACAATATATTCTCAGACTCTGATCTCCCATTGGTTAAAGTGTTTCTCCACCGGATATTGACTCCCCTGTACCACCAGGTGACACAGTCACGGGCACTGAGCAGGGTCTATGCCTTGGTGTCACAGGGAAACTTGTTAAGATGAAAGGGATGCTGGGCACTAGCCCGGGAAGGCATTGCCACGGGCCCATGGGTGCCGCCGAGCCCATGCAGACCTGCAGCAGGGCTGGGACAAGTGGACCTGGAGCAGGGATGAGTTAGCCTGGCTGCTAGAGTGCCAGGAGGCTTCCCGGAGAGAACCTGGGAAGACAGAGAGGCATGGGTGAATGAGGGCTATTGGCGTTTGCTGTGCTAGAGCGCAACGCAGCGGCAAGGGCTGCTGGGAGGTGATATTAGAGAGGCCCCAGCAGTGAAACCACCAGAACCTTGGAAAGATAACGCATTTGGGTTCTATCCTGAAAATAATGAGTTGTCATTAAAACAAAGCCTTTAAGCGAGGACGATGTGACTGAGCTTGCACTCAGAAAGAACTCTGGAGGGAACGAATTTGACAGGGGACTCCAGGGCTCAGGCTGCCGAAGAGGTGGGCCTCAGCCCAGGCGTTCTCCCTGCCCTTCCCCGCACCCCACTCTCCTCTTCAGGAAGGAGAGCGGATGGGAGCCAGCAGCCCAGCCTCAGTGCTGAATCAATGAAACTGTGAGATTTACTGACCATGGTGAACTGACAGGTCAGGCCCGCCCTGCACTCACAAAGCTTGTGATGTAGTAAAAGCCAGAAGCTGAAGGGAGGGAACAGGACTCACTCCTTCTTCGGGGGCCTGGTGAGAGGAGGATCATAATATAACTTTTGCCTTCAATTATTCCCTCTCCAGAGAAGGCTTTCCCCATGGGCCTGAGGGAGAAGACCCTGGAGCCCCCTGTATCCTCTAAATAGCAAACTTTCCCCGCCACGCCAGCCATGTCTATGAAGAAGGACCTGTCCCAGAGAGCCCATCACCCATTTATTCCTCAGACACATTTGATCAATTGCTCCCTAAGTTTTTAGCTCTACCACCCACTGAGCTGAAGGGCCTTGGTAGGGTTCATGGATGAAGGAAGTCAGAGGTCATTTCTGAGAGGAAAGGGCTTCAGGTCCCCAGAGAACAGACCGTGTCCTTGGGGAACCCCAGAGGGAAGAGGAGAGAAGGGAGGCAGAGCTGTGGTCGGCTGTGGGTACACAACAGTCAGAGGACTTGCTAGGGATTTTCACAATGGTGGCGGGTGCAGGCCCCCAGGGAGTTCATGGTGGGTGGGGCCGGGCCCTCAGACCCCCAGGGAGGCCCTGTACCTGAGGACGGTGGGACACCCCACCTCCCTAAGCCTTCCACCTCAGATGTATCCAGTGTCAGGGCTGCAAGGTGTCGGTTCCCATTAATTCAAGTCCAGGTCACACCCTGCTCTCCTGATCTGGTGACTCCTGGAACAGATACCCAGACCCAGATGTCCCTGCTGCCTTCTAGCTAACAGGTCAAGGCCAAGCCAGGCCCAGACTGAGAGCACAGAGGGCCTCTGGCTTTGGCACTAAAGACCCATCAATGGGTCTCGAGGAGAGAGTTTCAGGAGTGAGGGCAGAACCGTTTCTTACGGTTCAACAGGATCCAGTCTCTCCTGCTCATGTATGACTCTCTTCAGTTTCCCACAAAAACAAAACAGACTAGACAACAACAACACACAAGAAGGAGCCTTCAGCAGACCCCTTATAAATACCAAGTCCATTTATTTATTTAACTTAAATAAAAAAGGATTTTGTTTCCTGGCTTCGCTCCTGACTCTGATTACTGGGAGGCATTGTAGCTGTGAAATCTGAAAGATGAGGGACAGAAGTCATGGCCAAGAGCGCTGGAGGCCTACTTGAGAGTGCAGCCTCCAAGTCAGAGAGTTTGGGAAAGAAAAAGTCATGTTCCCAGTTCTTGAGGTTTCCATCATGCTAAGCACCCATCCACTTGTCCAGAACTGGAAACCTATTACAATGTGTCCCTTGTTATTCTTAGAATTTAAGATGATATTTTCCTGTTTTAGTTAATGGCCTGAGAATGAGATTTTGGTTGTTTGCAGCAAATTACCTGATTTGGAAATATTGGTGCAGAGGGACTCTTTGGAAATATTGGTGCAGAGGGACTCTATATAATTCAAAGTCTTTTTATAGCATAGTTCTGCACACACACCCCATCCCCCGCTGTGGAGAATTGCTTTAATCAGGTAGTGAAAGCGATTAATGATCCCATGTGCCTGTGTACAGACGGAGGTCTCTGTGTCCTCAGAATGAGGGGAGCAGGGATCACGGCAGCAGACCGCTGCAGAGAGGGAAATCCCAGGACCGTATTCTCTACCCAGAAAGTGCATGCATGCAATTAAAGCCTTGCCAAACCCACCCAAATGCAAATAGGGATGAATACAGCAATTTGTGGAATGTGCTCAAGGCTATGTCTTCAGCTGTACTGGCTCAATGCCCCCTTGCTGGCTCAGAAAGCAAAGGGGAAGTGGTGGGGCAGTGGGGCTTAGAATTCTGCTCATTATTTCAAAAAGAAAATACTTAAAATCTTCAACCACTATTTACCAAGCACTTACTATGTGTCAGGTACTAAATGGCAGAAGGAGGGAAGGCTATATAAAAGAGTAATGTTTCATTGCTGCTCCTGGGAAGTTACAGTTTAGTGGGAGAGACATATAGACACATAGTTACACCTTAAGGTGGTAACAGCCAGAGCAGAGAGCTCTCTTGGACGCAGAGAGAGAGAGTGGTGACTTTGCAGAAGTTCCTCAGGCTGGGAAGGAGGGAGAGTGTTTCCAGCAGAACCAACAAGATGTGCAACATCTCAGTGCCTGGAGGGTAGGGAGCAGTGGGGCAGGGATGGGACTGTAGGATGGGCCCAGAACATGGAGTTTTATCCGCCCCAATGAAGACTTAGGATTTGCTATTGCAGGCGGTAGGGAGCAGTCGGATGCCGTGAAGCAGGGAGATTGAAATGGAATTGATGTTTTATAGCTACACACGTCATTGTAAAGATGTGAGAGCCAAGGCCATGTAGAGTTGGCTAGAACCAAAGTTACGTGGCTGAGGGGCGGCAGTGCCTCTCCATCCTGAAAGCCACTAAGCTCAGGTTAGATCCCGAGTTTGTCATGCATCCTGTCATTCTTAATTCATCCTCTCTTTTTTTCTTTTGGAAATACTTTCTTAATATGCTCCTCGTAGGTGTTCCAGGTGCAGTTTTCTTCTACAAATCTCACTTCAAACTTGTCCCACCTTTACTGGACCCACTCTCTGATGGTATTTTTTTAAAAAGCGTCTAGCAACTGGACAAACAACAAAACAGTGAAGTTCTCCACATAACTCACATTCTTCAAAAGATTAAAAAAAAAGTCCATCTGGCCTTGACTCTGTCTGGGACATTTACACGCGGGACGTTCCTAAAAGGAGGTTTGATCCCGCACTGACCCTGCCTGAGGTCTCTCTCAGTAGGATAGCTGGGGCGCCGGCGCCCCCATTAGTGCAGTCACAGACGCAAGCTCTCCCCACCTCTGAAATATGTCTCCCAACGCTCAGGCCACAGCCTGGCTTCCTGCTCACCTGTGTCACCTGGATTAAAATGTCTCTAAGTTCACTTTTATAGAGACCTAAGGGCAAATCTCATTGTTTCCCTTTTAGCAAGAAGAAAGCAAAGTCTCTGCCCGGTAGGAATCTGGAACGTCAATGACCGAGATGGTGAAAGCATTTCAGAAGCATGGATTTGGTTTCACCAAAGCCAGCACAAACTCTCCTTCGGTCACAGCTCTCTCTGCTTCCCTGGCTTCCTTGCCTGTGATACTCATTCTTATTCCCAGGTTTTCCTCTGTTAGGTCTCACCCATCCTCAGGGCCTTGGCTCCAACTTCACCTCTGAGAAGCCTGTTCGCGTGATGCAGCCACATGTGTCTCACTTGTCTGGAGCTCCTTTGGGTTTTATTGACCACAATTAGCAATTAACCTTGAACTAGTTATAGACAAACTCCGAATCCCAGAGGGGTTCTTCTCAGCATGGGCTCTATGCTATGGGTGCCAGGATCGATAGCCTGCCCTCTCCCACAATGCCCAGTACCCAGGTGTGGGGGTGATGACCAGCCCCCAGCACTGGGCAGAACATCACTTCTCTGAAGGAAGTGATCCTCCATTGAGGATGGCTATAGGAGCTGTGCGAAGGACGAGGTTATATCAAGCTGTAATCTTACCTAGCGGCGCAGTGGAAAGGGTTGGGTTTGCAATTAAATGGACCTGATTTCAAAAACCAGTTCTTTGTAACTCATCAGGGAAATTCAAATTAAAAACACATGGAGATAGTGTAACTGATTTTAAAAAAGGACTGATAAACTTAAGTACTGGGGAGGATGCAGGGTGACAACTTCTTGTCTGCTGCTAGTGGGGGGGTGAACTGGTACAACCACTTTGGAAAGATAATTTGAATTTGGACTTTTGGTTCTCCCCAGTTTTTGACTATTATAAATAAAGTTGCCAGGAACATGTTTGACATGCCTTTGGTGGACACAAGCACTCCTTTCTGTTGGAGATACACCCAGGAGTGGAGCTCTTTTTGGAAATGCATTTAATACACCTAACCTACCAAACATCATAGCTTAGCTTAGCCTACCTTAAATATGCTGGAACACTTACATTAGCCTACAGTTGGGCTAAATCATCTAACACAAAGCCTGTTTTTAGTAAAGTGTTGAATATCTCATGTAATTTATTGAATATTGTATTGAAAGTGAAAAACAGAACGGTTGTCTGGGTACAGAATGGTTGTCAGCGTAACAGTTCTTTACCCTCACGATCGCATGTTGACTGGGAGCTGCAGCTGCCACCGCTCAGCACCACCAGAGTACTGAACTGCGTATCACTTGCCCAGGAAAAGATCAAAATTCAAAAAAGTACTGCGTTTTCTACTGAACGCAATTGCTTTTGCACCATCATAATATAGAAAAATCGTTAAGTCAAACCATTTGAAGTTGGGGACCGTCTGTACATAAATTGAGGGAACTGCAGAGCTGCAGGACTGGTGGTGTGCAGCACTGTGTGTGAAGGGTGATAATACTGCCGGACCGTGTGGTTGGAATTGTCCCAGCTAACACTGCCCTCTGGGTATCTTGACTGCATCCATCAGCTTTTGCCTTGTAAGGAGCTGCCCCGCAGTTTAGTGACTTAACCAACTATTTGTTAGTGCTCACCAGTCTATAGGTCAGTCGGGCAGTTCTGCTGCTCAGAGCAAGCTCAGCTGATGGAGCAGGGCTGGCCCATCGCTGTGATCAGCTGACAGGTTGGGTGGGGCCTGCCGGTTTGGGTGGCCTCAGCTGCTTGTCTGGTGGTTGTCTTCCTGTTGGTTGAGGAAGAGGGGAGGGTGAGCCATGGGTGTCTCATAATTCAGCAGGCAACTGGGCTTGTTCACACAGCTGCTGCAGGTTCCAGAAGGAAGAGGGCAACCTTGCACCATGTGCTTGGGCCGGTGGGGAACCCGCACACATCACCCGTGCCATGTTCTACTGACTGAAGCATTAGACCAGCCAAGATCCAAGGGGTGGAAAAATACATCCCACTCCTGGATGGTGGATACAGGAAGGGGAGGAAACTTTGGCTATTTAAAAATGGGCCCTACTGTGTGTTCTATATTATAGTCTCTGTAAATCCTCTTTAGGTCTATTTCTTACGTAGCTCCCAAGTAACAAAAGAGGAAGGGGTACAGCTCTGCCCTCACTTTTTGTTCCCTTTGTGGAAGTCAGGAAAACAAAATCTGCCATTAACAGCAGCATGCCACCAGGGTTTCCCCCTGAGGAGTACATTTTTCCTTTTCCATGGAAAGCTTTTAAAGTGACGTTTCCTTGGAACCATCAGTTATAAGCATAAATATGGGAGTTCAAATGGAATATTCAGTTTTCACAGCTGTATCTGTGCTAAATTAAAAAGGACAGAAAAACAAAGAGAAAGAAAAAAATGACCCATGGCTTTTTGCAACGGAATGGAGGCCCTGGGAAGGAATCTTTCCAATGCCATGCGGCCTGCTCAGTGACTCTGTCTTTTCCAGATTGGACTCTTTTAATTAACCTTGGCTGGATTTCTGCACTTTTACTCTTGGGTTGGTGTTTTATTTTTTTGTTCTAGTGCCCACATGAGCATCCTCTGGCAATAATACATTGGGAGAGAAGTTATAAAAACGTGTCATCTTGGTTATAACATATGGCTAATTGATTTTTGAGAATCGCTTAATTGTATGACTTTAGTTAACTAAACAACAATGCCTGTTTTCACACCCCTGAAATTAGCTCATGCTATTTCATGACCTGCCCCTGCTGAGACGCACTCCATATTTCTGACCGTAAATCTGGCCTCTGCCAAGGCTTGCATATTTGTTCCAGCTTTGTTGTGGTGATTTTACTGCATTGGTTGCTTTCCCCCACTCCCCAATTTATAGTGGGCAGTAAACATGGAGAAAGGTTTAAGGATAGAAAGTGTTTGTTTCCAAACTGTGTGAGCTGAATTTTTAATTTCTTCCTTAAATAAAATAATAAAAGGTGGCTTTATTCACTTCTTGGCCCAACATGGATCTCTGTAGGTTCCACTTAAATGGTATGTGAGAGAAACCTGAGCTTGTGGCCTTTTTTTTTTTTTTTTTTTTAAACTGAGGTCTCCAAAGCTCTGCTGAATTAGATTAATTGCCTGGAAGTTTCACAGGGGTCTATGTCAGTTACGAGGAGGTTTTAGTTTGGAAAGTCAGGATGATAGGCATGTGGGAAGAGAGGCTAGGAGAGGCCTGAGAGAGAGGAATGAATGGAGGGGGGAAAATAAAGGCATTTCAGACCAGAAGGAAAAATCTGTTTGGCGGAGAACAAGAAAGTAAGGATGAGGACTGGGAATATTTCCCCAGATCGTGGCCTGAGCTACAAAGAAGGGGGGAAGGAAAAGATCATATTCCACTTTTACCCCTCTGGAAATTGCTTGATTGATCAAAAGCCTGCCCACCATGTTGTTATACAGTGTCGAGCTGCAATATCCCTAGAAAAAGTCACATTCTAGGATGTTCGAAGTAACCTTCGGCTTTCTATAGCTCCACTTGAGGCCGCTGACTTTTTCTTTTCTTCCTTATCATAAAGGAAGCCCAGAGTAACCATTAAAATCTATAATAATAGCTTGATACTTCCATGCAACTTACCATGTGACAGGGCATATTCTAAGTGCTCCATGGGTGTCAATTTCTTAAAGCCTCACAAGGTCCCTGTGATGCAGATACTATTATTACCCCACTTCACAGATGAAACTACTGAGGCACACCCAGGCGAGTGACTTGCACAGTCACGCAGGTGCCACATGGCAGAGCTCAACCTGGCTCCAGCCTCCACCTTCATAAGCAACTTTGCTCTCTTGCCTCCTTGTTTGGGTGGTTCCCAGATAAGGGCTTCAACAAGTCCCTGGGTGCTGGGCCCACGCAGCATTGGTACTAGGAAAGTATACTGGGGCCAGTTCCCGAGGTGGAAGAATGTATGCCTCTTATTTCTTTTTCTTGCCTTGTTGCACCGGCTGGAACCTCCAGGATGATGTTGAGTAGTAGTGGTGAGAGGGGACATCCTTGCTTCATTCCCAGTGTTAGGAGGACAGCATTCAGTCTTTCTTTAAGTATCATGCTACCAGAAGGTTTTTTGCTGATACTCTTTATCAAGTTGGAGAAGTTCCCATCTACTCCTAGTTTTCTGAAAGTTATTATCATAAATGGGTGTTGAGCTCTGTCAAATGCTTTTTTTGCATCCATTGATATTACCATGTGATTTTTCCCTTTCATTCATTAATATGTTGGATTACATGGATTAATTTCTCAATATTAAACTACGCTTGCATTTTTGGAATAAGCCCCACTTGGTCATGGCGTATGTTCTTTTATATATTGCTGAATTCTCTTTGCTAATACTTGAAGGATTTTTGCAATGATGAGAGAAGAAAAGGAGAACTCAGAATGGGGGCCTTCACCTGAGCTGTGGGCGAACCTGGGATTGAGGGAAGTTTCTGGCTGTCTGGGCCTCATCCTGGGGATGAGGAATCCCGCTGTGCTACTGTGCCAGCAGGGCTGGCTGGGCTACAGGGTGAGTGAAAACACAGAACGAGGGGACAAAGCTGGGTGTTCTCATCTGGGCCATTCCAGTCTTGCAAAACCAAACAAACAAAAATGTCCAAGGCTTTGTGTGGTTCTCAAGGGAAGGTGTCAACCACAGTGCACTGGGACTGCATTCCATGGTAGATGCCAAACAAGATTCGTAGAAAAACCAAAGGCGTCAACTTTCCTACCCTTTTAGTAGCAAGATAAAAATTTTCAACAATTTTCATTGAACAGAGATGAAACACTTAGCAGGAAAGCAATCCCCTCAGCTGTCAACACTTGCTCCCACCCCATTCAACCCACCACGACCACTGTTGTGAGGGTCAAGTGTGCTCATTCCAGGAGGGCCCTCCTTCCATCTCAGCCAGGGCATTTTTCCTGCCTTCCTGGTGACATAGACCTTGCTGTGTACCTTTGACCTAATTGCCTGTGCTGACCCCTGCATTGGTAACCTCCCTAATACCTAGAGGGACCATATAATTTATCTTTCAAACCAAGAATGGGGCACTTTTGAAAGTGATTAAGCCATAACAGCAAGCCTATACTGGAATTGCTTTGGGCAAATGGGGACATACAGTTGACTTCATACTTCAGGCACTCTGAAACCTGGGCTCTGGATTGTTCATGTCAGACCCTGCTCGCCACCATGGTGGGCCCTCAAGTTCTGCTTGAACCCTGAGCACCTTCTTTCCTCTCCCAGAAGCCCACGCTGCTGTCTTGACCTGGAATCTCTAACAATTAATTATCTGACCCTTGAATCCCACCGAGGAATTCCGAAGGCCCATAGAGACCTCCATTTGGACAGGATTGTGACCTGCTAGGGCTTTGCTTTTTGGTTTTTGCCTTATGTGGCCTCCTACAATCTTCTGGATTTCACTTTAGGTGATTCAGTATGTCCTCACCACTCCTCCTACGCAGACCCATTTGGTCCCTACACACACACATCGGCTGCCTCTTGGAAACTCACTCCTTCCTGTTGGTGATACAGGGGTGAATTGAATGAGCCTCCACTGGTTTGAAAAATGAGAGTTCTCAGCAAACCAAAACGCAGCCTAACTCTTGTCTCTACTATTTACATCTGCTATGGCATGATTCCCACTTTAGAGGTTAGATCATGAGGCTCAGACAGATTAAGGAAGCAAGTTCCCATAGCCTCTTTGGAAGTAACCTTGGCCTGGGAAACCAGATGTAGCCAGAGCATAAGGACTGTTAATAGTGTCCTGGACACTGAAAGCAGGGACTCGAACAGATATCTGTACACCCGTGTTCATAGCAGCACTATTCACAAGAGCCAAAAAGTTGGAAACAACTCAAATGTTCATTAATGGATCAACAGATAAACAAAATGTGATCTATCCACACAATGAAATATTATTCAGCCTTAAAAAAGGAATGAAATTCTGACACATGCTATAATATGCATGAACCTTGAAAACATGCTGAGTGAAATAAGCTAAACACAAAAGGACAAATATTGCATGATTCTACCTACATGAGGTGCCTAGAATAGTCAAATGCATAGAGACAGAAAGTAGAATCGTGGTTGCTGAGGGGAGAGGGGAACGAGGAGTTAGTGTTTAATGGGGACAGAGTTTCAGTCTGGGAAGATGAACAATTTCTGGAGGTGGATGGTGGTGATGGTCACACAACAATGCGAATGTACTTAATGCCACTGAAGTGTGCACTTAAATTGGTTAAGATGGTAAATTGTATGTTATGTATATTTTACCACAATTTGAAAAGATGTCCTGGGTGTTCACTCCAAGGAGCACCATTTTGTCCGCTCGTTAAAAGCATTTCCACCCCCACCCTCTTGCCCTACTCACCTTCTCCCCTTTCATCGGCAGCCCCTGCCAGCTGGCCTTAACCTTCATTATCAGCCACCTGTGCTGATAAAGCTCCGTTTGCTGCCTCTGGAGAATCCTTCGTGGACACGTGACTCTGCCCACGGGAGAGGCTGCTGACTCCTTATCTCTGAGATGGCTTTGAAGGCCCTCGCTGGCGGGCGTGGGGATTTCTCTTACTCCTGTGTGGCGCGGGGCTGCCGGGCAGAGGCCTTGCGTTTGACAAGCCAAACCCTGCGATGCCACACACCCTGCCTTCCAGCCCGGCCATTGTTGATGACCACATTTATTTTCTGCAGCAGGTTGGGCATCCCCTCCTTGGCACAGTCGGCATGTGCAGGGCCCTCCCCGTGCTGTCTGGGTGAGTCTGGGAAGGCAGACACGGACGAAGGCAAGGCGGGGCCTTGGTGCTCCATCGCCTCCATGTACAGAGCGGAGAGCTGAGGCCGGCAGTCCTAAGATGTTTGCACAGGCACAGGGGGTTTGGTCAGAGGGGACCCCACCGCAGGTCCCCTAACTTCCAGGATAGGGGCTCCATTTGCAGTTCACAACCGTGACCCTGAACCTGGCGCTGGCCATGCTATGTGCAGTTGGGGCTATCCTTGAGCAGCTGGCTCTTTGAAACACTCAGGGAGGCGAAAAGTGTCTTTTTCCTCCTGCACAACTAGCTCCTATTTAGTTTTATTTCTACTTTTTGGTATGTTCAAACTTTCTTCAAATAGGGCATAGCTAGGGCTCATAATTAAATACCCTGATCCTCTGACTATTCCACATAGCATCTCTCAGACAAAGACCAAAGCTTTTCCACCAACATTAAACAGGATAATAAATACAGGTTACAGGAGGTTGCAAGGATGGTACAGAGAGGTTCGGTGTAGCCTTCCCCCGGTCTCTCCCAGTGGTGACATCTTACATGATACAGTATAACATCAAAACCAGGCATTTGACATTTGTCCAGAGTGTGTCATTTTAGCACGTGTAGGTCATGTAACCATCACAGCAATCAAGACAGAGAACTGTTCCATAACCACAAAAATCTCTCTGTGGGCATATCCACTCCTCACCCACCATCCCTAACCCCTGGCAACCACTAATCTGATCTCCATTTCTATAATTTTGTCAGTTTAAAGACATTCTCTACATGGGATCATAGAGTATGTGATATTTTGAGATGGTTTTTTTTTCACTCATAAAGCCCTTAAGATCCATCCAAGTTGCACGTATCAATAATTCCTTTTTATTGCTGAATAATATTCTGTGATACCACAGTTTGGGGGGCTAGGTTTTAGCTATTACAAACAGAGCTGCTATGAATGTTGTGTACAGGTTTTTGCATGTTTTCATTCTCTGGGACAAGTGATCAGGAGTGCAGTCATGTGTCATTTAACAAGTCAATGTTTAATCTTTAAAGAAACCGCCAAACTGTTTTTCAGAGTGACTGTGAGATTTTGTATTCCCATCAGCAGTGGATGAGTGACCCAATTTATCCACATCCTTGCCTGCATTTTGTATTGTCACTATTCTTCACTTTAGCTATTCTAATAGGTATGTAGGGGTACCTAAAAAAACTAAGACACAGTTGTTTTCCTTATCAAGGCTAAGATAATTTCCAGTGTGCATTTTTAAAACCACAGAGTAGAGATGGCTAGAGCCATTAATAAATGCTAACACCGAGAAATAAATCAGGGGAAGGGGCTATAAAGTGTTGAGGGGAAGGGGGTTTCTAGCAGAGTGGCCAGGGGAGGCCTCATTCAGAGGAGGATTTTTGAATAAAGAACAGAAGGAAGTGAGGGAACCAGCATTTCAGACCAAAGGAACAACAGGTGCAAAGGCCTGAAGTGGGAGTGTGCTTGGTGGGGTCAAAGAACTTGCAGGATGGCCAGTAGGAGGGGAGACCAGAGGGGTGGGGTGCAGCATGATCATGCCCTGAGCAAACCAGAAAGCCTCCGGTGACTGAGAGCAGAGGTGGGTGTCTGGAACATTTTTAAATGGTCAGTCTGCTGCTGCATTATGAACAGACTGAAGAGAGACAGGGGCAGGAGAGGGGAGAGCAAAGTGAAGGCTTGTTCAATAACACATACTAGAGAGGGTGCTTGGCCCTGCTGGGGACAGTGGGAACAATCATAAGTGGTCAAATTCTGGATACATTTTTGAGATGGAGCCAACGGGATTTGCTGACACTGGATGTGGGGTAACATCAAGGGCTGGCTGACGGACAGCCATATGAGCAGCTGGGGCTGGCACATGCCAAGTCACGATGCCTCTTAAATTCCTCAGGGAGACATGCAACCAACTGTTGATACATGTGAATGGAGTTTGGAAGACAGATCCAGGCTGGGGGTATTAGCTTGAGAATCATTGCTGGTGTCCTTTGGAGCCATGATCCTGATGCGTGGAGTGACTATAGGTGGAATGTGGCTTCACATGGGGGCATTTGAAGGACTGGGCCTTTTGGAGAGTCTCATTCCATATGATGCTGGAGCCTTTCTTGGTGGATGTGGGGTCCTTAAACTCCCTGTTACCGTGGAGGCAACCCCACAGGGCTTTGCTCAGGGATCAACTTCTCCTAGGAACAGAACTTCTGTCTTGTATGCACCCCTTTGTACCTTCTAGTGTTTCCTTTGCCCAAGCCCCTGCCCACCCTCTGCTGGCAGGTTTGTGTGGTTGGGTGGCCTGGCTGGTACCCATGCAGCTCCCAGCGCCACAGTACCGCATTCCACGAACGCTGATCAAAGATGATGCAGGGCACTTAAAAAACCTCTCAGGGATTGCTTACGTGCTCAGAGGAGCCTCCTCTTTGTCTATTTCTGTACACACTTGTTCACCCCCTTGCTGTCTTTCCCAAGTTCAAATAAGAGAATTTTGTTTGAGAACCACTTCGTCCAATTCTGTTTGGGAATTTTCATGTTGTGAGAAATGAAACTTCATGTTAAAAAGATTGAGTGTATATTGAGATGCTAAATGTGGGAACAGAACACCCCGCATGGAATAAAAAGGCAACACACTATGAGTTTTGGTTGCCAAGGCCTCCAGGACCATAGCATAAGTAGTGGCATTAATAGAATTAGCTTTCCTGCCAGCTGCATCAGACCCAGGTGAGGTCTTCCAGAATATATGAGCTGGGTTTTCGTGTAGTTAAGATTTCGCATATTGTGGCTCAGATGAGATTTATACCCACTGCCCTTGCTGGCCCGCGTCTAGCACTCACTCAGTGAAGGACTTTTGACAAAGCCTCAAACCTCCCAGCCTCGGGCGGGAGGAGGCGGCAGCCAGAGCACGTGCTCTCTGAGGGACGGTCCAGCTTAGTGTGGAAGCCCTGATGCCTGGTCAGTGGGCTTGACTAGCCCTTAGGCTCAAGCTGAACTAATGCAGATGCAGCTTCCCCTGGGCAGCTGGCCTGGCAAGCCGGCCCACCAGTGCCTCCCTTCGACCATTCTACTGCCCTCCCTCCTCTGAGAAAGGCCCAAGTGAGCAGCAAGTCAGTACAGGTATCCGGGAAAATACTCCCAATTGGTGGGGCAGGATCAATGCTCTTTCAAGGACAGGAGGAAGAGGGGTCCTCAGGTTTTGCTTTACTTCTCTTCACTTGCGCACCTCCCCTGGGCGGCGGGGGTGGGGGGGTCTCCCTTGCACATCACACTCCAGTTATGCAGCAGGGCCTGGACTGGAGGAACTGGGTTCTGAATGGGCTCTTCCTCCAGAATGGCCAGGTGCCTGGCAATACACCAGCTGTAGATGCTAGGAGGATGCAGGCAGATGTGAGGGGTGGAGAGCTAGAGGTAGCTGGCTGCCTTCCAGACCACTGTAGTCAACTGTGTGAAATGTTTTAAAAAGTGAAAACTGGCTTAGAAACGTAGAGCACTTTGCACTCCCAGGAAACTATGGCAGCTGTGTGTGTGTTTAGGGTGTGTGTGTGTGTGTGTGTGTGTGTGTGTGTGTGTTTAGGGTGTGTGCGTATAATGGGTGCAGGAGGAAACTAATCCCTGGCAATGACAGTCCCCTCCCACTTGGCATTTGTCTTTTCCATGATCCTCAGAACAATCGGAAGAGGAAGCATTACCCCAATACCATGATGGAGAAGACCGAAGATCAGAGCAGTTAAAGGATGGGCTGGTGAACTGTTGGAGCCAAGGGTCTGTCCCAGGTCCTGAGCTGGGCTCTTTCTACTCGGCAGACCTGCCCATCATGGGCTGTGACATGGGGACCTGGGAGAAGAGGTAGAAGACAGATATTTTATTGGCTGTCAAAAAGTGTTCTGATACGTGCAGAGGGTGACCAGCCGTAGCACACGAGGTTTAGGAACCTGGGTGGAGAGAAAAGCAGGGTTCTCAGAGAGCATCTCCAAAGCGAGGAGATGGGCAGTGTGGCAAGGAGGCGCACACAGCATCCCCAGGCCACTGTTCTCAGGCTGAGCAGTCCAGAAAAATGACGTGTGTAATCTCATCCTTATCATTTGCAAAGTGGGCACAGTCACTGCTTATCTCCTCGGAATGTGGCAAGGGATACTGAATTGAAATGACCACAAAGCATTGAGTCAAGGTTATAAAGTGCTATGTAGAACAAATACAGAAATAAATACAGACGTGCATGTCCTTTTCCTAGGAAGTTTATTTTTACGAACTAAGAAAAGACTTCCAGTCTCAATGAAGACTTCTGCACACTGGGCCATCTAAAGCACACTATGTGCTGTCAAGTTCACTTACAAACTTCTCCAAGGTTTGCAGACTGAAGAGGTTAGCTGAAACCTGCTTGGTAACTGCAATAGATTTTCAGTTAAATGTCCCAATAGAATATATTGCATTTTTTTCATTTATGTGGAAATTTTGCCCACATTTTAATTCCCTTTGACCTATGGGCCATTTTAGCCCTTCTGGTTTTAATTCCATCTGTCTCTGATTAATCCCTTGGTGTTCTTCACCTTTTCTGCTGTCACTGGCAGAATATGCTGCGAAGTGCAAATGCCTTTTGGTATGTTTACTAATTTAACTGATTCCAAATGTAGAGGAGAAATACCTTCTGGAGTTTAGATCTGCAATTTTCACCTATCAGAATTTCACAAGTATTTTCTCTCTGTCGTCAGTGAAGGCTTTGAGAAATTGCTTTGGCATTTTAGTTTTTGAAATTAGATGTTTCTCCCTATTTTTTTAGGTTTCTATAAACAGGAACTATATCTTGTTCACAAACAATACCAGTCGTATGTTTAATCAATAGTCCCTGTGTTTCTGCCTTATCAACACGTGAGGATTTTAGCTAATATCTGTGCCTCATAATCTGGCATTGCTAGAAGCAGCAAGCACCAAGCCTCTGGCTTCCTTGTAACCTGAGTCAAGTCCGTTCCCCGCACCCGCCCCCCCCACCCCCAACATGGATCGGAGGGAGTATAGGCTAAAGGCTAAGGGTGTGAAGAGCCGGTGTGAGCTTGAGCTCTGATACCAAGTCTGTATTTGATTCTGGGCAATATTTCAAGGCTTTGCATCTATAAAATTGAATGAAACGATGTGAAAACAGAAAGGGAAAAAGGAGGATTTACACATGTATTTGTACACATACATGGTTTTGAGAACTCAAAATCAAGATGTATGTGTGGTTTTGTGTGGATGGTGATGTAGGAGAGAAACCAACCTTTAAAATTCTTTGAATTTGCCAGAAAACTGTGTTTCTCTTTGTGTCTCTTCATTTCTCTGTGTCCGCCTCCTTCTCTGCCTCCTTCCTCCCCTCTTCCCTCCGTTCCTTCCTCCATCTTCCTCTCTCATTCATACACACACACACACACGCACACACACACGCACACACACAAGCACACACGCACACAGCTTTGGAGTACTGATACCAGAAGTTAAATTATTCATTGCATTAGAGGTTAAATTTGTTATTTTTTTAAATACTATATTTTTAAATTTTTATTTTCTATTAGAGTATAGTTGATTTAGAGTGTTGTCTTAGTTTCAGTTGTACAGCAAAGTGATTCAGTTATACATATACATATATCTAATCTTTTTCAGATTTTTTTCCCATTTAGGTTATTACAGAATTTTGAGTATAGTTCCCTGTGCTATACAGGAGGTCCTTGTTGATTATCTATTTTATATATAGTAGTGTGATTATGTTAATCCCAAACTCCTAATTTATCCCTCCCCCCCCACCCTTCCCATTTGGTAACCATAAGTTTGTTTCCTAAGTCTGTGAGTTTGTTTCTGTTTTGTAAATAAGTTCATTTGTATCATTTTTTTAGATTCTACATATAAGTGATATCATATGATATTTGTATTTCTCTGTCTGACTTACTTCACTTAGTATGATGATCTCTAGGTCCATCCATGTTGCTGCAAATGGCATTATTTCATTCTTTTTTATGGCTGAGTAATATTCCATTGTATATATGTACCACATCTTCTTTATCCATTTATCTGTCAGTGGACATTTAGGTTGCTTCCATGTCTTGGCTGTTGTAAATAGTGCTGCAGTGAACATTGGGGTGCATGTATCAGAGCAGAAATAAATGAAATAGAGATGAAGAAAACAATAGAAAAGATCAATGAAACTAAAAGCTGGTTCTTTGAAAAGATAAACAAAACTGATAAACCTCTAGCCAGACCCATCAAGAAAAAAAGGGAGAGGGCTCAAATGAGTAAAATTAGAAATGAAAAAGGAGAAGTTACAAATGGCACCACAGAAATACAAAGCATCATAAGAGACTACTACAAGCAACTATATACCAATAAAATGGACAACATAGAAGAAACGGACAAATTCTTAGAAAGGTACAATCTCCCAAAGCTGAACCGGAAGAAATAGAAAATATAAATAGACCAATCACAAGTACTGAAATTGAATCTGTGATGAAATAACTCCCAACAAACAAAAGTCCAGATCAGATGGCTTCACAGGCGAATTCTATCAAACATTTAGAGAAGAGCTAACACTTATCCTTCTGAAACTATTCCAAAAAATTGCAGAGGAAGGAACACTCTCAAATTCATTCTATGAGGCCACCATCACCCTGATACCAAAACCAGACAAAGATACCACAAAAATTTGTTATTGTTGACAGGCGTTTTAGGGAATTTGAAATAACGTTTGTTTAATTTATGTAATATACTTAACAGGGAATTCATGTGAGTATGATGTATCACAGTTACATCAATATTACATATGTCTATCAATGACTAAGAATTTCTAGCCATTAAATAATTTTCATAACTTATTTCTCAAGCAATTTTACTACTATTCATTACAGTTTATTTCTGAAAGCAAAATTTCAAGTCCCTTGTCATAGCCATGCGTCATGATATTAATAAAACAGCAGTATATATCCCATGGATGGCCCTTTTTTGACCTTTTATTTTGTTGTAGTGGTGGTTGTTGATGTACAATTTACAATCAAAATGGATATATCTAAAGTTTTCAGTGCAATGAAGTTCAACAGTTGTTTGTATATCCACGTAACCACCACTTAAAATATGATAGAGAACATCTCTATTGCCCTGTTTCTCTCATGCCCCTTTCCAATTTATTTATAGGCAGCCACTTTCTGATTTCAAACTCCATAGATTTGTTTTACCCATTATATGGTTTCTAATACATGGAATTATGCAATATGTACTATATTGTAGTTTGACTTACTCAGCATCATGTTTCAGTTATCCATCCATGTTGCTGCTGCCTGTATCAGTAGTTCGTGCATATTTGTGAATATAAATGCACACACACACACACACACACACACCATATTGTCTTTCAGTTCATGAGCATGAGCATGATGTGCTTCTCCATTCTCTTAGGTCTTCTTTTATTTCCCTAAACAATGATTTTTAGTTTTCAGTGTAGAGATCTTACACATATTAGATTTATTAATACCTATTTGATGGTTTAAAATAATGTTTGTATTTCATTTTAAAAATTGTTTGCTGATGGTATATAGAAATATAGATATTTTTGTGCATTGGCCCTGAATCTTGTGACTTCATGGAATTTACTTACAGATTCCAGAAGTTTCCTTTTTTTGGTAGATTCCATAAGGCTTTCGATGTACACAATTGCCATCTGTAAATAATGACAGTTTACATCTTCCTTTCTAATCTTTGTGTCTCTCATTTCCTTTTCTTGCTCTTGCTAGGACTTCCAGTGTAATAATGTTGGATAGGAGTTAAGAGTGGAAATTCTCATCTTCTTTCTTATCCTAGGGAGACAGTATTCAATTTTTCATCCTAAGTGTGATGGTAGGTGGAGGTTTTTCATCCATGCTTTTTATTTGATTGAAAGACTTCCTTTTAATTCCTAGTTTGTGGAGATATTTTATCATAAGTGGGCATTGGCTGTGTATATATTTTAAATGATTCCCTCTCATTTCTTGTAAGGGATGGTCTCAGCTTCCATTGTACCAAGTGTCTATCTCATTCATGCAGATTTGCCTCTGATTGAGTCCCTCATCTTCCTACTTTCACTGATGTTAGCAGAGACTAAAAAAATCCCAAGTTTTTTGGACATAAACAACTGTTAAGCTAAACTTTGCACACCCTGTTTGTATAGTTATTTTTTAACAATAGATATCAGACTTTACACTGCTTATTGTACAACTTGGTGTTAATCATCTACAAATTCTTTCACTCCATACAGCTTTCATCCTTTCACCAGGATATAACTGAAATTTAATAAAATATTATATGATAGTGTTTTACATTATCTGAACCAAAATCCAATAATCAGGTTTAAAGTAAAGGAAATTAGTTCATTCTAGCTTATTGTCCAGGTTCATTCACTTTTCTAAGTGTTAACAGGTAATATGTATATTAGAATCTTATGATAGAATCCATTTTATGGTTTATCCATTTTTACTTTTGAAATGTATTTGAAAACCAAAGTTAAATAAAAACCCTGTGATTTTAAATTTGTAAGAAATACCAATAAGAACTTATGACATATTTTTTTTTTTTCTCTTGAAAGAAGAAACATTTTCTAGCTCTGTCCACTGAAAACACCTAAAAGCAATGACAACCCTATCACAATTAGTACCCATAGGATCCAGCTTGTGGGCCTTAAACACAATTTTCCACTAAAGCAATTCAAGGCTTCTTGCAGAAATTGCTGGTTCCAAGTTTGGAACAGAAAATGTAAAAGATGAACTTTTATGTGCTTTCAAGTTGAAGGACTCCTACTGGTCTGAGATGGGATGATTTGAGCACAAATGTAATAATGCTGAAATGGATTGAAATCCAATATTTATGTTTAAAATGTTTATGAGTTCTAATACATATTTTTAAAAGAACAAAATGCTCATTGGTAAAGTTTCAATATTGCTAGATTACTAATTCTTAAAATTTATAATTAAAGGAAAAGAATAAAACATTTACCCTCCATCTCCTATATAAATTATAACAAATAATTGCTTCTTTATAGATGATTCTGGTTAATGTAAATAGAAGAAATGATAGAAACAGAAAATTATGACTTTGTAACCCCTAATGGATGATAGATTTGGACAGTGATTATCCATGGCTGCCAAAACCTTTAAGTGAGATTTTGATGAGGAATGTTATAATAAAGGGATAAGGGTAACAACATCTGACCTACTGATCAATTGCAACATCCAAAAAGAAAGGCAATCAGATGTTTAATGTCTCCTGATGTGATATAATAAGAGGTACACATGAAATATCCTTTCCAAACAACTTGAACTGGTACATGATTAAGTCTTTGATCTAGCTACCATTTGTAGGAAGTCACAGGATAGAATAATGTGTTGAATGACACCACTAGGATGTCAAATCTGGACTGTGGGAAAACTTACAGGACAATTGACCTGCTTTCTTTAATAAATAAACAGTAAGAAAAAAAAGAAGTGAAGTAAAATATAAGGAGGGGGGAAGGAAGTGAGACTAAAAGGATACATTGAGCAATGCAGTGTGTGATATTCTTTGGATACTAACTCACATAAGTCAACTGTCAAAAGACACTTTTTGGAGACAATCCGAGAAATTTAAACATTTGATGATATGAAGGAATTATTGATAATTTTGTTAAGTAAGATAAAGACACTGCAATTATTTATTGTGTCCTTACCTGTTAAAGGTTAAAAACAGAAGTAGTTTTTGATAAAATATGATATCTTGGATTTGCTTGAGAATATTCCAGTATGTAACAGAGGTAGTAAACAAAATGTGTGGGAGGCATATAGGGTGGACATATCATTTATCATAAAAGCTAGAACACTTGAGGGTAAAGTGGGTACTATTAATAATTGTTCAGGGAAAAAGAAGCATAAGCAGGCTCTGGCCCTGCGTGCATGTCTGCTCAGGGCCCTGGAATGCACAACTCTGGTCTGCACGCTTACATGCAAGTTCTCATGGGGAAGTTCAAAAGATAGTGCTCCCACAGAGTATCATTGTGCGTCAGCAGGTGTGAGCTGCCCAGGTGTGGCAAGGTGGTGTCTGACAGAGAAGAGGCTGTGTATGGCTTATAGGCTGCTCTGGGCTTGGTCTCTCTTCCTCCCTGCTTAGCTGAAATAGAGATACTCCCTGTCTTAGTGAGGAGGCCTAGTTAAGGAGGCCAAACCAATAGCAATGACTTGATGTTCACCTCAGGCTAATGGGAAACTAATCTTGGCTACTAGCCCTTCACTGCAAATAATATCTCTTAGAACCCTAGGATAGCAGCTGAGGAAAGCTGCTGCCTAGTCTCGTTGAAGAGGTAGGAAGGGCAGGGAAGCACTGAAATGTCTATGATATGAGGTACCTCAAAGTAGCCAGGAACTATCTCATTCATTCACTTTGTATTTATTTCACAAATATTTATTGAGCCTTCACTACATGCCAGATTCTACACTAGGCTGTGAGAACCAAGATAAGAGACTCAGTTCGTGTTTTCAAAGAGCTTGTGGTCTAATGGGGCAGATGGGCAAATGCAGACTAGTTCTTGCCAGGAACATAAACTCGGAAATATATATTTCATTAGTTCATCCACACAACTATGAAAGGTGAGCATCATTTTAGACACAGGAGAAATGATATTGGACCAGATGCTCACCTCCTTTCTCCTCAGGAAGATCAGCATCAGGCTTGAGTGGCCAGGAAGGGCTTCACACAGGTAAACAAATGCTGGGCAGAGTCTTGGAGAATAAGGAGGAGATAACCTGAGGGAGGGAATAAGGACTAAGTGTTCCAAGTGGAGAGAACAGCAGAGGCCAAGGGACAGAGGCGAGGAAAGCCAATGCAAATGTCAGAGGAGGAAAAGCTAAATTCTCACCCTTGGGTGGAGTCCATCCTTTCAACTAATAGCCAGATGTGTTAATTAGTTGCTTTATGAGCTGATTAGCCATGACATCAATTTCTGTCATTAAGTTGAGTACAGGCTCAGCTTCCATCCCTGCTAAAACTCACATCCAACACTTGGCGCTCCCACAGTCTGGGAAAGGAGTCAGGAAGAATAAAACATGCCCAGGCAGTGCTGGACTTTCCATCATGTTGGCCCAAGCCCTTCAGCTGGCATTATGTCCAGGAATTTTCTCCAGGCTCTTGCTGGACATCAGGGAAATCTAAACATCTTTATTAGAAAAGTATTCTAACTA
Organism: Balaenoptera ricei; assembly: GCF_028023285.1. Taxonomy (NCBI): domain Eukaryota; kingdom Metazoa; phylum Chordata; class Mammalia; order Artiodactyla; family Balaenopteridae; genus Balaenoptera; species Balaenoptera ricei. The sequence goes on from NC_082654.1 coordinate 46,574,899, forward strand.
ATGAATAGGAATTATTGCCAATAGCACAGTCTTAGATACCAAAACTCATCCAAAATTATCAAGGGACTCCCTATATGGGTTTCCAGTTTTATTTTATTTTTTAAGGTTATACTCCATTTATAGTTATTATAAAATATTGGCTATATTCCCCGTATTGTACAATATATCCTTGTAGCTTATTTTATACCTAATAGTTCATACCTCTTACTCCCCTACCCCTATATTTCCTGTCCCCCTTCTCTCTCCCCACTGGTAACCAATAATTTGTTCTCTATATCTGTGAGTCTGCTTCTTTTTGTTATATTCACTAGTTTGTTGTATTTTTTAGATTCCACATAAAAGAAATATCATACATACTTGTCTTTTTCTGTCTGACTTATTTTACTTAATGGAATACTACTCAGCCATAAAAAAGAATGAAATTTTGTCATTTGCAACAACATGGATGAACTTGGTAGAATTAGTGGATTTCCCGTTTTAAAAACATTGTTTAAGGCATAGCTATTAAAGTTTGGAGTGGGGTAGAAGTGGGTGCGCTTGGGTTTTATAGGTAACTCTGTAGGTCACTAGGGGTGACAGACACTAAGTAAATGATCCCAGTAGAATCTATCACTATCACCACATTACTTATCCTATGACTTGTTTTTCTATCATTTGTTCCCCAAGCTTCCACCTGTGGGCTCTCTGCCACGTTTGAAATGGTAGAACACGTCAGCCTATGGCAAGAACTTAGGAAGAGAATATATAACTGTTTGCATGAATTTATATATTCAGGTCCAAGTTTTTATATCTTGAAAGTGTAGAAAAAACCACAGGCATGATCTTAGAGCAAAGTCTTGTCTGTTATCACTGAGGAATCATAAAGAATGGGACAGTTTCCATTTTCTGCTCTGACATGTAAAAACCTCATCAATACCATTCTCATGACAAGCAAAAAGCAGAAGAAACAAAACCAACATCTTTTCTTAGATCCTTCAGAAAATTGAGGTCACAGGGCAAAATGATGCCTCCAAAATTGGAGAAAGAGTGGAATACAGAGAATAACTTGAAGTAGAAGCTGCTAGAGTCAGGAACAGGGATCCTGTATAATAACAGTAGGATTACAGCTAAAATAATTTAAGAAGGAGTTTCTAGGGAAAACCAAAGATAACAGGAAGGACAATGGAAGAAATTGAAGCCTTAGACATCTATAGCTATAGCAAAGGGTAAACACAGCACAACTCTAATCAGATGAAAATAAACCCTCACATTAAAGACCTATTGACCTCAATTTCTATTATCCAATGTATATTGCCTGGCTTTCAATAAAAATTACAAGGCATGCTGAAGGAAGGAAAGAACACAGTATGAAGAATCAACAGAAGAAGCAACAGAACCAGACTCAAGTATGACACAGATTTTGGAATTATCAGAGCAGGAACTTAAAATAACAATGATTAATATGCTAACGGCTCTCAAGGAAGAACTGGACAACATGCAAGAACAAGTGGGTAATGTAATCAGAGGGATAGAAACTCTAAGAAAGAATTCATAGGAAATTCTAGAAGTCAAATATACTCTGGCAGAAAGAAGAGTTCCTTTGATAGGCTCACCAGTAGACTGGACATGGTTGAGGAAAGAATCAGTGAGCTTGAGATATTTCAACAGAAATTTCCCAAACTGAAATGCAAAGGGAAAAAAGAATAATAATTAAAGAGGAAAAGAACATCCAAGAACTGGGAGACAATTACAACAGGTGCAGCATATGCATAATGGGAATACCAGAAGAAAGTGAAGGAAATATTTGAAGTAATAATGGCTGAGAATTTTCCAAAATTAATGACAGACTCCAAACCACAGATCCAGGAAATTAGAAAACATCAAGCAGGATAATTACCAAAAATTTTACAGCTAGGCATATTGTATTCAAACTGCAGAAAACCAAAGACAAAGAGAAAATCTTGAAAAAAGCCAGAAGAAAAAATACATTACCTATAGGGGAGCAAAGATAAGAATTACGTTAGACCTCTTTTCAGAAATTATTCTTGTTTTTATTCAGAATGAAATATTTAAGTGTTAAGAAATTCTGCTTAGAATTCTGTAACCAGCAAAATTATCATTCAATAGTGAAGTAAAGACTTTTTCAAACAAACACAAATTGAAGGAATTTGTCCCTAGTAGACTTGCCTTGCATTAATGCTAAAAGAAGTTTTTCAGAGAGGAGGACAATGATATAGAAACTCAGATCTACATAAAGAAAGGAAGATCATTGGAGAAGGAATAAGTGAAGGTAAAATAAAAACTTTTATTTTTTAAATTTTTAGTTCTAATAAATAACTGCTCAAAATATTCAAAACAGCAATGTGTTGGGTGATTATAGCTTATAAAATATAATGAATAGAGAACAGAAACAAATAGGGTAGATAGTAATCCAACTATATCATTTTATTTTATTATTTTATTTTATTTATGTATTTTGGCCATGCCACATGGCATGTGGGATCTTAGTTCCCTTACCAGGGATCGAACCTACCCCCCCTGCATTGGAAGCACGGAGTCTTAACCACTGGACCGCCAGGGAAATCCCCCCAGCCATATCATTTTAAACATCAGTGATCTAAATATACCACTTAGAAGACAGCAACTGACAGAATGGATTTTTAAAAAAGACCAAGCTCTATGTTGTCTATAAGAAACCCACTTTAAAAACAGACACAGATAGATTAAAGGGATAGATAAAGATATACTTTGCTAACAAAAACCAAAAGAAAGTTGGAGCAGCTGTATTAATTTCAGGCAAAGGTGACTTCAAAATAAGGAAAATCATCAGGGATGAAGAGGGACATTAACATAACGACAAAGGGCCAATTCTCCAAGAAGACACAATACTTAATATGTGCACCTTACAACAGAATGTCAAAATATATGAGAAAAAAGCTGGTATAACTGCAAGGAAAAATAGATGAATCCACTAGTATAGTGGAGAATTCAACACCTCTTTATCAGTATTGACAGATCCAGTAGGCAGAAAATCAGTAAGAACATAGTTTAATTAGACCACACCATCTGGATCTAATTGACATCTATGGATTACTTCATCTAACAACAGCAAAACACACATTCCTCTCAAGCTCGTTAGAAACATTCACCAAGATAGGCCACATTCTGGGCTATAAAACACATTGAACAAATTTAAAGGAATAGAAATCATACAAAGTATGCTCTCAGACGACAATAAAATTAACTAGAAAACAAAAACAGAAAGATAGCTGGAAAATCCCAAAATATTTGGAGATTTGACAAAATACTTTAAAATAACATGTGAGTCAGAGAAGAAATCTCAAGAGACATTTAAAATATTTTGATTAAATGAAAATAAAAACATAACTTAAAATATGTGCGATGCAGCAAAAGGAGTGCATAGAGGGAAATTTATAGTATTGAATGTGTATACTAGAAAAGAAAGATCTAAAATCAATAATCTAAGCTTCTACCATAGGAAACTAGAAAAAGAAGAGCAATATAAACCTAAAGCAAGCAGAAAAGAAATAAAAATTAGAACGGAAATCAATGAAATTGGCAACAGAAACAATTGATAAAATCAACAAAATCTAATTCTTTGAAAAAAATCAGTAAAATTGATAAACTTCTAGCCAGGCTAACCAAGAAAAAAAGTGAGAGACACAGAATCCTAGGATGAGAAATGAAAGACGGGCAATCACTACTAACCCCATGGACATAAAAGGGATAAAAAGGGAATAAAAAGGGAATATTATGAACAACTATATGTCCACAAATTTGATAGCTTAGATGAAATGGATCAATTCCATAAAAGAATGCAGAAGACAAGAAATAGGGAAATGGTCTGATATTTAAACAGGAAAAATCAATACACTCTAAAAACTGTAAGATACAAATATTGTCATTGATAAAATCTAAAAATCCTCAGAATACAATTAAACAAATTGTTATTTTTCAATTGTAATAAGAATGTGATAATTATAAGGGAGGAATATGGGTTCAGGAAGAGTAAATAATGTCAGAATAGCTCCAGTTATTTTTTAAATACACTGTAACTATGTGAGAAAAAAATGAGAACACCTTGGACTATATGTCTTAATTTTGAAAATGACAAAATCTCCTAGAAAATTTTAGAGAATAATATAATGAAGTATGTTCTTTTCAATACCACTTGTAAAAAATGTATAACTGGTTTAGCAACTCTGCCCTAACATTTTCTTTTACTGAGGTATAGTTGATTTACAGTATTATATGTTTCAGGTGTACAACATAGTGATTCAAAATTTTTATAGATTAAACTCCATTTAAAGTTATTATAAAATACTGGCTATATTCCCTGTGCTGTACAATATATCCTTGTAGCTTATTTATTTTATATATAGTAGTTTGTATCTCTTAATCCCCTATCCAATCTTGCCCCTTCCTTCTTCCCACTCGCCACTGGTAGCCACTAGTTTGTTTTCTATATCTGTGAGTCTGTTTCTATTTTGTTTTATTCGTTCATTTATTTTTTAGATTCCACAGGTAAGTGATAACATACAATGTTTGCTTTTCTCTGTGTCGACATAATACCCTCCATGTCCATCCATGTTGTTGAAAATGGGAAACTTTCATTCCTTTTTATGACTGAGTATCACCATTCATCTGTTGTTGGACACTTAAGTTGCTTCTATATCTTGGCAATTGTAAATACTGCTGCTGTGAACATTGGGATTCATGTATCTTTTCAAATTAGCGTTTTCATTTTCTTCTGATAAATGCCCAGGAGTGGAATTGCTGGATCATATAGTAGTTTTATTTTTAATTTTTTGAGGAACATCCATACTATTTTCCACAGTGGCTGCACAAATTTACATTCCCACCAATGGTGTGCAAGGGTTCCCTTTACTCCATTTCCTCACCAACATTTGCTATTCGTGGTCTTCTTGATGATAGCCATTCTGACAGGTGTGAAGTGATATCTCATTGTAGTTTTGATTTGCATTTCTCTGATGATTAGTGATCTTTGAGCACCTTTCATGTGCCTGTTGGCCATCTTTATGTCTTCTTTGGAAAAATGTCTATTCAGGTCTTCTACCCATTTTCTAACTGAGTTGTTTGTTTTTTTGATATTGAGCTGTAGGGGCTGTTTATATATTTTGGATATTAACCCCTTATCAGCCATATCATTTGCAAATATTTTTTCTCATTCAGTAGGTTGTCTTTCTGTTTAGTTGATGATTTCCTTTGCTGTGCAAAAGCTTTTAAGTTTAATTAGGTCCTAGTTGTTTATTTTTGCTTTTGTTTCCATTGCCTTAGCTCTGCCCTAACATTTTGATTAATAGCTTAATCTTAACACAGAGGAAGGGTTCAGGAAACAATCACAATACTGTGTTTTGACCCTCTCATTTAAAATTTTTATCAAGGACTGTAATGAAAACCTAGAAGGAATGTATATGGAGTTAAACATTAACAACAACAACAAAAAAGAATGAGAGGATCAGGATTCAAAATTACCTTATCAGGATTACATTTAACAGGAACAAATATAAAGACCCTATGTCAGGGGTCCCTAAGACCACCCTCAGGTTTGGTGATTTGCTAGGGAAACTCAGAGCACTCAGCATATTGTCGTACTCATGTCTATGACTTATTACAGTGAAAGGATACAAAACAAAATCAGCAAAGAGAAAAGGCACATGGAGCAAAGTCCAGAGGAAACCAGGTGCAAGATTCCAAGAGTCTTCTCTCAGTGGATTCACACAGGATGTGCTTAATTCTCCCAGCAATGAGCTGTGACAACACGTGTTAAACATCTACCAGGGAAACTCATTAGAGAATCAGTGCCCAGGGTTTTTATTATGGGTTAGCCATATAGGTGCCCTCTGTCTAACATGTCCCAAAATCCATGCTCCCAGGAGGAAAGCATGTATTCAGTATAAACTATATTGTCTACACAAACAGTTTAGGCATAGTGAGCCATTCTTATCAGGGGATGGCAGGAACTCTCCTAAAATCCAAGACTCCAGGTGCTGGTCAAGGGCTAACCCTGAAAGCAGGCCTTTTTAAAGATAGCAGTCTCAGACTTGCTATGTTAACTGTTTTAATGCATAGCTCTGCATTAAGATGAGCACCAAATTCTTTGTCCATACGTACAAGTGTGGAAGAAGTGATTGACAAAAGAAAGAGATCTGATGATCTCAGTTGACCTCAAGTGACGAGCTTGGAATGCGATGAAAAAAACTTGGTTTTGGAGTCAAAGATATCTGAGCTCAAATACTAATCAACCATCTATCAACTTTGAGATCTTTTTGAAGCTACTTAAACCAAGTTTCAGCTTCCTCATCTGTAAAATGGGATAGTAGTCATAGTAATTACTTCTGAGAATTATTATAAGGATTATAAATGATGTAGGAAATCTGGCACTCAATAAATGGTAGCTACTGATACTAAGCTTAATTTGAACCAAAACTGTGATATGACTGGAAAAAAATATCCCATTTTGGGGCTTACTCTCAGAGTTAGAAGCAGATTTTAATCAGTATTTGGAAACTATTTCCAGCATTTGAGCCATTAAATTATTTGATGGTATAAGATATACAAGGAGGGAGCCTCTAGTAGCTGGTAAAGTTCAGAAGATCATTGGAGTCTGTTGGATCTGTAAAGAATATTCTTGATCCAGAATGGAGATTATATCAAGAATCTTCAAAAGGTACTGGGAAAGTAGAACATGAAATATTTTAAAAGTATTAAAATTTGACTCAAACATTTAAAGCACTCTTTCAGAAAGAAGAGATTAAAATTTTAAATTACGGAGTTCTAATGGGTAGCAAGACAATTCTAAGACAATCCCTTAGAAATTACAGGAAGACTCAGAGTGGCTAAAATAAAGAATATTTTTCTTACAACTAGATTTGTCTGGAATTGGAATGGAAGACAACAGGAAGTGGTGAGTTCTCCATTCTGGGATGTGTTCAAAGGGAAACCAGGTGAAATACCTGGGAAGAACATTACAGAAGAGATTCCTGTATGAAGCGGAATGAGGTTACTATTCTTGAGGAATCCTTTTAGGTATGTTGTAGAGAAAATCAGTCATTTTTGCCTGTGTGGAATCCCTTTCTACTCTTTTTGGCATTAGCATCTCAATTTCTAACTCTTATTTCAAGTCTATGAAATTTACTGTCATAACTCAGTCCCTAGCGCTGGGGGAGCCAGGTGACTCAGACCTGGCCATCCAGAACACTGCCTCCTCCTGCTACAGTGATTGGCTCACGGTGGGCACATGGGCCAAGAAAGGCCAATGAGAAACCTCCAGGGGTTTAAGCTGAAGCCACTGGGGAGGAGATGCTCGTGGCCCAGTGGGATTCCTAAGAAGGTGATCTGTAGGTTAGACCTTCTGGGACCAAGTTTCCACCTGATAGAAGAACCTACTAAGAATGCAGCCAGCACAGAGGAAACAAAAGCTAGAATCAGAGACAGGAAATGAGAGAGACTGTCCTGATAACATCTTCTGAGGCCCAAGATCCAGCCATTCCTCCCAGTTTTATAAGCCAATAAAACTCCATTTTTTGCTTTAAGTGGTTTGAGTCAGTTTTCTGTTAAATGCAACCACATGGGCTTTAATAATATATATGTTCTCTCAGGTCGAACAGATAGAGATATTTCATGAAATGAAGTATATGTATAAACTCCTTCTCATTCCAAAGCATATAATGCCATTTAGAAATATAATAGGGTGAGCTAAAGTTGGTACTCAAAAATATATGCCAGAAAGTCTCCCACAGCTGTTAAAGCTGGGCTGTACATTTACTTTGAAGTTTCCCAGGAGCCAATCAAAACAGAAAAAGAGTGTTACTTGAAACAGCCAAAGAAGACCAGTTTCAGTGTTCATGTAATATAAACTGTGCTTGGGATAATATTTGTTTGTCCTATGGATCTTGGTGAGGAGATCACATCCTCATCAATCCCCGAGAACAAGAGCAATTAACAAATGCTGTTTGTGGCCCTTTATAGTACCCCTCACCATAAACTGGGCATTGCAGAAAAACAAAGGGAAATGTAAACCCATCTGTACAATGTCAAAGCAACTCTGTACATTTCAGTATCTAATCGCTGAGGAACAGTCAATGGCTCTGACAATCTGGCTTCTTAAAAGGGAAGAATTGATCAAACTTTATGCTATGCATTTTACTACAATTGAGTGGAAAAACCTAATGCAATATATACATATGATGGACTATTATTTAGTCCTAAAAAGGAAGGAAATTCTGACACATGCTACAACCTGACTGAAACTTGAGAATATTATGCTTAGTGAAATAAGCCAGTCACAGAAAGACAAATACTGCATAATTCCACTTATATGAGATATCCAGAGCAGTCAAATTGATAGAAACAGAAAGTAGAATGGTGTTTGCCAGGGGCTGGGGGAAGGAGAAATGGGGACTTGTTTAGTAGTACAGAGTTTTGGTTTTGCAAGAAAGAAAATTTTGGAAATTGGTTACACAACAGTGTAAACATACTTAACATCAGTGAACTGTACACTTAAAAACGGTTTAAGATGGGACTTCCCTGGTGGTCCAGTGGTAAAGAATCCACCTTGCAATGCAGGGGATGCAGGTTCGATCCCTGGTCAGGGAACTAAGATCCCACATGCCGTGGGACGACAAAACCCGTGTGACACAACTACTGAGCTCGCGCGCCTCAACTAGAGCCCACGTGCCGCAAAACACAGAGCCCACAACTACAGAGCCCACACGCCCTGGAGCCTGCACGCCACAACTAGAGAAGATAAAACCGGCACACCACAGCTAGAGAGAAGCCCGTGCGCCACAATGAAAGATCCCGCGTGCCGCAACTAAGACCCAACGCAGCCAAAAATAAATAAATAGTAAATAAATCTTAAAAAAAAAAAGGTTTAAGATGACAAATGTTACGCTATACATTTTACTACAATTTTTTAAAAATGTACAGTTTTCTCTCCAAGCCATACTTCTGTGGAGCTATGTCCATCCAGAGAGTCTTCTTTGTCTAATTTGCACAAAGGTGTCATAGAAGATAGCTGAGGCTCAGGGAACATGTCTCACAATAGTGTTTTGGACAAATGTTGAGGAACAGGTGGAGGTTATAGTAAGAAAAGATATAGAGCAAAATTAATGTGTGTCCCAAAGAAGATCAGATCCAAATGTTCAAAAACACAAATGGTGGTCTGACTTATCTTGAGAAAAATTATAATGTCTGAAAAGACTTTTTTCTGAAAAGAAGGCCATTCAGTCTTCACACAGAGGTAGAGCAGAAACACATTTGCACAATACTAAGAAAACAGTCCTGATATGCTTGAAACACAGGACAAACAGGACCAAGGCCTCCAAGTTCTGAGCCATAAAAGGCAGCCACAGTGATTCTGAAAATGGTCTAAGTATTTACAGTCACCCACCATGACCATAAAACTTTCCAATAATTTACCCAGAAAATGATTAATTTTAAGCAGTGCCATTTCTAATGAAACTTCCAAGATAAATTAGTTGCAAAAGTATACATTCAGGTAACTACAGAGTTGACCTACAGAGCACAAGTGTCAGATATGATCCAATTAAATGTTGGCAGGTGGCTGATTTGGAGGTTAGAAAAACATCTTAATTCATTCTTTTGGATTGAAATTAGATACAAGGTTTAGTGGACTGTTGTGGATCACCAAATTTATGATCATTTGTGAAAGAATAGTTACAGTTTATCTAAAAGGGCTTTAGGTAAATTTTAAAGAGAAGGCAATACAGAACACATCCCTCTCTTACCATATCATACAGTATTACCTCATTTGATAATATTCTTATAGAACACATTTGTTTCAGAGATATTGAAGGGCAGTTTTATGTGTAAGCATTAATGATTAGGGATTTGATATTAAATGCCTCAATGGAAAGACCTTATTGAAGGATGTTGATTTTCCCTAATTTTTTCATACATTTAGAACAGTCCCAATTGAATACACCACATGACTACTTTTTAAAAAGCTAGCGAAGAAAGGAAAACATAAATTCTACTAGATAAATTGTTATATGAGAAGAGTCATGGGGGAGAATTTTACTAACAGATGTGAAAGCATTATATGGTTCAGAGATCAACACAAGCATATTGATGGAGTTTAGTATGATGTTGAGTGAGAGGTAAAAGATGGGTTGGTTATTTAGAAACCAAGATTGACTGGATAACCTCTTGGGAAGAACAGAAATAGATAGTATTTCTGTTCAGAACTAGTAGACCCCTATCTCCTGCCAGATTTAATTCAAGTTGACTACAATTTTAAATATAAAACCTGAAAACATCATGTCCCCAAACAATACAGATGAGTCTTTATATAATCTTGACTAGGAGGTAGAATTTCTAAACATGACCCCAAAGGCAGAACCCTCAGAGGGAGAGCTTTGGAAGATTTTACACATAAAATATACAGATCAGCACACATTTTTTTCCAGATGCCCCAGGGACAGTCACAAAACAAACTATGATTAGGACACTGAGGATACCTCCATCAGTTGACAGGGGTGACAAATCATCAAAGCAGAAATCGTCAAAGTTCTGGGTGTACTCTGATGCTTTTGCAAATATGTTCCTATAAAAGGGTTTCATCTTCAAGGAATTCATGGAAAAGACTCTGACAAGTACAGGTTTCTGGCAACTGACTGTACTGCTGAACTGAATGAATAAGCATTTTCAGAACTCTAATGAAAAACTGATGAACTCATAAAAGTGCTAACAAAAGATCAAGATGAAAAAAAAATTAATTACATGGGACTGAGTGAACTGACGAGGATGATTATAATTTTTGTGACTTTCTGTTTGAATTAAAAAAAAAAAAATCCCACAAGGACTCAGAGGCAAAGAATATACAAATCAATTTTCACTGCAAAGTAAAGGAGCTGTTACAGTGGAGGATTACTGCACTGAATGTCTATATTATGACATAGTATGAGTGTGTTTCGTGTTTGGTAATTGCAATCATTGTTGCTTTTGTTGTGGTCATCCATTTACAATGCTTGGTGTCAGTCTATTTGTCTCTTGTAAAAATAAAATACAGTGTGTGTGTGTGAAAAAAAAAATATATGAACCTGGATTCCTCACTAAAAAAAAAAAAAAGACAATGATCCATATCCATTGACTTCAATACAGTTACGTATCTTTAGAAAAAGATTAAAAATACCCACTCCTATCTCCCCCATTCATCTCCAAAAAATCCCCAGAAAAAACTAATAAAAACCAAAGTAATCCTTACCATTTAGAAACTAAAACAACTTTATATCAAATTCTTGGTTTAAAGCAAAAATCAAAATCGAAATTGAAGAAGGATCAACAATTACAGCGTTACACAGCTAGATCTGTGGGCTGGAGCCTGCACATCACTGCCAGGGATATTTCACAACTTTCAAAGCTTTTAGTAAATCATAATACAAAATGGAAGGCAGGGCACATTTTTTTGTTTTTTCCTCTCCACGTAATTAATGAAACCCAAAAGAGAACAACAAATCCTTTAAAGTGAAGAGGATGGAATGGGTTTGGTTAGGGTGGGTCATCAGCTGATGTGGGATTTCAGAAAAATTTGAAACAATGGGAAGGAAATGGGAGAATCTAAGCATATGAAAAAGAAGAGGAAACCAAAAACCAGAATATGGTCACAGAAGGGGCTGCAGCCAAAGTGGGAACCCCTCGTCCTAACAAGTTCCCAGAGACCCCTAAGCTCTCAGCACCCTGACTGCCTATAGGGACCCATGGCACTTAGTTGCCCCCTCTCTCCAGCATACACAGTTTTAATTCCTCCTCTACCTTCTATCACAGAATGAAAAGCTGTCTAGCATTTACCCACTAGCCAACAAACCAAAAACCAAATCATGAGAGTTCTTTTGAACAAAATGCAAAGAAACCTGAAATATGAGAATATGGGTGTTGGCCACCTGGATCAAAGCCATCTTCATTAAGGATCCTCTCTGCATATACTACATCTCCTACCCCAGATGTCATTGCAGGGAATGAAGAGGTGGGAGGATATCTAAGAGACTCAGCCTTTCCCTCCACCCCATAAAGACTGTTTGAAGTAAAAGATCAGAATAAATTAGTTTGAACACATAGATGATTGCTTTCCTCAATTACCAGCAGTTGGGGCTCATGAAGGAGGCCAGTTCAGCTATAGATAAAAACAAGGAGTTGCAGTGAGAGTTAAAATGTGTGAGCCTGCTACATCTCAACCCATCTAACAAATCTTTTCCTCTCAACATCTGCACACAGGCTTCTGAGCACCCATCTGCAGAGACTGGTGCCCCTACTCATTTATTTATGGCTTTCAATCTCCGGCAAACACTCAAAAACTGTCTGGCTTGTCTTTTCTTTCTTCCCTCCAGCTGTATTGGAAGGTGTCCCTCTTCTTCCAATGAACCCATAGTTGCTGCCCTTGAACCCATGGTCACCACCCTTCCCATCCTATGATAACATCCCCTCTCATCTTCTCATTCTTTAAAATCATGACTTACATGGGAATAATAGCTTCTGCCCAATCTCCTATTAATGTCCCTTTGTCCACATCCAAACCTGTGCAATTTTCATGGGGTCAGGAGCTGCTCTGAGGCCCTGTTGCTCTCCAGCTGTAGACTAAGCAAGGCTGGTAGGGATGGCAAGTAAGAAGGGCTAAAGCCAGCTCAAGTGGCTGCACAAAAAGTGGAGACGGTCCACTTGCTACAGATACGGAGCTCTGAGACTTGTTCCCAAGCCTGCTCCCTTCTAACCAAATTCTTTTGAATGATATTAAGGAATAGAGAAAGTGGAAGATGTGTTTCACATATGGTCTTAAAGTCAAAGTAGGAGCCTGAGCCCCAGAAATCCATGACCAGAGATGCATGCAATCCGAACAACACCTCATCTTGCATTGTCTTCATAGGTCGGGAGATTGGCAGGACATTTGCTGCTTTCTCACTCCCTCTCTCCTGAGATATGCTAAAGGAAGAGAGGACCTTGACTATGCAGGCAGATTTCTGCCAAGGAAGGGAATCTGGAGATTTGTCCATTTCATTTGTTCATTAATTTATGTGTTGATTTCAGAGCAGTTATCTCTTCATAAATAGAATAAATAGCTTTTCAATTCTCTTTTTCAGAAAAACAGAAGTTGATTTATGGAAAGAGCAGAGGACAGTGGAAGAAAAGTCTTTCTAGGAGGCACCTTCCAAGAGGAAATCCTCTGTCTGCTTGGCCAGGTGAGAGGCACAGTGGGAATGGGAGGTGCCCATAGCTTCAGGAAATTCTGTTTTGGCCTCACTGCACATTCAGTAAGAAGAATGGATATCACTGTGTTCAGCTTCTGGCTTTGTTGTTTTCCAGAAGGAGGTTATTATCTGGGGATAAGCAAACTTTGATTTCAGGAAATTGTTGATGAGGCATCTTTGTCTGGATCTGTTTCTCTTACCATACTTTGAAAGAGTAAACTCATTGAAAACAAGAGCTTGGCCTGCCTGGTGGAAATTATAATAAGAGAACAGATGGGCAGTACCCGGGCTATCTATAGAGCAGTGAATGAAAGCATCAGACCTACATTCTAGAGGATGGGAAAATGAGGTGGAAGGCCAGGGCACACAGCTTTAAGATGGACTCAACAGCTCGTGAATAGAAAGCCCCACCAGAGACAACCCTACAGGGCACTGGAAAGTAAAAGCAAAGCACGCCCTCATTTACCATCTTTCTTTTTTTTTTTTTCTTTTTTAAAGATTTTATTCTTCACAGCATATTGCATTGTTTTTTTTGTTTTTTTTGTTTTTGCCCAGAGAATATTCATTAGGGAAAACTATTAAGTCATATAAATTACCATAAACAAAAAGGACAAAACTGGGAGTATAAAGCACTTCCAAATAGCATATTAATATACAACTTATATACCATCTTTCTTTTAAAGAAAAAGATTCTTCTGTGCTGATGGAAATGTCCTATATCTGCACTAATGCAGTAGCCAGTAGCTACATGTGGCTACTGAGCACGTGAAATGTGGCTAAAGAGAGTAAGGAAGATTGAATTGTTAATTGTATTTCACTTTAATTACTTTGCATTTAAATTCAAATAGCCATGTGTAGCTTGTGTTCATCATATTGAACAGGCAGGTCTAAAAGACTTCCTGAATATTAAAATACTTTGGACCTTATTTTAAAAAAGAAGAGGAAATTTAAAAAAATATTCAGTGTGTATTTGTTGATATATAACTCCCTAATCTCATTCATAGACAAATAAGCAAACAAACAAAACCCCTCAAAACAAAACTCAGACATATTGGCAAATCAAGTGTTACTGGTATATCATGTTGTTAATACTAGAAGCTGCTTCACTCCAGGATCAACTGGCTTTAGCTGAAGCTTTTAAGTGCTAGAGGAGAGCCAATAACAGGTAGTGCGTTTGTGGGTTTGGAAGAGATAGTGCAGAGTATAGATATCGTGAGAAAATTCAGGGGACAAAAGAGAGCTTGGTACTGCTAATAGCAAAAAGACTAGCTTGATATTTTGAAGTGAGACGCCCTCTCCTTTCCTCATGTGCAGTGTCCTTTCCTAATGATTAAGGTGGCCAGGGCTAGGGAGCAGTAGGAAGTGCCAGCATTCCAAGTATTGAAAGTTAACCAGGAAATAGGTGGCCCTAGGCTGTTCTCCAATTGGATAAGACAAAGACAGAGAAGAGATACAGTCATCAGTGTCCAGAACCACAGACACAGGGGCTTGAGAGGGTGAAAGGAAGGCAGGGAGAACTGGAAAGGTCTTCTGAGTGGCCAGGCTGCTGTATCAGAAGTTTACTTTCATTTAATTCCATTAATACTTATTGAGCATGTTAACATTTATATAGTTCTTCATGTTGGTGATACATGAGTGAACAAGAGATGTAACACCTGTCCTTAATTAACTAAAAAAACTACCAGGGAAGACAGAAGATGAGTATATTATCATACTGAGAATTAATTAAGCCCAGTGGTATTGGTGACTGTGAAAGCATATGGCTGGTTAACCTGACTGGCAAACGTGACCTGTGGAGATGGGTAGGGCTGAGACAAAGACTCCCTTAAGAAATCCTATTTCAGCTGCTACCTAAATTGTCATTAGGTACTCTCCAGAAGAAGGAAGGAAAAGAACACTCCAGGAAAGGAAATCATTTGGGGATCTGATAGACCAGTGTGAATGGAAGCAGGGGATAATGAGGAAACCATGGGCAGGGAGAGTCACGCAGGGCCTGGGGCACACTCCAGGATTTTGGCACTTTATCCTAAGGGATTTTTGGTGGACTTTGCTCTTAAAAACATGCATATGTCTTGGGAGTGCAGAGCCATCTGAGAGGCAGCACATTCTCTTCTCCAGCATGCAAGGATGATGGAGAGGTCAGCCAGGATTTGGGCAAGCACAGGGTAGGACGACAGTGGTGTCCAACTGTTCTGGCCAACTTTGTTTGAGAATGAATTTTAATTCCATAGAGCCTGCCTTATTTGGGGTTGCTGGAGAGTCTTCCCAGCTGTGGCTCGCACCCAAGGTCGCTATTTAACTAAATGGCCTGAGGCCCTTTAAGGGCACATGGGTGGTGAAAGAACATGAATTTGTGGTGACAACTTTGCTACAAGTAACCCTCACAGAATCTGGTCTCCACACTCAAACTCACCTCTAACTGAACGGAGGGGAAACATCTAACTGTCTTGCATTTATTTGAGGCAGAGCATTAAAGGGCATTTCATCTTGGTGTTATCAGAAGCTCCAGCTTCCCCAAGATTCTGCTCCGTCCTTCACTGTGGAAGAACTGAAAGCTTCTGTAACCTAGGCTCCAATTCCACTCTGATTTTATGGAGAAATCAGAAACCTTAGAATCCATTCGAACCTCCAGATCTGGCATGGCAGGAGAGAGACTTGTAAGCATTTTAGTCTGTCGTCACTGCATGCCCAGTTAAATTTGCCTTTCAGAGAAACAGCAAATTTCTTTCCAGCTTAAGTATGTCCCAGGATATAGAAATATTCCATGAGACGGATTTATACTAAAAAATTATTTACTGTTTCTCTAAAATACCATTTAACTGGACATTCTGTATTTTATCTGGCAACCTGATGTGTGGGTGACATCTTATTGTCATAGATGGGGGTGGAAAAAGCTTCTGGAAAATGTCCAGTGAACTGGTATGTCTGGGGATAACATCAATGACCACAGGGTTTTGTAGTCGTGTGGCTCTGAAATAAAACCCCAAGAAATGGCAGCATCCATAGGAGGAACTGGATATGAGGTCCAGCCAGTTTAGCTTTGAACTTTAGTGCCATCATTGTGTGATCTTGTGCAAGTACCTTGATTTTCTGAGACTTAGGCTTCTCATTTACAATGAGGACTAATAATATTTGTTTTTCAAAGTTTAAGTAAAGATTGAAGATAATTTATATTAAGGATTTGGTACCTTATAAATATATGAATTTTTAAAAACCTAGGAAGACTGGTCAAAATCCTTTCAAGGGAAGACTAATATGATTGAAAAGAATAGGTCTATTAGAAAACCAAAGGCTGGGGGAAACCTGCCAGGCAGCTATACAGAGAACTAAGAGGAAGTTTTCTGAGTGTAGCCTGACCTGGCCCAGTATATTTGGAAGTTGCCTCTCCTGTGCTGCTGTGGATTTTTACTGGCTCTATAACTCTCAGGACATTACAGATGCTTCCTGACTAAAATAAAGAAATTTGAGAGAGATGTATTGAAAGGAATTAAAGCTTGCTTGGGTTTAAAAGAGCCACTGATCTATTACTTGCTTTGATTTAACATAAAATCAGAACCAAAAGAGTTATGACGTGTAAATGGTGATGAAGATGATCTGTATTTGTAGAAATAGTAAAAGGTTTACAAAACACATCTAAGTAAGTGAACGTTATGGACTGGCTGAGTTGAGTACACCACTGTACTGAGAGAGTCACAGAAGGGTGGAGAGGGAGGACCCCTTCTGCCGATCAGACACCAAGTGATCCTTCTGCGTCTGAGTGGTGTTTTATAATATGTCTGCACACTCTTTGATCCTGTTCAAAAAGTGGACTCTTTCTATTCTCCTTAAGTGAAAGTAGCACTTGGTGACTCACCTTTAACAAATAGATTTGGGTAGAGGTGGTGGTGTGTAGGACTTCTAAGACTAGGTCATAAAAAGCATTGCATCCTTTTCCTCTCTCTGGAATCACTTGCTCAAGGGAAAGCTGAATGTCCCAGTATAAGGACTCTTAAGCAGCCCTATAGAGAAATCCACAGGATGAGGAACTGAGGCCTCCTGCCAACAGCCATGTGCAGGAGCCATCTTGGAAGATATTCTCCAGCTCCAGCCAAGCCTTCAAATGGCTGCAGGCTCATGAGTGACCCTGAATCAGAACCACCCAGCTAAACTGCTTCTGGATCCCTGATCATCAGAAGCTATGTGAGATGATAAATGCTTTTTATCTGCTAAACTTTGGGGTAATTTGTTATGTAGCAATGACAATAATAGCTAAAATGTGTTGAGTGCTTAATATGTACCAAGGATGCTTCTAAGCATTTTACACATGTTAACTATTATTTTCTCTATTTTACAGATGAGGAAACCGAAGTACAGAGAGGTTAAATAACTTTCCCAGGGTAGATACATACTAAGTGGCTTAAATCTAGCTAGAGTCTCCCTCTATATGTGTTCTCTCTCAAGTATGTTTGTTTTACTGCTGTACTGTCTGTATTCCTTACTATATTATAAGTCCCACAAGGTCAGGGGAGATATTCTACCCATATCACTGGAACTCAGCAGAGTGCATAGAACACAGTATACTTGGAATAAAAATTTATATAAATTGAATACATAGATGATAAAGAAGTAAATGAAAAAAATCATTACACACCAGCTCTTTGCCCATGAGGCT
This sequence comes from Balaenoptera ricei, assembly GCF_028023285.1. NCBI lineage: Eukaryota > Metazoa > Chordata > Mammalia > Artiodactyla > Balaenopteridae > Balaenoptera > Balaenoptera ricei. The sequence continues at coordinate 46,592,776 of NC_082654.1, forward strand.
TGAGGTTTTGGGTCTAACAAAGAGCCATATATGGAAACTTTACTGTTGGGTGATGTTAGTATGTCCTTTTGTGTAGAACCTGAAATTTTGGACTTTATTTTGTTGCCAATTTTAGATGGTGCTTAATGCCCTAATCTAATCCACAAACCCAATGTTTCACAAATTTGCACTTAAATCCAAGGGAAATTGGAAATAACCTAAATACCCAACATTAGAGTTTAATAAATTATGGCACTTCAGTGCAATAAAATTTTGTGTACCTCTAAAATTACAAAACTATGTCAAATCAAGAAAAGTGTTTCAAACAATATTTAATTGAAAATAGCAGAAACAAAGTAAATTTTAGGCAAATATGTGTTATATACATTATACAGTTATTAGAAATAATGAAACATATTTATTTATACTCCATGGAATGACCTAAAAGACATATTTCAAGTGTCCTTGCTTCTAGGTCCTCTCAGGGGACAGAGGAAGGAAATATATGTGTGTATACTGACCCATATGTATGTACGCATGTATATATGCATATGTATGTATATACTTCATATATATATACACACACACATAACAATCTGTATGTATATTAACCTAAACATGAACTTCTACTATTTCCCCAACTCTAATCCATTACAGCATGGAACAGTTTGACCTCTTTCCCTAGATTATCTGTTAACTGCCACTCCAGTGGTGAAAAACCTGCCTCCTACCATCTGTACCCTGCAAAATCATGCTCCAAAAGGCAAGGAGAAATACAAACTTTCTCAGAAAAACAAAAACTGAGGAAATTCATCACTGGCAGGCCTGTCCTGAAAGAAATGTTTTTTTGTTTGTTTGTTTGTTTTTAAAATATTTATTTATTTATTTATGGCTGTGTTGGGTCTTCGTTTCTGTGCGAGGGCTCTCTCCAGTTGTGGCAAGTGGGGGCCACTCTTCATCGCGATGCGCGGGCCTCTCATTATCGCAGCCTCTCTTGTTGCGGAGCACAGGCTCCAGACGCGCAGGCTCAGTAATTGTGGCTCATGGGCCTAGTCGCTCCGCGGCATGTGGGATCCTCCCAGACCAGGGCTCGAACCCGTGTCCCCTGCATTAGCAGGCAGATTCTCAACCACTGCGCCACCAGGGAAGCCCTGAAAGAAATGTTTTAAACATTCTTCAGGTAAAAGGAAATATGATACAGGTAAGAAACTGATCTACACTTAAAAAAAGGAGAGTGTTGGAGAAGGAATAAATAAAGGTAAAATAGAGTGTTTGATTTTTCTTATTTTTAATTTATCTAAAATACAATTGTGTAAAATAGTAAGAGTAATAATTATTTGGTAATTGTAGTATACAAATAGGTGACATAAGTGAATGACAGTGGTAGTCTCAAGTCAAGAATCAGGACCGCCATGAACTTGGCCTTGAACACCCCTGTTCTCCACAGAGAGCTGTCTCTACTGTAATCCTTACACCATTTGATAACATCTGGGGGTAGGCAAATCTCCCAGTCGATACTTCACCTCAGCCATTTAATCCAGTAAAAGTGGAACAGGACCTTAGTCCTCACATGGTCTGGGGAACCAGGAAGATAACAGAAGAAGAAATTAGAAAAAACTGAAGACAGCTGGGGCCACAGGGATTGGGGGTGGGAGTAGGAGGTCAGATTCACGCTTGAGAATACAGTAGGGAAGCCATTTAAACAGAATGGAGTACTCTAGGGTCAAGGCTTGTGAGCAGGGCAACAAGCCACAGGGAATTTCCACTGCTGTACTTTCCTGTGTCCACCGTGGTTTTCCTGGGGCCACTTGCTGAATTCACCTGAGATATGGGTGCTTTGCTACCCTCAACCGATTGGCATTGAGTGACTTAGGGTGTAACCCTTCAAACTGTTGAGTTTGGGAGTTGGCTGAAGTTGTGTAAGCCTGCAGTTTGTTCATTTCAGTTAAAGGGGTAGTACTGGCTGCCCCCTAGGATGTTCTACTGGAGAAGCTGGGAAACGAGAAACTAGCCTGGGACCCTGCACAGTCCTCATAGTGCAATGTGTTCTTGTTGGTGAGTAGAGGGAAGACTGACCACAGGGAACCCCACACATCTATTAGAGGAAACAACGCTTGTAACAAACTCCACACTCGCGGTGGAATTTGCTCTACTGGGCTTTCACTTCTGACAAAACATTGAGGGCTAGAGTAAAATGTCCCTAGAACCTGAAAACAAATATCTCTTCTGAAACTCTAATGTCATAAAGTGAAGAAATGTTTTCTCTTCTTAGAGCTTATTACAGGAATTCTTCACTCAGAAGGGACTTGGCTTTTTTTGGAAATTTGTTTTATAAGCCTACTGAGGGAATAAAAACAAGCTTCCAGGACCTGGGTTTTGGGCTGGTGCCTAGTTTCCACGAGGAAGAAAAAAACTCTGCCTAATAAATGGGAGAGAGAGGAATTTGGTGTTCCTACAGAGACAAATCCAGGAGGGAAGGTGAAGGAGCAAGACAAAGGAAGAAGTATTGACTCTCATGGGGGTGATGGTTTTGGGCTCTGGAGTTAAGAGCAGTTCAGAAAGGGCAAAGGGAAATGTCTGATTGTGTTTGTTTTATCATTTTGGGGTTGGATGATGCAAACCCTCTCTGCCATCTCCTCTATGTATTGCTCCTGCTTTGGGATGTGTGGATTGGGGTGGGGGATTATGAAGAGAAGAGGGAGATCCAGACAGCAGGCTGCACCTGTGTGATTGATGAGAGAAGCTCTTTAGCTGAAGTCACTAGGAATGACAAGTTGTGTGTGTGTGTGTGTGTGTGTGTATTTCTCTTGATCAAGGCAGGATGAGTGGAGCTTAAAAATCCTTTAAGTCTTGGCTGAATATGAACGTTCACATTTAACTGTGTGAACTAAAGTGTGGAAACTTCATCATACCAGTATACTTCTTAATGTCTAGAGGAGGTTGTTAATTTTCTCTGACTTCATGGAAAGGCTGACTGGCTAATTTGTCCATCCTGCCAGCCTATATTCAGGATTCTCTAAATAAAATAGGCTCACAGAAAAAAAAAGGTGAGGGGGGGCGGCTTGAGACATGAAAGCCAGACAAAGACAATATTTCAGAATGGAATGGTCTCCTTTGAAGAGCTTTCCATAGCAGATGAATGTTAAATATTTTCACTAACATAATATATGCCATTATTTTCACTAACATTTAAGTGAGAGTTAGCATTTCCTTCAATTGTGAATATAGTCCCAAAAGCACAGTAGTATTAAGAGCACCTGTTTTTTCATCAATAGAAACTAATCGATATCGGCTCTATTCAGATATAATTTGCACATCAGAAAATTCACCCACTTAAAGTGTTCAGTAGTTTTTAGTATATTCACAGAATTATGCACTCAGCACCACAATCAGATTTAGAACATTTTTTTTTTACCACAATAAGAAAATGTGGTATTTTGTGACTGGCTTGCCCACTTATGTAATGTGTTTAAGAATCATCCATATTGTAGCGTATATCAGTACTTCATTACTTTTCATTGTCAAGTAATGTTCCATTTTATGGATATAACACATTTTGTGTATCCATTTATCAATTGATGGGCATTTGGGTTAATTCTACTTTTGGCTGTTTTGAGTAATGCTACTGTGAACATTCATGTACAATTTTTGTGTGGACATATGTTTTCATTTCTCTTGGGTGTACTCCTAAGAATGAAATTGCTGGGTCATATAGTAACCATGTTTAACCATTTGAGGAACTGCCTGAGTATTTTGCAAAGTGGCTGCATCATTTTTCATTCATTCCCACCAGCAATGTATGAAGGTTCCAAATTCTTCACATCCTTGACTGACTTTTGTTATTTTCTGACTTTTCGACAAAGCTATACTAATGAATGTAAAGTGGTGTCTCACTGTGGTTTTGATTTACATTTCCCTGATGGTTAATGATGTTGCACATCCTTTCACAAGCTTATTGGCCATTTCTATATCTCCCTTGGAGAAATGTTTATTTGGATCCTTTCCCCATTTTAAAATTTGGTTGTCTTATTGATTTGTAAGAGTTCTTTATATATTCTAGATAAAAGTCACCTATCAGATATATGATTTGAAAATATTTTTTTTCCATTCTGTGGATTGCATTTTCACTTTTTAATGATACTCTGAAACAAAAGCATTTTAGTTTTGTTAGAGTCTAATTTACCTATTTTTCTTTTCTTACGTGTGCTTTTGGTTATTTTATCTAATGAACCATTGCCTGATAAAAGGTCACAAATTTTTTTTTTTTTTTTTTACAAATATTTATGACTATGTTTTCTTCTAAGATTTTATAGGATTGTGTCTTACATTTAGGTCTTCATTCCATTATAAGTTAATTTTTGCATATGGTGTGAGGTAGGGTTATTTGGCATGTGGGTATCCTGTTGCCAAGCACCATTTCTTGAAAATACTACTCTTTCTCCATTGAATTGTATTAGCACCCTCACTGAAAACCAATTGACCATCAAAGTGAAAGTTTATTTCTTGGTTCTCAGTTCTGTCCCTTTGACCTCTATGTCTATCTTTATGCTAGTACCATACTGTCTGATTACTGTAACTTTGTAGTAAGTTTTAAAATTGGGAAGTGTGAGTCCTTCAACTCTGTTCTCCTTTATCAAGATTGTTTTGGCTATTCTGGATCCCTTGCATTTTGATATTTTAGAAAAAGGTTGTCAGTTTCTACAAAGTGGGCAGCTGGAATCTTGACAGGGGTTGCATTGAATCTACAGATCATTTTTGGTAGTATTACCATCCTAACAATATTAAATCTTGCAATCCATGAACTTAGGATGCCTTTCCATTCATTTAGGTCTTCTTTAATTTGTTTCAGTAATGTTTGAAGTTTTCAGAGTGTAAGTTTGAACCTTTAAAAAATTTATTCTTAAGTATTTTATTCTTTTTGTTCACACCAATAATATAATAACATAATAACATAATAAAATACAATAATGTAAATAATTTAAAATTTTTAATTTAACTTTCTGATTGTTCGTTGCAAGTGTATAGTATACAATTGACTTCTGTATGTTGATACTGTTTACTGCAAACTTGCTGCAATGGTTTATTAGTTCTAATTGTTTTTTGATGGATTCCTTAGGATTTTTTGTATACAAGATTGTGTCATCTGCAAATAGAAATAGTTTTACTATCTCTTATTATTACATATATTATTTATGAAAGATAGTTTTTTCCATGCCAATATGGATACCATTTATTTCTTTTACTTGCCTAATTGCCCTGGCTAGAATCTCCAGTACAATGTTAAATAGAAGTGGGGTAGCACACTTCTGATCTTAGTGGGAAAGCATCCTGTCTTTCATTGTTATATGTATGTATATTAACTGTGGGTTTTCATAGATATCATTTATCAGGTGGGACAATTTCTCTTTTATTTTAGTTTGTTGACTGTTTTCATTAATAAAGGGCATTGGATTCTATTAGATGTTTCTGCTGTGCCTATTGAGATGATCGTGTGATTTTCATCTTTTGTTCTACAGATATGGTGTATTCATTGATTGATTTTCTAATGTTAAACCAACCTTACATTCTTGGGGTAGATCTCAGTAATGGTTTGGAATCCTTTTTTATATGATGCTGGATACAATTTTATAGTATTTTGTTGATGGTTTTTCTTTTATATTCATAAGGGATATTGGTCTGAGGTTTCTTTACTTTTGGTATCTTTGTCTATTTTTGGTATCAAGGTAATATCAGCCTCATACAATGAATTGTGAAGTGTTTCTTACTCTTCTAAAATTTGGAAGAGTTTGTGAAGAATTGTTATTAATTCTTCTTTAACTGTTTAGCAGAATTTACCAGTAAAGCCATTTGGAACTGAGCTTCTCTTTGTAGGGAGTTTTTTGTTTGCTAATTCAGTCTCTTTATTTGTTACAAGACTATTCAGACTTCCATTGCTTCTTGAGTCAGTTTTAATATTTTGAGTCTTTGTAGAAATTTGTCCATTTCATCAAATTTATGTAATTTATTATTATACAGTTGTTCAGAGTATTTTATAGTCTTTTTATTTCTGTAAGTTTGGTAGTAATGTCCCCTCTATCATTTGTGTTTCTAATTATTTGCGTCTTCACTCCTTTTTTTCTTTGACAGTTCAGCTAAAGTTCGTCGATTTTATTTATCTTTTATATGTATCAAATTTTGGTTTTGTTCATTTTCTCTATTTTTTAAAATTCTCTACTTTACTAATTTCCACTCTAATCATTATTATTTCCTTCCTTCTGCTTGTTTTAAGTTTAATTTATTCTTCTTTTCTACTGTCTTAAAGTAGAAAGTTATGTTATTGATTTAAGATCTTTCTTCTTTTATAATGTAGGTGTTTACAGCTATGTATTTCCCGCTGAGCACTACTTTAATTGTATTTCATAAGTTTTAGCATTTGATGCTTTCATTTTTATTCATCACAAAATATTTTCTAATTTCCCTTGTAATTTCTTCTTCAACCCATTGGTTATTTAGGAGTTTGCTGTTTAATTTCAACATATTTGTGAATTCCCAAATTTCTGTCTGTTGTAAATTTCTAAGTTTTTCCCACGGTGGTCAGATATCAGATTTTGTATGATTTCAATCCTTTTAAATTAGTTGAGGTTTGTTTTATGTCTTAGCGCATGATCTATTCTGGAGAATGTTCCATGTGCCCTTGAGAAGAATCTGTATTCTTCTGTTCTTGGGTGGAATGTATCTAAGTCTAGTTAGTTTGTAATGTTGTTCAACTTTTCTATTTTCTTGTTAATATTCTGCTTAGTTGTTTCATATATTATTGAAAGTTGGGCATTAAAGTATATAGAATATTATTATACTTTATCATGTATTATATTACTGCAGAATTATCTATTTCTTCTCACCAATAGAATTTTTATACATTTTCAAATACATTAAAATTTCCAAAAATCTCAAAATGCCCATCTACTTTGAAATCACAGGAGTTATTATACCTGCTGCTAATTCTTTTTAATATATCAACAAAGCATGATTTTAAAATAGTTTTATAACAGTATTTTAATATAATGAGTTTTGTCTATACCTTTATATATAATAATTTATGCATAAGATACAAGGTCAAGTAAGACCTTGAACACAAGTGAGGATGGGACAGAGTTAAGGAAGATTGTGGGTGTGGACTGGCACCAAGAAGGAATAATATTGCTCAATTTTGAGAAGGAAGTGGAAAGAAAGAAATTTGCTACAAGGGAAGTCCTCACTTCAGTGAGCATGAGGAGTGCCAAGACACAGTTTCCTAACATGAAACAGAGTTAGTAGAAAATATAAAAATATAAAAATGTAAGATATGATGACAATCCTTCTGGTGCTTCTAACTTCCTAGGAGTCTCCTAATCAGTCTTGTAGTCAGAAAACAGGGCTTTATTTACCCTGCTCTGATGCATAATTCTTGCAACTGCTTCCCTATCCAGGGTCAAGTTGCAGGACAACAGAGGAAGGGAAAAAAAAGCAACATGGGTTTTTTGTGATCACAACTTCTCCAACTGAAAAGTTTCATGACCATGGTATTTTTAGATGCCTTTGAGCTGCTGTGGTCTGGAATGTGAAAGAATAGGGGGAAAATTTTAAGAAATAAATGCTGAATATTTCCCAAATTTAACAAAAGGTATAAAACCCATAAAAGCTCAGTGAACCACAATCAGGGTAAACCCAAAGAAATCCATGCTAAACACAACATAATAAAATTACTGAACACTAAAGGCAAAAAATCTTGAGAGTTGGAAAGCGGGGGTGGGCGTGGGGTGGTGGTGGTGGGATGAATTGGGAGATTGGGATTGACATATATACACGAATATGTATAAAATAGATAACTAATAACCTGCTGTATAAAAAAATAATAAAATTAAATTAAAAAAAAATCTTGAGAGCAGCAAGACAAAAAACATAGGAAATAATGATTTGAATGAGGGTAGATTTCTAATCATAAATCATGGAAACCATAAGGAAGTGGCACAACATTTTTAAAGGGCTGAAAGCAAAAAACTGTCAATCCAGAATTCTATGTTCAGCAAAAACATCTTTGAGGAATAAAGGTAAAATAAAGATGTTCACAGATGAAGGAAAATTAAGAGAATTTTTGCCAGCAGACCTGCTCTAAAAGAATTGCTACAGTAAGTTCTTTTGATAGAAGTGAAATTATATCAGAGGGAAGCTTGGAACATCAGGGATGAAGGAAGAGCAACAGAAATAGTACATATCTGGATAAATATAATGGACTACTTTTCTCCCTTTCAGTTCTTTAAAACATGTTGGATGATTGAAAGCAAATATTATAACGTTATCAATGAGGTTTCAATGTACATAGATGTAATACTTCAGATAACTACCACATAAAAGGGAGAAGTGAAAGGGACCTGTATATTGGTAAGGTCTATACATTCCTCTTGAAGTCGTAAAACACTGACTCTAGATTTTTAAAGTTTAATATGTTTATTATAATCCCCAGAGCAATCACTAAGACAAACAGACAAAACAAAACTATACAGAGAGATATATTCAAAACACAAGAGATAAATGAAAATAGAATACTAAAAAAATTGTTCAAATATACCAAAAGGAAGCAGGAAAGAGGAAACAACAAAATGGAAAATAGTGGTAATAAACAGAAATCGAATATAAATTGTTAAACTAAATGTAAACATATCAGTAATTACATTAAGCCGAAATTGTCTAAACACACCAGTTAAAAGACAGAGATTGTTAGAATGGATAAACAAACACATAACCTAACTATATGCTGTCTGTAATGGTAATGATACAGGTAGGTTAAAAAGTAAATGATGGAAGAATACATACTGTGCAAACACTAAACTAATACTGGAATGGTTGTATTAACATCAAAATAAACTTCAGAGCAAGGAAAAGTACAAGGGACAAGGAGGAACATTATGTAATGATAAAAGAGACAGTTCCCCCCAAAAATATAACAATCATAAATGTGTAGAACCTAAAATAAAAGCTTCAAAATGCATAAAGAAAAAGCTGGCAGGTCTGAAAGGATTAGTAAACAAACCCACAATCTTAGCTGGAGACTTCAACACTCTGTCAGTAATGGATAGACTTAACAGAAAGAAAGTCAGCAAGAATACAGAAGAATGGACAACACCATCAGCTAAATGGATTCAGTTGATATTTATTGAATTGTCCATGCAAGCAGCAAAATACACACTTCAGAGGAAAGTAGAAAATATTTTGAACTGAGCAAAAATAAAAACATAACATAAAATTTGTGGCATGTAAAGGAGTAAAGGAGTGGTAGGAGTGAAATTTATAGAATTAAATATTTATGTTGGAAAAGAAGGAAAGTTTCAAATAAATAATCTAAATTTCCATCTTAATGCTCTAGGAAGAAAAAAGAGCAAAATCATTTCAAAGCAAGCCTAAGGAAGAAAATAATAAAAAGACCAGAAATCAATGAACTTTAAAATGGAAAAACAATGGAGAAAAATCAATAAAACCAAAAGGTGGTTCTTTAAAAAATAAACCCCTAGAAAGACTGACAAAAATGAGAGAAGACACAAGTTATTGATATCAGGAATAAAAGAAGGAGGTCTCACTATAGATCCTGCAGACATTAAAAATTAATAAGAGACTGTCATGACAACTTTGGCTCATAATTTTGACAATGTAAAAGAAATGGACTGTTAACAGTGGGGAGAGGGAAGGGAGAAGGGACAGAATAGGGGTAGGGGATTAAGAGATACAAAGTACTATGTATAAAAATGAATAAACTGCAAGGATATATTGTATAGCACAGGGAATATAGCCAATATTTTATAACTTAAATGGAGTATAACCTTTAAAAATTGTGACTCACTATGTTGTACACCTGAAACTTATATAATATTGTAAATCAACTATACCTCAATAGAAAATAACTTCAAAATAGACCAGTTCCTTAGAAAACCACAAATTACGAAAACTCACTCAAAATTGAATAGATAACCTCTATAAAACAAACTGACCTGTAGTTCAAACCCTTCTGAAAAAGAAATGTCCGGGTCCCGATGGGTTCACTGGCAAATTCTGAAATATATTTAAAGAAGAAATAACACCAATTCTGCAAAATCTCATCCAGAAAATAGAAGAGAGGGGAACACTTCCAAACTCATTTTATATAAGCCCAAATTTGTCCTGGGAGAGTGGGACAGGGGCAAGAAATATATATACATTTTCATTTTAAACCATTTGTGGGGGGGATTTGATTCTTGATCATGTATATGCATTACTTTAATTATAATTGTAATTAAACATAAGCACCCTGGTTGCAGGTCTCAGTCACCCAGCACAAAGCTCCCAGTTGTGTCTCCCTGTGGACTTTACCTCTGGAAGCCAGGTGACTTGGCTATTTTTCCTTCTAAAATATGTTCTTTCCTAGCAACTTCAGAGCTATCCCAGAAGACTTTCAATTGCAGGACATCTGACCTGCCTCATCTCAGCTTTTTTATTGCTAATTTCCCCTTACTTAGTTCTTTGGTCTACCCAAATGAGATGAGTTCAGAGGTTTTTTTTTTTTTTCCACAGTCGGCCTCAGGAGAACAATCAATGAGGTTCTCAGAAAAGAATGCACATTGAGGAAATCCCCTTTGAGCTGGCTGTGTCCATGAACTTCAGTTCTGTTTGCGGTTTTGTATTTGCCAAGCACCCAGAGTGTATCAGGAGACTCTTAGGGAGAGAGTATGGGGGGGGTATTCATGGAAGGTCATGACACCATGGATTGTGAAACCGCACTGGTTAGGAGTTTGACTGACGTTGAGCAAACATCCATATGGGGTGGGTGAGAGGGGCTGAGCCATACTGTGTAACCCACTTGGGAGAATCGTGATGGCATGAGGGCAAGATGGAGTCAAAGTTTCATGGACATAAAATAATCCCATGGTCCTTGCATAACCTCTGATGGAGCCCAGGAAAAAGGAACCAGAACCACATAGAGTGGACCTAGGGGTTTTAAAAGGTAAGAATGTGTTGTCAAAATCCTGGTTTTTGTCAAGAACAAGATGTTTTAGAAAACACTCTGAGCTATTTGAGTTTAAGCCAGTTGTCTCTGGATGGATCTCAGTCTTATTTCTCCTTAGCCTATTGCTGAGGCTTATCAGACCTTTTGGGATGCTTGAAATTGTTGACTGTTTTCTGATTATCTGAAATGTGTAGTGATAGCAGCAGGGAGATCTGGTTGGTATCAGATTCCAAATGTGAAATCACAGATCACATTTGGAATCTGATTTCCCCAATGTCTGGTCCAAAGTCAGTGTTGGGCGTGTTCTGAAGCACCTCAGGCATCACTCTGGGAGAACCCAACATTTGCTACTCCCACAGACAGCCCAGTGGAGAAGCTATTAGATGACTGGATAGAACCCAGTTTTCACCGAGCATTCAGAAGGGGCAGCACAGCGAGCAGCAAAGGCAGGGCAAATCTTCTCTCCAAAAGACCTTTCTTGCCCAAATCTTGCAGTGGATACAATTACAATCACATCTGAGAAAACAGTAGATGAGCTTTGACAGAGCAGCAAAGATTCACAGAAGCCAGCACGCACTTCTTGCTGAAGCATAGACAGGTGGGAATATAGAAAACAAGCAATTATAATTGCAAAGGCATATGTAGCACTTCCTTTGTGCCAGGCGCTAATCTGAGGGTGCTATGTATGTTAACCTATGGCCTTTGTAACTCTTACAACAATGGTATGAGTTGTTATTATCACCATCTGCTAGATGAGGGGACTAAGGAACACAAGGGCAAGTAACTTGCTGGTATGGCCACAGAGCTAGTAAGTGGCAGAGGTAGGATTCAAACTTGGGCGGGCTGGCCCCAGAACTTGTATATGCAAACCCTGGTCTAAACTTCTTCTCTCCTTCCATGAAGCAGTACCCACTGGGATGTGCCAAAGCCCCTCTCAGCTAATGCCATGGCCCCTCTGTTGTGTAGATTATCACATGCCTCTACCTAAGCAGTGTGGTGGTCTTTGGAGAACAGTGTTCTTTTTCAGTTAGGTCTCTCTGATGATGCTCAGGAATATAGGTAAGACTTTAATCTCAAATGGCCTTTAGTGCCTTCATTTCATCCTCAAGGCGCTGCTTGAAACACATTTTTGTGTCTTTCCATTAGGAGACTGGGCTGAGAGTAGGGAGCTCAGGACTTTCGGGCCTAAGTATCTCTGAGTTGAGCTCCAATCCTGTGTAAGTAACTCAATGGAAATATGAATGGCTGAGTTGGAATACCGGGGCAAAAGTATGGTCGTAAGAGCCACAAACGCCAAGTCTACAACAGAAACACACACTCATAGAGCTGAAGTAGCCGGAAGGAAGAGCAGGCTGACATTAAACTCAATAAACTCAGAAATCCAGAAGACAAGATGAGAAGCTAGGTACAGACAGATGAAGCATGTGGTTCCCAACGGTAAGCCTGCCCCAGCTTGGGCTAGGAGTGGGCTGTCCTCGGGGACAGCCTTCTTCGCACTTCATGGCAGGCTGGACTCGGCCACACGAGACAGGGAGAGAATTAAAATGTCTTCTTCATTCACATAATGATCTGTAGCTTTTGTCTCCCACTCAGTTAATGCTCCTCAGTGTCAAACTCTTTCTCTCTCTCTCTCTCTCTCACCTCAAGTGCACAACATAATTTTCAGTTCATGATGCTATCATCATTGCCCAATGTATGGTCTGCTTTTATTCATATATTTATGTATTTAGTTAGTAATATATTTTTGATAATTTAATGAGCACCCATGAGCTACTATCCAACACAAAAACTAGGACTTTGCCAACAACCTACACTATAGTCATCTCCATCCCATTACCCACCTCATTCTGACTTTGGTGGACCCTAAGCACTTTGTCTTTGTGGATCCCTTCCTCTATTAAATATATATATATATATATATATATATATATATATATATATATTTATATTTATATTTATATTTTATATATATATAATATTATATATATATAATATTTTATAACTGCATTGGTAGAACAATGAGTAAAATCCAGGCTGGGTTCATTATTTTATATTTATTATTATTATATTCATTTTTCTTCTGTTTTTAAAATAAAATAAAATATTTTTGTGGAACCCTAACATTATCATGGGCCTTATGCACTATTGTGCCTACTGTACTTAACAAATGGATAATCAACCCCATACCCATGCAATTTAACCATCTTTCTGAATCTGGTATTTATCAACCCTTTGCCTTCCTTTTAATATGACTTTATTTACTTATATGAATATAAGTATGTAAGTGTGTGTGTATGTGTGTGTCCCAATAGTTGTTTGTAAAAAGAGCATGTGGAATATCCAACATGTAATAAGTTCAGAAGTTGTCACCTCTGTCTTTACAACAAGTAAAACTGAACAAAATGAAAACCAACAACTTTTTTTAGACCTATGGAAGAACTGAGGTCACAGGCAAACTGCCACCCCCAAATTGGGAGAGACAAGCAAATCCAGAGAGTCACAGCTGAGATCTGCTTACTCAAAGTAGAAGCTGCTGGAGCCATACACTGGTGGGAACATTTTAGGTGCTGATTTTGATGAATTTCTGGAAACTGAATGTGAACTAGCTTGAGAGTGAGAAACTCCTGGGGGCATAGTCTTGGTGAGGGGTCACCACATTTTTGTTGTCTTTACCTCACCTAACCTCACCAGATTCTCATGGTAAAGGGCCAAAAAATTTTCCCTTCTGACTCTGGCTGAGGGAGAGGAGGAGTAATCATTTAGAAATATGTCCAGAGAGTTCTCCAAAACAAAGACCTACTCTCCAGGGTAAAAGACTTTACCAGAGCCTTATCCTACTTGGGAGAAGGACAGTTCTCTAACTCCATCTCCTTTTAGGCTTTCTGGCTCACCTAAGTGGAAGAAAGGAGGGAAGCTAAGAAACATTTGTGATAGTCACAGACCAGCGATGCAGGTTCACAAAGAGACTGAGATTTAATCATACATTTATAGAATGCTTCCTGCCACCCCCAACACAAATACCTTACTATTACGCTAATAGAGCTCCAGTATAAAAACGGAGAATTACAGTTGAAAGAACTGCAAGGCACAGACTGCAGCTGAAGAGGAGTTCTTAGGGAAGCCCAAAGTCAACAGGAAAGACAAAGCAGGAAAACTAGAGGATTTAGAAGTCTCTGGCACCTATAGCTACAGCAAACATTAGACACAATCCAACTCCTAGCCAGATTAACATAAAATCTCACACTAAAGGCCTCTTCAACTCAGTTCTTTTTACCCAATACAACATAGCCATCTTTCAACAAAAAATACAAAGCATACTAAAAGGCAAGAGAAAGCCAGACTCAGATATGACATGAACATATTCTCAGAGAATTTAAAATAACTATGATTATTATATGAAGGCCTCTACTGGAAAAGGTCAGCAACAAACAAGAACAGATGGGTATTGTAAACAGAGAGATGGAAATTCTAAAGAATAATAAAAAGATATCTAAAATATTGTAATGAAAGTGAAGAATATTTTTGATGGGCTCAGCAGAGACTGGATATGGCTGAGGAAAGACCCAGTGGCTTTGAAGATAGGTCAATCAGAACTTCCTACACTGAAATACAAAGACAAAATATAATGACAAAAACAGAACAGGGCATCCAAGACTTGTAGGAAAATTTCAAAAGGTGTAATACATGAGTACTAGAATACTAAAACGAAAAGAGAGAATGGAGCAGAGGAAATATTCCAAATAATAATGGCTGAGAATTTTCCAAAATTTGACAGCCGACAAACCACAGTCATGTTTTCATTGATGTAAGAATTAAAACATTCTTGGCTGGGCTCCTCTTTCTTGGACCTTCTCTTTTAAAAAGTGAATTTCCCATTGGCAAAATCATGGTGTCTCATAGTACCTGATCTACGTATGATCTCCTAGAACACAGAAACATGACAGGCTGAAATCAAGCACCACTGATATTTTCTCAATTTAGGAAGAAACAAAACTATGGCAATGAATAGAACATCCTTAATTTGACATAGTTAGCCCACGAATTTTTCTAAAAGCTTCCTTATCTAATGGTACTTTCTTGCCTGCATTCTTATGTATGTTCGTATGTAATTTCACTCAGTGAAACATATCATGGTAGGAGTTCCAGGTTTGATGAATCAGTATTTTGGGTGTGTGTTAACCAAAATGAACTCTTTAATATTCAGTTATCTGAACTAGTTTGAAAACAACTTACGGTAGACATGAATGAGTGATTAAGAATATTTTGGTTTTAATTTGTTCTTTGTTCTTATTAGATTCTTAAGTACATTTTCCCTTTAGGAAAAAACATACATTCTAGTCCTTGGGTGAACTTGTATAATGAGAGAATTCAGATGAATTGACACTATTTCCTTGTAAACTCCACTTGCCTCAAAAGGCATTTGAGGAAATCTGTGAACAAATTCCTATACTCAGACTTGTGATTGGCAAGGCTACTTGGACCACGATATCCAGTGTCTGATCCAGGGGCTTCCCATGAGGATTTTCTTCCAGCCCATTGTTGAAGAAAAGTGGAAACTTCTCCCTGAAGGAACCACCTCTGCTTTGCCCATTATCCTCTGCATCATTTTATCCCTGAGGGTCTCTGTTTCATTTTGACTACCTTGAGAAGTACCCTGGGAAAATGAAAGCTGTGTACAGAAATTTTGAATTTCTCATCACAAGAACCATATTGTATCCTGTATTTCTGATTGATAGAAATTGGTGCAAATGCTGCTGTGGCAAGTCCTTCTCAATAAAACTGGTGACTAAATTTTCACCATATATGAATGATAAATGTCATCACAACAGTGAGTGGCTTTTATTACCAGAGAATAACATATTCTCTAAGATGACCTTTTCTCTTATATAATTTGCATTTCAAATCCCTCCCTTCTCAGGTGAAGAAACTAAACACTTTGTCTAAAGACAGGAAAAGTGCCCGTCAATTAATCACATTCATAGCAAACATTAAGCACCCAGTGTGTGTAAATTAGGTCTAAAGAAGTTCCATCCCTGACCTTTTGAAGGTCACAATCTAGAGGATAAATTGGGCCACATTCAAGGAGAAAGTCCAAAGGGTACATGGAGCTGACATCTTTCAAATAAGCATTTCATGGATAGAGAAATCCACTGGGTGTTATTAATATGGGTTGTGTTAATTTAGGGCAGGCCATATGACATGGGGGGCCAAGGATGAAAGGAGCAACATGGTGACCCTGTAAGAGAGAACAGATTGAAGTGAGTTTGGAGGTGAAAATTAAACCATTTACAAGCAATTGCAAGTTTACCTCTTGGTTGCATACAGAAGAGACCCCTTGCAGCTTTTCCTAATATTTTAGGCCTACCTCATCTTGAGCCTGGGACACAATCCATGGGACACAATGAGAGGCACTTGTTGAATTTATTAATTCAGGCAATCATTTTGGAACACATAGAGCTATGTGCCCTATGTAGTCTCATCTTACTCTGTCATCTGCCAAAGCATCTTAGATGTATGTTTTCTTAGCCCTCAGACTGTAAGCAGCCAGAAAGTAGAGCCTGGCTCTTGCTCATCCATACTTGCCTACAGGGAGTGCTAGTTTTATTGTAATGACTTGACCCTTCCTTTTATGGAATTCTGGTTACTAGGGCTATGGAATGAGTGTTTGTGTACCTGCAAATTCATATGTTGAAGCCTAATCACCAATGTGATGGTCTTTGGAGCTGGGGTCTTTGAAAAGTAATCAGTCCATTGGGGTGGAGTCCTCATGAATGGGATTAGTGCCTTTATAAGAAGAGACATGAGAAAGATGATCTCCCTCTCTCTTAGCCATGTGAAGATACAGTGAGAAGATGGATAACTGCAAACCAGTAAGTGGCTTAACCAGACACTGGATCTGCAGGCTCCTTAATCTTGGACTTCTAGAACCATGAAAAATAAATGTTGTTTAAGCTGCCCAGTCTATAGTCTCTATCATAGCAGGCCAAATGCACTAAGTCAAATGGAGAGCCATTCTCTTAAAATGACTTGTAAAGGGACACTAACAATTTTGAGTATTACCATGTGAAGAACCTAGACTAATATGTACATATTATATATTAGACTGCCTTTGGAGTTCATATGCATATAAATGTCATATATATATTATATATATATATATATATATATATATATATATATATATATAATATATATATGTGGCATTTGTATTCTAATTCTGAGTAGTGTGGCTAAAATTCACTGGGTTGATTCGCAGATGTGAAATAATTGTGACTCTGAGTGGTTAGAACAATATCTTCCTTTTGTTTTGGCCACTGAATACTGGCAGCATTGGTTACTAGTAAGCAAAAAACAAAAACAAAACAAAACAAAACTGCAGCCTGAACAAATTCCAGTGGTTTGCATACATTTTTAGTAGTGACTAATCTTTTTAAAATAAAATTTTAGGGGAAATCCCATTAAAATCATAAGAACTAATATTTTTTGCACACCAGCTATATGCCAAGGGTACCATAATAAGCCTTTTTATTAATTAACTAATGTCTTTTTATAGCAACCCCACAAAATAGAGTACTGTTATCATTCCCAACTTACAGTTGAGGAAACTGAGGCAAAGAGAAGTGATCTGGCTTGCCCTAAGACATGTAGAGAGTTGGTCTGTAACAGAGCCATGATTCAAGTGCAGGCAGTCTGGCTCCTGAGCCTGCATTAATCATTGCATGCTACTCTCTACCTTTTGCATACCATTGTTCTCCAGAGCGCGTGTGTGTGTGTGTGTGTGTGTGTGTGTGTGTGTGTGTGTGTGTTTGTGTAGAAAGAGATTTTATTATAAGGAAGTTGCTTATGTGGTTCTGGATTCTGGTTAGTCCAAAACTTGCAGAGTGGCCAGCAGGCTAAAGACCCAGGAGAGATCTTTTCAAAGAGTGAACTTTTCATTTCATTGGTTTTCTCTAATGATTTTCTATTCTCTATTTCATTTATTTCCATTCTAGTCATTATTTTTCTCCCTTCTTCTTTCTTTGGGTTTAGTTTACTTTCTTTTCTTTAATTTCTTAAGGTGGAAGTTTGGGTTATTGATTTGAGATTTATTCTTTTTTAATATAGGCATTTACATGTAAACATTTCTGTCTAAGATTTGCTTCAGCTTCATCCCACAGGTTTGATATGTTGTGTTTTTTAAAATAATTAATTAATTAATTGGAGTATAGTTGCTTTACACTGCTGTGTCAGTTTCTCCTGTACAGCAAAGTTAATCCACCATATGTATACATATATCCCCTCTTTTTTGTATTTCCTTCCCATTTAGGTCACCACAGAGCACCAAGTAGAGTTCCCTGTGCTATACAGTAGGTTCTCATTACTTATCTATTTGATACATAGTAGTGTATATATGTCAATCCCAATCTTCCAATTCATCCCACCCTCCCCTTTCTCCCTTCATATCCATATGTTTGTTCTCTATGTCTGTGTCTCTATTTCTGCTTTGCAAATAAGATCATCTATACCATTGTCTAGATTCCACATATATGCATTAATATACGATATTTGTTTTTCTCTTTCTGACTTACTTCATTCTCTATGACAGTCTCTAGGACATAGAGATGACCAACAAACACATGAAAGGATGCTCAACATCACTAATTATTAGAGAAATGCAAATGAAAACTACAATGAGGTATCACCTCACACCAGTCAGAATGGCCATCACCAAAAAATCTACAAACAATAAATGCTGGAGAGGGTGTGAAGAAAAGGGAACCGTCTTGCAGTGTTGGTGGGAATGTAAATTGATACAGCCATTATGGAGAACAGTATGGAGGTTCCTTAAAAAACTAAAAATAGAACTACCATACGACCCAGCAATCCCACTGCTGGGCACATACCCTGAGAAAACCATAATTCAGAAAGAGTCGTGTACCACAATGTTCATTGCAGCTCTATTTACAATAGCCAGGACATGGAAGCAACCTAAGTGTCCATCGACAGATGAATGGATAAAGAAGATGTGGCACATATATACAATGGAATATTACTCAGCCATAAAAAGGAACAAAATTGTGTCATTTGCAGAGACATGGATGATACACTGTGTTTTTATTTTCATTCATCTCAAAGTATTTTCTAATTTCCCTTGTAATTCCTTCTTTGCCCATTTGTTATTTAGGAATGTGTTGTTTAATTTCCACATTATTGTGAATTTCCCAAATTTCCTTCTGTTATTGATTTCTAATTTTATTCCACTATGATTATGGAACATACTTTGCTTGATTTCATCCTTTAACATTTACTGAGGCTATTTTATGGCCTAACATATTGTCTATCCTGGAGAATGTTCCATGTGCACTTGTAAGAGTTTGTACTTTACTGTTGTTGGGTAGTGGATAGCTATTAGGTCTAGTTGGTTTATAGTGCTGTTCAGGTCTTCTATTTCCTTCTTAATCTTCTGTCTTTTTATTCTATTCATTATTGAAAGTGTGGTGTTGGAGTCTCTAACTATTATTACTGAATCGTCTATTTCTCCAGTTCAGGTTTTGCTTTAAGTATTTGGGGGCTCTGTTGTTAGATGCACCTATGTTTATATCTTCCTAATGGATTGACACTTTTACCATTATAAAATGTCCTTCTTTGTCTCTCTCTATATTTTGTCTTAAAGTCTATTTTTTCTGTTGTTAGTATAGCCACTCTAGCCCTCTTTTGGTTACTTTTTGCATGCCATATCTTTTCATATCTTTTAGTGTTCAGCCTCTTTTTGTCTTTGAACATAAAGTATGTCTCTTCTAGACATGCATTGAAAACTCGTCCAAGTTAAACCAATTTCTGTACATATTTACTAGCACTAATTTTAAGTGGGATACTGTGCTTTGTACTGTGGGATTGCCATGGTAAGTAAAAAAGACATAGAGGCACTTCACAAAAACCTCCTAGCTGTGGATGATTGAATGCAGTGTCCTCCAGAACATGGTAAGGGCCGTAAGGGAGGCACAAGCAGCCTTGCCTACTGAAGTTAAAGAAGAATGCAGAGCTCAGACAGTGATGGAGTATGTGAGCTCAGCCCAGGGGTCAGATGAGGCTTCAAGAGAGAAGCTGAGTTCGTAGCAGGAAGGAACAGCACCTAAAGGCATTAGGTCAGGAAATCATAAAGCGTGTTCAACATCTAGTGTGTAGAACAGTTTAACAGATAACTAGGGCATGCATGGGAGAGGAGTGGGAGATGAGGCTAGCAAGATGGACAGGGTGTTAGAAGGAAAGTTCTGCCTACATGGTGAAAGGTGTTTGATTAGATCTAGAATGACTGAAGCGAGGAAAAAAAGACTCTTACAGCAAGTGCTTCAAATGATTAAACTTCTGTTTCCTCCCACTTGATCCGTACCTTTAAGCCCCAAAGGGAAATGAAAATACAACACCTCTCATGTTCATCATTACATGCTTGGCATTCAATAAGGATTTGTCACTAAACCATTAGATAAATGGAAATAAATGGTGAGAGTCAGAGAGAGAACTACAGCTTAGTGCCTTGTGCACCAGGGAGGCCATCACCATTGGCAGTCATGTTTCTCCCAACACTGGAAAAAGACAGGACAAGTTTCAAGGGAGAACTTCAACTTTAATAATGAAACATTCAAATACAAGGCTACAGAAAAGGGGTCTATATTTGTGGCAAAATGTGTGGACCATCTGAGAGCTTTCTGTCCTGTTTTGCTTCTGTTACTTTAAGAGCTTGACACCAACTAGCAGATGCCAGAGGGACTCAGTCCTCCTTACTTCTCCCTGTCTTGGTGAGAAAGAAGTGAATGGATGATCGCTTAATAGAGTATTATTTTTCCTTAGTATCTTTCTCTTAACTAGGGCTGATGGCTTTTTAAAGTTCTTTCATAACATTATTGCATTGACTTTCTTTGTGTGAGGCAACAAGGGAGAGATGATTTTCATTGGGTTTGACAATGAAGGAACTGAAGCCTAGAGGGATTTCATGGCTTTTCTAAGATCTGGTTGCTAAATGGAGAAGGTGAGATTCATCTCAGGTTTTATTTGTTCAGTAGTCAAAAAGTCTAAGTGTCTTCTACGTTGCAGGCACTTGCTGAATGCTGAATAAAACACACATCCTAATTCAAGGTCAGCAGAGCCCAGAGGGAAGATTCTAGCTCATAAAACAGGAGGACAGCTAATGTGTGCTACATTTCCAGTTATAAAAGCAGAAAAATACTGGATAAGTATAACCAAAATAAAGTCTTTTGTGTCTACATAGCTGAGCTTAATAGAAAGAAAGGAAAATTCCCACATGCCAGAAATGAAAAAGAAACTGAAGGCTAGAATAAGAAGCTTGTGGTCAGATACTTAAGGCCATCAGGGGAGTGGAATCTGGATATGGGTCCAGTGGCTGAGAATGGGGACTGAATGCCCAACCAGGATGGGGGATGGGGTGGGGGAATCTGTAGAAAGCTGGAGGTCAGACCCAAGATGGGAAACTCAAAACATGGAAGCAATAGGACGCCTACTGTTCACCTGAGGCTCTGAGTAGATAGAAAAAAAAAAGTAACCTGTGAGGTATCAAAACATGAAGCCCATGCCAGGCACAAGGGTGGTATGGAGTTCAAGTGCATATTCCCACATGGTATGAGAATCCCCAAGAAATGAGTGTGGAATTGGACCTAATCAGGTGCCCTGCAGAAGCAAAGGCAAAGAAAGCCACTCTGTAAGGGGCTTTCCACAGTCCAGAGAGCACAGTGTCCTTACATATAAATAAATCCCATGGAAGATGAATTTTAAAACTTATGAACTACACAAGAAAGCTGCCAACTGTGAGAAAGAATTAGAAGACACAGCAAACATGAAAATAGGGCATACAAATTTGAGGTAATCAAGCTGTCTGAAAGAGACTAAAAATAAGCCTGTTTAAAGACATGAAAGAATGACTAGAAACTCAAATGAAATAATAGATTCTGGGTGGAAAAACAAAAAAACAAGACAAAGCTAAGTAATTCAACTTCCAGAAATAAAAATCCAGTAGTTGAGATAAACAAAATGTAATGTACCAAAGAGGTTGAACTTAATTGAAGAAAAGAATGAATGCTTGGGTGACTGAACTGAAGAAACTATCTGGAGGTGGACAATATGAACCAAAGTTTAAGAAATACAGAGAATAAGAAGATCCAATATACATCTGACAGGAGTTCCAAAAGTATTAAGAGAGGGGATGTGGGGAGGCCATATCAAAGTCATAATACCTGAGAACTTTCCAGATGTAATACATCTTGAGTTGATATTGTGTAACTAAGTCCCAAGGAGGATAAAGAACAAGTTATGCATACTAAGAACCGTGGTAGTCAAGCCACACAACACTGCAGATCACCCGGCCTGTGGAGGAGACAGACATTTAGAGGACTAGTCGCTGAGGAGGGGCCCATGAGCACAGGAATAGGAGAGGAGAAGAAAGAACAGCTCCAGGGATGTCAGAAACAGGGTAAGTGAGGTGGTTGCCCTAGAAGCCTGATGGAGAGATATGGGAGCCAAATGGAGCCGGGCGATGGGACACTGAAGCAGGGACCAACTTGATAGGCTCAGGGGAAAGTGAGGCATTTAGTGTGAGTGCGAAGGATGGAAAGTGGTCCAGGCAAGAGGGAGAGGGGCAGAGAGAGGCAGGAGCTGCTCTGGGAGAACTGTGCCTCCTTCCTCGGAGGCCCAAGAAGATCACTAAGGATTTTAAGCCACAGCAAGGACAGGGTAAAATTTGCACCTTATAAAATACTCTGGCTCTGTGTAAAGGATGGACAGGAAGTGGATAAAAATGGTAGCAGGGGCATGAGCTAGCAGATTGTTACCACAACTCAAGCATAAGATGGATGCTGAGGGTTGGAATACAGCCAGAACAGGGGAGTGAATCAAAGGAGACAGCCCTGCAAAGGGCTGAAGGACAGGTGGTGTGAAGGACATGGTGTCTGTAGGGAGAGGGAAGAAGGATAAAGGATGACTCCCGTGTGTCTGGCTAGGGAACAGGGATGCCTGGTCCCCTGACACAGGGCATACAAGCTTTCTGGTCTTAATAGCCATATGAGTTTTATAATATATTTCACTGTCTATTCACTATTTACTGTTTCACTGCCTCATTTTTTTAATAGCCAACACCAAACATCATTGATTCACAATTATTAATTCACCATTATGAATACCCTTGAAAGGAAATTCATGTTTACTTTGGGACCAGTGTTTACCTTTGCAAGGTAATGTTACATAAATGAGTAGCAGTAGAATGTTTACATCATTTATCTGCTGTATAGGGAGGGAGGCCTCTTTAGAAAGGAAGTAAACACTTCTTATAAGTGTGGGGAGGCCTAGAGCACACTTCTAAGTGACAAGTGTTTGTGGTGAGAGGTTGGAGAAGATGATGTTTATAATCCTAGTGATTTCTCAGCATTGTAAAAGGTGTTAATGCCATAGATAGTAAGATACAGCTGATATCCCCTAAGCCCTTGCAGCACAGCAGAGAGCCTAGGCTGGCCCTGTGTACCCTCCCCAGTCCTCTTGATGAGTAGCATGGTGGACACAGGGCTTCTTAGTCTAGAAATGGGAGGAGTTAATAGTTTTCTACCTGTGAGCAAGTTGCAGGGTCAAAGGGAGACATTACTGAATGTTCATAATGTTCTAGAGATTCTTCATGTGGGAATTCTAAGTGAGCTCACTGCAAACATAATTGTGAGTATTGTTATAGCTATTTTAAAGGTGAGGGAATGGAGACTCAGAGAAACACCTTAGCCAATGTCAGAGCCCGTGAACTGGGAGAGAAGTTTTGAAGGTAGGTCTGTGTGTTCCTCCTGTGACCCGACCTGAGTCATGGACGCTCCCATTAGGCCTTCTTGCAAGCCCTCTATTTCTTCATGAGTGGTCTCCTGGAGACCGCCAGAGAAGTTCAGGGCAGTGACCAGGCCCCATTCCTCCATCTTCTTACTGTGTGGTCTCCAAAACTCACTTAACCTCTTGCTGCCTTGACCTCCCCATCTGTGAAATGGGGATCAAATTTCGTTGCTGCACTTTTGTCTACCCAGTGATCCTCAATGCTTAATGATTAATGAGATTGCGGGGGGAGGGGTTCTTGCACCCAAAGGCAGACTCATTTATTATGAAACACAGTCCATTATTTCTTTTTTTAAAAAATTTTCCTTTATTTTTTATACAGCAGGTTCTTATTAGTTATCCATTTTATACATATTAGGGTATATATGTCAATCCCAATCTCCCAGTTCATCCCACCACCACCACCACCCCCTCTCCCTCAGCTTTCCCCCCTTGGTGTCCACACGTTTGTTCTCTGCATCTGTGTCTCTATTTCTGCCTTGCAAACCGGTTCATCTGTACTATTTTTCTAGATTCCACATATATGCGTTAAATATACGATATTTGTTTTTCCTTTTCTGACTTACTTCACTCTGTATGACAGCCCTAGATCCATCCACGTCTCTACAAATGACCCAATTTCGTTCCTTTTTATGGCTGAGTAATATTACATTGTATATATGTACCACATCTTCTTTATCCATTCGTCTGTCATTGGGCATTTAGGTTGCTTCCATGACCTGGCTATTGTAAACAGTGCTGCAATGAACATTGGAGTGCATGTGTCTTTTTGAATTATGGTTTTCTCTGGGTATATGCCCAGTAATGGGATTGCTGGGTCATATGATAATTCTATTTTTAGTTCTTTAAGGAGCCTCCATACTGTTCTCCATAGTGGCTGTATCAATTTACATTCCCACCAACAGTGCAAGAGGGTTCCCTTTTCTCCACGCCCTCCCCAGCATTTGTTGTTTGTAGATTTTCTGATGATGCCCATTCTAACTGGTGTGAGGTGATACCTCATTGTAGTTTTGATTTGCATTTCTCTAATAATCAGTGATGTTGAGTAACTTTTCATGTGCTTCTTGGCCATCTGTATGTCCTCTTTGGGGAAATGTCTATTTAGGTCTTCTGCCCATTTTTTGATTGGGTTGTTTGTTTTTTTAATATTGAGCTGCATGAGCTGTTTATATATTTTGGAGATTAATCCTTTGTGCATTGATTCGTTTGCAAATATTTTCTCCCATTCTGAGGGTTGTCTTTTCATCTTGTTTATAGTTTCCTTTGCTGTGCAAAAGCTCTTAAGTTTCATTAGGTCCCATTTGTTTATTTTTGGTTTTATTTCCATTACTCTAGAAGGTGGGTCAAAAAATATCTTGCTGTGATTTATGTCAAAGAGTGTTCTTCCTAGGTTTTCCTCTAAGAGTTTTAAAGTGTCCGGTCTTACATTTAGGTCTTTAATCCATTTTGAGTTTATTTTTGTGTATGGTGTTAGGGAGTGTTCTAATTTCATTCTTTTACATGTAGCTGTCCAGATTTCCCAGCACCACTTATTGAAGAGACTGTCTTTTCTCCATTGTATATCCTTGCTTCCTTTGTCATAGATTAGCTGACCATAGGTGCGTGGGTTTATCTTTGGGCTTTCTATCCTGTTCTGTTGATCTATATTTCTGTTTCTGTGCCAGTACCATATTGTCTTGATTACTGTAGCTTTGTAGTAGAGTCTGAAGTCAGGGAGTCTGATTCCTCCAGCTCTGTTTTTTTCCCTCAAGACCACTTTGGCTGTTCGGGGTCTTTGGTGTCTCCATACAAATTTTAACATTTTTTCTTCTAGTTCTGTAAAAAATGCCATTGGTAATTTGATAGGGATTGCATTGAATCTGTAGATTGCTTTGGGTAGTATAGTCATTTTCACAATATTGATTCTTCCAATCCAAGAACATGGTATATCTCTCCATCTGTTGGTATCATCTTTAATTTCTTTCATCAGTGTCTTATAGTTTTCTGCATACAGGTCTTTTGTCTCCCTAGGTAGGTTTATTCCTAGGTACTTTATTCTTTTTTTTGCAATGGTAAATGGGAGTGTTTCCTTAATTTCTCTTTCAGATTTTTCATCATTAGTGTATAGGAATGCAAGAGATTTCTGTGCATTAATTTTGTATCCTGCAACTTTACTAAATTCATTGATTAGCTCTAGTAGTTTTCTGGTGGCATCTTTAGGATTCTCTATGTATAGTATCATGTCATCTGCAAACAGTGACAGTTTTACTTCTTCTTTTCCAATTTGTATTCCTTTTATTTCTTTTTCTTCTCTGATTGCCATGGCTAGGACTTCCAAAGCTATGTTGAATAATAGTGGCAAGAGTGGACATCCTTGTCTTGTTCCTGATCTTAAAGGAAATGCTTTCAGGTTTTCACCATTGAGATTGATGTTTGCTGTGGGTTTATCATGTATGGCCTTTATTATGTTGAGGTAGGTTCCCTCTATGCCCACTTTCTGGAGAATTTTTATCATAAATGGGTGTTGAATTTTGTCAAAAGCTTTTTCTGCATCTATTGAGATGATCATACAGTTTTTATTCTTCAATTTGTTAATATGGTGTATCACATTAATTGGTTTGCATATATTGGAGAATGCTTGCATCCCTGGGATAAATCCCACTTGATCATGGTGTATGATCCTTTTCATGTGTTGTTGGATTTTGTTTGCTAGTATTTTGTTGAGGATTTTTGCATCTATATTCATCTGTGATATTGGTTTATAATTTTCTTTTTTTGTGATATCTTTTCCTGGTTTTGATATCAGGGTGATGGTGGCCTCGTAGAATGAGTTTGGGAGTGTTCCTTCCTCTGCAATTTTTTGGAAGAGTTTGAGAAAAATGGGTGTTAGCTCTTCTCTAAATGTTTGATAGAATTCACCTGTGAAGCCATCCAGTCCGGGAGTTTTGTTTGTTGAAAGAGTTTTAATCACAGTTTCAATTTCATTACTTGTGATAGGTCTGTTCATATTTTCTATTTCTTCCTGGTTCAGTCTTGGAAGGTTATACCTTTCTAAAAATTTGTCCATTTCTTCCATGTTGTCCATTTTATTGGCATAGAGTTGCTTGTAGTAGTCTCTTATGATGCTTTGTATTTCTGTGGTGTCCATTGTAACTTCTCCTTTTTCATTTCTAATTTTATTGATTTGAGTCCTCTCCCTCTTTTTCTTAATGAGTCTGGCTAAAGGTTTATCAATTTTGTTTATCTTCTCAGAGAACCAGCTTTTAGTTTTATTGATCTTTCCTATTGTTTTCTTTGTTTCTATTTCATTTATTTTGGCTCTAATCTTTGTGATTTCTTTCCTCCTACTAACTTTGGGTTTTGTTTGTTCTTCTTTCTCTAGTTCCTTTAGGTGTAAGGTTAGGTTGTTTATTTGAGATGTTTCTTGTTTCTTGAAGTAGGCTTGTATTGCTATAAACTTCGCTCTTAGAACTGCTTTTGCTGCATCCCATAGGTTTTGGATCATCATGTTTTCATTGTCATTTGTCTCTAGGTATATTTTGATTTCCTCTTTGATTTCTTCAGTGATCTCTTGGTTATTTAGTAATGTATTGTTTAGCCTCCATGTGTTTTTGTTTTTTACGTTTTTTTCTCTGTAACTGATTTCTAATCTCATAGTGTTGTGGTTGGAAAAGACGCTTGATATGATTTCAATTTTCTTAAAGTTACCGAGGCTTGATTTGTGACCCAAGATGTGATCTATCCTGGAGAATGTTCTGTGCACACTTGAGAAGAAAGTGTAATCTGCTGTTTTTGGGTGGAATGTCCTATAAATATCAATTAAATCTATCTGGTCTATTGTGTCATTTAAAGCTTGTGTTTCCTTATTAATTTTCTGTCTGGATGATCTGTCCACTGGTGTAAGTGAGGTGTTAAAGTCCCTCACTGTTATTGTGTTACCGTCGATTTCCTCTTTTATAGCTGTTAGCATTTGCCTTATGTATTGAGGGGCTCCTATGTTGGGTGCATATATATTTATAATTGTTATATCTTCTTCTTGGATTGATCCCTTGATCATTATGTAGTGTCCTTCCTTGTCTCTTGTAACATTCTTTATTTTAAAGTCTATTTTATCTAATATGAGTGTTGCTACTCCAGCTTTCTTTTGATTTCCATTTGCATGGAATATCTTTTTCCATCCCCTCACTTTTAGTCTGTATGTGTCCCTAGGTGTGAAGTGGGTCTCTTGTAGACAGCATATATATGGGTCTTGTTTTTGTATCCATTCAGCAAGCCTGTGTCTTTTGGTTGGAGCATTTAATCCATTCACATTTGAGGTAATTATTGACATGTATGTTCCTATTACCATTTTCTTTAATTGTTTTGTGTTTGTTTTTGTAGGTCCTTTTCTTCTCTTGTGTTTCCCAGTTAGAGAAGTTCCTTTAGCATTTGTTGTAGAGCTGGTTTGGTGGTGCTGAATTCTCTTAGCTTTTGCTTGTCTGTAAAGCTTTTGATTTCTCCATCAAATCTGAATGAGATCCTTGCTGGGTAGAGTAATCTTGGTTGTGGGTTCTTCCCTTTCATCACTTTAAATATATCATGCCACTCCCTTCTGGCTTGTAGAGTTTCTGCTGAGAAATCAGCTATTAACCTTATGGGAGTTCCCTTGTATGTTATTTGTCATTTTTTCCTTGCTGCTTTCAATAATTTTTCTTTGTCTATTTTTGCCAATTTGATTACTATGTGTCTCGGCATGTTTCTCTTTGGGTTAATCCTGCCTGGGACTCTCTGTGCTTCCTGGACTTGGGTGGCTACTTCCTTTCCCATGTTAGGCAAATTTTCGACTATAATCTCTTCAAATATTTTCTTGGGTCCCTTCTCTCTCTTCTTCTGGGACCCCTATAATGCGAATGTTGTTGCATTTAATGTTGTCCCAGAGGTCTCTTAGGCTGTCTTCATTTCTTTTCATTCTTTTTTCTTTATTCTGTTCCGCAGCAATGAATTCCACCATTCTGTCTTCCAGGTCATTTATCCGTTCTTCTGCCTCAGTTATTCTGCTATTGATTCCTTCTAGTGTATTTTTCATTTCAGTTATTATTTTGTTCATTTCTGTTTGTTTTTTCTTTAATTCTTCTAGGTCTTTATTAAACATTTCTTGCATCTTCTCAATCTTTGCCTCCATTCTTTTTCCAGGGTCCTGGATCATCTTCACTATCATTATTCTGAATTCTTTTTCTGGAAGGTTGCCTATCTCCACTTCATTTAGTTGTTTTTCTGGGGTTTTATCTTGTTCCTTCATCTGGTACATAGTTCTCTGCCTTTTCATTT
Source organism: Balaenoptera ricei (assembly GCF_028023285.1). Taxonomy (NCBI): domain Eukaryota; kingdom Metazoa; phylum Chordata; class Mammalia; order Artiodactyla; family Balaenopteridae; genus Balaenoptera; species Balaenoptera ricei. The sequence goes on from NC_082654.1 coordinate 46,621,880, forward strand.
TGCTATCTTTCTGTGAATGTGGTTTTCGTTCCACAGGCTGCAGGATTGTAGTTCTTGCTTCTGCTATCTGCCCTCTGGTGGATGAGGCTATCTAAGTGGCTTGTGCAAGCTTCCTGATCGGAGGGACTGGTGGTGAGTAGAGCTGGGTGTTGCTCTGGTAGGCAGAGCTCAGTAAAACTTTAATCCACTTGTCTGCTGATGGGTGGAGCTGAGTTCCCTCCCTGTTGGTTGTTTGGCCTGAGGTGACCCAGCACTGGAGGCTACAGGCTCTTTGGTGGGGCTAATGGTGGACTCTGGGAGGGCTCAAGCCAAGGAGTACCTCCCAGAACTTCTGCTGCCAGTGTCCTTGTCCCCATGTCCAGCCACAGCCAACCCTGCCTCTTCAGGAGACCCTCTAATACTAGCAGGTAGGTGTGGTTCAGTCTCCTATGGGGTCACTGCTCCTTCCCCCTGGGTCCTGATGAGCACACTACTTTTTGTGTGCCCTCCAAGTCTTTGTTTCCCCTAGTCCTATCAAAGTCCTGCAATCAAATCCTGCTAGCCTTCCAAGCCTGATTCTCTGGGAATTCCTCCTCCCATTGCCAGACCCCCAGGTTGGGAAGCCTGACGTGTGGCTCAGAACCTTCACTCCAGTGGGTGGACTTCAGTGGTATAATGTTCTCCAGTTTGTGAGTCACCCACCCAGTGGTTATGGGATTTGATTTTATTGTGATTGTGCCCCTCCTACCATCTCATTGCAGCTTCTCCTTTGTCTTTGGATGGGGGGTATCTTTTCTGCTGAGTTCCAGTGTCTTCCTGTCGATGACTGTTCAGCAGTTAGTTGTGATTCTGGTGCTCTTACAAGAGAGCATGAGCGCACATCCTTCTACTCCACCATCTTGAACCAATCAGAGTCCATTATTTCGTCTTCCTTTCACACACTGACAAAGATTTTTTTTTTAAGTATAATAAGCTAAGGTAAATCTTTTCCAGAACTTAATTGCATAACATTTAATAATTACAACTTTGGCTGAAAACCTTTAAGTTAGTTAATAATGTGAGATTACTATCTGAGAAAACAGATTCGTTTTTGGTGCTGGTATAATTTTTAAGAGTTAACCAGACTTAGCTTTTTTATTCCCTAAATAAAATAGATTATGGACAAAGTGACATTTTGAATCACCACAGTTTCCAAACTCCTTTAGAGCTTTGAGGCCTAGTCCTTTCTCCGGGGAGGTCTGAGAGTAGCTTAAATATTTCCAAACCAACTCTCAGCTTGTTATGACTTTTCCAGACATTAGGATTGAATGAATTTCTATGTGTTTCTTTTAAAAGTTAAAACTAAGAGTTAAGAAAGATCAGTGTTATGAATTTTTAAAGACATCATTGACAAACACACGGTCATTAGATTGGATACTTAGTCATCATTCTTCATGGGGTACAGTACATGGTGCCTGCCTAGGGGTGGTTCAGAATTTGAGGGGCAGGTATTTATGTAAGCAGATCATTTTAATACAAAGCACATGGGATTAGAATTCAGGGGGACTCTCATACTCATGGGAGGTTTTAGACCGAGAACATATCCTTTCAAGTTTCTGATACTCTTCTTGGAGGCTTCTTTCATTCATTGCACATGCTCAACGTGAGCATGACTGTACCAGATTGTGTAACAGGGTAGGTTGTAAAAATCCATAGGAATGCGATTTAAGTCTTCAATGCCTACAGGTAGAAGGATGGTGGATGCAGCCCATTTAAGGGGGACAGTCTGTCTCTGACTGGTGCCACACCAGAGTGAAAGCAAGGGGTTCTTCCAAGAGATGGCAGAAATTTGGATTTTTATGTGAAGCTTCTTGTTCAAGTATTAGTAATTAGTTGCAAAGCCACATTTCTTTAAACACCGGGCACTGTGTTGGACCAAATAAAACTAGTTCATAACCTCTGCTCTAAATGTTCTTTCTGCCCCCAAACTCTCTACTTCCATCAACTACTCCCGTAATTACTCACAGGCAACCATCTGGCCTCTATATCTTAGGTAGGAATGTTACACAAGGCATCTGAAAATGCGGCCACTCAATTGTGGTTATTTGGTGACATAGCTACCTCATTTCTCAAAGAGAGCCATTCTGTTATTAATTAAGAGAAGGGCGTCTAACCTGAATGTGTTGCTTGAGGGAACCCAATTCAAAATGTATGTACTACCAAGTGACCAGCTAAGCATTCTCCTTCGTAAAATCTTTTACTCATTCATTCTTCCTTGCACAGAAGCCCAGTATGCATTATTTAAACTCTCTGTCGGCTCTAAGATGTTTTAATTTTAAAAAAGCAGGGGGGGGGGGGATTTTGGCCCACTTTAGAAGTTGGTTTCCTAAGTACTTCTATGTCATCATTTCCCTTTGTGAGTAAAGCCCATAGAGAAGGATGGAGAGACCCAGGACCCAGTCCAGAATTAGATGTACATCCCATAAATGTCAATCTAACCCATCATGGAAATCCTGGACTCCTGGTGGCTTTGGCTCATCATCTTTCAGTGACTATGGAGAGTGCTAAAGTGGACAAATATGCCTAAGGACATTGGACACACCTGCCCAACACCAATTTAAGTCAACAATTGGCCTGAAACTATTCACTTGGTGAAGCAGAGAAGAAAAAGATTTAGTAGTGCAATCAATAAAAAGTATCTTTCTCACTCTATTGCATCTATTTGAACACACTGGACAGGATGACCTGGGAGGTTATAACAATCTTTCCTACAGCCCTCACACTAATATAAACAGTAGATGCATTTGAAGGACTCCTTCACATACACATATTCCCAAAGGTAAATCTAAGTGAGGCATAGACAAACAGAAGGCAGTGGCTACGCTTCTTTTGAGATTGAAAGACCACCCTGGTCTCATTGGAAACAGCAGGTCAAGATCTATCACTTGTCCACTGGTTAGTGTTTGCGTTTGCAGTGAGGAATGGTAATTTGCAAGATAGCAACGACTTGATGTTTGCAATTCTGTTGAGGAAAGTTATTAGCTGAACTGACTCTGTGTTTCTTTTTGAGCAACACCATCCTCTCCTCTGAAGAGAAATGATGAGCATAAAAAAAGAGTTCAGAAATATCTCAGAGCCATGGTGTAAGTGAAATACAAGTGTGCTTGCATTAGAGAATCATGGACCTGATTTGTTAGACTTATTTTGAAATTCTCTGTGATCTGAGGCACTTACTATACCTGGCTGCAACTGGATACAGACACTGACAGAGACCTGTGGAAGGAGAAACTAAGACTGTTTATGCTGAGTACATAATACGGCTTAATAAGAGTGAATGGGAATTTGCACCAGCAGAAATTACTTGTGGTCTAACCAGACAGTTTCTTTAAGAAACTGACATTTATTGAAACGGGCTTTGGATAATTACTTGTTTTCTGTGTTGCTCAGATATCTTGCTCCTTTCCATTTTAGCAGCCATGATTATTCTGCAGAAAATGCAATTATATTGATATTGCATTTACCAATTATCTCTAGCTCCATTATGAGGAATCAATAGCAGATTTAATAAAAAACCAGAGTATTAATTGTAAGTCAAATTTTTACTTAAAGAATAGACCTTCCATAAGAATAAGTACTTATTTGTATGTTTACTTTTACTTGGGTGAAAGAGGAAAAAAATGGGTTTCAAGGTCTTTGGAGGATGAATGCAGGGACAGAATATGGAAAGATAAGTGCATCTTAGTATGTTCCTGAACATGATTTCAAGAGCAAATGCCTAATCTTTGGAAAAAGCTCCGACTCAGGAGGATTTTAATATCTAGTGGTTTCAATCTCTCACATTTTACTAGACTATGTCCTCATTAGGGTCTCAAATTTCCCAGGCACCACAAGGCTACCCCAGCTCAGATTTAATCAGCAGCAGACATCCATCAGGAGGAAGAAAGGGCCATCCCTGCCCCCTTATAGCCCTCCCATTAATGAAATATTCACCAAGAAAACAGTGCCAGAATGCAAACAAACAGTATTGACCATATCCTCTCCCCACTTCTAACCTCCTGTGATCTTTGGCTTCTGTTCAGTAATTGTATTTATTTTTATTTCATTAAAAAAATGTGAGAGATGGAATTCCACTTAGGCCTGAAGTTCAAAGATTTATAGCCCAGATACAGCAGAGAGAGTTGTCTCAGTGTCCGAATCAGTTTGGGGTTAGGAGTGCTCATCTAGTTGGGATGTCTTCCTGCAAATGAGGTAACAAATGTTCCTCATATGTTCTCAGCAATTTAAAAACAATTTAGGATATACCATCATGATCATTTTCCTCATCTGATCTTCTCAATAACTTTGTGCATTAGGTGTGGTCCATCTCATTTTACAGATGGTCCCCTCATTTCCCCAGATTTGTGAGATTAAAGACAAAATGCTTCAGAGGTATCACAGATTGAAATAAGCAGTTTATTCCGTTCATAGATGTCTACTTGCTCCAAGTGCCAAGCCCACAAATATGAAGATGAGCTGTAGTCCCAGCATTGTCACTGATACTTCACATGTCAAAGAACACATTCACATTTTCACTAGTACAAATTAAATCGGGTCCAATTGGAAAATAATTCACAGATCTATGTCACTAGACATTGTTAACTACACTCCCATGATCAGAATCCTCATCAATATGAGTCTCAATTCTCTATGCCCCTGAGTCCATAAACCATACTGTCTGCATGAAATGGAGTGAGCTCTTACGAAAGCTCCATTATTGGGTGGGCATTTCATCCTGAGCCTTGTCTGGCAGGACTCCATCAGTTGAAGGGAGCCACTCATTTTGCCATGGCCGTATGCCATTCTAAAACATTACTGCACCATAAAACCATGTAAAATATATTCCAAACCTCCAAAGAGAGATAAGAAAACTGAAGTTTGGAGAGATTTTCATGTACCAGTACATGACAGAAATGGAGAAGAATCAAGATTATGTGACCAAGAGTCCCCTTTTAGCTTGGTGATCAGCAGACTTGACTGATAAGTCAAGAGCACAGTACAGAACAGCTGAGATGAGACACTAGGCAAATGCTCCAGGAGCAGGAGCAAGGCAACTGCTGACACAGAGACGTGGATTGAAGATACTGAGTCCAGCCAACATATTTTGGAAATAGGGACACACAGTGAGGAAGTGATTTGCCCCCCAAAGTTGATGAAGCACAGTAAAGAGAAGTCAATGTTTCAAGCTTGTGTTTGTGCTTCTTGACACCCTCAGCTTCCAAAAGAGTACCTGGCACAGAGGGACACTTGATAGCGTTCTCCAGGAGGTAATACATTGCAGATGAGTTCCAGGGCAACTGAATTGCCAGGACATCTAGGTCAGAGTGTTTTCTCAATAAAAGTAGGGTATTTTCATTTTCAAGTCTTTCCCCATTATGGGAGTCTGACTGACACACTAGATGATAATCACTCAATATCACAGCTATTATTATAATACTCTTCTTCAGTGTTTTTTTTTTGCCTTTTCTTTTCATCAAGAATTGAAAGCAAAATCCCCAAAGGTTGACCTCAATGATCTTTTTCCTCTTTCTCTCCTTTGATTCATGCTGACACATTCAGTGTGGAGGGGATTGTTTTCCATTTCCTCTTCTTATTTTCATCAGATGAGGACAATTAAAAAAAAGTCCTTAATTGTCTAGAATGAGCATGGTATTAGCACCAATTTATGACTTTATCCTAATGTGTCCCATATTTAGAGTAACAGATTCTTTGACATTTAGGGTTGTGTGAGACATAAACAAGAGTGCCAGAATTATTTATGGAGATGGTCAATGTCATCACCCCAGGAAGCCTCCAAAGTTGAATTCACAGCCTTAAGCCATGAAGAAATGGCCCCATTGTTTCTTTCTCTCCTGACTGATGTTGACAATTCTTTCACCATCCCTCCCATATAAGAACTTTATAAGTACTTAGATAGATGCAAGAGCTGACACTTTAGGGGAAAAAAAATTCAACCACAATTATATGGATCTACTTGACAAGTAAAAATGAAGGGAAAAAAACAGAGAGAGTATAAATATGAAAAACTAAGAATGAGAAACAGTGCCTAACCACAGGTGTGGACTTCAAATTTTATAAGACACCATTAAGAACAAAATCACATTAATATGCTTTAAAAAATCTATGGAAGTCATTATTTCCCAGGGAAAGAGAAATAACCAAGATTAACTAAAGGAATGTGAAGCTTGAACAAAGTCATAGTCATAGAGAGAAAGGTGACAGGAACATGGCAGAATGTTTCTGTGGTGATAATACTGATTTCTTTTTTTTAAAGCTTGCAACATTCAGATAATCTTTACATTAGGTGAACTGTTCCAGAGAATATAGAAATGTGAAAATTTTCCCAAATCATTTTTCATGTTAGCATAACAGCGGTATCTAAATCTGAAGATACTAAACCAAAGAAGAAAACTCTAGGCTGAGCTTCATTATGGATAGCAAGATAAAAATTCTAAATCAAAGACTAGCAAATAGAATTCAGCAGCATATTGAAAGACCATGTCTAAGTTTTCCTCAGGAATGTATTTCTGATAGGTTAAAAATACATCTATTAGGAGGCTACTTAAATTGGCCAAAGGGGAAACGATACAAGTTCATTTTAAAAAATGAAAAATTTATCATTGGATAAATTTCAACATATATTCTTATGAAAACTGTAGGTAAATCAGCAATGGGAATGACAAAAAATATCTAATGAGATTCAACAGAGGTCATTAATCACAATGGTGAAATTCTTGAGGCATTACTTTTAAAAATCAGATGCAAGGAGAGGGTATCTATTATTATTTACCATTTTTCTGGAAGTCCCAGCCACTACACTGAGATATGAAGACAGAAACAAAGAATATAGCAATTACTAAGTAAGTGAAGATTAGAGACGTTTGAATTGGTTGCCTTATTAATCTCAATGGCTTTCTAGTATTATATTCAAATACGATACCTAGCACTGGGACATGAAGTTGGGAATCCTAGCCCTTTCTCCATCAAGGAAAAGCAAGTGGTGCCAAATTCCTCTTTACTCTTTGTTATGGGATGAACTGCGTCTCTCCCAAATTCATAAGTTGAAGTCATAAGCTCCAGTACCCCAAAATATGACTGTCTTTGGAAATAAGGTCTTTAAAGAGAGAATTAAGTTAAAATAATCGTTAAGGTGGGCTCTAATACAATATGACTGGTGTCCCTATAACAAGAGGAGATTAGGATACAGAGAGAGACCAGACACGTGTGCACACAGAGAGACAACCACGTAAATACACAGCGAGAAGATAGCCCTTGCAAGCCAAGGAGAGAAGCCTCAGAAGAAACCAACCCTGCTGGCACCTTGATCTCGGACCTTGAGCTTCTAGAAATGTGAGAACTACACTTCTGTTGTTTAAGCCACTAAGACTGTGATATTTTATTATGGCAGCCTGACACACTAATATATCCTTTTTCTCACTATGTTTTTGTGTTCCAGTTGAGGTCCAGTGACCTTGACCTCACTTGCATAGCTCCAAGTGGTAAGATCGAATCTTTATGACCCAGTCTGCTGCACAGATATCCAGTGGCACAGACTAGGGGGACTTTTATGAGTCTCAGGAAATGCAAGTCTGCCTGATGCAAGTCCAGTTTCAGAACTGCTGTTACAAACCTGTTAAATGGCATCACTGCTACTTGACTGAGACCACAACCGTGATTCCAGTAAGATGGGAGAAGCAGGTTTTTCCTTTCCAAGTTCACACTAGCCTCTGTGCTTCAAAATTCTTTCTCAGAGCCATTTGTCTCTGATGACGCACGTGCGATGGCAAGCAATTGATGCTTGGAGTGCAGTTGGTTCTATTTCCAAGAGCCCATCTGACTTAGTCATTTGAGTGAGTGTCTTGTCAAACTCCACATGCTCTATCTTCCCCCTGACCCCATAAAGTGGATTTTATCAGTTTTTCAGAGAGCCTGACCCTCTTTGCCTTTCCTGAACAGCTCTGGCAAGGTACACTGATGGTGTGAGAGAAAAAAGAGTATTTCTTAGTTCTGTCTAAGGCAGTAAGAACTCCTCCCTAAATGAGAGACAGTGTTCTAATGAGGAACAGATGGAGGGCACAAGTGCTTTAGCCAAAAGGCTAGGAAAGTTGAGAAAGAGGAAAATACCAGTATTTCCAAATCCATCTGAGCTACAAGTTCATACACATGTTTCATTCAACTATGGTTTGCACTTTGGTAATTCAGTAATTATGGCATGGCCCCACTGAAGAGTTCAGAGTCTTGTAGAGTTAAACACTAAATGAATTTAATCGAGAAGCTGCTACTCTTGAACACATTCAACAGAAGGAATGTCTTCATTTGTCTTTAGAGCTTAAGTCTCAGTCTTGAAGAGAAACTGCAGTAATCCAAATCAAAATCAGTGACTAATTACCACATTTCAGCTGAGTGGAAAAAATATGATGTAGCAAGAAACACATTGAGAGTGTGATGTCTTTGTTTATACATCATGCATAGCAGCTTCACCATGAAGACTCTGGGCCATGTGTTATGTACCAAATATATACACAGCAACTGATTCTTATACCTCTCTCTTTATTTGGTGAGATTTGTGTAGCCTCAAATCTTGTTAGAGTACTTCCCTGTGAATGGTTCTTATGGAACTACTAGCTGCCTGCTGTTTCTGGAAAAACTTGATGATAATCACAAAGTAATACAAAAGTTGTGAAGTTTCCTTCCTTCATCTTTTCGCTGTACAGGCACCCAGAGAGGAGGAAGGCAGTCCCTCTGGGAGCACTCAGGTTTGAATGGTGGAAAGGCATGTGCATAAATCCTATAACGTGAAGCCAAATCTTTGGATATTCAGCAATGACAATGATTTTCGCCAAATGACAGAGGAGGAAGGAGTGGAGGGAGAAAGGAGCGTATCAGAGGCCCTGGTCTCTTTTTCAAATTCCATCCACTGTCTGTCGCTCCTTTGCTAGTCCTTCCATCTCAATTCCCTGGCCCTGAATTCTGGAATTTCCTCCTCAAAGCCATATAACATTGACTTCAAATGAATTCAAAATGTTCTTTAAAGAAAACGTTCTTTAAATCTCTCTGAATGTTCCAGATCTTTTTCTCTTACGTTTAGTCTTTTTTCTATTATAAAAGGAAATCAAGGTCACTAAAAAAATTAGAAAACGCAGAGAAGAGCAAAAGAACACCACCACCGACAACCTCCCCACCCCCGCAGTCCCACCCACCCTGGGACAACCGCTCAGCCCCACCTTGGAGTATGTCTTTACATACCTTTTCTATGAAAACTCCATCATGTAACTTACTATTACTTGTCTGAGAAATTATCCCAGATAATCTACTGTTGGACATTATTTGCTCTATCTTTTCACTACTTTAAGTTCTACAGGGCAAGAGTAAGAAACTTAAATCGAATCACATGTAAAGACATTAGAAAAAGTTTCTGAAAATCAAGATTCACAAAACTTCTCACCAGCATGTGTCCAAAATGACCCAGATGTTGTTTGACCAAATAGTCTTGTTTTCCAACCAGAATGTGGGCCAGTTTACTTTAGGCCAATTTACCTTAGGCCACTATAATGTTGCCAAAGTCGTGCGTAACAAATCTAAGAGACTTTCTCAATTTTTATTTCAATGTTCTCTACTTGATACTTTTCATCTTTATCCTTGTATTGTGTCTTTTCCTTCAGCCCATTTTTAACACCCCTCAGGTTTTCCATCTGGCTTTCTGCCTAAATTTCTGTTTCTTCAAGGTTTCTGCTCTTGAAAGTCCCAAATCTCATGGGCATATATAAGGTGCATAGCACGTAGTAAATATCCACCCACCCCCAAAACAGTATCTACTATTATTTTTTTCAGCCTTTTATTCTAAAACAAGTATAGCGTGTACTTTTTCAGTGTGTTTTAGGATTCATAAAAATCATGAGATGAGTTCCGTTTACCCCACTTGAGGTGACAACATCAAGACACAGAGATTGCATGTGATTCTCCCAAATGCAGAGCTAGATTTTAAAGATCTAACGATCAGAAAGTTATTTACTGCACCAAGTTATTTGCAATATTTGGATACGAGAGTTAGCTTTCTGTGAAGTTGAAGGAAGTTTTAAAACTTAAAAAACTGGGCACAAAGCTAAAAGCTTTCTGAATTTTCAAATTCTATTAGGGAAATTCTTTCACAAATCGTAAATTTGTGAATGTAAATAACATTCCCCCAGGCAGTGCAGAGCCATTATTTAGAAGTTAAGAAAACACACTCCCCTAGCAATTGCTTTTGTGAACTTGGTCGGCACTGCAGTCTATTTTGCAGGGGCCCTATTGCTCAACGTGGCTTCGCTTGTGTTTGATCAAGTTTCACAGAACGTGAGGAAAGTGCTCAGATTAGGCTTTTTTTTTTTTTTAACATCTTTATTGGAGTATAATTGCTTTACAATGGTGTGTTAGTTTCTGCTTTATAACAAAGTGAATCAGTTATACATATACATATGTTCCCATGTCAGCATGGCTGTGCTGGATGCCAATGGCTGTGGATCTGATCTAACACAGAGAGAGTATTGGGTCTCTTTTCAATATTTGGAGAGTGTCTCCTCTGCAGCAGCTATTACCCTGATCATCTACATAATCAGTTACTTAATCCTCACAACAAATCTGTGGGATACCTGTTATAGTGATCTTACTGAGGCACAGGAAGGGTAAGCGCTTGCCCAGATCATCAGCTAATCCTGGGAGAGCTTGAACCCCAGCCTAGACAGCCTGGCTCAGAGCTGCCCTGAGATTCTGCTTCTCCATGGTCTCTACGGTCAGATCCGATGCCCTTGGCATTAGTCAGGAGTTCTGCAAAAGCAATCCATATAATTCTTAAAAATAAAATAGAGTAGTTTGATCTACTATGAAATACACTGCATTCATTCCATGTCCATGTGAATTCATTGGTCAGTCCCAATCAACCCCTTCCAAAATCACAGTAGGTGGGAGGGCAAATGATGCAGTGGTTAGAGCTGTGAATATCACCTTCCTCTGATCCTGCACCACCTGGCCCTCCGGGTCTGTGCCCCACATCTCATCCCCCTCCTGCATGAGAGCCCGCTCCTGCATCCCACAGCATGGGTCGTCACTGTGTTTGCTTGAATTGGAAACAGAAAAGACTGGAGAATGCTACTGTGATTCAGGGGAAGAAATCTGAACCTTTTGGAGCAGGTCAGGAAAGGCTGCATGAAGGAGGCAACGTGCACCTTGAATGCTGGTGGGACGTCCATCAGGGGTGAATGAAGGAAGGTTTATTCTAGGAAGTGGGGAGAAAGTCTCATGGGCAGTGATGCAGACAGGGCAAGACTTGAAGGGCTGGAGACAGTCAGGAATGAGGAGAGCTAGGATTGCAGGAGCCCAGGAAGGGTAGGGAAGTAGTAGGAGAACAGGGGGGCCTTGAAATGGTGTGGTTTGCCACCTAACTCTCTTCTGAGTCCTTTCTTCAACAGGCCTTAAAAACCCCACTTTATATATGGCTTCCTTTCATGTTCTGACGTGGAAAAAAACCTCAACATCCCAACCCCACCCTCTTCTAAATGGCGATGAGGGCTTCCCTGGTGGCGCAGTGGTTGAGAATCTGCCTGCTAACGCAGGGGACACGGGTTCGAGCCCTGGTCTGGGAGGATCCCACATGCCGCGGAGCGACTGGGCCCGTGAGCCACAACTACTGAGCATGCGCGTCTGGAGCCTGTGCTCCGCAACAAGAGAGGCCGCGATAGTGAGAGGCCCGCGCACCGCGATGAAGAGTGGCCCCCACTTGCCGCAACTAGAGAAAGCCCTCACACAGAAACGAAGACCCAACACAGCCAAAAATAATAAATAAATAATTAATTAAATTAAAAAAAAAAACCAATGCTGATGACCCGTGGAAAAAACAGTACCCCTTGAGGCCCAAGGCCCAGTGAGGTATCCAGCCTTTAATAACCAAGTTTTAAAAATAAATAAATAAATAAATAAATAAATGGCGATGAGTTGAAACCACATAGTGGAAGGACTCAAATGCCCAACTGAAAAGTTTCAATGTCATGTAATTGGGTGAGGGGAGAGGGAGACTCTGTTAAGGGATTCATGCAAGAGACTGGCATTACAGAGCTAAGTGTTAGGATGGTAAACCTGCTGGGTAGCAAGTGGACTAGGAAAGGAAGGGAGGAAGGAAGGAAGAAAGGATAGAAGAAATGAAGGAAAGAAGAAGAGAGAAGAAGGATTAAAAGGTGGGAGCCAGGAGGAGGTAGAGTGCATCTCCAGGAAGACATTTGAGTTGGAATGGAAGGGACCAGAAGATGCTCCTTCAGACCCTTCTCTCTGTAACACTCATCCTGAATAAATCTAGCATGGCCACATGTCAGCACAGTCACATTTTCAGCACTTCTCTACACATTTCACAGGGGAAAGGGGAGGTTTCCATTTGACAGAAGAAGAAGCTATTGCATAGAAAGAAGACCAGAATAAAAGTGTTGAAATTGGTGCTAGAGAGGTAAATTCTGTTACCCAAACAAATGCTTGTGGTGGGGGGATAAGAGGGTTCCTTTAGCATATTTAGTACCTATCGTGAATGCAGTGAATCCAGCTCATCTGAGATTATTTTCTGTGTTTTGTTGGTCTCAAAAGGTAAAATAGAAAAAATAAATAATATGTTTGACCTGTGCTCAGCCCCTACTGTGTGTCAGGCTCTATGCTGGACATGGCAGGAAATGCATTGATGAGTAAGACCCTTGACTTAGGTAGAAATGAAGGAAGGAGGGCATTTGAGTTGTGGGAGAAGGAGGCCCCTCAGAGCCCATCCATTGTCAGTCCCCACTGAATTCATCCCTTCATTTGTGATGTTATTTATTTATGGATGGGGAGGAGGCACAAGGAGAGAGAACATTTGAAATATTTACATAAGAGACTCTGCAGCTTTGAAACCTTCACTTACATATATTTTTTGGTGTTGGCCTGATTCTTATGTTAAACTAATTACATGTCAAACTCTGACGGGACATTTGGGATTCAATGTCCACTGTTGGTGACACAAATGGAGAGAAACCTTAGCGTACACACTGTCTTCTTTTTCTGTTCACGGGAAGAGACACTTTCAAAGAATAATTCTGGCCAAACTAGGGTTGTATGTTGCAAGACAGGAAAGTGTCTGCAAGCCCAACTGGAGATCCCAGTCTCTTCCAAGGATTACGTGAGTTTCCCATTTCAAACCCTGGCTCCAGGTCTGTGGCTTCTTCTTTTAAAGAGAATGCCAGAGCCCAGAAGTCCATTGCTCCACGCAGTGGGCAGGGCAGAGCTGCACAGAAATGGACACCGCCTCATTGGTGTCCATTCCTCCAGCTCTTCCCCAGGTGTGTAGGGGCACAGAATAGAACTTATTTTGAGGTGGTATCTCAGCGGGGAGCTGTTTTTTAAATGTTCCCTTCTCCATACATGTTATAAAGGAAACCCGTTGGCTTTGGTTTCTTTAATAATAAAAAGCTGGTTTTAACCATTTCAGAAACCCATTACAAAGTAGTTTCTTTAAGCAATGATAATTTTGGCGACTCTGCATCTCAGCATTACAGACTTGAGCCGGTATTCAGGCAGGGTCTTTGCCAGGAAACCTCCCTCCTTTACAAGAACTTTGGACCAAGGAACTTCACATCCAGAGACAGGCTGAAGCCGTTAGTTATTTGCCAGCTCCTTGAATTGGAAGAGAAACCCGCCCCCCACAATCCCAACACACCTACCCACAGGTGCACACACCAACACACCCAGACACACAGACATACACACACAGACACAGACACAGACACACGCACCCCTCACTCATACCGTCCACTCCACTCTATCTTGATGTCAGGAAAGCAGGGTACCTTTAGGACCAGAGGCAAATAAAGGATTGGTTGTTTTATTGGGGGCAGCTCTACCTGTATTACCCATCACCAGAGGCTTTATCTTGGAAGGAAAATTTAGCAGGGAGATGGCAAGGTTGGGGAAGCTGATTTACTCCCCAGAGAGAGAGGGTTTGTGTAAAGGGTGGAGAGGCCTGACACTCTCAAAGAGACCAATGACAACCAATAGGGTTGCTGTTCCCATGAGAGCTTTGGTTGTTGTGGCCTGAGCACCAGATGAGTATTCCCAATAGCTAAGGGGCATCCTGAGGCCCTGTCTGCTGCTGAGTGCAGGGTTCCTAAGGAATGGGATAGGGTCCTGTGGTGAGGGACCCCTCTAACACTTCCAAATCTGACCCCCTGATTTCTCCATAGTAGGCACCAGCTTCTCTAGTTCAAGGAACATTGGCAGCCAGGAAATTTCTTTTTCTATCTTAGAATGATTCAGAAATCAGTCTCTCCAACCAGTGCACTGCTTGTTCCTTCATTTTTCATTCATCCATTCTTCCTTACATCCAAATTTTCATAGAGCGTCAGAGTGTACCAACTGCCAAACTTCGCTCAAGAAGAAATGGATAATCTGAAGACCCCTATATCTATTAAAGAAGTTGAATCTGTCATGAAAAACCTTCCCATAAAACCCCTCCATTTCAGATAGCTTCCTTAGTGAAATTTACAAAAGAAGGAATGATACAAACACTTCCAGAAAATTAAAGAGGAAGGAACACTTCCTAACTGATTCTTAGAGGCCAGTGTTACCCTGATACCAATTCAGACAGAGACATGACAAGAAAAAAAAAAACAAAAAACAAACTACACTCCAATATCCCTCATGAAACAAGGTGCAAGGATTCTAAATAAAATTTTAGAAAAAATCAAAATCAACAGTATACAGAAGGATGATGACGTTTACCCCAGGAATTTAGGATTGGTTTAGCATTTGAAAATCTATCAGTGTAAATTACCATACTAATAAACTAGAAAGAAGAGAAACCTAATATTATTTTGACAAAATCTAACATCCATTGCTGATAAACATTCAGCAAACTAGGAATAGAAAGGAACTTCTTCAACCTAATAAAGAACATCTACAAAAACCCTACAGTTTATATCATACTAATTAATGAAAAACTGAATGCTTTCCTGCTGAGATCAGGAAAAAGACAAGGATGTCCAGTCTCATAACTTCTATTTAACATTGTGTTGAAAGCTCTAGACAGTGCATCCAGATTGGAAAGGAAGAAGCAAAATGATTTTCCTTTGCAGATGACATGACTACCTTTGTAGAAAATTTGATGGAATCAACAGAAGAAGCGACTAGTATTAATGTCAGTTAAACACATTTATAGGATAAGATAATATAAAAAATCAAAATCAATTGTACTTTTATATACTAGTAATGAACAATAGAATGTTAAAAATTTAAAAACCAGCAGGATTTATAACATCAAAAATATTAACTAAAAAAAAAAAAAAATTAACTACTCAGTGATCAATCTGACAAAAGATATGAAAACCTGTACACTGAAAATTTAAAAAAATATATTGCTGAGTGAAATTTAAATAGACCTAAGTAAGTGGATCATTATACCTTGTTTGTGGATCAGAAGATTCAGTATTGTTATGGTGTCAATTCTCCCAAAATTTATCTATAGATTCAATGTAATCCTGGTCAAAATCCCAGCAGGCTGTCTTAATTGAAATTTATAAGCTGGTTATAATAATTCATATGGAAATACAGAGAAGCTAGAATTGCCAAAATACCATCGAAAAAGAAGAGCAAAGTTAGAGGGCTAACAAAACTAATTTTAAGACATAAAGTTATGGTAATCAAAACAGTGTGGTATTGGCATAAAGATTGAAAAGTACGTGAGTGTAACAGAATAGAGTCCAGATACAGACTGATGTACATGTGGGACAACTAATTTTTGACAAAAGTGCAGAGGCAATTCAGTGGAGAAAGAGAGCCTTTTAAACAACTGGCGTTGGAATAATTGTATCTCTATATTTAAAAATAATGAATTTTGACCCATATGCAAAAACTAATTCAAAATGGATCATAGATCTAAGTGTACAGTCTAAAATAATAAAACTTCTATATGAAAACATAGGAGAAAATTTTTGTGATCTTGTGTTAGGCAAATATTTCTTAGCTATGACACCAAAAGAGCAATCTATTTTATTTTAAAAAAATAATGAATTGGATTTCATAAATATTACAAACACTTCTTTGAAAGACACTGTGACAAGAATAAAAAGACAAACCATTACTGGGTGAAAATAATTGCAGAGCAGATATCTGATGGACTTGTATCTGGTATATAATGGACTCTCAAAAGTTAATAATGAAAAAACGAACAACTCAGTAAAAGAAAAAGTAAAATATTTGAACAGACACTTAACCGAAGAGCAGATGACACATGAAAAGATGCTCAGTATCATTTGTTATTTGAAAAGTACAAATTAAAATTATGATGAGATACAACTTCACATCTATTAGAATGGCTCATATGAAAAGAGTGCCCATACCAAGTGCTGGTGAAGCTGTGGAGAAACTAGAACTTTCAGATGTTGCAGGAAAGGGGACATGAAATGGTTCAATCACTTTGGAAAACAGTTTGTCAGTTTCTTTAAAAAGTTAACCATACACCTACCAAATGATCCAGCCATTTCATTCCTAGGTATTTGCCCAGAAGAAATGAAAGCCTATGTCCACACCAAGACTTGGTACATGAATGTTCATACAGCTTTATTTGTAATAGGCAAAACCTGAAAACAATCCTCGTGTCCATCAACACGTCGATGGATTAAACAAATGGTGGTGTATCCGTACAGTAAGAGTACTCAGCAATAAAAAGGAAAAAAGTATCATTACATGCAACATGGATGAATCTCAAAATAATTACACTGAGTGACAGAAGGCAGACCAAAAATGATACACAGTGTAGTGTTCCATTCTTATAAAATCTAGAAAAGGCAAACTAGTCAGTGAGAAGAACATGAGGTGAATTGCTGGGGCATGGGTCAGAGTAGGGGGATGGTTACAAACGGGCTGGAGGAACGTTTTGGGGGTGATGGATATGTTCACCATCCTCACTGTAGTGATGTGTTCATGAGTGTATGTATAGATCAATATGTGCAGTTTATTGTATGTGAATCATACCTCAATAAATGTATTAAAAATAGAAGAAGGAAGGAAGAAAAGAAGGAGAAATTGGGACAGAGAGACAAAAGGAAGAGAAAAACAAAGGGAGAAAAAAAGGAGGAAGGGAAAAAATGTGAAGAAAGTATTTTCTCTGGGCTTAGAGTGGATCTGGGCTGGATGGTGGTGAGTAGGTGACTGGGAATCTTCCACCCAGTCCGTACAATGAAGTCCACTGTGTTCATTTCAGCACCACATACATCACTGATGGGAAGTAGGTTGAGCCCTAAAGAGGAGAGATCTTTCATTTCCAGTGGCCCCATCCCTTAGCCTGCCAGGGCTTTTCCAACATTTCATGACCTCTAAAGAGACATTCCATCCATACTACTCTCCGTGACATGCCCACATCATGGCAGAGAACCTTCTTTTAGTTCTTAGCATGGTTTACAAAGCCCTGAATTGTGAGACTCTAGCCCAATTTTCAGCTTCTGCCTCAATGCGCTCACTCACTAAGCTTTAGCCATAACAGGCTTCTCTCTTTTGAAACCAGCCAAGCTCCTTCTCTGCCTCAGGACCTTTGCACATGCAGTTCTTATGCCTGGAATAAGCTCCCCCACACTCCCAAGTCTGTCTAGATCTGTAGGTCTAAAGTTAATGTTACTAACTCAGGAGGCCTTCCTCCTCCCTCCCCCAGACTAGATTTGATCCTTTACATTGCCCACAAACTCCAGTTTCCCATCCAATACTAATTTGGAATCACACTGTTGCCTTAATAAAATAAAAGATGAGGTTTGCTCTTTCCACTTCATCTCATTTGCAAAACGACTCCCCAGTTCCATTTATGTCTGTGAATGAAAGCAAACACCAACTGCAGGGCCTGCCATCTCCTGCTCCCTACAGCCCTGCACACCAGGTCCGGCCACTCTCCCGTGACAATGTCACTTCAACAAACACGAAACTCATAGAACATTACCTGCTTCTGCACAGTTTTGGATTTGGGGTTGTCGAAATTCTCTAGATTCCTTCCTGATTCACAGGGTTAGTAACTGGGTTGCTGCCCACTACATTACAGTTTTGAAATCTGAGAACAGCGACCTCAACCATGAAACACAAACTCAACACAATTCCCGGCTGGAGCTTGTGGGTTCTTCTCGAAAACCCACAGCTCAGCTTCCCAGCTTTGCTGGGAGTCTGGCAATGAATTACATTTATAGTTATGTTATCACATTATTGAGAAGTAGGAAAGCCCTCCCGTTTTGTAATCTTGCTGTGAATGAGCTTCTATCTGCTGCCTCTCCCATCTTCATCCTTCCAGACCCTTAATACCTCCTTCTAGACCTTTCCCATAGTCACCTCTTAGCTTGAGAACATGGAACATGCTCCAAATGAAATCACATCACTACCAGATTATTTCTCTATGTCGATGTCAATAGGGAGCTAACAGTTCACTGGGCCAAACAAATGTAAATAGCATGTGGAATTGATTTGTTGGACTCTTATCAACAGGGAAACTGCTGCTTCCCTACAGTTTCTATAAGAGCTCTATGTCTTTCATACAGGACTGCTTTCAAATGCATGAGAGCTCAACTGCTCTTCAAACTCTTGTCTTTTTTTTTTTTTAATAGATCTTTATTGGAGTATAATTGCTTCACAATACTGTGTTAGTTTCTGTTGTACACCAAAGTGAATCAGCCATATGCATGCATATATCCCCATATCCCCTCCCTCTTGAGCCTCCCTCCCATCCTCCCAATCCCACCCCTCTAGGCCATCACAAAGCACCAAGCTGATCTCCCTGTGCTATGCTGCTGCTTCCCACTAGCTATCTATTTTACATTCGGTAGTGTATATATGTCGATGCTACTCTCACTTCACCCCAGCTTCACCCTCTCACCCCGTGTCCTCAAGTCCGTTCTCTATGTCTACATCTTATTCCTGCCCTGCAACTAGGTTCATCAGTACCATTTTTTTTTTTTTTAGATTCCATATACGTGTGTTAGAATACAGTATTTGTTTTTCTCTTTCTGACTTACTTCACTCTGTATGACAGACTCTAGGTCCATCCATCTCACTACAAATAATTCAATTTCATTTCTTTTTATGGTTCAGTAATATTCCATTGTCTATATGTGCCACATCTTCTTTATCCATTCATCTGTCGATGGACATTTAGGTTGGTTCCATGTCCTGGCTATTGTAAATAGTGCTGCAATGAACATTGTGGTACATGTCTCTTTTTGAATTATGGTTTTCTCAGGGTATATGCCCAGTAGTGGGATTGCTGGGTCACATGGTAGTTCTATTTTTAGTTTTTAAGGAACCTCCATGCTGTTCTCCATAGTGGTTGTATCAATATACATTCCCACCAACAGTGCAGGAGGGTTCCCATTTCACAACACCCCTTCCAGCATTTATTGTTTCTACATTTTTTGATAATAACCATTCTGACTGGTGTGAGGTGATACCTCATTGTAGTTTTGATTTGCATTTCTCCAATAATTAGTGATGTTGAGAATCTTTTCATGTGCCTCTTGGCCATCTGTATGTCTTCCTTGGTGAAATGTCTATTTAGGTCTTCTGCACAACTATATGCCAATAAAATGGACAACCACGAAGAAATGGACAAATTCTTGGAAAGGTACAATTTTCCAAGACTGAACCAGGAAGAATTAGAAAATATAAACAGACTTATCACAAGTAATGAAGTTGAAACCGTAATTGAAACTCTTCCAGCAAACAAAAGTCCAAGACCAGATGACTTCACAGGTTAATTCTATCAAACATTTAGAGAAGAGCTAACACCAATCCTGCTCAGACTCTTCCAAAAAATTACAGAGGAAAGAACACTTCCAAATTCATTCTACGAAGCCACCATCACCCTGTTACCAAAACCAGGAAAAGATAAAACAAAAAAAGAAAATTATAGACCAATATCACTGATGAACATAGATGCAAAACTCCTGAGCAAAATACTAGCAAACACAATCCAACAACACATGAAAAGGATCATACACCATGATCAAGTGGGATTTATCCCAGGTATGCAAGGATTCTTCAATATATGCAAATCAATCAATGTGATACACCACATTAACAAATTAAGGAATAAAAACCACATGATCATCTCAATAGATGCAGAAAAAGCTTTTGACAAAATTAAACACCCATTTATGATAAAAACTCTCCAGAAAATTGGCATAGAAGGACCCTATTTCAACATACTAAAGGCCATATATGACAAATCCACAGCAAGCATCATACTCAATGGTGAAAACCTGAAAGCATTTCCACTAAGATCAGGAACAAGACAAAGATGTCCACTCTCGCCACTATTATTCAACACAGTTTTGGAAGTCCTAGCCATGGCAATCAGAGAAGAAAAAGAAATAAAAGGAATACAAACTGGAAAAGAAGAAGTAAAACTGTCACTGTTTGTGGATGACATGATACTATACATAGCAAATCCTAAAGATGCCACCAGGAACTACCAGAACTAATCAATAAATTTGGTAAGGTTGCAGGATACAAAATTAATGCACAGAAGTCTCTGGCATTCCTATACACCAACAATGAAAAATCAGAAAGGGAAATTAAGGAAACAATCCCATTAACCACCACAACAAAAAGAATAAAATACCTAGGAATAAACCTGCCTAAGGAGGCAAAAGACTTGTACTCAGAAAACTATAAAACACTGATGAAAGAAATCAAAGATGACATAAACAGATGGAGAAATATACCATGTTCTTGGATTGGAAAAATCAATATTGTGAAACTGACTATACTGTACTTTTTTTTTAACATCTTTATTGGAGTATAATTGCTTTACAATGGTGTGTTAGTTTCTACTTTATAACAAAGTGAATCAGCTATACATATACATATATCCCCATATCTCCTCCCTCTTGCATCTCCCTCCCACCCTCCCTATCCCACCCCTCTTGGTGGTCACAAAGCACTGAGCTGATCTCCCTGTGCTATGCAGCTGCTTCCCACTAGCTATCAATTTTACATTTGGTAGTATTTATAAGTCCATGCCACTCTCTCACTTCGTCCCAGCTTACCCTTTCCCTTCCCCATGTCCTCAAGTCCACTCTCTATTTCTGCGTCTTTATTCCTGTCCTGCCCCTAGGTTCTTTGGAACCTTTTTTTTTTTTTTTAGATTCCATATATATGTGTTAGCATACGGTGTTTGTTTTTCTCTTTCTGACTTACTTCACTCTGTATGACAGACTCTAGGTCCATCCACCTCAGTACAAATAACTCAATTTCATTTCTTTTTATGGCTGAGTAATATTCCATTGTATATGTGTGCCACATCTTCATTATCCATTCAACTGTTGATGGACACTTAGGTTGCTTCCATGTCCTGGCTATTGTAAATAGAGCTGCAGTGAACACTGTGGTACATGACCAAAGCAATCTACAGATTCAGTGCAATCCCTATCAAACTACCAATGGCATTCTTCACAGAATTAGAACAAAAAATTTTACAATTCGTATGGAAACACAAAAGACCCCGAATAGCCAAAACAATCTTGAGAAAGAAAAATGGAATTGGAGGAATCAGGCTCCCTGGCTTCAAACTATACCACAAAGCTACAGTAATCAAGACAGTATGGTACTGGCACAAAAACAGAAATATAGATCAGTGATACAGGATAGAATGCCCAGAGATAAACCCATGCACATATGGGCACCTAATTTATGACAAAGGAGGAAAGTACAATGGAGAAAAGACAGCCTCTTCAATAAGTGGTGCTGGGAAAACTGGACAGCTACATGTAAAAGAATGAAATTAGAACACTACTTAACACCATACACAAAGATAAACTCCAAATGGCTTAAAGACTTAAATGTAAGACCAGACACTATAAAGCTCTTAGAGGAAAACATAGGAAAAACACTCTTTGACATAAACCACAGCAAGATCTTTTTTGACCCACCTCCTAGAGTAACAGAAATAAAAACAAAAATAAACAAATGGGACTTAATTAAACTTAAAGCTTTTGCACAGCAAAGAAACCATAAACAAGACAAAAGGACAACCCTCAGAATGGGAGAAAATATTTGCAAATGAAACAACAGACAAAGGATTAATCTCCAAAATATACAAACAGCTCATGGAGCTCAATATCAAAAAAAAAACAAACAATCCAAAACTTTTGTCTTTTTATTGAGATATAATTGACATATTACATTGTAGGTTTAAGTTATACAGTGTGTTGATTTGATACATTTATACATTGTAATATGATTAACACCATAGTGTTAGCTAACAGCTCTGTCATGTCACATATTTATCATTTCTTTTTTGTGGTGAGAAGAATTAAGATCTAGTCTCTTAGCAACTTAAAATGTATAATAAGTATTTTGTTGTCTATAATCACTATGCTATGCAGTACATCTCCATGAGGTAATTATCTACTAGTTGCAAATTTGTATCCTTAAACAACATCTCTCCAATATTCACCCCCCAGCCCCTGGTAAGCACATTTCTGCTCTCTGTTTCTATGAGTTTAGCTTTTTTAGATTCCACATATAAGTGATATTATACATTATTTGTCTTTCTCTGTATGATTATCTCACTTAGCAAAGTGCCTTCAAAAGATTATATATATGTATGTATGTATGTATATATAGTCTCACATCTTCTTTATCCATTCATCCATCAGTGGCTACTTAGGCTGTTTCTATATCTTGACTATTGAAAATATTGCTGCAATAAACATAGGAGTGCAGATATCCTTTCAATATCCTGTTTTCATTTTCTTTTGGTGTATACCCAGAAGTGGGGTTGCTGGGTCATATGCTCTTTAAACTTTGCAAACTGCTTTGCTCTTTTAGCTTTGAGAGTTAGAAAATAGTCCCGAGGCTGGGCTCCCCCTCCTGCGCTTAGTGGCTACAGAACACACCTGCCCTCCCTCGGACCCCTCCCCTTGGAGCTCTGGGGGCAGCAGAGAAGTGGGAAGGGCCACAGGCAGTCATCCCAGCTCGCTCTCCTTCACATGGTATGCCCAGGCCTGCAGAACACCAGCATCCTTCACGGGGACCATCGGCGCAGTCCTCTTGTGGTTTTTCTGCTTTTGGTCTCCATCCAACAGTCCAGGTCTCCTCTGTTGCCGGAAGAAACTGTCTGAGACTAAATCTGGCCTTGTCACTCCCTGTCTAAAATCTTTCAGGGCATCCTCTGTTCATAGGATAAAGTGGGAGATCCTTACCTGAGAGACCAGATGCTCTAGGGCCCAACCCTGATCTCTAGACCCTCCCTGAGTTTTCCTTAGGTCTCTTCCAGCTGCTCCTAATGACCCCACTACCAGTCTGGCAGTTCCCCCACAATGTTGCTGGTGTCTTTTTCTTTCCTTTACATATTATTCCCTTTCTCTACCTGAGTAACTACACACTAATCTTTCAGGATCCAAACATTCAAAGCCAGGTGCTCTCCTGGAGAGGAGAGAAATACATCAAGGTGAGAATGAGACTGAGTGGGCAGAAGCCTCAGACAGTGGGCAGAGCAGAGAACTGAGACAGGCCAGAGCTTCCCCACCTGCCACCTCCTGCTGTGTAATATCGGGTGTCTTAGTTAGCTAAGGCTGCTCTAACAAAAGGCACAGACTGGGAGACTTAAACAGCAGAACTTTATTTTCTCACATTCTTGGAAGTTGGAAATCTGAGATCAAGGAGTCGGCAGGTTTAGTTTCTTCTGAGCCCTCTCTCCTTGGCTTGTAGGTGGAGGTCTTCTCCCTGTATCTTCACATGGTCTTCCTTCTGTGCTGTCAGTGTCCAAATTTCACCTTTTTATGAGAACACCAGTCATACTGGACTAAGGCCCACCCTAATGACCTCATTTTAACTTATTCATCTCTGTAAAGACCCTGTCTCCAAGTAAGGTTACATTCTGAAGTACTGGGGGTTTAGGACTTCAACATGAATTTTGGAGGGAGAAACACAATTCAGCCCATCATGGGGCAGTTAAAGGTGTCCTTTCTCTCTCTGTTCTCAATTTAATCTCTTCATCTGTAACATGGAGGTTGGGGGGAGTATAATAGGTAATCTTGTGTATCTTTTACAGCTCTAGACTTTCGGAGTTGAAAATCAGGCAACACGAAATAAGAGCTTGAGCAATTAGATTCTTGTGTCTTTCCATTAGAAAACTAACCAACAGTTTCAGACCTGAATTATCTGTGTAGGTGTTGGAATCCTCCCTCCACTTTTCTTGCATGCATGCGCCATGAAAGGGGATCAGAGTAAAGAAGGGAATGAGTTTGCTACCTACTTTTCCCTATCACGTGGGAGAGATAGAAGAGGGAGTCAGAGAGGGTGGGAGGTGAAAAATGCCCAGATTTTTAAGTGTCCTGCCAGGCATGGGAGTCAGCATGAAATGAGCTTAGAGAGAGGGAAAGTGAGTGGAGGGAAGAGGGGAGCAGCACTAGTTTGTGTATCCACGTCCTAAAAGGGCGAAGAAAAGTTATTTGAGATCCACAGTGGCCAGAGAAGAAAGTGGCCACCGAGGAGGGGCTGGGTCCTCTCCGTTCTTCCCTCCAATCTTGCACATGCCCCCAGCATATGCCCCTGTCAACATGAGAGAGCTGTTTTCCTCTGACTGCTGGGGGATGCTCCCGGGGTACCCAGGGCTGCAGGCTCCTGGCTGTGGGCAGCTCTTTTTGGGGTTCTCTGAGTCATCCTAGCCAGATGTCTAGGAATGTCAGGCATGCAGTGAAGGATGGTGGTGGTAAGCATTTTGGGACAAGAAATATCTAACGTTCCTTAAAAAAATTTTTTTTTAAATATTCTTGTGTATTTACTTTTGAAACCAGCACATCCTGGAGGACTGGAAGGCAGAATAACTTGGTGATTTTGGAGGCAGATAGGCCTCTCCTTCCAATTTCAGGTCCAGCGCTAGAAACAGTCTCCTCATAGTGTCCCAGGGATTGAAACCTTTGCCCCGAACCCTATGTATTCCGTCATGTACAGTATTTACATGATCATATTCACATAAATGCTCCTTATTGATTTTTGTCTCTTCAAGCTCATGTGTGGACAGAACATAGAACACTCAGTCATGGTTAAGATGAAGGAATGGGTACGTTGCACCACGCAGAGCCCTGACCCCTTTCCTCACATACGGTTCCCTCTGCAGGGGAGACTTTCCCCATATCTCTCTCTCCTTCTCCCTTGCTCACTCCACCTTCAAATCTCAACCTCCAGTGAGAAGCCTTGCTGACCCTTCTGCAGGCTTGGATGAGCCCCTCTGACCCCATGTCCCTTCCTGGGGTCTCCACATCTAGCTGTGGAGACTGTGCACAGAACACAATTCACATTGAGTCATTATAGATACATATTGTAATACGACTCATTTTCCATGGATGGTAGTTACATGTCTGGAGCAAGGGGCATCTTGTTGGTGGTGGTGGTTCCCCCACCCCAGTTTTATTGAGATTTGATTGACACACAGCACTATATAAGTTGAATGTGGGCAGCGTAATGACTTGACTTACATATATTACAAAATGATTACCACAATAATTTAGTTAACATCCATTACCCATAGAGTTACAAAAAAAATCTTTTTCCCTTGTAATGAGAACTTATAGGATCTGTTCTCTTAGCAACTTTTAAATACACCATACAGCGGTGTTAACTGTAGTCATCATGTTTTAAGTTATATCCCCAGTATTTACTTATCTTATAACTGAAAGTTTGTGCCTTTCCACCGTCTTCATCTGATTCCCCCACCTCCTATATCCCCCGCCTCTGGTAACCACAAATCTAATCTCTCCTTCTATGAGTTTAGCCTTTTTTTAGATTCCACATGTAAGTGAGATCATACGGTATTTGTCTCTGCCTGGCTTACTTCACTTAGCATAATGTCCTCTAGGTCTGTCTGTGTTGTTGCAAATGGCAGGATTTCCTTCTTTTTTTATGGCTTTATCCATTCATCTGTCAATGGATATTTACATTATTTCCATGTCTTGGCTATTGTAAATAATGCTGCAATGAACATAGGGTTGCAGATATCTCTTCAGCATAGTGATTTCATTTCCATCAGATACATATCCAGAAGTGGAATTGTTGGATCATATGGTAGTTCTATTTTTAATCTTTTGAGGAGCCTCCATACTATTTTCCATCATGGCTGCACCAGTTTACATTCTCAGCAACAGTGCACAAGGATTCTCCACATCCTTTTCTCCACATCCTCACCAGTATTTATCTCTTGTCTTTTTGATAATAGCCATTCTAACAGGTGTGAGGTGATATCTTATTGTGGTTTAGTGGTTTAGATTTGTTTTTTCCTGATGATCAGTAATGTTGAGCACCTTTTTATGTACCTGTTGGCCATTTGAATATCTTCTCTGGAAAAATATCTTTTCATAAAAATTAACTTGAAATGGATTAAAGACTAAAATGTAAGACATGAAACTGTAAAACTCCTAGAAGAAAACATAAGGGAAAAGCTCCTTGATGTGGGTCTTAATGAGTTTTTGGATATGACACCTAAAGCACAAACAACAAAATAAAAAATAAACAAGTGGGACTACATCAAACTAAAAGGCAAAGGAGATGATGAACAAAATGAAAAGGCAACTTACAGAAAGGGAGAAAATATTTGCAAATCATATATCTGATAAGGGGTTAATATCCAAAATATATTGAGAACTTATACAACTCAATAGCAAAAAACAAAAACAAAAACAGTTTGCAACAATGGGCAAGGGGCATCTTGTTCTAATTCTAATGAAGGTGTCCATGGGTTATCTATGGGGCTGAGTGTACCTCAGGGGATGGTGACAGCTGAATACTCATCTGCTTTTTTCTCTGGACTGTGAGCTCATCAGGCATCAACCGTGTCAGAACAGCTCAAGGTGGGGCCTCCAGCTTGAACACAGGGCCTGGCACCGGACCATCATTCACACAATGAATCAAAGGAATTAGTGGAGCTCTGGGCAGTGAGAGAAGAGTCCATGGAGGGAGTACGGGGAAGGGGGATGAGCGAGGGCTCGCAGAGCTGGGCTGGAGGCAGAGAGGAGGGGGGCCCAGCAGGGCTCATGAGAGCACAGACCGTGGGAGCCAGTTGTGTGACTGGTACTCAGTCCAGCGGTACATGGATAGCACCTGTGTCAAGCGGGTAGAGGGGAATTCATTGAGTTAATATTTCCAAACTGCTTAGAATAGCACTAGGCACACAGACATCAGGATACAATGTCAAGTATAAATAAATAAAGTGAGAAAATGAACGTTAACCTTAACAATGTGAAATTAAGTGTGAGTGGATGGAACGTGCAGATGCAAGTTGCCCAGAAGAGCAGTTGGGAGACCCCAGTGATGGGCTGAGCTGTCCTGGGCAATCACAGCCTCCATGATAGGATGTCAACCTTCCTTTCAAGTGCATCATCACTATTCCCTTGGCTTATGGTGCAGACTAACTGGACTCTTCCCAAAGCGAGGAAAACCAAGAACTTGTGACTGTCTGACGTAGGAGGTGTTGCCTTGCCCGCCTTGTGGTTCTGGGTGAGCTGTGATGAAAAGGAGGGGTGGGGCGAGCGCGGGGTCTGGGGCTTGGCGCTTGAGTGGAATAAGCACGGCTGCTGCCTCCTCTCTCCCTTCCTGTGGTTTTCTTCCTGATGCCTGGTGTTAATCATGTGACTTCTGGGTCTCCCACATGAAAAATCCTGTAGCTGGCTCACCCCTGAGCCAAGAAAAGGTAAGTGCCACATTCACGCAGGCTCCAATGCTTGTATTTTTGGAGAGCAGAAAGAGGCAGATAAAAGGCAGAGGCAGGCAGGCCAGGAAAACTGTGAGATCCCAAAATCAACAGCTGTGGCTGAGGAATCCTCCTTCCACATCCTGGGGGCCTGGGACCCTCCAGGATCTGCCCAGGGGCAGCGTGGGTGCTGGGGAGGCAGGGGACTTCCCTGCTGCCCCTTGCTCTCTCTTCGGGCATGTGTCTCAACAGCAACCATAAAGTCCCCCTCCATCCCCCCCATGAAGGAGATTTCACTCAAAGAAATGTTTCTATCCAGTCTCAGAAGCTCCAGTAGTCCTCATATTAAACATCCTCTTCAGAAAATGGTCTCTACTTCTTGTTACCAAGGAGATTTCGTTCTTTCCAAATGCATTTGTTCCTTCCAATAGGAGAGTGCCGGAGAGAGGCGTCCTCTGTCCGTGCCATGGTGTGGTCCAGGCTCAGGGTGTGCCAGGAACTCGGGCTCCGAGAAGGAAGAGGTCAGCCTCAGGCTGGACAGAGTGCTTGCTTAGGCTTCCAGAGGGTTCCCTGGTTGCTGGAGGGAGGTCGAGAGGGGTTTCACAAGCCCCTCATCATTCAAGGCTCCTTCATCTCCACCTTCTAAACTAACCTCTTTTTGAAATACCTAAGATTTTTCAAAAACTTTCACTGGGGAAAAATGATAGGAAAACCACTACGAAAATATTCAACAGCTTGTCTAAGTGAGAAATAAAGTCCCAACCCTAGGGCCTGGTTCAGTCAGTCTGATCCCCTGTTCCCTCAGTTTTGAACTTTATACAGCTGTGTGTGGGAGTCTGGGGCTTGGGGGGTTGTGTTAAACAGACCTAACGTGGTAAGAAATTTCCCACTTTTTCTGCAGGAAAGGGCAGAGGCAAGTAGCTTTGTATGGCAAAAAAGGTAGAATGTGAAGGTTGGGGGGTGGCTAGGCCCTGAGTTCAGAAGCAGGGGAGCAGTCGCTGGCCCTGGATCTCTTAGTGGGGGAACAGCAGCCACTGGCCCCCATGACCCCATTCTCTTGCTGAGGAAGGCTGGGGACATGGCCCTGTTCTTCCCTCTGAGCTCAGTATTAATGGTGATGGAGAGCAGTCCGCCCCCTTGCACATCCTTGAGAGCAGTCAGTGGGGATGTGTGTTTGGCTGTGGGGGTCTTGTTTACCCCTTCTCCAAAGAAAGTGTTCTTCAGTCTCATTGACCCGTCTTCCATCTATCTCACCCCAGTGAACGTGCAAACGGTCTTCAGTGAGTGATACAGCACTCCTCATGAATGTGTGTGCAGTGACCTTGGTTAGTTCCTGGTGGACATCAGAGACCCAGGTGAACTGAGGGATGTACAGCATTATTTTTTCTCTCCTCTTGCTCCCCCCACAGGTAGGATGCCAGAGGACAGGAAGGGCAGAGGAAAGTCTTGGCAGAGCTTGGAGGGGAAGGGAGACCTTCTATTTTCACGCTTGGGCAAGAAATCCTTACATGCCTCCAAGTAGCATTGAGGACACTTTGTAGCCACTGAATGGGAACAGGATTCAAACCAGGGGCAACCCAAAGGCATCGTACCTGCCTCTGTCAGGTGAGTCCACTGGGCATCTCAGTGAAGGATGTCCCAAACTGTTAAAAGATTATTTTAAAGAGGCTCTAACCAAGTCTCTCATACAAATATTTATTAAAAGAACACTTGTCAAGTATTATATTTTTACTTATTAATAATATAAGTATAATAGTGTTGGAATAATAATAATGCAATGAGTATGTGTAAGATGTTTCTTTCAACTGGTTCAAAGGTGAATTTAAAGTACCACTCATTCATAGGAAGACAAGAGATGTTAAAATTAACTTGGATGCAAAATGGGAATATCCATAGGGCAATAATTGCATTCCACTGAACACAGTTAATTTGTATTTCTATAGACAAGAATCATTTGCATTATTATCAGTTTTTCACAATTGTAAAACATCTGAAAGGCAGTGAAAGGTAGAGGTAAACCAGAGGGTTCAGTGGACAGGGCAGTGAATAATCCTTTCTAGCTTCCATTTCAAACCCTTTCACACTTTTCTCTGACATTTCAGCATGCCCCAACAACTGATTTGGCAAAAGTACTTCTGACCACTACTCATGCAACACTATTGTACTGGACTCCAATGAGGGTTCCTCCTCAATCTCCAGTTCTCACATGGTTTTTAGTGAAATAGGTCTCCTTATTTTTTGAACTCCTGTCTCTTTAGTTCAGGTAGTACAGGCCAATCTAGAGAGAGTCCACCATACTGTACTCAGAACCACCTCTCCGGGCCACACTGGACCATCATACTTGCTCCAAGTTACCACATTCCTACTCTCCATCCTCTTGAAATGGAAATATACAAAGTGGCCTCAGCAGGTCTACCCGGTTATGCCTGAAATGAGGAACAAACGTGATTTAGGCTACCAGGTTGGAGCTCTCTAAGGAAAAAAAAGCATTCAATTCCTACAATAAGAAGAAAACAAAGAAAACGTCTTTAATACATTAGACTCCATGTCCTTGCGTGAGGGAAAAAAATAAAGTGTGAAGATTAGACAATGTGATTCTTAACATTCTTTATGATCACTTGTTTATTTCTTTGCATAAAAAATAGTAGCTACTATTTATCAATTTTCATCCATGTGCCAGCCTCTCTGCTAGGAATTCCTACATGCATTAAACTTAACCTTTATATGATGCCAAAAGGAAAATATTATTATTCACATCTTACAAATGATTAAAAAAAAAACAAAAACATGGCTTAAAGAAGTTGAAAGTTTTGGCCAAAGTCATAATTAATAAGTGGTGGCTCCTGAGTTAGTGTGACTCCACAGCACATCCTCTTTTCTTCACACTCTTCAATGAAGGCTTGCAAAATGAATCCTCCTGCTTTCCATCTGGCAGGGTGAGGAGGAATTGCCATTCCTACTGGGATCTAGAGGCTGCTGCACATGATTATTAGCCCAAGGAATCTTCATTTCAAGCAGAACCAGATCTCCCAGCTGATTACTCACAGGGGAGAGGATTTGGCGTATAGTCAGTCAGACAGGGACTTCAGAGAACACACCAAGTCCTGGATATTTACAGTGACAAGGTGGCCCCCAAAGCCCAAACACAGAACCTTGGGAGATTGCACCACTTCTCTTTAGAAACCCCTAGCTGGGTGGACTGCCTACAGGATACAGGGCAGGGGGACCAGAAAGAGCACAGTCATCATCATAGCCTTTGTCTTGCTGGAGGCTGATACTTCAGAGAAACACTCCAATGGGCCTTGGCCAATTGATGAGCCTCCTTTTCAGTTTTCACCTCTGTCCCTGAGCTTAAGCTCCAAAGTGCTGGTTACTTTGAGAGGCAAAAGGGAAAAACATTTGAGGGCATGAAGTATCCAAGGCTAGAAACAATCCGATGCTGATATTGGAAAAACTGTGTGTGTGCAGAAGGTATTCTGAAGTTCAAACAACAAATGATGAGGATGTGGAGAAAAGGGAACCCTCATACACTGTTGGCGGGAATGTAAATTGGTACAGCCACTATGCAAAACGGTATGGAGGTTTCTCAAAAAACTAAAAATAGAACTACCATAAGACCCAGCAATTCCACTCCTGGATATTTATCCAAAAAAAGAAAAGAAAAGAAAATACTAACTTGAAAAGATAATGCACCCCTATATTCACAGCAGCATTGGTTACAATTGCCAAATATGGAACCAACCTAAGTGTCTACTGATGGATGAATGGATAAAGAAGGTGATATATATAAATACATATATATATATATATATATATATATATATATATATATATATACACACATACATACACACACACACATACATACACAAGCACACACACACAATGGAATACTATTCAGCCATTGAAATTTTGCCATTTGCAACAACATGGATGGATTTGGAAGGTATTATGTTAAGTGAAATAAGTCAGACAAAGACAAATACTGTGTGATGTCACATATATGTGGAATCTAAAAAATAAAACATACTAGTGAATATAACAAAAAAGAAACAGACTCACAGATATGGAGAACAAACTAGTGGTTACCAGTACAGAGAGGGAAGGGGGGAGGGGCAATCTACTATGTATAAAATAAATAAGCTACAAGGATATATAGTACAACACAGGGAATATAGCCAATATATTATAATAACTATAAATGGACTATAACCTTTAAAAATTGTGAATCACTATGTTGTACACCTGAAACTTATATAATATTGTATATCAGGGTTCCCCAACCCCCAGGCTGAGGACTGGTCCTCGGCCTGTTAGGAACCGGGCCACACAGCGGGAGGTGAGTGGCAGGCAAACGAGCGAAGCTTCATCTGCCGCTCCCCATCACTCCCCATCGCTCACATTACTGCTTGAACCATCCTCACCCCCCCCACCCCCACACCCTTGTCCGTGGAAAAACTGTCTTCCTTGAAACCAGTCCCTGGTGCCAAAAAGGTTGGGGACCACTAATGTACATCAACTATACCTCAATTAAAAAAAAGGAAAACATAACCAGGATCATTTAGAAAAATATATAAATTTACTAGTAAACATCACTTGGGAACTTCTTAAGTGTTAAAAAAAATCTATTCTTAAAATCAGTAACTATATAAGTTACTAAAGTAATTTTTCTCTCAAATTATATTGTTGACAATATAAGATAAACAATGTTGGCAGTTCACATCGCTAAAAAGAGTCTATGCTGGTGTAAACTTTGAATACTTAGGTCCTGAGCCTCTCTTAACTGTAATTTGGAAGTCAGAAAGAAAGTAAGGTATGCTAGTTGAGACTCTGTCCATCCTAGACACAGCACGGCTAGATTCTCCCTGCTCTCATGGGAGCCCACAGCAGAGGGACAGACACCCCAGGTAGGACCAGCTTCATGGGCATGCAAGCAGTACCATCACCTGAGTCTCCTTCTCAGAAGGGCCCCACACTTGGTTTAATGTTCTTCTGTGGCCATCTTGAAATCCTTAATAATTTCATCTTTGGACTTGCGTTTCGTAAATGAAGTCTGATGTGACCCTGGAGCACGCGCCTGAGTAGAGGAGCCTGCGCTGGGCGGCCCCACGTGCGCACGCACCTGCCAAGCCAGTGTGCACCATGGGCAGTGGACGCCTTGCACGCCCAGCCATCAGCTTGGCTGCCCAGCTCTGCCTGGAGCCGTGTGGGACACTGCAGGGCCCTAAGGGGGTTGTTATTTCTGGGGACCTGGGCCTAGACTGACAGTGGTGGCAGTGGTGGCTGCAGCAAAAGCAACAGCGCTGGCTAAAGTGGCCATGGTTTCAGGAGAGCATGGAGACAGTGCCTGGAGGCTTCCCTGTTCCTTTTAGGCTATGTTATGTCATGTCATTTTGAGAGTAAATAATGTCACTATTGCCCCATTCCATTCTCTGAGTAATAAAATATTTTTAAAGGAAAACCTTATAGTTTTTCGTTTTTAACTGTACTCCTTTTCCTGTTTTCTGAACAAGGGACTCCCATTTTCATTTTTCCCTGGGCCCTACAAATTATGTAGCCAGCCCTTAGGACAGGACTTGAGAGAAGGCAGAATATTTTAAATCTAAAAACATGCAGAGTGAGCAGTGAGGGATTCAGACAATAATATGAAAATACAGAGTGATTTGGCAGAGGTTGGATGGAAATTAGGGAAGAGAAGTAAGAATTGGGTGAGTGTGGAAAGGGAAAGCTGGTTCTATTAAATGGCTCTTGACATAATTTTAGCAGTAATGATAGAGAAAGAAACAGTTTTCAGAACTGCAGGCTGAGTAAATAGCCTATGAAATGAAAGGAGATAATGAGTGTCAAAAATAGTCTAGTGTGTGACCCAGGATTTTGCAAAATAAATTTTTTGAATTGATTGCACTGGAATGAATGATGCCTAGGAGATGGGAAAGATGAGTTGCCAATAGCAAGGGATACTGTCAATAAATAACAAGAGAAACTTGGAAAAGGAAGAAAGAAGGATATATTTTTTTTAAAGCTGTATTGCTGGTTAGCTAACGGGATGGAGAGCTGAGGAGAAAAGAAAAGAGGAACTACTGTTTGTTGTATGGCCAATATTTGAATATCTCATTGAGGCATCTCAATAGATCTCTAAAGAGAGATATAAATAGATATAGATATACACATAGGTGTGTGCATACATATAGTATATAGATACATAATTAAAGATATACTTAAATGATAGATTTTATATATAAATATATATATATAGTTTATATATAGTCTCTCTATATAGATAAATCTATATAAATCTCTCCATACAGAAAATCTATAAAATTAAGATTAATAAATTGTCCCAGCTGACACACAGAAGTTGGACTTGAACTCAGGATTTTCTGGCTCAGAATCCTGTGGATTTTGTACTCTACCCTACTGCTTTGCCTGCAATCTATCTTTTAAATCTGCTATAGGAACTCTGCAATGTAACAATTACTGTTTTAGGACAAATGATTCTGCTATTTTGAAAAGTTTAAATAAATACAAGATATTAACTACCAACTAATTTATCTAAAGTAACCATAATCTGACATAGTATTTAAAAATATGAAAAAGAACTCACCCTCAGTTAAAAACAAAAGGCTAACCCAAGATAATATTGGTTTTACCACCAAGCAAAAGAAAGGAGAAAGAGTAGCCATATGAATGGGCAACAAAGGGAAGGGCTCATTGAAAAAGATGAGGGAAAGACAAAATCAGTACTGAGGTTGGGGAGCTCTTCAGTTTATGAGGTGGAGAGGGGTAGATATTGAGAAGCACTCTACTGAGATTTTGCAAGCATAACTCCACATCCTGCCCTCTCTTCAAGGCTAAACTTCTTGACAAAGTTGTCTAAACAGGCTGTCTCCCTTGTTTAAATCTCTGATTCATTTTTCAACTCATCTCTTTCTGGTTTTGTCCACAAGAATCTACTGAAATAGCTCTTGTCAAAGTTTCCAACAGTTTTCACATGTCAAATTCAGTGGTCGATATTTTGCCTTCTTCTTACTTCATATCATAGCAGCATTTGATAGAGCTGTCTACCTCTTTGTTCTGGCAACATTCTCCTTTCCCATCTACTGTGATGCCACATTCCCACATTTTTTCACCTACTATTTATTCTCAACTTTCTTTCTGTACCCAATTTTTAAATGTTGGTATAATTACTCAGAACTTTGTTTTGGAATATCTTCTCTTCTTTATCCTGTTTCCTTAAAATATGCTATCCATTCCCATATCATTAAATAATATCTATATGGCAAGGATATATAATTATAATTTCTTAATACCATTAATCGTGTTTTGTAATACATTTATTTATTCTTATTATTTTTTTCTCCATTAAAATGTCTGCTCCAACAACCATATGACTTTGTAAATTTGTTCACTAAGAGGTTAAGAAACAGGTTCAAGTTCTCAACATTAGTGAGTGACAGAGCCAAAAATGGATCACAGATCTTCCTATTTCTAGAGTGGTGGCTGTATGTCACTCTGTCTCTCATAAAATAAAAATTTAAAGGGGTTTCTAAGTGTGACAAAAATAGAGTAGCTTGAAGTAGACCAACACTTCTGCCAAGAAAAATTTTAAAATCCAGATATAATGCAAAATAAACAGCTATTGAAAGGATTGACGAGATACCAATGTAGCTAGGAATTAAGTGGCAAGAATGCCTGAGAGAAGTAAACCACATAAAATAAGCTCAACACTTGGTGGTTTTCCCTCAAAGTAGTTGCCAAAATCAATAATAGCAGGGGGAAAAAGCTGAATAGACTGAAAAATCAACAACTCTTCTTGATCCATAAAAGAGGGAAGGACACAGGGCAAACCACTGCTCCTAGGATTGAAGAGACAGACAGGCGAATACAGAGTCACAGCTTACCAAAGCAGAGACTCACACAAGCAAAGAGCCTTGGGAACCAGTGGTGGGGTAGGAAAATGTGAACTGTAATTGATGAATTGCTAGAGGCTCAGTGCAGACAAATCTGAGAGCTAAAAACTCCAGGAGGAACCAGACATAGGAAGGCCCCCACAACCTCCAGGAGCTTGACCAGGTTCCCACAGTAAATATCAGAGAAAAATCTGCTCATGCTTCTGGCAGAAGAAAGGAAAAGGGAACCATTTTGGGAATACACCAGAGCACTTTGTTCTTCTTAACAAAGCCTCACCTCAGGGGAAACTAGTTAACCAGAGCTTAACCTGCTGGGGTATTATCAAGAACTAACTAACCTGGGGAAGGTAAATACCCAACTCCAGCCCACTCCAGCCATCCTGTCCCAAACAAGGTGTAAAACTGAGAAACCCTTGTGAAGTTCACAGAGGTACAGGCTCACTAAAACACAAAGACCTAATTATAGGATTATGGAAAGCCTCCCCTTCCCCAGCATTAGAACCAGACATGGCAGAGACATTGGAATTATCAGATCGGGAATTTAAAACAACCATGATTAATATGCTAACGACTCTAATGGATCAGTAGACAGCAAGCATGACTAAATGTAAGCAGAGAGATGGAAATCCTAAGAAAGAACCAAAATGAAATGCTGGAGATGAACATCACTGTAACCCAAATGAAGACTGCCTTTGACGGGTTTATTAGTAGACTGGACATGGCTGAGGAAAGAATCTCTGTGCTAGAGGGTATATCAACAGAACCCTTCAAAACCAAAAAGCAAAAAGAACAAAGACTAAAATAAAACAATAGAATGTCCAAGGATTGTGGAACAACTGCAAAAGGTATAACATATGTGTAATGGGAATATCAGAGGAGAAGAAAGAAAAGAATAGAGGACATGTTGGAAACAATAATGAATGAGATTTCCCCAAATTAATGTCAGACACCAAACTACAGCTCTAGGAATCTCATAGAACACCAAGCAAGATAAATGCTAAAAACAAACAAAGAAACAAACAAACAAAAACTCCACCTAGGCATATCATTTTCAAACTATAGAAAATCAAAGATAAAGAAATCTTGAAAGAAACCAGAGGAAAAATAAGTCACCAGCCATGGCCACTCTTAAAGGGTCCACATACAGACTCACTCAACCTGAAAACCAGTGCAAAAACACCAGATTAAAAAGGGCATGGACCAGGGAGGACCTTCAAGATGGCAGAGGAGTAAGATGTGGAGATCACCTTCCTCCCCACAAATACATCAGAAATACATCTACAAGTGGGACAACTCCTACAGAACACCTACTGAACACTGGCAGAAGACCTCAGACTTCCCGAAAGGCAAGAAGTCACGTACCCCACGTACCTGGGTAGGGCAAAAGAAAAAAGAAAAAACAGAGACAAAAGAATAGGGACAGAACCTGAACCTCTGGGAGGGAGCTGTGAAGGAGGAAAAGTTTCCATACACTAGGAAGCCCCTTCACTGGCAGAGACGGGGGGTGGGCAGGGGTGGAGCTTCGGAGCCACAGAGGAGAGCCCAGCAATGGGTGCAATGGGTATGGAGGGCAAAGTGGAGGAATTCCCTCACAGATGATTGATGCTGACCAGCACTCACCAGCCTGAGAGACTTGTCTGCTCACCCACCAGGGCAGGTGGGGGCTGGGAGCTGAGGCTCGGGCTTCAGAGGTCAGATCCCAGGGAGAGGACTGGGGTTGGCTGCATGAACACAGCCTGAAGGGGGCTAGTGCATCACAGCTAGCCAGAACGGAGTCCTGGAAAAAGTCTGGACCTGCCTAAGAGGCAAGAGACCATTGTTTCGGGGTGTGTGAGGAGAAGGGATTCAGAGCACTGCCTAAACGAGCTCCAGAGATGGGCGCGAGCCACGGCTATCAGCACGGACCCCAGAGACGGGCATGAGACACTAACGCTGCTGCTGCAGGCACCAAGAATCCTGTGTACAAGCACAGGTCACTATCCACACCTCCCCTCCTGGGAGCCTGTGCAGCCCGCCACTGCCAGGGTCCTGTGATCTAGGGACAACTTCCCTGGGAGAACACACGGCGCGCCTCAGGCTGCTGCAACGTCACGTTGACCTCTGCCACTGCAATCTTGCCCCGCATTCCATACCCCTCCCTCCCCGAGCCTGAGTGAGCCAGAGCCCCCTAATCAGCTGCTACTTTAACCACGTCCTGTCTGAGCAAAGAACAGATGCCCTCAGGCGACCTACATGAAGAGGCGGGGTCAGATCCAAAGCTGAACCTCAGGAGCTGTGCGAACAAAGAAGAGAAAGGGAAATCTCTCCCAGCAGCCTCAGGAACAGCGGATTAAATCTCCACAATCAACTTGATGTACCCTGCATCTGTGGAATACCTGAATAGACAACGAATCATCCCAAAATTGAGGTGGTAGACTTTGGGAGCAACTGCAGACTTGGGGTTTGCTTTCTGCATCTAATTTCTTTCTGGTTTTATGTTTATCTTAGTTTAGTATATAGAGCTTATTATCATTGGTAGATTTGTTTATTGATTTGGTTGCTCTCTTCCTTTTTTTAAAATATATATTTATTTTTTTCTTTTTCTCTTTTTGTGAGTGTGTATGTGTATGCTTCTTTGTGTGATTTTGTCTGTATAGCTTTGCTTTTACCATTTGTCCTAGGGTTCTGTCTGTCTTCTTTTTTTTTTTTTTAGTATAGTTTTTAGCGCTTGTTATCATTGGTGGATTTGTTTATTTGTTTGGTTGCTCTCTTCTTTCTTTCTTTTTTTCTTATTTTTTCTTATTTTTTTATTTTTTTACTTCTAATAATTTTTTTATTCTAATAACTTTATTTTATTTTATTTGTTTATTTTTTCTTTACTTCTTTTTTTTTTTTTTTTTAATCCCTTTTCTTCTAGAGATGTGGCTGACAGGGTCTTGGTGCTCCAGCCGGGTGTCAGGCCTGAGCCTGTTAAGTGAGAGAGCTGAGTTCAGGACATTGGGCCACCAGAGACCACCCGGCCCCATGTAATATCAAGCAGCAAAAACTCTCCCAGTGATCTCCATCTCAACACTAAGACCCAGCTACACTCAATGATCAGCAGGCTAAAATGCTGGGCACCCCATACCAAACAACTAGCAAGACAGGAACACAACCCCTCCCATTAGTAGAGGGGCTGCCTAAAATCAAAATAAGTTCACAGACACGCCAAAACACACCACCAGACGTGGTCCTGCCCACGAGAAAGACAAGATGCAGCCTTATCCACCAGAACACAGGCACCAGTCCCCTCCACCAGGAAGCCTACACAACCCCCTCAACCAACCTTACCCACTGGGGGCAGATGCCAAAACAACAGGAACTACAAACCTGCAGCCTGTGAAAAGGAGACCCCAAACCCAGTAAGTTAAGCAAAATGAAAAGTCAGAGAAATACCCAGCAGATGAAGGAGCAAGGTAAAAACCCACCAAACCAAACAAATGAAGAGGAAATAGGCAGTCTACCTGAAAAAGAATTCAAAGTAATGATAGTAAAGATGATCCAAAATCTTGGAAATAGAATGGAGAAAATGCAAGAAGCATTTAAGAAGGACATAGAAGAACTAAAGAGCAAACAAACAATGATGAACACACAGTAAATGAAATTTAAAATTCTCTAGAAGGAATCAATAGCAGAATAACTGAGGCAGAAGAACGGATAAATGACTTGGAAGGTAAGATAGTGGAAATAACTACCACAGATCAGAATAAAGAAAAAAGAATGAAAAGAATTGAGGACAGTCTCAGAGACCTCTGGGACAACATTAAACGCGCCAACATTCGAATTATAGGGATCCCAGAAGAAGAAGAGAAAAAGAAAGGGACTGAGAAAATATTTGAAGAGATTATAGTTGAAAACGTCTCTAATATGGAAAAGGAAATAGTCAATCAAGTCCAGGAAGCGCAGAGAGTCCCATACAGGATAAATCCAAGGAGAAACATGCCAAGACACCTTTTAATCAAACTATCAAAAATTAATACAAAGACAGAATATTAAAAACAGCAAGGGAAAAGCAACAAATAATATACAAGGGAATCCCCATAAGGTTAATGTTAACAGCGGATTTCTTAGCGGAAACTCTGCAAGCCAGAAGGGTGTGGCAAGACATATTTAAAGTGATGAAAGGGAAAAACCTACAACCAAGATTACTCTACCCAGCAAGGATCTCATTCGGATTTGACGGAGAAATTAAAACCTTTACAGACAAACAAAAGCTAAGAGGATTCAGCACCACCAAACCAGGTTTACAACAAATGCTAAATGAACTTCTCTAGGCAGGAAACACAAGAGAAGGAAAAGACCTACAATAACAGACCCAAAACAATTAAGAAAATGGTAATAGGAACATACGTATCAATAATTACCTTAAGTATAAATGAGTAAAGGCTCCAACCAAAAGACATAGACTGGCTGAATGGATACAGAAACAAGACCCATATATATGCTGTCTACAAGAGACCCACTTCAGACCTAGGGACACATACAGACTGAAAGTGAGGGGATGGAAAATGATATTCCATGCAAATGGAAATCAAAAGAAAGCTGCAGTAGCAATTCTCGTGTCAGACAAAATAGACTTTAAAATAAAGACTATTACAAGAAACAAAGAAAGACACGACATAATGATCAAGGGATCAATCCAAGAAGAAGATATAACAATTGTAAATACCTATGCACCCAACATAGGAGCACCTCAATACCTAAGACAAATGCTAACAGCCATAAAAAGGGAAATCGACAGTAACACAATCATAGTAGGGGACTTTAACACCCCACTTTCACCAATGGACAGATCTTCCAAAATGACAATAAATAAGGAAACACAAGCTTTAAATGATACATTAAAAAAGATGGACTTAATTGATATTTATAGGACATTCCATCCCAAAACAACAGAATACACTTTCTTCTCAAGTGCTCATGGAACATTCTCCAGGATAGATCATATCTTGGGTCACAAATCAAGCCTTGGTAAATTTAAGAAAATTGAAATTGTATCAAGTATCTTTTCTGACCACAACGCTATAAGACTAGATATCAATTACAGGAAAAAATCTGTAAACAATACGAACACATAGAGGATATACAATACACTACTAAATAACCAAGAGATCACTGAGGAAATCAAAGAGGAAATCAAAAAATACATAGAAACAAATGACAATGAAAACACGGCGACACAAAACCTATGGGATGCAGGAAAAAACAGTTCTAAGAGGGAAGTTTATAGCAATACAATCCTACCTCAAGAAACAAGAAACATCTCAAATAAAAAACCAAACCTTACACCTAAAGCAATTAGAGAAAGAAGAACAAATAACCCCCAAAGTTAGCAGAAGGAAAGAAATCATAAAGATCAGATCAGAAATAAATGAAAAAGAAATGAAAGAAACAGTAACAAAGATCAATAAAAATAAAAGCTGGTTCTTTGAGAAGATAAACAAAATTGATAAACCATTAGCC
The DNA here is from genome assembly GCF_028023285.1 of Balaenoptera ricei. Taxonomy (NCBI): domain Eukaryota; kingdom Metazoa; phylum Chordata; class Mammalia; order Artiodactyla; family Balaenopteridae; genus Balaenoptera; species Balaenoptera ricei. Next base: position 46,662,962 of record NC_082654.1, read on the forward strand.
AGACTCATCAAGAAAAGAAGGGAGAAGACTCAAATCAATAGAATTAGAAATGAAAAAGGAGAAGGAACAACTGACTGCAGAAATACAAAGGATCGTGAGAGATTACTACAAGCAACTATATGCCAATGAAATGGAAAACCTGGAAGAAATGGACAAATTCTTAGAAAAGGACAACCTCCCCAGACTGAACCAGGAAGAAATAGAAAATATAAACAGACCAATCACAAGCACTGAAATTGAGACTGTGATTAAAAATCTTCCCACAAACAAAAGCCCAGGACCGGTTGGCTTCACAGGAGAATTCTATCAAGCATTTAGAGAAGAGCTAACACCTATCCTTCTCAAACTCTTCCAAAACATAGCAGAGAGGGGAACACTCCCAAACTCATTCTATGAGGCCACCATCACCCTGATACCAAAACCAGACAAAGATGTCACAAAAAAAGAAAACTACAGGCCAATATCACTGATGAACATAGATGCAAAAATCCTCAACACAATACTAGCAAACAGAATCCAACAACACATTAAAAGAATCATACACCATGATCAAGTGGGATTTATCCCAGGGATGCAAGGATTCTTCAGTATGCACAAATCAGTCAATATGATAAACCATATTAATGAATTGAAGAATAAAAACCATATGATCATCTCAATAGATGCAGAAAAAGGTTTTGACAAAATTCAACACCCATTTATGATTAAAAAAACCCTCCAGAAAGTAGGCATAGAGGGAACTTACCTCAACATAATAAAGACCATATATGACAAATCCATAGCAAGCATCATACTCAATGGTGAAAACCTGAAAGCATTTCCACTAAGATCAGGAACAAGACAAGGATGTCCACTCTTGCCACTATTATTCAGCATAGTTTTGGAAGTTTTAGCCACAGCAATCAGAGAAGAAAAAGAAAGAAAAGGAATCCAAACTGGAAAAGAAGTAAAACTTTCACTGTTTGCAGATGACATGATACTATACATAGAGAATCCTAAAGATGCTATCAGAAAACTACTAGAGCTAATGAATGAATTTGGTAAAGTAGCAGGATACAAAATTAATACACAGAAGGCTCTTCCATTCCTATATACTAATGATGAAAAATCTGAAAGAGAAATTAAGGAAACACTCCCATTTATCATTGCAACAAAAAGAATAAAATACCTAGGAATAAACCTACCTAGGGAGACAAAAGAGCTGTATGCAGAAAACTGTAAGACACTGATGAAAGAAATTAAAGATGATACCAACAGATGGAGAGATATACCATGTTCTTGGATTGGAAGAATCAACATTGTGAAAATGGCTATACTACCCAACACAATCTACAGATTCAATGTAATCCCTGTCAAACTACCAATGGCATTTTTCACAGAACTAGAACAAAAAATTTCACAATTTGTATTGAAACACAAAAGACCCTGAATAGCCAAAGCAATCTTGAGAAAGCAAAACAGAGCTGGAGGAATGAGACTCCCTGACTTCAGACTATACTACAAAGCTTCAGTAATCAAGACAGTATGGTACTGGCACAAAAACAGAAATATAGATCAATGGAACAGCATAGAAAGCCCATAGAAAAACCCACGTACATATGGTCACCTTATCTTTGATAAAAGAGGCAAGAATATACAATGGAGAAAAGACAGCCTCTTCAATATGTGGTGCTGGGAAAACTGGACAGCTACATGTAAAAGAATGAAATTAGAACACTCCCTAACACCATACACAAGAGTAAACTCAAAATGGATTAAAGACCTAAATGTAAGGCCAGACACTATAAAACTCTTAGAGGAAAACTTAGGCAGAACACTCTGTGACATAAATCACAGCAAGATCCTTTTTGACCCACCTCCTAGAGAAATGGAAATATAAACAAAAATAAACAAATGGGACCTAATGAAACGTAAGAGCTTTTGCACAGCAAAGGAAACCATAAACAAGACGAAAAGACAACCCTCAGAATGGGAGAAAATATTTGCAAATGAAGCAGCTGACAAAGGACTAATCTCCAAAATATACAAGCAGCTCATGCAGCTCAATATTAAAAAAACAAAAAACTGAAATCAAAAATGGGCAGAAGACCTAAATAAACATTTCTCCAAAGAAGATATACAGATTGCCAACAAACACATGAAAGGATGCTCAACATCACTAATCATTAGAGAAATGCAAATCGAAACTACAGTGAGGTATCACCTCACACCTGTCAGAATGGCCATCATCAAAAAAATGTACAAACAATAAAAGCTGGAGATGGTGTGGAGAAAAGGGAACCCTCTTGCACTGTTGGTGGGAATGTAAATTGATACAGCCACTATGGAGAACAGTATGGAGTTTCCTTAAAAAACTAAAAATACAACTACCACATGACCCAGCAATCCCACTACTGAGCATATACCCTGAGAAACCATAATTCAAAGAGTCATTTACCACAATGTTCATTGCAGCTCTATTTTCAGTAGCCAGGACATGGAAGCAACCTAGGTGTCCATCGACAGATGAATGGATAAAGCAGATGTGACCCATATATGCAATGGAATATTACTCAGCCATATAAAGAAACGAAATTGAATTATTTGTAGTGAGGTGGATGGACCTAGAGACTGTCATACAGAGTGAAGTAAGTCAGAAAGAGAAAAACAAATACCGTATGCTAACACAGATATATGGAATGTAAAAAAAAAAAAAGGTTCTGAAGAACCTAGGGGCCGGACAGGAATAAAGACGCAGACGTAGAGAATGGACTTGAGGACATGGGGAGGGGGAAGTGTAAGCTGGGACGAAGTGAGAGAATGGCATGGACATATATACACTATCAAATGTAAAATAGATAGCTAGTGGGAAGCAGCCGCATAGCACAGGGAGATCAGCTCAATACTTTGTGTCCACCTAGAGGGGTGGGATAGGGAGGGTGGGAGGGAGACACAAGAGGGAGGAGATATGGGGATATATGTACACATACAGCTGATTGACTTTGTTATAAAGCAGAAACTAACACACCATTGTAAAGCAATTATAATCCAATAAAGATGTTTAAAAAAAAGGACATGGACCATAGGTGAAGGGGACCCACTTACTAATCTTGAAGCATCTGTCATGGAGGCAGGAACCACTTGGGATGCTCCCTGGTGACTGAGACTGGTTGGCGCTATTCCCTTGCTAATGCCAGTGTTGGCAGGTGCCGTTTTTGAAATTCCCTTCTAACCTATTAGTGTCAGAGGGTATGCACTGCTGAGAGCCCTGCCCATCTCTGCACCTTGGTTGGGCCTCACAACTGGCTGAGCGATAGCCTTGCCCACAAGCATGAAGAGCAGTTGTGGGTGGGCCCTGAAGCCAGTCCAGGGACCAGCCCCACTCACTCGTATGCTACAGTAACAGCCACAGCCCTGTCACAACAGGGGAGTCCACACAGCCCACATAGGGGTCATCCCTTGAGCGCCTGGCTCTGGTGGCCATGTGGGATGGTGCCTTGAGCTGCACAGGACATGTCCTAAATATGGTCACACCTTCAAGATGGAAGAGATAGCTGATTTACCTAATACATAAGAAAAAAAATACAGAGAATTCAGCAAAATGAGGAGAAAGAGAATTATGTTCCAACAGATATAACAAAACTTCAAAAAAAAAAAAAAAAAGAGCCAAACAAAACAGAGATAAGAATCTACCTGACAAAGAGTTCAAGGAAATGGTCATAAAGATACTCACTGAACTCAGGAGAAGAATGAATAAACACAGTGAGAACGTCAGCAAAGAGACAGAAAATATTTTTTAAAGTACCAAATAAGTTATAACTGAACTGTAAAATCACTAGAGGGGTTCAAAAGCAGACTGGATGAGGTAGAAGAATTAATCAGTGAGCTGGAAGACAAAACAATGGAACTCACCCAGACAGCAGCAAAATGAAAGAAGAATTTTTAAAAGTGGAGATAGTTTGAGAAACCTTTGGGACAACATCAACATTTGCATTATAGGGGTCCCAGAAGGAGAAGAGAGAGAAAGGCCCAGAAAAATTATTTGAGGAAATAGCAGCTAAAATTTTCCCTAATCTGTAATGGTTTAAGTGTTCAGGATCTGGAGCTTGACTCTGGCCTTGGGGTTTGTTTCAGTCATTTACAACTTGTGAACTTGGACAAGTTACTTAACTTCATTGTCTGTTTTATCATCTGTAAAATTGGAAAAATAAAAGTACCTACTTCATTGTTGTGAAAATTCAAAGGGTTTAATACCTAGAAGTGTTTCGTACAGTGCCTAGTTCTATTTCCACGTCTACTCTAATTTATTTATGAGTGATAATACAGAACATGCACCAGAAGGGGAAGTAAGTCTAAATGATTAGGACATTTTCAGCATAAACACAACACATCTAAAATCGTAAGTGCCTAAAATACTTCACAATCATACATGGCTGGGGTTCATCTGAGAGTGAGCATTGATTAAAGAGGAAAGAAAGGACACTAAATAGGATTATATGCCAATCACATCATTTTCATCACATCAGACACAAATGCCCAGACTTCATTTGTTTTGTGGCAAGTTCTGATTGAAATTAGAAAATACTGAAGTTCAAAAGACTTATGAGCACATTACAAACTGAACCAAATTGAATTTGACAGCCTAACGGCCTCAGTCTCATTTTTCTAAACAATGTTATAAAGAGACGTAAAAACACAGAACTAAGTGGAAAGGATTTAATGAGAAGTATTATCCAGTGATGATTTATTTGACTTCCATGATGGTTACCCCTACACAGATTTAAACTGATTTAAAGAGAAAGAAAGGAAGGAAGGAAGGGAGGAAGAAAGAAAGAAAAGAACAAAATTAATTCAAAACTGTAACTGTGGCTTCAGGAGGCTTAGCCCAGTGTTATTATTCCTGTGGAGGCCTTACTCATCCTTGTTAGTGGGCAGAGTCTTGAGACCCCCGAGTCCCTGCGTTGAGAAGGGGCCTTATGTGTGCAAATGTCACAGGGCCAGGATAGGAGCAACTCTTCTTCCAGGGTCCAGGTCTATGTTTGGTCTGATTTCAATTGGCTTTGACTCTGCCTTGTCATGTCCAACACCTGCTGTCAAAGAAGGACTGGGCCCCGTCATCCCAGCTGCAGGTCTGACCCTTACCACCCTCAGACCCATTGCTAGTGAGTGCTCCATCCTGACACCTGTTGCCTCTTCGCTGTTCTCGCCCCTTAAGTGTATGTCACTGTTCTTATCCCCACTGCTAGACCTGGGGTCTGCTGGGCTGGTGAGCTCAGAATAGAGGACACCTTTAGGGGGCAGGGCTAGGGTTATCCACCACATGCTGGGTGCTGCATAGAGAGGTCAGCTATTTCAACCTTTAGAATCCTTTGTATCGCATCTGTGTTATTATCCCCAAATTATAAACAAGGAAACTGAGCTTTACATCCGTCAAGGTCAAGTTGCTACCTGCTTCCCTTCCCTCCTTCTCTTCGTATTCCCCATATTCCTTAAAAAGACTACTCTCTGAAGAGTTAAACTATCATGAGGTCTCACCTCCACCAGACAAAATCGTGGTGCTTCTCAGGAGATTTACAGTTATTCCACAGGCTGCGGGAAGCCTCTCCTATCGTAGAGAGGTAACACTCAGACTTGGAGTTAATAAGTACCAGGACTTAAAACACACGGCAAATGCGGTCAAGGCTACATCCTTGTCCCAGAAATATTGCAAAATATTGTTCCAGTGATGATGCTGACTCAGAAAACTGCACCCACTTACCAGCAAAATAGTTCTGGGCCCTGCTGTCCTACGGGTGGTCAATGACGTGACCTTCACATGGAGAAGGCAACCACGGTGTGGTCACAGTGGGCAATGACGGGCTGCTCATCAAGGACTGGGCAGAGGAGGATGGAGTCTCAAAGGCAGTTTGCCTGCTTCTCTTCCAGACCCTGGCTCTGGGGAGTCCACTCGGACACTCTAACTAACGTGTCTCAGCCCAGATTCCTAACACCTGCCAAGCTGTGTGGTCGCCCGCCTGGGCCTCCAGGCGCTCGTCAAATGGGGAACTTGAAAGGCTTCGAGATCTCCAGATAAATCAAGCAAGATTTGAGGTAAGAGTGCAAATCAGGCAGATATATGCCATAGGAACTGCTTTTGACCGTCCCCTTGTCACGTAGGTGGTTTGCTAGCACAACTTGACCTCTGTAGCCATGATCCCTGCTCGGTATTTTGGGATAATTCATATTATTGCATAGTTTTTCAAAATGCTCAGTATTAGTCAACCAGTGATCTTGTGACCCCCCCAACGCATGCTATTTGGGGCTACTCTACAGGAAACCTAGTGTAGGTCCTGGACAGGTGGGTGATGGTGTTGTCTTTTCTGCTCTGGATAGACACACCTAGATGCTTTAGTTCTGGTACCCACACTTTAGGAAGGGTGTAAAACCTGAAGCCTGGCCTAAGAACATCTTGGGCATTAGGTGGCTCAAAGGGATAGGTTAATATAAAAAATGATCCCATATCCTATGCCCACTACTTCTTGGCTCATACACTGTGGCTTTCCTATGGCCAATAAAAAAGTCTTAATTGTAAGAGGATGTGTGTTTATTATTTAGACTCTCACTAAGAAGGAGGAGGAATAGAAGGATAGAAGAAGAAGGGGAGGAAGAAGAAGAAGAAGGAGGGGGAGGAGGAGAGGAAGAAGGAGAAAAAGAGGAAAGAAGAAAGAGGAGAAGAAGGCAGAGAGAAAGGGGAAGGAGAGGTAGAAGAGGAAGAACTGGTACTTACTGAGCACTCATTGAGCCAGAGAGGCAGAGGGGGGCCACCTGCCCCGCTGTGAGAGGGTGCCCAGTGCACACCCCTAGGCCTCTGGAGAGCTCCCCCGCAGACTCACCCTCACCCCCTCACCGCGCTTGTGGAAATGCTGATCCCAGAACTCACCTTGAGGCCACAGGTGGTCACTGTCCTCAGTAGCCTCCCTCGTTCCTGGTGCTGGAGAGAGAGACAGGCAGGTAAGTGAGAATCCTGAGACCTAGAAGGGACAGAGAAATGAAGGAGGATCCCATCCTGGACTTCAGCTGCCTGTTTCTCAAAGTAGCTTAAATTAAACACACTTCACACCATGAGATTTTTTTCAATATATATTGTTAATTTTTACTTTAAGATAATTGTTAGGTTCACATGCAGTTGTGGGAAACAATACTGAGAGATCCCCCGATTTCCCCCAGTGGTGACATCTTACATAACTGTAGGACAATGTCACAACCAGAAAATGGACATTGATCCAACCAGCGACCTCACTCAGGTTTCACCAGCTTCACACGCACTCATTTGTGTGTGTATCTCTTTGTGTTTAGTTCTGCGCAGTTTTTCACATGTGGAATCAGGTGACCACCACCACAAAGTACCGAGCAGTTTGCTCACCACAAGGGTCCCTTGTGGTACTCTTTCATAACCATTCCCATCTTAGCAAGGTGTGTGCCAGAGCAGATGTGAGACGTGGGAGGTACCAAGTGCGACTGTAATGATACAAACAGTGTCAGCAAATGACATTTCCTCTCCTTCCCCCAAGAGGAAGTGTCAGGGTGGGAGAAGCCTGCCTACCCCTCAACATCAACCAGCAAAGAGGGCACAGATGAGAGAGGAAACAGGTTTGTCAGCAGATTCCCCCGTTAGAGTCTTTGCTGTGCTACATTCTGTCCTTTGGAGGAAAGTCTTATAACTTCCCAGGCTGTGCCCATGCCTCTGGAGAGGGGAGAAGGGCTGCACCCCTGCACAGAGCTCGGGGCTCAGTGGGCGCTCACTCTGCAGGCCAGCCTGTCTCAGCAGATAGCTTTTGAGCCTCAGACCCACCCCGCTCACAGGATATTATGAGGACTCATGGAGCACATGTTGCCAAGATCACAGATTACTTTGGATCAACCGCTCATCGGAGAGAAGGACCAGCCAGTGGTCATTTGTTCCTGGTGGCAGATGGCTTCACTTGTGTGCATTTCCCATCGACCCAAGTCTTCCCCACCAAACTGAGGCCGGAGACCTCAGAGGAGGAGGTGCAGGGCAATAGGCCTGGGTGATGGAACGTTCTCCCTGGACCTCTTCAATGTGGATTTGGGAGAACTGTTCCCAGAGCCCCAGCGCCTTGATGCTCAGATCCCAGTGCTCAGCTGGCCCCTTGTGCCTCGCAGACCCATTGTGACGTCCAGATGCCTTCACCAGCATATCCCAGGCTTGGCACTGCTACAACAGGGAAACATGCCAGAAACCTCCGTCCCTGGCTTCATAGGTCCTGCAAAGGTGTCAGACATTTGGTTTTCACAAATGCCTTCAAAGATTTTGCCTCTAAATCCCAGAGATAATGCCAAAAAGTGACATTGCTGCCACAGTCCAAGACTCAGATGTGAGTTACTTTTCACACTTACCAACCCATGGAGGAGTTAAAAGAATCATTCTTCACTTTGGTGTGGCCCTTGTCAGGTCTGCAAACACTCGCCCATGGGGTATCCAATCCAGTCCAAGTCACTTAATTTAGAGATGCTCATTCCTGCCTCAAATTGTCTTACGGTGTCAGGTGCCTAGTGGTGCCTTTAAAACTCTTTGGAAACAAACAAACTCTTTGGAACAAGAATCACACTCACCTGGGGCCCAAAGTGGCTGTGGGTGAAGAAGATACCACCTGCTAGGTCATTCAGCAAGGTCATTCAGCTAGGTCATTCAGCTCTTACTTCTGCCACCAGTTCACTGACGGCTTCCCTGGTGTCAGTTTTGCTTTAGTCACACCCTCTGTGACCTTCCAACACCCGATCTGCAGCTTGCTTTGTTACTGACCTGACTCTGTGGGATGACGGCAAAGCACAGCTGTCTCGTTGTAGTTCAGTGACATAGAGGAATGCCAGGAGGCTACAAGGAGAAGCAGGTTTTTTTCCCTTATTATTTTTTGAGAGATAAGCTGTCCCTGTGCAAGGCAGTGACATAGATGCCCTGGATGGCTCTCTCCTTTCCACTAGACCAATTTCCAGGCAGAGCTGTTTCACGTGTGGGCTCTTTGGATGTGATTATCTTTGTTAGATGTCTGCATATGGATGTGGACCTGAGTCACACTGACCCCATGTCCAATAGAGATTGTAGTCCACATTCCTCCAGAATTCCACCATCCAATATGGCAGCCACTAGCCACATGTGGCTACAAATATTTAAATTTGAATTAGTTAACAGCATAAAATTAAAAATTTAGTCACACTAGACCAATTTCAAATGTTCCAGAGCCACATATGGCTAGTGACTTCCATGTTGGGCACTGCAGATTTAGAACATTTCATCACTGCAGTCCCTTTGAACAGCACTGTTCTAGAAAGTTCTAAATAAAGAGAAAGCATGGTCCCCTTGCCTTGAACAGTTTTCATTTGGGGTCTGAGAGAGAAGAGGTTTGTGCTGCTTGGCCTTTGAGTCCTGCTTTTTCTGTTCATGGCTTTCTTACCAGTTTTCACTACTATCCGAGGGCATAGTCTGTGTTGCTTATGGAGACCCATGTCCTGCACACTGGTCACTCGGGTGCTGTTACAGTCACAGATGCTGCACTTACTCCTCCAGAGCTGCTGGCTGGGATTTCTGGAGAGGGACCCATGAATCTGCCCATTTAAAAGGAGCCTTGGGGTATAAAGAGGTCGGTAGCAGTGAGCCCAGCTCCTGAGTCAACATTAGGCAACTCTATCCCAGGAAGAGAAAACTCAGAACAGAGATGCCACCTGCGCACCTAAGCAGGGACACTCAATTCCAAATGCGAAGCTGTCATTTCCCCTAGAAAAAATACTGCTAAATTGTGCCGTTTCTGCAGAGAACGCTCCATGCGTCCCACCCCTGGCCTAAATCATCAGGCCCCCTGCAGTGTTTGTAACTGGACCCTGCGGCCCGAGAACACCTCGGCTTCCCCGTCAGCTAGTCCTCTCCCTCGATCCTGGGCTAGCGGCTTCCTGCTAGGGCTTAGGCCTGTGTTCTCTTTCCTCCTCTGACATCATCACGATGACAGGATGGTCTGAGCAGCTGCCGGCCTTCAGGCTGGACCCATGAAACGTCTTTGGCTCCACGCTCTGCAGGCCCAGCGCTTCCTCCCAGTCGTCTCTGGAGCACAGGTGCCGGGCCAGCCTTTTCTCCTTCCTTTTCCCAAAGCAGGGTCCTGACTCTGGGCACCATCTTCTGGCCCATCATCGCGAAACTTGCCCTTGGTCTCTGACTCCACATCCTTCCTCAGCTCCCATCTAACACTGATCCTAGTTTATTTACATGCACTGAGACGCAGAGGGGACCAGGCTCTGTTCTAAGCCATTTCCATATGTTCACTAGATCCTCACGGCATCCCAACCGGGCAAGTGCTGACACAGTCTGCATTTTGCAGATGAGGAAACTGAGGCCAAGAGAAGTTAAGCAAATTACCCCAGATTACACAGGTAATTAATGATGGAAACAGGTTTCAAACCCAGTGAATTGAACTTTGGCCCAAATTACATTAACCAATTGTGGTATGGCCTTTTAATGGTTACCAATTGCTTTGAAATTTTATTCAAAATTATGTCTAAAATATACACTTTTTCTTTCTCCCACTGACAGCATCTTAGCCTATGAGTCAAAGCTTTAAGAGAAAAATAAATGAGACAGAGAGTTTTATTACCCTCCAATTGCATGTCATTTTTTTTTTTTTTTGAAAGATATTTGCCATGTATTTCTTCTTTAGGTCTTTTTTAAAAATTTTTTTTTTTATATTTTTATTTTTGGCTGTGTTGGGTCTTCGTTTCTGTGCGAGGGCTTTCTCTAGTTGTGGCAGGCGGGGGCCACTCTTCATTGCGGTGCACGGGCCTCTCACTATCGCGGCCTCTCTTGTTGCGGAGCACAGGCTCCAGACGCGCAGGCTCAGTAGTTGTGGCTCACGGGCCCAGCTGCTCCGCAGCATGTGGGATCTTCCCAGACCAGGGCTCAAACCCGTGTCCCCTGCACTGGCAGGCAGATTCTCAACCACTGCGCCACCAGGGAAGCCCCTGCATGTCATTTTAATTCTCTCCAACTCAGGGCAGGGGTCCTGAGGGCAGCCCTGTGCGGGAGAGGCATGACGTTGGTTGGAATTCAGGGCAGGATTCCAAGGTAGCAGCCTGATTGCTCCCTGGGTGTGCCTACTTGACCCAGAAGCAAACAGAAGCAGGTTCTAGTTGGAAGTTCCTCATCTCCTGCCTGAGAGTTCTCCCCAGGACTCTCCCACTTGCCCCAGGCCCAGCGGGGAGCAGGCCGAGATGCAGGTGAGGCCCGTGGCCGCAGCACAGTGGACACGGGTGCCTCTCGGAGCCTGAGGAGGAGAACTCTGCTCACCCTCCACATCCTATGGGACACAGCGGTGCTCGAGAGGAAGAGGTGGCCGACTCGGAAGCCAGCACATCCAACGGCGCCCGGATGTGCCCAGGGAGAGGTCTCCACGGCAAGAGCTGCCAAGTTCAGAGGCAGGCTGGATAGAGCAGACACACCTTCTCGAAGGCATGGGCTGGACAGAGTGGAGAAACCTCCAAGGCCTGGGCTAGAAGTGGGCCTGATGCAGTGCAGAGCCTGGAGGAGAGGAAAGAGGCCAGTGGGTTTGGGATTTGGGCCTCTCGAATCCTGCCTAGGTGTCTGTGTGCAGTGGGAGGAGAGTTCTAAGGGCCACTGTGATTCCAGCTGAGAGATGCAGGCTGGCTTCAGAAAATCAAATGCAGAAAGTGGGGTGCCGTGCGGAGACTCAGAGCCAGGGCTCAGGTATCTCCCAGTGGGCCTCCCCTGGCTAGAGGCATCCTCTCTCTGGGTGCCGGAAGCTGAGCCATGCTCCACTGCAGTGATGTAGGAAGGGACAACCAGGGTTTCTCTCTCCTCTTAGCCTCTACTGCCTAGCCCCTTGGGCTTGTGACTCTGACTCAGGTCCCCCATCTTCTCACCCGAGTGACAGGGATGCAGCAGCAACGCGCATCCCTCCCAGCACCCCACTCTGTCCGGGGGATCAGAGGAGGTGGTGGTCGGGGGAGTACCCAGGGAACTGGCGGCAGGGCCCAGAGCGTGTGCATCCCTCTGCCTGCCTATGAGGGCAGGAAGAACAGAACCTGGGCTGCAGGGACCAGAAGATTTTAGAGCCGTCTCTTCACTTAAACACTGGAGGCCGGGCAATTTTCCATCAGGTGAGTCAAGTAATTGAGTTCAGGTTAGATTAAATCCAGACACATCCCATGTTTAGTGCCAATTACTCACTGCCAGCAGTGAGGGGTGAGGGGTCTGCACTGTGTCAAGCCGAGCCTTCTGGAGATTGACTGTTCCTTGAGCTCAAGGTGAACTGACCTGAAATTATACAAGTCGTGGCCCTGGCTTTGTTTCACCTGGAACTGGAACTTAGCTCGATCTGCTGCGGCCCAGGCAGATGGCTTATTCTCTCCCTGTTTACCATGGAGGATGGGGCACTCAGGACCCTCTTCCCCACCTCTCTCCAGACTGGGCGGACAGCGGATTCCCGTGGGTGACAAAGAGGGGGAGGAACTGCAGCCCACCCTGCCCTATTCATTCATCAGAGCATGAGGTGCAGGCTGGGCGTGCCTCCCATGGACCCTTGGATTCTGCATCACGGCCCAGAGTGGTGCAGCTCATGAGGGCAGCTGGGCAGTCAGGAAGAAGATATGCTGTGATTTGTCATCTAAGTTCACAGCTTGAGAGGAAGACAACCTAGATTTAAGAGCCTGGCTTTCCACCGTGAAATGGCTTAAATCAAGCCATGGCTTTAAGCCAGGGGCTGGGTAGCCCCAGATGCACCCTCTTCGGAGGAGCTCTGCTTTCACACAGCCCCAGCTCACTGCCGAGGCTGGAAGCCACACACAGGGAAAAGGCCACCGAGAGGAAAGCAAGGAGTCCAGAGGAAGGGCACGTGGGTTGGTGAGCCTGGTACTCAGAGTGAAACAAAATATTAATCCAAACTAAGGAGAATGCTGGGGAGAACCTTGGAAACAGCAGAACCCTGGGAAATGGAACCTGTGGTTTGGCAATGTGGCTTTTCACCCCCCTGCAGAAGAGGGGAGGCATCCAGTGGTGAGCATAGTGTAATTGCGAGCCTCTGGCTGGAGTGACAAAGGCCCGGATGAGAGCTCTGTCTTTGAGAATAGAAAGCAGTTTGGCTGGGATATTTTTTTTTTCTCATTTTTCAATGCAACATTTTCCCACTGTTTTTAATTGCTCTTTTAGTGAATAAAGGCTGTGTATTAGTTATTTATAGCTGTGTATTAAGTTACCTTAAAATAGAGAATCTCCAAACAGCAAACTAGTCTTGTATGTGTGTTACACATGTTTTGAGGGTCAGGAATCTGGGAGCAGCTCAGTTGGGTGGTTTTGGCTCGGGATCTGCCGAAGGATTGGAGTTAAGACATTGGTCAGGGCTGCTGTCATCTGAAGGCTGGACTGGGGCTGGTGGATCTGCTTCTAAGATCGTCCCCACCCCCCATCCCCCAACCATGTGTATGGGATGCGGGGCTTGGTTCCTTGCTGACTGCTAACAGAAGAAATTCATTTCTACCTGGTGACTTTTCTAAAAGGCTGCTTGGCCTTTTGGCCAGTCACTGTATGGCAGTGGACTTTCTCCAAAGTGGGAGATCCCAGAGAGAGAGGAAGAAAGACAAGCAGGAATCCATAGGGCTTTTTATCACTCAGCGAGTCAGGCAGAATTCTGTAATGGCCCCCTAGATTCTGCCCCCTGGCGCACATGTGTAATACCCTCCTTTTGAATGGAAGCAGGACTTATAAATATGATGGGATCTCACTCCCATGATGATTATATGGCAGCAGGAATATTGTGATTAAGATCCCTAACAAGTTGACTGAGTTAATCAGAAGGGAGATTATCCTGGGTAGGCCTGATCTCATGAGATGTTCAACCAGGGATTTGAATGAGTGAATTGCCTTATTGTGGAGGGACCCATGTGTCAAGACCCCAAGAGCAGCCTCTAGGAGCTGAGAGTGGTCCCCAGACAACAGTCAGCAAGATTATGGGGACCTCAGTCCCTACAACCACAAGGAACTGAATTCTGTCAACAACTTGCATGCATGAGCTTAGAAGAGGACCCCGAGCCTCAGATGAGATCTCAGTCCTGGCCACACCTGATTTCAGCCTTGTGAGCCCCTGAGCAGAAGACTCCGTCACACTGTACCAGGACTTCTGATCTCTAGAACTGTGAGATAATAAATGTGCATTAAGACAAGTTCATGGTAATTTGTTATGCGGCAATAAAAAACGAATACACTTGTTCTCTGAAATTGCACCCCAGCACTTCTGCCATCTCTCTACTTGCCAGGAGGCAGTCACTGAGTCCACACACTCAGGGGAGGGGTTTGCTGTTTGAAGGGAGTGCCCAAGAATTTGTGGACATATTTCAAACCACTGTAGACTCACAGTGAGTGCAAGTGGGGGCATGTTGATAACCCAACACAGAGGTGAACACTGGCCAATGCTTTTAACACCTGAGTGAATTCATGGGGGACTTTACAGGCTTAGGTAAGGCAAGTGAGAGTTTTCTTTTAGGAAGTGACAATCCCAGCTGTGATGTGGGAGGTTGGTGCTTGCTTTTTTCCGTTTTGATGTTCCCTGGTGAGCAATCTATGGAGTAATTGTGCAGAATTGGGATGAGGATGGAGAGTTCCTGTCTTTAATTTGAAAGTTACAATGTGTTAATCAGCCCCAGTCTGAACCTTGCTGAATTTGGGGAGTGTTAGTACAACACCTTTCCCAGATGGGACAGGGTTAGGACTAGAGAAGAGTTCAAACGACAGCCCACAGGCAAAATCTTTTGGGACTCTTTCAGCAGGACAAAGCCAACTGTCTCCAAAGCTATTTTGCATTTCTCTGCTATAAAATAACTCGTGGCTTTGGATGAAATAGTCTTTGACGCTTGCCATCATGTCAGTCCTTGAAGCCTGCCATCATGTCAGTCCTTGAAGCCGTTGGAAGTTTTCTGAATTTGCTTGGACCATTAGAGATCACCCAGTAGAAGCATGTATGCTGCCTGAGGATTTTTGAATTACAAATTTTTATTTTTAATAACAGAATTTCTTGCTATATGGCTACATAGATGAAATGAAAAAAAAACAAAAAACAAAAACCCTTGCATTGTAGCTTCTCCCCCTTAATCCTTTGTTTTCTGTGTTCCTAAGGGCTAAATACCTCTGAGGCTTCTGAAGTCTGGGTTAAAATGGTAACTGCAGTGAATGGTGGTCTGGGTGGGGGACAGCCGCCCAGAAAACCATCATTGTTATGAACAGACAGGGGCCACATGCTTGAGGCTTTATCTTCCCAAGAAACAGAGAAGAAGGAAAAAAAAAAAAAAAAACTGGATAATTTAAGACCATGTCAGCAATCTGGCAAAAGTCAGAGAAGTCAAAAAGCCATATGAGTTTATAAATAAGCCACAGATCCTGGCTGGATTTAGTAAAAATCTCTGAAGGCTTTGCCTATTGACAGCAGCTCACAGTTTGCATTCTCTTCATTTTAGCTGTGGCAGGTAGCCCGTGTGGGGCTGGGTGGGTGGGCATGGGAGCATCGGCAGACTGCCGTGGGGTGGGGAGGGGTGGTCAGGATGGAGGCCCCAGAGGGCTCAGTCAGGGGGAAGCAGGACCACCTCCTGGGCTGCGTCCCCGCCTGTTACCATCAGGTGGTGATGGTGATGGTAGCAAATATGATAGTCATGCCTCGCAAGAGGAGAGGGCTGGGGGACAGGGAAAGCATCGGAGGGACTGTATACCTTTAATTTCTCAATCCCAGCCCAGAGGGGGCCATTCCTGCTGGGTGCATCCACCCTTCAGATCTTGGTGCAGAAAGGGAGCGATAGTCCTCAACAACGCCCTGTTTTGCCTATTGTGCACCTAAATATCTTTATGTATTTGAGACCCAGGAAACAGGAGGAGGAAATTATCTTGCATCATGGGGCGACTGTCTTCCGTCGGAAGAGAGTTTCTCTCCCTACGTAAATGCATTGACCTATGATCATTGCCACTTTCTCAGGCTGGATGGAGGAAGGTAGGAAGTGCCCATTGAGTCTCTGGGGCTTCCTGAGCCCACTGGGAAACAGAGTGGAGAGTGAGGACTTGCCTCAGATTGTTCCACTTACAGCAGATGCCAGGATGACCAGCCTGCCCACCACCCTCCTCTCCTGGTGCCCGGCTGCTCAATCCCCTGAACGTGTGAAGAGTTTAGCTTTAATATACGTACATTTTATCATTTACTTCTTGCAAAATCGTAAAACATAGAGATTATTTTTGTCCTTCTTTAAAAAAGCTACATGTCTTGTCCCAGGACAGCGGGCTAGTAAGTGGAGGAACCAGGACTTGAGCCCAGTGTCTCTGCATCACACCGCGATGCCCTCACACCCACGCACTCCCCCAGATATGGCTGCTGCCCTTTGGCCCAAGGAATCCCCGGGGCCAGACCTGGCACACAGAGTTTTGAATTGGCCTAGCAGACACACACAAGGGTCGGGGTGGTGTGGGCGATTTGAGTCAACACAACTCAGCACTTGGCAAAGAGAAACACACTTTGCCTGGGTATGACTCACTGCTGACTTGTTTATTTGGGGGGAATTATTTGTGTGGGCTGTGCTTTTGACACCCTTTCGATATCTAACATCTGGCATTTGTTCCAGCTCCATGAATAGCGTGGGTGTGTGTAGTGGGGTGAATGGTGGCCCCGAAAGATATGTCCACACCCTAAACCCCAGGACCTGTGAATATCACCCTATATGGAAAAAGATGTGATTAAGTTAGTGATCTTGTGAGGAGGGACATATCCTGGGTTATCTGAGTGGACCCTTTATAAGAGAGGGAATTTGACACAGACCTACACAGAAGCGAAGGTCCCATGAAGATGGTAGCAGATTGGAGTGATGTGGCCATAGCTCAGGAATGCTAAGGCAGCCACCAGAAGCTGGAAGAAGCAAGGAAGAATTCTCCCAGGGAGGCTTTGCAGGGAATATGGATGGCCCTGCTGACATCTTGATTTCAGATTCCTGGCATCCAGAACTATGAGAGAATGAATTTTGGTTGTTTGAAGCTACTGAGTTTGTGGTAATTTGTTACAGTAACCACGGGAAATGTGGGTAAAGACCCCTTCCCCAAGGACTGCTCCACCTGTACTTAACCTGCCCCGGGGAGGGGAGGGTCCTGGCTGGCCACTGCTTGACTGCATCTGGACAACGAACCATTGCTCAGGCCAGCTCTGAGGTCACCCCTGGCCCCGTGTGACAGCAAGTCACCTATCCAGACACATGAAGGTGTCATGGGGGTGCTACCCAGCACTGTGCACCCAGGTGTGAGGCTTACAGGGAGACTGAGAAAATGGGATCCTTCTTAACATACCGTCCTCCAACTCTGTTTTTAAATTAACACTATATCTGGGACTTCTTTCATTCTAACACCAGAAAAGCCATCTTTGCAGGGCTAAGTGGTATCTCATTGCAGGAAACCAGAAGAAAGGCAGAGAGGCAAGGTTTGGGTGAAAGTTAGTGTTAAAAGTTAGGATTAGGATTTAAAGCTAGCGTAGAAATACAAAAATTGGCCTAAAATATCAGAATGAAAGCCTTCTGTCCAAGGAAACTGAAAAGAAAGTAGGAAACTAAAGAGAAAGTAGAAAACTGAAGAGAAACGCTGAGGTAATCAATATGGCAGTGAACTGAAAACCAAGGTGATTAAGGAACCAAAACCTCAGGCCACATAGGAAAAGCAGGTACCAAGGAGGATATCGGGTGATAGGCCTGAAGAAGGCTGTCAGGAAAGGAGTGTTCAGAAATTCACAGGGAAAAGAAGGGATTAGGGAGAGAATTTGAAATAATCCTCACCCCTGAGGTGTGTCTGTGCCCACACACAGAGCCCAGAGGGGGGATGGGAGCCCTGAGGTTTTAGCACCAGGATTGTACGTGAGCTCAGGCGTCCTGAGACCAGGTGGGTGATGTCTATAGAGAACACCTGCAATGGCAGAGGCAGGGCCGAGAGAGCTGGAGCCTGCCTGTCATTGCAGGAAGGTGGCGGTGAATTCGTGAAGGTCCTGGAGCGGGGAGCTGCCTGGAGGAGCCCCTGAAACACACTTTCTCCACCAGCCGTGCTCTCCTAGCACCCTGACCACTGAGAGCCTCCCCGGCAGTGGCCCTGCCCCTGAACCTGCTGTGAGTGGGCTCAGTGGTGGCCCGTGAGGAGCTCAGGTTTGCTGCTTGGCTTCTAAGAGCCCCAGCTACTGCGGGCCCCTCCTGACCCTCCCTGTGGAAAAGCTTGTTTTTAGATCTTCTGCCCTTGCATCGTTGCTCCACGAGGCTGGACATGACTTTCCTTAATGTCTGTGGCACCTTGAAAGCACCTTCTCAATGCATCTGGGTCCACATGACAATGGAGCAGCTTTGTGGAATCTTAGGCTGCTTTCCTCCTCCAAAGGCCTCCAAGAACCAAGACTGGGGATGGCTGTACCTTGCGAATCTGTTCGTATGGTGAGTAAAGCAGATAGCTATTGTCATCTTTTTTCCATTTTTTGTATTGTTTAATCTTTATGGTAATAAGTCTTCTAAAAATAATCAAAACATTATAGATAAAAATGTGAATTATTCACCCAAATTGCTTACCTTCTTCCTTAGTTTTACTTTCTCCCCATTCAAGCATGTGTATTTCATCAGAAAAGGGATGTGATAAGGCAGGTGAAAAAGACAGCAGGGTTTTTCTGGACTTGGTTACGAGGTCCAGTGGAAGCAGCTGAGTGGAACTGAATGGAAGCATCTTGGTGAACCGTCTGGGTAGCAGGAAGAGTTAAAAGTACTCCATTATCACATATGGGGAGGGTGGAAAGCTACCATGCCCTTCCCCCACTCCCGGAACCATCAACATTGGGGTATAGTCTTTCAGATCGTGATACAATGCATAGCCTATGTTTTATGCAGATAATGTTTACTATACATATTTTATTCCAATTTAGTTTTTCACTTAAGATCCTGTTGAATCTTTCCATGTCAATCCCTATAGAACCATCTTGGTCTTTCCAACGAATATCGGTTATTATTAATCCAGTTCTCTGTTGTAGCATAATTTATTGATTGAGTCACCTCTCAGTGGAAAGTTGGGTTTTTGCAACATACCCGTGTACATGTTTCTGTATAATAAATTCGTAAAACTGGAATTTTTGGTCAAAGGCTAGAGTATATTTTATTTGAACAGATTTGATGATATTTCCCTCCATAAAATTTGCACCAGTTTATAACCCCACTGATAGTATATAAGAAAGTCTCAGACTGGCCTCTTCAGAATTTCAGAAACCCAATATCAAGACAGAAAGTTGCCCAGAACAGACAAGACCATCAAGATACTAGGACAACTCATTTAATGGGGGCTTTTCCTAAGGGCACTATAGGAGTTCAGAACTGAATGGAGAAGAGTAAAGGGTGGAGGGATTGAGTGACTCGGGCCAGAAACCTTTAGTTAGCTGCCGTGACAGAAGGAAAATATGCATTCAGCTAAGTTAATTAAACCAAGCTGTATTATTTTTCTTGGCATTCTTTGCTTCCTTCTTACAACTAATCTTTCTGGAAGGCAGCCTTCACTCCGGCCCTGGCAGGAAACTGATACCTCACCTAGGAATCAGGAATAGATCCCCTTTTTCTCCTTGATGGTGGATTCACCCAACAGATTCTTTGGTATTTTTGTAACTGTTTCTTAATTTCATTTCACACGTGCTAAAGAAGGTTTTGACTTTTTCATGTGTCTTCTATTAAAGTGATTTATGGAAAACATGCTGAGCTGTGGCTTTTGGAAACAACACTGCCTGCCTCATAAAACCATATCCAAGAGCATGTG
This sequence comes from Balaenoptera ricei, assembly GCF_028023285.1. Taxonomy (NCBI): domain Eukaryota; kingdom Metazoa; phylum Chordata; class Mammalia; order Artiodactyla; family Balaenopteridae; genus Balaenoptera; species Balaenoptera ricei. The sequence continues at coordinate 46,682,775 of NC_082654.1, forward strand.
GGTGAGAGCAGTGGCAGGGCTTCCAAGGCCTGGCAAAGTGCATCCTCAGAGAGGATCCTTGTGACCAACACTGGCATCCATCTTTTTGGACGATGCAGTGCTGGTGAAGCAACAGCAAAAGATGTTTATTCCCACCCTCCACTGAGGCTTGAGCATTCTTTTCTATGTACCTGCCACCCCATCAAGAACCTAGTAACAGAAAGTCTTGCAGTTTGTGCTTTGTACATACTACCTGGACTTGACCAGTGCTATGTTTCCCTATTTTCTTCCACGAACATCTGTCAGTGATCAATAGAAAGTGCTCAATACAACCGAGGAGCCTGGGCCAGGAACGCCATGTAAGCCCAGGATTCTCCTACTCAGCCGGCACGTGCAGCTCCTGCCTGGCTGGGCTATGAGGTCCCATAGAAAGTTCTCTGGGTCTTGCGTCCAAGTGATCTAAGCTGTGGCGCCTCTTCTCTAGGCAAAGCTGGCTGGAAGGGTGGGAGGGGTAGGAGGAGAAGGGGAGGTGAGGTGAAAGAGGGAATGGTTAACAGTGCCCTGAGCTGCCACCTGGAGAAACGGGCAGAGAGGACAACTGAGTTTAGTAATCAAGAGGTTACTCAGGTTTGGCCAAGAGTGGCCTCTGGGAATGGTTGAAGCAGGAGCCAGACATCTCTCTGGGGCAGCAGGCTGCTCCATGTTTGCATGGCCTTGTTTCCTCCTCCCCCCCGACGGAGGCCTCCTGGAAACAATACTTGGCTGGTTCATGGGCAAGTGCCATGAGGAGCTACTGAGGGCAGAGGTGCGGGAGCCCCTGCCTCCCCTGGGTGGTCGCGGGCCCCTGGGTGGTTGGGCGTGATAAAGGGGCTCTGTAGGGCCTGGCCCCTGGGCCCTCTACCCTGACAGGACTCTGCTGGGATGTGTCTCAGTTAAGAGGTGAGGTTGGAACTCCAGGCAGGGGCAAGCGACACGCTATCCAGTCGTGACATACAGTTCAGCTCCCTCCTCCCTGGGGTGTGGGGACGGACCTCTGTTCCCTGTGTCTCACTTCTCTCCTCCACTGCCGTCCGGTCTTCCTGCCATAGGGGAACATTCGAGGAGCCCACCTTCCCCATCAATATTTAAACTCCACCCAGAGGCCTAGTTAGAGGGCAACAGGCTGCCCTTCACGGGATCCACTCCGAACACAGCCCAACTGCCAGGATGTGAGCTAAGGCCTGTCCGTCAGCAGGTAGAGCGCATTCTGAGGCTCTCAGGGCCTCTGGACACAACTGGGAGGCTGAGGGCACACGCTTGAGTTCATTATCTGAGGGTCTTAGAGAGGAAACCACTAAAAATCACTAAATGGATATGGTGCTCGGTGCATACATGGTTGTAAGCTCTTGGCATACGTGGCAAAGTTAAAGTCGCAATGGATAGACAACCACCCCACTTTACAGATGAGGACACTGAGACTCAAGAATGAAGGTGATGTGACAGAAATCTTGCAGCAGATAAGTGGCCAGATCTGTATTCTGTATTGTTAAGGACTGCACTCTATTAAAGAACATGAAGATGGGACAGTTTTTGGAGTCAAACAGAAAAGAGTCTCCACCTGGACTCCACAACTGATTATATGTGTGACGACATATACAGACATACCTCATTACCTGCGTTTCGCTTTATTGCATTTTTTACAAATTGAAGGTTTGTGGTAACCCTCCGTGGACCAAATCTATTGACATCATTTTTCCAACAGCATTTGCTCATTTTGTGTCTCTGTGTTATATTTTGGTAATTCTCGCAATACTTCAGACTTTTTCATTTTTATTATATTTGTTATGGTGATCTGTGATCTGTGATCTTTGATGTTACTACTATGACTTGCTAAAGGCTCAGGTGATGGTTACCATTTTTTAGCAATAAAGTATTTTTTAATTAAACTATGTACATTGCTTTTTTAGACATAATGTTATTGCACACTTAATAGACTATAGTAGAGTGTAAACATAATTTTTAAATGCCTTGGGAAACCAAAAAAATGTGTGTGACTCACTTTAGTGCAATATTCATTTTTTGTGGTGTCTGGAACCTTACCTACAGTATCTCCAAGGTATGTCTCTATATATGTATATGTATATACACGCATGTGTGATATACAATATATGCATGCATGTATATGTATATACACACATGTTATACATATAATATATATATGCTATATGTAAAATGTAAAGATATACACATTCCAAAATGTACATAAATGTATATATAAGCAACCACATGTTTTTAATCTTCCCCCACCTCCTTTCTGCTGTACTTGTAGTGAGTCCTTGCAGGTGTGTGTATGTGTGTTGAGATCCGGGAGGAGGGTGAGGGAAAGAGCAGAAAGCAAAGCCCTGCTTCCCATTCAATGTGGTCCTGCTCCCATGATGTTGGGGGCTACCTGACACCCAAAGGCGACCACCAGGAAAAGCATCTGTTGCCCTCACTGACACTGAAATGCAGTGACATAGCCTCAGCTTTCACTGGTCTCTCAGACAAAGGAAGAATAGAAGGAGAGTCATTGAGATGTGTTGATACAATCAAGTTTTTTCTCAAGCAAACCCAGGGCTGACCTGTGTCTTGGAGGAGCTGACTCCTTCACAGCACATTTAAAAAGTCAGCTGTGTCTCTGCTGTGGACCACAGGCAGCCAGGAAGTCCGAGAAGGCCGTCCATGGGCTGCTTCCGTTCCCAGAGCCACGTCTCCCACCGTGCTCCTGGCAGCCTGGCCTTGTGTGCTGCTGGCCCTCACAGCCTCCAGAGGAGGTCTGCCTTCCTGGCGCCTTTGATTCTGGTAAGGCTCTCTGTTCAGCTGCTCTGACGGTGATAACACAACATCACTAAAAACAAAGGAAGCATGCTTGTCTCTTGAAGCAGTCACATTCCAAAGGGAAGTTTCCAAGCTTCCGGGGGAGCCTTTGTTTCATCGGTGGGCCTGGGTGACTCAGGTCTGTGATGGCCCCCACCCAGCCTGGGGGAGCAGGCAGGGCTAGGAGGGAGATGCCTGCCTCTTAACCTCAGCTCTGCTACCAAGCTACCCTGTGACTTGATGCAAATCATTTTTCTTCCAGATGTAAGTGTTCCCACCTGTAAAATCAGGGAGCTGGGCTGAAGCACGTTCCTCCTGTTATCATTTGTCTTTCGGGGCAGTGGTTGTCAAAGTTAGTGGGCAAGTGTTCGTCACCTGGGCCCATCCCCAGAGCTTTGATTCTGTTCATCCAAGTAGGGCTTGAGGACCTTATATTTAACAAGTTCCCAGGTCAGGCTGATGGTGTTTGTCAGGAACATACTTTGAGAACCAGCTCCAGGGCAATAATGTACATTTATGGAAAACTAGGCTTTTTCATATGGATTCTAAGTTCAGGCATGGTATCCTTACTTGATTTTTGGCAGTTTCCTGTAGATTTTACATGTTAAAATGTAAACTATCAAGAGAGTGGCATAATAAGTTCTGTTAATATATGTCTTTTCTTCACCTTTATAAGTAGCCTGAAACTGAATATGGTATTAACTAGACCCATGATTAATGGGCTTTTCCATAAATTGGCTTGGGGCTATGTTCTAACAATGGGAAGATAAGCAATAGTTATCCAATCCTGAATGCCCTATGGCAAGTTTCTGACATACAATTTAAAAGTGTAGATAAGAATAAATTGTATTTTTAAAATTCTAAGTTATTGTCCTTAACTTTGTCAAAGCAAATCATGATTATATCTAGATTTTGAGTATTTGTTGTAATCTGGGTGCATATTCAGTGCTTAGTGTAAACTTTATCTTATTTGATCTTTATGCCAACCCAGTGAGGGAAATTCTATTATTCTAGTCTATTAGGATCCTTGGTGAAGTACACTGAGGGCGCAGAGGATCAATCGCTTGTTCCAGCTCAAGCAGTTAAGAAGTGATAAAGATGTTAATCCTAAATCTGTCAGACTCTGGATTCGTTTTCAAAGTGTGTCCCTGACCAGAAGCCTCAGCATCACTTGAAAATTTGTTAGAAAAGCTAATATTCAAGCCTCACCCCAGACCTTTGGAATCAGAACTCTGGAGAGGGAGCGAGCAGTCTATTCCAACAAGCCCTCCAGGTGACGTTGACGTATGCTGAAGTTTGAGAATTGCTGTTCAGGAGATCAAGCCTTTAACCACTATACAACCCACTTTCCCAAACACACATTCTGTGGGAAATCAAATCATGATTAGTCCTGGTGCTTAATGAGCCATTAAGTGTCTGTATCCATGAGCAGATTGATATTAAAGGCTGAGCCCCTCATCCTGGGTATGGGCTTCTGGAATCCACCCAAATAGGTCAAAAAAATGTTCTTTCCTCTGTGCCCTGCCAACCACACACAGACTTTCCTCAGAGCTGTTGGCCCAATTCCTTGGATGGGTATTTGCTTTCTGCTCTTTCTGCCTTTGCCAGTGTAGATAAGATCCACATCCCCTTAGTCTATTTTAATATATAAATATTTTAGAACCAGTCTATAACTTGGCTGTCATACAGAGCAAGCAATCTGAGAAGGGGGAAAAAGAGTGATTAAAGATAAATCTTCATTGCTGAATTCTTCAGTGAAGGCAACTTGATTAATTGATAAAACAAATAATAGCAAAATGGATACTGAAAAATAAATTCAGGAGGCTGACGCAGAAATTAATTTGGAACCCAGTTTCAAGAGACAAATGTGAGGGAAAATTAGATAAAGATGGTGAACTACACCTACTCTCATTCCCGTCTCCAATTCCAAATACTGAAAAGTTACAGAAAAGGTATTTTATAAAATCAATATTAGAGCCAGAAAACAAACAAACAAAAAATCCATTTCTATAATGGATCAGAAACTATGAGGAATCCTTAAAAGACAGAAAGTGAATGGGATCATTTTGAAGAAGGGAACTATAAGCCAAATTCACACAGAAGAGGACTTTTGCAAAAGGTGGATGCAGCTCACCAGGTGTTTGAAGCCCCAAAGGTGGTGAATCAGGAGCAGGAAGGGAAGGAATCTGGGGAGACGGACAGGGTGATTGGCTGGGCACAAAAGGAGCAGCTGGGGGTGCAGACCCTCCCCTCTCCCCACTCTGCTGCTTCTGTCAGTCAGGAGAGGGTGTGAGTTGAGTACCTGAGCCGAAGAGTTAGGGTAGTGACCTGAATGTCTGGAAACACCCAAGAGACGCTGGGAAGCTCCTCACCCAGGAGAATAATGAGTGGAACCCTTGGCCTATTGGCTCATCCCAAGCCTCTGCTGCTGGGTCACAGCAAATAGCCCCAGCATAGAGGAATGCCACATTCAAAGATGAGCAATACCAAGAGTTACCAAGCAGCTGAGGAAGCCCAGGACCAGCAAGAGAGGAGCCAACATCTGCCAACAAGATGTGCGAGATTTTGTATTGGGATAATTCAAGTTCTCAGAGGGAGCCAAGACACTGTTGATCCCCATGAAACAAGCATGGGCTGTTACTATAAAGAAATGATCACGATTCTTTAAAAAATGTATGTATGTATGTATACACACATATACATACACAAAGCTATTATTGTAAAAAAAACTTACTATATACTCAATATACTGCATGGTAAAACAGACATCACTAAAGAAAAATCAAGCTAAGAAATTTTTCCTGAGCATAAAACAAAGGAAGAGTTGGGTATAATAATTTAAAGGTTAAGAAATGTGAATAGATGTCAAAGTTCTAAAATTTATTAGCAAAGTTCTAGAAGGTACGAATATGAGAAGTATGGCAGAGGGAATATTAAAATAAATACAACATTTTCCAAAGCTTAAGGAAAAAAGATGAACACTTAGAAGAGTCCACTGAGTGCCAAGCTATAAAGAAAAAGTAATTTAAAAAATTTGTGATAGGGCTTCCCTGGTGGCGCAGTGGTTGAGAGTCTGCCTGCCAATGCAGGGGACACGGGTTCGAGCCCTGGTCTGGGAGGATCCCACGTGCCGCGGAGCAGCTGGGCCCATGAGCCACAATTACTGAGCCTGCGCGTCTGGAGCCTGTGCTCCGCAACAAGAGAGGCCAGGGTAGTGAGAGGCCCGCGCTCCGCGATGAAGAGGGGCCCCCACTTGCCGCAACTAGAGAAAGCCCTCGCACAGAAACGAAGACCCAACACAGCCATAAATAAATAAATAAATACTTTAAAAAAAAATTTTGTGATAAATTTGATGACATCAAAATTGAAAGTTCTTATATGATGAGACACTGTAATCATAGTTAAAAGACAAACCATAGACTAGAAGAAAATGTTAGCAATTTATAAAAAGTATCAATCTCCAGAATATATAAAGTACTTTTCTGTCATCAATGAGAAAGCAAATAGTCAAAAACTAGGCAAAAGATGAAAGCAGACAGTTCACAGGAAAGGGAAGCCAGATTGACAACAAACATGAAAAGCTATGCAGCCTCCACCATGACCAAGGACATGCAAGTTAAAACAGCAAGGAAACCGTTGGTTTGCTCATCATATTTATAAAAATTGAAAAGGAATGTGGGTATTATTGGTGAGAGTATCAATTGGCAAATCCTCTTGAGGAACTTTTTGGCATTATCTGTTAAATTTTAAATGTACGTTTCTTATCTTGACATTTCTAAATCTAGGTAGCCATTTTAGAGGAACACTACATATCCATCAAGATGTTCATTGCCATATTGTTTAAGGTAGGATAAAAAGGAAGCACTTCAAATGTCCACCAAAACAAGTGTCACATGGAACTGGGGTGTATTTTCACTATGCACTGCAATGCAGCAGTTTAAGATTAGGTACTTCTGCATGTTCTGATCTGGAAATACCTCTAAGGCATAAGTGAAAAGAGAATTTGAAGAAAGTGTGTGATATAATACTATATATGTTAAGAAAACTGCATATTTTTGTCTGTGAAAATATGTATAAAACGATAAACATTAAACTGATAACCCTTGAGGATGAGGGCCAGGATTAGAAGTAAAATCCAGGACAGTGGTATCAAAGGGGGCTTTGACTTTGCGTGTGGTTTGCAATATTTCAGAATGGAAAGTTAAAAACAGTACATTCACGTATTCATATAATTACTAAAAAAAGAAGGTGGAAACTATGAGAGAAAAATCAGAGACAGCAGGATAGATCCAAGAGCGCTAATCTATTTGCTCACAGGAGCAGGGCTGAGCCGGTGCCCGCGAGGGTCCTCAGAGAGGAAGGGCGGCACTCAAGTCTCCTGGCCCTACCTGGGCCATGACCAGCATCTTGCTCTGCAGCTCTCCTGCTCCACCAGGAGCAAAGATGCAGGTTCCCTGCATCGACCGGCATCTGCACTCCCTTGGAGTGCTGCCCCCCTGGAGCTGGCTTCAGAGAGGATATGGGGACACCCAAAGACTGCCCTCTGTTTTACTGGACCCCAGATCAGACACACCAGCCTGTCTCAAGTGCCCCTCGGTTCAGCAAAGGCCAGATTCCTGACGGCTTGAGGTTAATGAACCAGAAACACAGCATAGGAAAGCACACCTGCCAAAAGTAATGCTGAAGACTAAGAGTAGAAGGGAAATCCTTTTCCTGAACGCCTCATGGGCACACCTTGGCCTTCACCTGTCCCCCTATCGCCCAGGCAGAAAGTGAGTCTTTCCACACCTCCCTCCTGCACTGAGTCTCCGGCCCACCCAAATCATTTCCAGGACTGTCCCCAAGGCCACCCTTTGTGACCCTGCATCTGCCATCTTTGTAATAATTGACAGGAGGAAATCTCACAATCCTCAGGACATAAAGGAGTCCACCCCTAACCCATGGGACCTTGATGTAGGGCCCGGGGTCCCTGGGACAATTCTTTGGAACACCACTACTCACTTCCATGCATCTCCCCTAGACTGTGGGCTTCTGTTCACCACATCTGAGAGGATGCCTCCTGCTGGGCCGGGGAGGATAGACGGGCTGAGGGGGTTCCAGTCCTCTTGGCCTGGTCCCCACCAGCACCTGCACGGGGTGGAGAGAAATTGCTTCTTCCAGTGCGAGATTAGGATGCACAGCGCCCACATACCACACCCGAGTGCACGCACACACCACCTTCTACACAGACTCACCTGCACGAGCCACACACTATACACACCACAGGTGCTGCACATGTACAGTGAACCAGACACGTACATTATACACTAACACACACACACGAGACACATGCCACACACCTATCACACGCAGCACCCCAGACATGCTACATACACCTATCACACTATACACACACCAGACACAGAGTACTTTACACACAAATACCCACAACATACACATACTACATCACACATGTATTACACCACATACGTGCTCACACACATACACACACCACGTACACATATGCCAAACATCAAATGCACTACTCTAGGCACGTGGAACACACATCACAGGTGCACACACACAACTTGCTCTATTGATAAGAATCACATGTCACAGATCACATAAACTACACACAACTCAAACAAATACAGAAATACCTTGCCACACAGAAATACCACACATGCCACACCCATTACAGGCATTTGCACAGCACACACACAGACACCACAAACACACCACACATCTACACACATGCACTGCATACACATATCACACACGTACACAAACCATATGCACACCAGAAAGTACGCACACCAAGCACCCAACACATACCACAGACACCACAAACACATTCACATGCATGTGGCACACACACTTCTAAAAACAAGTAGCTTTCATAAATAGCTCAGTCTACATGCACGTCAATTAAAAGAACAAAACAGTTCTAAAAGAAACACAGTATTGGAATGTGTTCACCCCTTTTATGTTATCATGTGTTTAGCTCATCGTTTTTCATTCCCAAATAGGTTCTCTGTGGCAAAGGCAAAGCCACACTGAACTAATTTTCCCTCAAACAAGGGCAAATTCAAACTTCTCCCCAGCTGCCTTGCCAACTGTGGGACATCCAGATCTGATATGGGAAGAAGGGAGGGAGGGAAATACAAGATGTCTTTCTCTTCTAAAGCCTGTTTCATGGAAACGATTTCATTTTTTACAGTTACAGTGAAATATAAGATCAAGGTTGTTTTCGTGTAATGTTTTGTTTTACAAAACTGAATTGTACAGTTACAAACTGAATTGTAACCACTGGAAAATATAAATTGGATCTATAACTTGCCAAATTCTGAACAGGCAAAAGGAAAAAAATATTATTGGGTCAACACACTGAAAGTAAAGAAGATAAAACAGAAATACTAGAAACAAGATAAATATAAAAGATGGAATAAGAATATGACCCAACTTATCAGTTATCAGAATACATTCAAAAAAATAAGTAAGCTAAACTTCCCTACTCAAAGCCCAAGTAGCTCAGAGTGCTTCAAAAGGCAAAACCTAGATGTTCCTAAAGAGAGATGAACAGAAAGACTGATACTTTGACACTTAGGAGATGGGTAAGGATCTAGCAGACATATTTTATATGGTAAAAATAGTAAATGGGGAAAATTATGTTTATTGATAAAATATACAACCAAAAATTAAGACATTGTGGTCATGAAATTTGCATTTGAAATACTGATTTCAGAAGAAACTATGCAAAATGTAAAACATGTAAGGAAATGAATGTTTGGTATCAAAAAGTTTTAACACATTGCACAGAATTTTGCAGATCGAGGGACTTCCCTGGTGGCACAGTGGTTAAGAATCCACCTGCCAATGCAGGGGACACGGATTCGCACCCTGGTCTGGGAAGATCACACATGCCGCGGAGCAACTAAGCCCATGCGCCACAACTACTGAGTCTGCACTCTAGAGCCCGTGAGCCACAACTACTGAGCCCACATGCCACAACTACTGAAGTCCGCACGCCTAGAGCCCATGCTCTGCGACAAGAGAAGCCACTGCAATGAGAAGCCCATGCACCGCAATGAAGAGTAGCCACATTTGCCACAACTAGGGAAAGCCTGCACGCAGCAACGAGGACCCAATGCAGCCATAAATAAATAAATAAATAAACAAACAAATAAATATTTAAAAAAAGAATTTTGCAGATCAAAGAGATAAAAAATAAAGACATAGAAGGACTGATAGTATAATTAACAAACTTGCCATACTAGCTACAGAGGAAATTTTTATAAGCCACAAAGAGATAAAACACATTCTTTAAAAATATTGACATGTTAATGAAATATTTATAAATAATGATCATGAACTAGGCCCAAAAGCTTTCATAAGTTCTACTTTAAATAAAGTAGAAAATTTCAAGCCTTATTCTTTGACCACAGTGTAATAAAATTAGAAAGTAATGGCCAAAAAATAGCAGTATTTAATCACATGGAAATTGTAAAACTACTCTTTCTATCAAAGAACCCCAACCCCAAGATAGGAGGGCTTTTAAAAATGCAAATTACTGTCCACCCTCCTTCAGATTCCATATAAATAATACAAGTCACAGATGATTTTATCAGACCTTGATGAGATACTTAAATGTAACACTATTTTAAAGATTCCAAAGCATTGAATGTTTTTTAAAATTGTCTGAACTGGTTATATAAGGCTAGCATCACACTGAAGCCTGAACTTAATAAAAATAAAAAGCATCTGTAGAAAAAATGCACTTATGAATATAGATATAACATTTATTAATGAGATATTTTCACATTAAACCTGGGAACACGTTCAAAGTAACATGAACTAGCCAGATATATTTCAAGGAATATGGAAATAGTTTATCAGCATGAAGTATGTTAATACAATTGATATTTTAAAAATTCCATTTGCTAAAGGAGAAAATCCACTCCCCCCAAATCTCATTTATTGCTTAAGTGGCAGATAATAACTGCTATTGATAATAATTCAATAACTGCTCCTGTGTTCTCCCCACATTATGGAGAATATTTGTGAGAAATACCCTGCCTGTGTTATACTTAGTTGTGAAACAGAGGGATCTGTGGGTAAAGTTGGAAGTAAAGTAGGGATGCCCCGCTCGGTATTATGTCTCAGCATTGCCGTGGAGCCACGGTTTAGCTCCTCCCAGAAGGAAGGAGACATAAATAAATTACATAAGTACTGGAAAGGAAGAAACAAAATGTTTATTGTATTTAGATGAGACTATCATAATTCTCTGTAATCTGCAAATATGACAAAATGCCAGTCAACATCCCAACAGTGTGTATGTATATTCCAGAGTTTTTACCTGGAAGCAACAAAAATGCTGAGTCAGAGAGGTTCCCCTGACAGGTGTCACCATCTCTCATCATGATGTGATGCCCACAAGAAGTGCCACAGAAGCACATGGGACGAGGTATATGTGTAAAAATGTCTCTTTAAATCTATGGAAAAAGGAAGGATTAGCCAGGGAACGTGTTGTGACAGGCTACTAATCATTTCAGGGGAAAATAGTGTTAAATTCATACCTCATACTGAAATGAATTCCAGATGGGCGAAATATTTTAAAGTTAAAAAAAAAAAAAGGAGAAACCATAAAGGCAATAGAAGAAAATATAGAGTGAAAAGTTGTATGAAAATTTAGATTGCGGAAGTTCTTTCTAAGCACGTAACCAAAACCTGACATACTGTAAGGAAAAGATTAATACATGTTAATACATAAAAATTTAAAATGTGCTTTGAAATAAAACAACAATCTGCCAGATATAAAGTTAAGAGGTAAGGAAAATTTCTAAGAGGGTGTGGGCAGGAAAGGACTTGTCAAATGCATATAAAAGGATTAATATAGCTATTATATAAAAAGGTCTTATAAAACATTAAGAGAAAGGTAAACAACCGTTTTTAAAAGCAGAGAGAGAATACAAACAGGCAATTCAGATAGAATATAATGAAATGTAAATGATCAATAAATATGAAAAAGCCTTAGTGAGATATTTATAGCCCCAAATCAGCATAGATTTAAAAAGATCTTAAATGTTAACAGGGACCATAGCTGTTCTTGCTCATAAACTGCTGCTAGAAATAGTGTTACAACCTACCTGCAGGGCAAGGGCAGGAATTCAAAGCACACTCCTGCTGACTCCAGGGACTCCAGCTTCAGGAGCCTGTTCTAAAGAAATAATTCAGGGACCCATCATGATGCTTGTTTTAATTTGACTAAAAAAGAAAAGGACAAATTTTAAATGTCTATCGATATAGTATTAAAGAAATTGTGTAACCTCTGTTCTACAAAATATTATAAAGAAATTGACATATGATCTATATTTACTAACATAAAGACCTACCCATAATGGCTATTAAGTAAAAAATATGATTAAAGAATAGTATGTATAATAGAACGAAAGATAAGACGTGTGTGGGTCTGTCTAGAAAAGCATGACCCAAAATATCTCCAGTGTTTAAATGATCGGACACTCCTATTGATATTAGGAAACACTCGTGTAATATAAAATGAGAAGACAAATTGGTTATAGAATATCATCTCTAGCCCCCCGCAGCCTCAAAATTCTCTCTCTGTATACAACATGGATTTTAAAATTGCAAGAAAAATCACTAAAATATTAACTGAATTTTTTGCTGCGTGGTGTGGTTTAGAAAAAATGTTGTTTCCTCCTTTTAAATTTGTCTGTATTTCCTCAATTTTCCAAGGTGGGCACGTGCCATAATCCAAGGAAAATGTTAGAACAAAGGGAGAAGGGAGAGAGCAGAGAGTCAGGGTGGGTCTTTCTTGGCACCAGCACAGGCGGCCATCCCCCACCGTCCAATTCCGGGTCGGGAGTCCGGAGCAAAGAGGGCAGGTGCACTGAGCCTGCACCAGGCTGGCAGAGATCTGATGGCCCAGGCCAGGAATGCATATGCTGGGAGGACTGACCCAAACTTTGGATCTTTTCCCAGAGAAGCGCTGGTACCTCGGAGAGAATTCCTGTTAACAGTCCGACTCTGAGAGGCCCAGCTCCGTAGAGATGTGAGCACTCAGGGTAAAAGCTTTCAGCTGATGACAACCGAGGTGTCTTTAATCCATCCCCAAAGATGATTTTCTATGCCACATTACACAACCGAGAATTAAAATTCCTTACTGAAATGTCGTGGACACAGGCTCTGCTCATATGGTGGGGCTTTGCTAAAGTCATTTCTCTCCGTGGTCCACCCTTGGATGTCTACCCCCCAGCTCCGGGATGGGTGGCAGGCAGAGTTCTTCCTGAGTGAGAGGCTATTGGCAGGCCTGTCTGCCCCCCCAGCTGCTTGCCCACTTCCTCCCATGAACACATGCCTGCCTGACCTCACCTGCCTGAGTCTGTCTGGAGTTCCTGGAAGATTCCTGGTGTTGGGTAAAATAAGGCCATTCAACCTTGCCAGAGGTAAAGAGAGTAAGTAACGTAGAGATAAGTTTGGACGTGAAGGAACTCATCGAGAAGCAGAGTTCTTGAGTCCCCACGCTGTCCCCATGGCATGTGGTGTAACTTCTGTCTCGGCATTTTAACTGCAGGCTGTGGATCCTTGTGTTGATAGCGTGCCCCCAGACACACTGAGTTCCTCGGTGGCAAGGCCTTTCTCTGCAGCACAGCCTCCTGCACAGAGCTTCATTCATCTTTTGAGCCTAAACTTGTCCATTGAATGAATGAATATATAAATACATAAGCAAATAAAGAGAGGTGCTTTTAGATCTAGAGATCACAATGCAAATTGATTATTACTGTTCCTGTTGTTATTACTGGCTCACCTCAGCAGATGTTTATCTGGTTGCTTTTTGCTTGAACAGAAGATGCCTAAGTACCAGAAACTAAATGATTCAGCACTGGGCCAGACTTATTGACAGACATGCCCTCGGACTTGAGCCTATGATCTGTTCCCCGGAATTACGTGTGGTCAATGGTTCTGGTTCTCCAGAGCTGGTTTACTGACTTGTACTTCTTTACTTGAGATGCAGCTAAACTAACTGCCCATTATTATTGGAGTTAAGATCCCTGTGGCCAGGGTCTATTGGGTTATGATGGTCGTGATGACACTAGGCATGTGTATGTGTGTTTGCATTCTATCCTAGAGAAAGAGCAGCCAACGAGTGGCCAAGTCACTCAAGCCACCTGCTTCCGGCTTCCCTGGACCTAATTAATCTCCTGGTGTCAGCAATCTGTTGGCCCTGAGCCGTCTGCAGGGGAGGCTGGGGCCAGCTCAGTGAACCAGGCGGAGTGGGGAGCCAAGAGCCAGCATAGGAAGTCAAGACCTGAATAATGAAGAGAAGGAGTCAAGTTGAGAGCCTGCAATGGTCCTAAACCTTTGTGCAGAGTGGCAAGTGGCAAGTGGATGGTGATCCTTGAGAGAAGAACGAATCCCAAGATTTTTAGCAGCCCCAATAAGGAAATATTAAGGTCTATGCCAAAGGAGGCCAAGACAGCATCAAAGTTTAAGACAGGATATCAGGGAATCTTTGCAGGAGGCGGGAAGCAGCAGCTGTGGAGATGCTCAGTGCTTCCATCTGAGGGCGCTGCAGGTCCTTCCAGATCAAAGCACTCAGTATGTCTACAATGTAGTCTCTTAAATATTCTATTAATATAAGATATTAAGAGGAATCGGGCATCAAAACTGGCACCAGGACAAAAATACCCGTGTTGTCTGACACACGCTTGGCATTTTTCCAGCTCTCTCTATTTGTTACTGTCACCAAGTAAACTGAAAAATTAAGAAATAGAGATATTTTAAATAACCAGATATTCTCTTCCCTGACCCCTACCATCTCCCCACTCTCATAAAAGCTGAAACCTCTCATGCTGTGAGGCTTAGAGGGTCTCTGAGGAGGTGGTAGAAGAAAATTAATGGGTTCTCCACCAGAGCGATCGTTTGCAAAGAGCAGTGAATTGCTACAAGGAATTGGCTGGCTTCCTCGGGGGAGCAGAGAAAATCACTAGTGGAAATCAGCCTCGGTTCCCTTCTCAGGAGCTGCTGGTCTGGCCGCTGTAGCACGCTGATGTTGGACTTGCAGTTCGAGCAGGAGAGTGTCAGCTACATCACATTAATTGGGACGAGTAAATGCACAGCCGACAGAAGATGGGAGGGCTGAGATGACTTGAAGAAAAGTAGAAGAAAGTGCCCAGAAATGAATACCCTCATTTTAGAATAGAGAAAGTGTGTCAAAAGTAAATGGAACTAGAGGTAAAGGGGGAGTGTGTTAAAGTTACAATTTAACAATAGACGTGCTAGAAATAATAATAATAATACAAATAATAATACAATTCTCTAACATTTCAAAGAGCAGAGGAGGGAAGGGGTTGGTTGTAAGGGAACCAAACCCCTCTACATCTCCAGCAGAATGGGGAGCAATAAGTGGATAATGCATGTTATTTAGAGTTATGGGGAGATAACTTCAGAACAATTACCAACAGAAAGAGTGAACAGTCTCTGTAGGCTGGTTCTGGGCTATGGAGGCATCTGGTAAGAAACTGCCACTTTGTATTATAAGCCTTTTTTACTATTTGATTTATTAGTATGAATGTATATTATTATAATTTAAAAAATGACATAGGACCAATTTACTGCATTTGACAGGCATGCTGAAAGGCAAGTTGTTGGCTATCTCCAGGAATTTTCTAACCTTGGGAGGGGGAGTCCCTCCAAGGTCAGCAAGGTCCTAAGATGTCAAAGCACAAGAATAAAGAAAGTAAAAGACATGGTTAACATATCCTCTGAAATAGTTTCTTCTATCAAAAAATATCCAGTGTCCTTTGCATCAGTAAAATAATATTACAAAAAAAGTACTGATTGCTAGGTATTCTCACACTGGGTGGTGGCTCATAAAAGCCATGAGCCTATTAACCATTGTTGATGGGTGATGATAAAATCTTTTGTTGACATTTTAGCTATTTACTCAGCCTTTCCCATCATCGTCTCATCTGCCTCTGAGCCAGAACAACACCCAGGGCTCATCCAGGGGGCAGTGCACAAAATACAACCTTCTGGCTTGAATTTGGTCAGCTCAGAAAAAAGAATATGCCAACCAAGTCCACAGGAGTGTGAGACATTACACTCCCATAGCGTATTAACAATTGATATTTTGGTTATCTACCAACTTCTTGTGCTTCTGATTAACACGAGCTAAGTCCCACTCCCAACCCCGCCCCAGGCCCTGTACCAATGGGATATATTTTTGGACTTCTAAGCAGTTGTCCCCATTAAGCTTCAGTGTCCTATCTGATGTTTTACCTGTGCCCTCTCGTGTGAATAATTAACTCAGTCCATCATGAGGCTCTAAGGTAATTCAATAATGCCTAGAAATAAGAAATAGAGAGTAAAGACTTCAACATGGGAAAGGGAAGCAGAGCTACAGCCTTTGCTTTGGGCCTACCTAGCTGATTAAATGTTCATAACGCAAACAAATAGAAGAGTCCTCTGCTAATGAAAAAAAAAAATCTGGAACTTACAAGCCCTCTTCATTTTTCCCAGTGAATCGTTGGCAGAAATCTTCCAAATTGTTTACATAATAATTTGTTTAAAAGTATAGTGTTGTAGCTGGGTGCTGTGTTTACTTTTTTTTCCCCCCAAAATCAAGTGTCACAGTTGGGGTTGGCTGGTTATGATGGAAGCTGTGTGGACGATTTGGATTTTGATAAATGTCCCCCTCAGTCTGTAAGCGACTCGCTTTGGAGGACTGCCTTGGTTCCCCTTTCACTGGCTGTCATTACTCCTCCTCTGGTCCACTGTCTAGTTTCCAGGGCTCTGCCATCGGGAAGTTTAAGGGCAGAACGTACGCAATCGTGCAGCTCTGTCAGGTACAAACGGGCACTGTGGTGCTACTCATTTGGGAGCTGCTGGCTGCCTAGAGAAAGTGAATAAAGTCAGTTTGTAACAAACAAAGTCTAATGAGCTGTGGCCCTTATGAATCATAAACAGTTTATCCACTGAAAACATCATGTGGTTCAAAAAATCAGAGAACTTTTTAGAGGAATAATCCATGTGGCTTTGTGTGTGTGTGTGAGAGAGAGGAGGCACCCCTGACCAAGTGAACTGGTCCTGGTGTGCATGGAGGAATTTCAGCTCTTCACCTCCCCATTCAGCCTCCTGACCCCAGATAAAGCCACCCTGACTCTCTTCCTGGTGCGGACTATTCCAAGCTTGGTGCTGAGGATTCTGGGTGATGTGGAGAAACCCCGCCTGCTTATTCAGTCCGCAAATGAAAGCCTGAAGTCAGGCTGCCCGCTTTCATAAGCTGGACTCTCCCACAGGTTGGGGCATCAGCAGAAGTACCACCTTTGCTGCCCACTGGACACACGGTGAGGGAGGGTGGGCTAGTGGGCAGAGGGAAAGGGAAACGTTTCATAAAGAGGAAATGTGCCCCAGCAAGGGCCAGACATCTCTGTAAAAACTTGGCTGCCTGGTGTGACTGACACAGACCAGAGACTTGGCCTTGGGAGACTCAATATGAGTCTCACTTCCCTTCATCCCTTTTTTCCCTGTGGGGAAGGCACTTGAGATGGTTGGGTTTGCTAAACCGGTGGGAAGCAGGATGCTGGCGTCTAATGGTGCAGTCCAGGTGTGACTCGACTGGGCTTGCCCCCAGGGAAACCTGCAGAGGAATTTTCACGTTAAGGTGTATAAAAGTGAAAAGCCACTAAGGAAACCAGAGACGTTGGCACTGAAAAGATGGTTTTCTTGCCTCTAGGGCTGATTGGCTTCTCTTCACCTCTTAGCACGAGATGTACACAGAGTCAGAGGGTTCATTTCTGAGCAGCTGATTCCCAGAGGGCCAGGGGGAGAAACCCTCCTTTCCCTCACTGCCTTGTAGGTGCCCATCGTGAGACCAGGAGTGTGTGGATATGGAGGGGACCCAACTGGGGGCAGGGGGAGAAGGAAGGCAGGCCTGAAGAGAACAGTGTATGGAAAAAAACCCCAAACAAAGTGGAAACGTGAGAAATGCGAGGACTGTGGTTTAGTAAGAGTTCCTGACATGCTGCACAGAGGAAGGGGCAAGAGTGGGTGGTCTGGAGTTGAGTGGCCACTGTCCCCTCCAGAGGGGCCCCAAGCTCTCCCATGGCCCCTCCCGGCCCACTTCACCTATTGACCACAGCCGCCTATGGCCTGCAGGCCTTTGCATTCATGCCAGCGCTAGAAACCCGTGGCCCCCTAGCTCAGCTGGTCACTCTGGACCCGGTGACCAGCCCCCTGCCAGCTGTTTTCACTTCGAATCCCATCACTTCTCCTTACAACACCAGCCAGTGGTCCAGGCAGCCCGTGCACCGGTCATCAGTAAGCACGCCCTCTGCTGGCAATGGCTTCTTCTGCCTGGGCCAGCAAGGTGGCAGCCTTCCTCTAGACTCAACCCTAAGGAGGATACAAACCAGTCTGATCGTCCATCCCAGGCGTGAATCAAATCTGCTTGTGCCAAACACGGGAAGTAACTGTTCAGCCTCTGATTGAACACTTGCAGTGACGGGGAGTTCATCAGCAGTCCATTCCACTGTTGTCAGCTCCGACCATTGGAAATAGCTCCCTATGTTAAGCCAATATTTGCCCTTTATCATTTGTTCCACTTCCCCTGACTCTGTCCTTTTAAGTCACCCTGAGCAAAAATAGTTCTGTTTCTCACGACAATCCTTCAGGAATTTGAACCCAACCATCACCTAACCCCAGTTCCTCCCCTCTTTCTAAAGCTTCCTAAGTCCTTCAGCCATCGAGCTGTGATGTGACGTCACCATTTGGATCCCTCGCTTCCAGACACAATTCATTTCTCCAACCCCCTCTCACACAGTGGTGCCCAGAAGCCCACCTGACCCTGTAGGCAGGGTCTGACCAGTGCACAAGATGAGATGTCACCTCCCAGGGCTGACGGCTGGACTTGGGCACACAGTGGAGGTCACAGCAGTTGATGTGACACAACCTTTGCACTTCTGACACACTTTGAGTTTATGTTCAACTTTTTATTTTTATACATGCTATTAATTAATCCCATCCATTAACTGAGCCAGCAAACATTTCATTCCTATTGAATATTACATGCCAGGCAGTTGCTATTACTGTTGTTCAATCTTGGTGTTTCTTCACAATTTTTGTATCATCATTTGGGATGTGATTTATTTTTTTGATATCCAGTATATCTGTAGTGCTTTCCAAAACAATTTAGTGAGTTTGGCAGGCAGCCTTTCTATCCTAGTGCCTCTGATTACCACAATCCATCTTAATATTTATTTAAGGAGACTGCACAGCTCCTAGAGAGCTCCCTTGGGTCCACATTCATCACTGCCCTTTGTGAGAGATTGTTCAATCAACTACCAAAGCTTTTATGAGGGCCCCATGAGGCTCTTGTTCTGTCATCTTTAGATTGATCAAAAAGCTTCCACATGTCACCTTGTCACACACCTCACAGAAATCCAGAGACACTGAGCCCATCACGTATCTCTACATGCAGCTAGTAATCGCCTGCTGTGGGGTTCTGACATGACATCTTTTAAGTTGCCCTTAGTAGTTTCTAAGCCTATAGCTCAGCTCACACGGTCGGACACTAAGGTGAGGCTGCTACACACAGAGGCATGCTCTGTTCTGGCTCAAACTTCTGCTCTACATCCGAGACTCAGAAAGGAGGCTAAGACTCAAGCTTTGTCCCTGGGAGCGTCCCCTGGGAGGGGGGTACTTTGTTTCTCTCTGCGCTTAGCAGCGCCTTGTCCTGGCTGAAATGTCTCAAGTCACGGGGCCTCCTCTGTGTCCCTGGGGAGGCTATTTTAGTCTAATAATAGATGGCACACTTAACAAAGACTTCCTGATATTACTCATAAATTGTCCTGCACTGATTTCATACTATTATGTCTTCTTACACCTTTTGTTTTTAATACAAATAACATCCATCTCTTCAGGGTATGCCCGAATATGTGTGCTATGTGCATGGTATGTATAACAAGGATCTTATACAAGATAGTTACTGTTTTAGATTTATTTTATAATATATAGTACACACTATATACTAGACTATACTATATTTCATACTATCTACTAGACTACACTTATATTATTTTATACTATATTACATATTAATAGTATAATAATACATTAAAAGTAAGAACTTTTATCTCTCCTTAAATAATCATAATATAAATGGAGTATAACCTTTAAAAATCATGAATCACTGTATTGTACACCTGTAATTTATATAATATTGTACATCCACTATACTTCAATAAAAACATAAATAAATTAAATAAAAAATGTGGAGTTGATGTCAGAGCCTAATATGTGCCCTTGGGAGGTGGAGGAGTACGTGAGAAAATGTGACTAGATGTCAGGGGTCCACTCTAACCTGCCACGTGGTGTGGCGGCATCACTTCCTCTCTCTGGGCCTCAGTCTTCTTGCTTATGTGATGAATGGCTGGGACTAGATGATGTCAAACATCCCTTCCAAGTCTCCCACCACGTCCTGAGATGATCACTCGCAATATAGACCCGTTGTCTCTGAGATCCGTACCTGGATGCTGTTACTACTAGTACTGATAACAGTGATCGACACTCATTGACTATGCATTTGTGACTTTGAATTCAGCAATGTTTTAAATCCTTATAACAGACTTAGGAGATAGAGATGCTGTTCTCATTTATAGATGAGAAAGACTGAGGCGCAGCATGCTCAAGTCACGTGCTCAAAGCGACACACCATCATGTGGCAACTGGTGGGCCGGGTCTGCCTGAATCCATCACGCTGCCTTGCCAGGCATGGTGGTTCTAACTCAGTGGATACAGAGAATCTAGAACTGTGCAGTCCAGTGTCTAGTATGGAAGTCATAGCCACATGTGGCTGCAGAGCCCTGGAAATGTGGCCAGCTGAAATGCGGATGTGCTGTAAGTGTGACATGCACACTGGGTTTTGTGTAAATGTAAAATATATCATTAATAATTTTTTATATTGATCATATGTTGAAATATTATTTTGGATATATTGAGTTAAAGCAAATATATTTGCTGAATCAAGTGCAGTATAAATAAATCAACACTTTTGTAAAGAGAGGATGAATCCAGATTTGCTTTTTTTTTTTTTTAACAACTCTAAACCACGCCAGTATTATAGAAAAGGTTGGCGGAAGCAAATGTACCCATATTGGATGTGGGGAAAATGTAGCAATAAAATAAAGTCTGGCTTATAATCTTTGTTACACTAAAAAAAAAAAAAAAAGAAAGAAAAAAGAAAATATATATTGAACATTAATTTCACTGTTTCTTTTTTCACTCTTCTGGATGTGGCCATAAGAAAACTGAAAATACCAGGTGTGGCTCCCATGTGTGGTTCACACATTTCTGCTGGACAGAGTGATGGAGAGCTTGCATCGGGAATCGAAGCTCCATTTTCTTGTTTGGCTTTTCAAGACAGGAAGGGCAAACAGGAATAAATGCCCAAAGAAATATGTCCAAAAACAGAAAGGGGCATTAGCCATATAACTTAGTTTCTTCTGTCCTTGGGCAGGGTTATTTCGCAAGCTACATTTCAGAAACTTCTAGGAAAAAAAAAATGCCATTTTATTAAGAACAAGAGGGAGAGAAAGAGGGGGAGGATGAAAATCTTGAGGGAATGCTAACAAAATAAAAAGGTTGAATATTTTTTTAAACTCCCCGAGGCCTATCTCCGCATTCACTTTAGGAACGCACAGAGCTCTCAGCAAGGGGGCGTGAGCCCCTCCTCCACCCGGCACTGAGCCCCCGTTGCCAGTCCTGGGGGCACGTGGCGCGCCGCCTGTCCGATCTCCTCCACCCAGCAGCCAGCGGCCTCTCCCTTACAGCTCCGCACGGCAATGATTCCCGGAGAACCCAGGCGTCATTCAGCAGCTTTATAGCAACCAAGGCCTGGCTGGCCGCTCCGACGTGGCCCCAGAGCTACCTGCGTGTCCAAGAGTTAAAGAGGAGCCAAAAGCCTCAGGCCCAGCACAGGGCTGAGGGCACAAGCACGGCATCGACAGCCCAGGGCAGAGTTTCTGCTGAAGCCTTGGTAAGAACCCTATGTCTGGGGTAAGCTGCGAAGGTTCTAGAAATGGAAAGGAAAGCGTGATTCCTGGAGAGACTGTGCCTGGGACCACATCTGCACAAAGGGCACCCTTTGAGCTACCATAGAAAACTAGACCCACTGTAAACCACTCCCCCGGTGTGTGGAAACTGCATGAAGATATGAAGGTAGTTCTGGGGTCAGGGGGTTTTCCTAATAAATACAGTAATAGTACTGAGGTATGTATGACTACGAGGAAAGCGAGATGATTGGAGGAAATAGCTCCTCCTACAGATAGAACAATTCCACCCTGGTGCCTAAGAAAACTCAGCTTCATTAGGGAGAAGTAAGAAAGAGAGGCACTGATAATGATTCCTCACCTCCTGAGGGCCAGGAGCAGGACTAGGGTGAGGCATACACAGGTGCTCAAGCTCAAGGTCGTGCTGGGTGGAGGTCGGCTCCTGAGAGAGACCACCTTCTTTAAAAGTTGGGCCCTTGGTGGGTGGCCGGCTGGCTTCACCCTAGTGCTAGCCCTGATCAGGAGGTTTGGTAAGACCTATTAACATTAGCCTATTTAATCCGTACAAAAGCCTGTTGTTCAAAACCCTTATCCCCATTTTACAGATAGAAGACACTGAGGCTCAGGTTCAAAGTCACACAGTGAATAAGCTCACGCACATTCCCTGAACTGCACAGCTCACTGGATTTCATCTCTCCAATTTGCTTAGAATGATTTCTGAAGTTTTCTAACTTCAAACAAGTCTGGAGGGCAGGTGGATGAATCTGGTCAGAGTCTTGACTCTGCTACTTACAAGTCGTTTGACTTTAGGTCAGTTACTTAGTTTCTTGGTTTTAAATTGGGACGATTTGTTTTTAGGATGAAAGGGGAAAATGCATATAAAATGCTCAGCAAAATGCCTGGCACATGGTAAAGTCAGTAAACACTGACTAATGCGTGTGTGCGCGCGTGTGCACGCATGTGTGCGTGCATGTACAACAACCAACAGCAAAGGATCACTCATTCAACAAAATGTTTTTATGCCCAGGTACCTCCAGCAAGTTACTGTCCTTGAGGAGCTCATAATCTGGAGGAAGGACAGAAAAAAATAAAGCAGAGCAAGTGAAGGACAGGACTGAGTCTTCCAGGCTGGTAGGGCACCCCAGGTAGCTGCATTGCAGCCTGTGACCCCTTTAAGAAGCTTGAGAGGGCTTTAGATGCCTGGCGTGGCAGAAGAAGGTAGGGGACAGGAAAGTTTGGACTGAGAAAGTCAAGACACCAGCTAACAAAGATGGTCATCACTGAGCTGTGAAATGAGCACCAAGGAAGACTTTCAATGGAAAGCTGTCAAGGTAACCTTTGGGTTCTGCAAAGTGTATTGGTCAGAGAGACTGTATCTTTGCCATGAGGGCTTCCCCAGCCCAGGCATGTGGTGTTTTGCTCTCTGACTTAGAAAGCCTCTTCTACTGGGGAATAAGTTTGTCCAATCCTGGCATCATAAAGAAATCAGGGAATGCTGAGAGTGCAGGGTATGTCCCAGAACTTCCTTTTACCCATTTCGGGACATAATCATTGTCTCCTGCTGTATCTGATTCATACAGGGTGGGTTCTTTGTACCTCTCCCCACCCATCCACTTCCTACATTTCCAAACATGTTGCTAAAAAAAATAAAAGCCTGCTCAGTTTGTGTTGGAATCCACCACAAACCCACTTCTGAGATACTGCCCTAGAGCTGCCGGCTTGCATGATGCTGGAGAGTGAGAGGGGAGTTGGTCCACGTAGCATGAAAGGGGGCTCTCTAGCAGCCACAAGCAGAGAGAGAAGCTGGGGGCCCTTGGGAGAGCACAGGTTTAGGAAGAAAGGACTACAGGGGGAGTTGGAGCTCCTTTAGATAGGGTCTCCTTAATTCAGATCCCCTGGCTCTCTTAACGCCTTGGGTGGCCATGGTGAAGGGGGAAATTGGCTTCTTCCTCAGGGAGTGGTGAGAAGAGGGATAAAGGGGGCATGATTCCCAGCAAGATCATTATTCTTACTTCCATTTCTTAGTTTGGGGTCCCGTGAGGCTCTGTTCCGTTCAAGATTACCCAGCTCACAGGTGACAGAAGTAGGGTTCCCATTCGATTTGCGCTGCCTCTGAAGTCCAAGCAACGTCCAGCACTACTTGTAGCCTCTCAGCCATAAAACTAGCACCAATTTTTCCAGTTTTCTGCTCTTGCTTTGAATCAATTCTCTATTTTCATTGCTTTAATGACATTACGGAGAGGATACCTATGTGGCTCTCCCCTGCACCACCCACTTCCTTCTGTGATGAGACAAATAGGATTGGTTCTGAAAGTGCTCCTGGCCAGTAACTTGGCAGCTGCCCCTCCCACCAGCCTGGCCCCTCCCACCAGCCCCAGCTCCTCCCACCAGCCCTGGCTCCTCTAGGCGTTCCCTCAGCTCTCTTTGCTTCTGGTGACTGCAGGGCTCTTCGGGACCTCCGACCTCTTCTTTAGATACTACTTCCTGGGATCATGGCCCCTAAAAGGAGGTGGAAACCTCTTTTCCTTTGCTGCTAATATCGTGTTTCCAGACCACCACCTCAAAAGGATGTAGGGGTTTAGCTGATCCTTAAAGGTTTGAGAGGGTAGGGGAAGGTGAAATGTCAGTAGCACGTAATAAAAAAAATAAAATTAATGTATGCTAGCCCTGTGTTTCAAAGTAGCCAACCACCTTATGCCTCTGGGAATTTGTCACTGCACATCTCTCTTCTAAGTGGGCCATGTGGCTGTCCCCCACCCCCGCTTTTTTTCTCCCCTCCTCTAAGATGTGTCCTCTCCTCTCTGGCCTTCCCCACCCCTGCATTCCCTTTGATTTTCTAGACGATGTCTTTTAACTATATCTTCCATTGTCCCTTTCCAAATAACATCTTGGGAGCCTCCTCTTTCGCGTTACAATGGTGTACCGTACCAAAGTATTTTGCTAAACAAAGACCATCTACTCTGTAGTGAAATTGCTCCACTAATTCAGGTTCAGAGGCCAAAAAAAATGAATTTGGGGTTTGTTTTGTTTTTACTGTGCTGCACACTCACAGACACAAAGCAGTGCTTTACTTTGGACTATATCTGGTAAGGTCCAGGGTGAGAATACCATCCAATATGCATCCCATTGTACATCCTATTGGTGCCTTCGTCCCCAGTGCTGACACAAGGGACATTACTAGCCCAGTTCTGGTGCGCCAAGAATGGCCAGCAAGAGAAAGTAAGCCTCTCTATTCTCTGAAGCTGTTGGCTATTACTGCGCCAAGACCCCCGGACATTTTACTTTTGGTCATTGTTTTAAGAAGTCTTCTGGCTCCATTTTTTAAAGGAGCCAGCTGTGAGTGTTGTGACTGCAGTGACATGCCCCTGACAACTTCCAGATTTCCTCTTGAAAATATTTTTCAATTATAATTTAAGTTTATAATTTCAGCATCAAATCACTTAGTAGAAAATGCTACATTTGGGTCCCATCATGAGTAATCACCCCAAAGAAAGGGCTTTATTTCAGGAAATACCGAGTTCAAGAAAGCTTTTGGAGAACCCAAGGCTCACTAAGTCAACCAACGCCTTAGGGGGGCTGAGCAGCATTCAGTCCCCTAAGACAACCTGGCTGGGAGGGACGAGGCACTGCCTGCCCCCACTTCCCTTCCTCTGCACCCTGAGTCAGGTGCCCTGCGTTGTCCTGTGACAAAGAAGTGCTTCCACGTCCCTTTCCTTCCGACACGTGGCCTCACTGCACACTGCAGAGGAAGCTGCGGTGAAGGGGTCGCAGGCCCTTAGGGGCTGCAGTGAATGTTTCGTTCCTTCCTGCAGGTGCGCAGGGAAGCAAATCTCCAGCCTTTCTTATTATTGTATCATTGTCCTATGCTCCCTCTGCCCCAAAGAACATTGCCTGTTCTTAGGCATCCTTCTTCCTTGATGTCCTATTTCAGTTCATGCAGACATTGGTCACACGCATTTTGCACCCAGAATGTGAAAATCATAAATTGAGAGCACAGATCCAACTTGTCTGGCCATGAGGCAGAGGGCAAACCGGACCTCTCTATTTTCTACCTGACCAGTCTTCATCATCAACGTCATCACCCTCTGATGTGCACAGCACTATAAGGTTACCACACATTTTCACATCCATTCTTATCACTGGATAGTCACATACTTGGTTGGAAAGTAAAAGCAGAGGCAAGTTCCCTCATGAAAGGGTTCCATAAGTAAATCCTTACATTTATGATCAATAGATGGGTGTCAAGACCATTCAGTGGGGGAAAGCATAACCTCCTCAACAAATGGTGCTGGGACCACTGGATATCCTCACGCAAAAGAATGAAGTTGGACCCCTACCCTCATACTCCATAGAAAAATTGACTCAAAATAGATCAAAGATACAAATGTAAGAGCTAAAACTATAAAATTCTTAGAAGAAAACATAGGGTAAATCTGAATAACTTTGGATTTGTCAATGAATTTTTAGATACGATACCAAAAGCACATGCAAGAAAATAAAAAAGTTGTTAAATCAGGCTTCAATGAAATTAAAAACTTGTACATCAAAGGACACTATTAAGAAAGCAAAAAGACAGCCAATGTGGGAGAAAGTATCTAAAATATCTGTAAATCTTATATCAGATAAGGGTCTAGTATCCAGACATATAACCCAATTTAAAAAATGGGCAAAGGATTTAAATAGACATTTCTCCAAAGAAGATAAGCAAATTGCCAATGGGTACTTGAAAGGATGCTAAACATCTTTAGGGAAATACAAATCAAAACCACTTTATACACACTAGGACAACTGTAATAAAAAAAAACAGACAATAACAAGAGTTGACAAGGATGTAGAGAAATTGGAACTTTTATACATTGTTGGTAGGAACGTAAAATGGTGCAGTCACTTTGGAAAACAGTTTAGCAATTTCTGAAAAAGTTAAAAATAGAATTACCATTTGACCCAGCAATTCCACTCCTGAGTATATGCCCAAGAAAATTTCAAACATATGTGCACACAAAAGCTTGTCCTTGAATGTTCATAGTGACATTATTCATAATAGCCAGAAAGTGGAAACAACCCAAGTGCCCATCAACTGATGAATGGATAAAAAAAATGTGGTATATACAAAAATGGAATATTACTTGGCAATAAAAATGAAGTACTGAAACATGCTACAATATGGATGAACCTTGAAAACATGCTAAGTGAAAGAAGCCAGACATAGAGACCACATATATATGATTCCTTTTACATGAAGTGTCCAGAATAGGCAAATCCATAGAGCCAGAAAATAGATTACCCTTGGCAAGGGTGGAGGTGTTTGAGGGTGGGGGTGGGGAGTGACTGTTAATGGGTATAGATTTTCTTTTGAGGTGATGCAATGTCCTGGAATTAGATAGTGGTGATGGTTGCACAACCTTGTGAATATACTAAAAACCATTCAATTGTACACTTTAAAAGGGTGAACTTTAATTTTCCCTTTAATCATTTACTGTTCCTCTTAGGTCTCGTTCTAGTTCCTCCCTAAGTTTTGGAAAATATGAAGCAAAAGAATGAATGTCAGTTGTGGACTGATCCAAAACCAGGTGCAACTGGGATCATCCCTCCTGTCAAAACAGCCATTCCTTTTAGGGTGGAAGTTTGGGGATATCTGGCTGGCTGTGTGTGGTGGATCTGCATGGCAGTGGGCACAATTTCAGCTGTGCACCCAGGTAATGGTTAGTCGTCACCATCCTGCTCCTTCTGCAAAATACCGGGCATTTACATCAGCCCAAGAACATGAACTCTACATACCGCCCTGGTCTCCCCCTCCTTCTGAACAGTCCCTTCAAATTTTCCCCCTGTAGTATCCTGGAAGGTAATGTCACATGGACCTCCGACGCTAGGGGTGGATGGGGAGGGTAGAGGGGAGGAACAATAGGAATGAGAAAGGGCATGGGTTTCTGGATCCAGTCGCAGCTTTCCCACCAGCCCCCTGTGATGCTGGGTGAGCCGATGAGTTCACCTGCCTGTAAAATTGGAATAATATTACTATTAGTAATACTTACCTTGGAAGAGTGTTGTGAAGATTAAAAAAAAAAAAGAAGAAAAATGTAGAAAGGGCCCAGAGCTGTGCCCAGGGCAAAATCATCATTAATGTTAATGAGATAAGATTTAAAAAATGCTTTCTTCTCCAGGTGCTCAAAATCCTTGTGAAAAGAATAGTTCATGGAAGGATTCTGAACAGCTGTTTGTTTTGAGGAAATGTACTGAAGGAAAACTAAGACGTTGTTCCCATTTTTATGAACAACTTTTTAAAGTAACATGGGCAATCCCACCAAACCAATCCCTTTTATATCCTCTGAAAATACCCAGATTTTATTATTAAATATTTATGAATATTTACCATATTTGCTGAAATGCTCATATTAGAGATCATATACATGAGATGTAATCCTATGT
Organism: Balaenoptera ricei; assembly: GCF_028023285.1. Lineage (NCBI taxonomy): Eukaryota > Metazoa > Chordata > Mammalia > Artiodactyla > Balaenopteridae > Balaenoptera > Balaenoptera ricei. The sequence goes on from NC_082654.1 coordinate 46,711,064, forward strand.
GTTTATAAAGCAGTTCCTACATAATTTTAAAGAATTTGAGACAGTTTACAGTACAAGCCCATTTTACAATTCCAATGAATGATACAGTGAGGCTGGATTTTGACATGGCATTAACATTTTTAAAAGTACATGGGGTTCTCTTATACAATTAATACATATAGTGCATTCATAATTAACATTTTAGTGAGCTGCAGAGTAAAAAGAAATTTTCCTTCTGGACAGTCGTCACTAGATCTAGTTTTCTCTGTGCCTTTAAGTAGCTGTGTGACTTCAGGCAAGACTTAATCTTCAGAACTTCAATTCCATCATTGTAAAACTAGGCATATGAAAGAGTTCTGTGATGCCAAATACTATAAGAGTCACCACTTCACATTATTTCAAGGATTTCTAGTTGCTGTGTTCACTATCTTCTTGTCTTGAGACGTATTTTTCATCTCTATGACATATACATACACGTGTGTGTGTGTGTGTATGTAATTTTATGAAATAATTTGATCCGGAGTACAGTTCCAGGGTACCCCAGTGCAGAGATCTCTGGATTTGCTCTATCAAAAACTCTTATTCTCCATTACTGGCTAGATGGCATTTAGCAAATGATTTAGCCTTCCTGAGCCCATAATGCAAATGCTCTATCTCCACCCTTCTGCATATCTCCGCTCCATTCTAGACTTCCTGTTTCTCCAAGGACAGGGAACCAAAGACTGTTCATCTTGACCTTTGCCACAGTTGGACAAGGCCAGCACAACCCATACTGGTTTTTCGGTGAAACAGAATTTTTCTTTCCTTTTTTTTTTTTTCTGGTCAGTTGTTTCTTTCACCAATTGATATGCTCATATGGATTTTCTTCTTCAGCCCACTGATATGGCATATTACACTGATGACTTTTAAATGTTAAACCAGCCTTGCACACCTGAAATAAATCCCACTTAGTGGTGGTTTGTAACTCATTTTATGCATTACTGGATTTGCTTTACTAATATTTATTTTTCAGTTGTGAGCGTTTTATTTTATTTTTTAAACATCTTTATTGGAGTATAATTGCTTTACAATGTTGTGTTAGTTTCTGCTGTATAACAAAGTGAATCAGCTATATGTATACGTATACCCCCATATCCCCTCCCTCTTGCGCCTCCCTCCCACTTTGTTGAGGATTTTTGCATCAAAATTCATGAGATATTAGTTTGTAGTTTCCTAATTTTTTTGTACTGTCTTTCATTTTTTAGGAGCTTTTAATTTATGAATTCAGTTTATTCCACAAGTTATAGGATTATTAGGGTTGAAGATTTTATCCTCATTAAGTTTTGCTAGCTTGTGGTTTTTGAGGACTGGACCCATTTCTTAACCTGGACCCATTTCTTCTAAGTTATTGAATTTATCAGAGTAAAATTGTTCAAAGTACTTCCCTCTTATCCTTTTAATGGCTTCAGAATCTGTAGTGACATGCTCTGTTTCATAACTGATATTGATGAGTTGTGTTTTCTCTCTTTTTTCTTGTTAGCCTTGCAAGAGTTTTATCAGTTTTATTATTTTTTTGAAGAACAGTTGTTTGTTTCATTGATTTTCTTTAATTTATTTTCCTATTTTGAACTTTGTGAATTTCTGCTCTTCTTTATTTTCTTTCTTCTGCTTGTTTTTGGGCTTATTTTGCTCTTTTTTTCCCCAGTTACTTGAAGTAGAAGCTTAAATTATTGATTTGAGAACTTTTCTCTTTTCTAAACTAAGAATTCAGGACAAGTTTCTCTCTAAGCACTACATTAACTGCAGCCCACATAGTTTAATGTGTTATATTTTCATTTTGATTCAGCTCTGTATACTTTTTACTTCTTTTGAGATTTCTCTTTGCCCCATGGGTTATTTACAACTGTGTTAACTTCTTTTTTTTTTTTAAACAAATTTAATTAATTTATATATTTATTTTATTTTTGGCTGTGTTGAGTCTTTGTTGCTGCACACGGGCTTTCTCTAGTTGTGGCGAGCAGGGATTACTCTTCGTTGTGGTGCATGGACTTCTCATTGCAGTGGCTTCTCTTGCTGTGGAGCACGGGCTCTAGGGCATGCGAGCTTCAGTAGTTGTGGCACACAGGCTCAGTAGTTGTGGCTCGTGGACTCTAGAGCGCAGGCTCAGTAGTTGTGGCACGTGGGCTTAGTTGCGCTGCGGCTTGTGGGATCTTCCCGGACCAGGGATCAAACCTGTGTCCCCTGCATTGGCAGGCATATTCTTAACCACTGAGCCACCAGGGAAGTCCTGTGTTAACTTCTAAGTTGGAGATTTTCCTGTTGTCTTTCTGTTATTGATTTCTAGTTTGATTTCCATTATGGTCAGAAAACATACTTGGTATGATTCCAGTTCTTTTAAATTTATTGAGGTTTGTTTATGACTCAGCATATGGTTCTATCTTGGTGAATGTTCCACGGGTGCTTGAAAATGATGTGTATTTGGCTGTTATTGAGTAGAATACCTATGTCAGTCAAATCCTGTTTGTTGATAGTAGTTGTGCAGTTCTTACATGCCTGCTGATTTTCTCTCTTGTAGTTCTATCAATTGCTGAGAGTGAGGTGTTTAAGTCTCCAACTGTAATTGTGGACTTGCCTATTCACCTTTCAGCTCTATCAGTTTTTGCTTCATGTATTTGAGGCTCTGTTGTTTGGTGCAAGCACATTTAAGATCATTATGTCTTCATAGTGGTATTTTTTTTTTTTTTAAACATCTTTATTGAAGTATAATTGCCTTACAATGGTGTGTTAGCTTCTGCTTTATAACAAAGTGAATCAGTTATACATATACAATATGTTCCCATATCTCTTCCCTCTTGCATCTCCCTCCCTCCCACCCTCCCCATCCCACCCCTCTAGGTGGTCACAAAGCACCGAGCTGATCTCCCTGTGCTATGCGGCTGCTTCCCACTAGCTACCTATTTTACATTTGGTAGTGTATATATGTCCATGACACTCTCTCACCCTGTCACATCTCACCCCTCCCCCTCCCCATATCCTCAAGTCCATTCTCTAGTAGGTCTGTGTCTTTATTCCCGTCTTGCCACTAGGTTCTTCATGGCTTTTTTTTCCCTTAGATTCTGTATATATGTGTTAGCATACTGTATTTGTTTTTCTCTTTCTGACTTACTTCACTCTGTATGACAGACTCTAACTCCATCCACCTCATTACAAATACCTCCATTTCATTTCTTTTTATGGCTGAGTAATATTCCATTGTATATATGTGCCACATCTTCTTTATCCATTCATCTGTCGATGGACATTTAGGTTGCTTCCATGTCCTGGCTATTGTAAATAGAGCTGCAATGAACATTTTGGTACAAGACTCTTTTTGAATTATGGTTTTCTCAGGGTATATGCCCAGTAGTGGGATTGCTGGATTGTATGGTAGTTCTATTTGTAGTTTTTTAAGGAACCTCCATACTGTTCTCCATAGTGGCTGTATCAATTTACATTCCCACCAACAGTGCAAGAGAGTTCCCTTTCCTCCACACCCTCTCCAGCATTTATTGTTTCTAGATTTTTTGATGATGGCCATTCTGACCGGTGTGAGATGATATCTCATTGTAGTTTTGATTTGCATTTCTCTAATGATTAATGATGTTGAGCATTCTTTCATGTGTCTGTTGGCCATCTGTATATCTTCTTTGGAGAAATGTCTATTTAGGTCTTCTGCCCATTTTTGGATTGGGTTGTTCGTTTTTTTGTTATTGAGCTGCATGAGCTGCTTGTAAATCTTGGAGATTAATCCTTTGTCAGTTGCTTCATTTGCAAATATTTTCTCCCATTCTGATGGTTGTCTTTTGGTCTTGTTTATGGTTTCCTTTGCTGTGCAAAAGCTTTTAAGTTTCATTAGGTCCCATTTGTTTATTTGTGTTCTTATTTCCATTTCTCTGGGAGCTGGGTCAAAAAGAATCTTGCTGTGATGTATGTCATAGAGTGTTCTGCCTATGTTTTCCTCTAAGAGTTTGATAGTGTCTGGTCTTACACTTAGGTCTTTAATCCATTTTGAGTTTATTTTTGTGCATGGTGTCAGGGAGTGTTCTAATTTCATACTTTTACATGTATCTGTCCAATTTTCCCAGCACCACTTATTGAAGAGGCTGTCTTTTCTCCAGATAGTGGTATATTTTTTTAATTGTTATGTGATATCTCTTTTTGTCTCTCTTCTTTCCTCTGAAGTCTACTTTATGTGATATTAATGTAGCCACTCCTGACTTCTTTTTTAATTAATGTTTTCATGGTATATCTTTATCCATTTTTTTACTTCAACCTACCTAGGTCATTGTATTTGATGTTTGTATGTTATTGTATTTGTATATGTCTTGTAGATAGTGTATTTTTGACCATATTGTTAAATCCACTCTGTCAATTTCTCTCTTTTGATTGGCATTTAGATCATTCACACTTAAGGCAATTATTGTTGTGGCAGGACCTAAGTTATCATTTTGTTGTTTTCTTCTATTTCTTATTCCTTTGTTTCTCTCTTCTTGCCTTCCTTTAGGTTACTTGAACAATATCTTAGGATCCCATCTTGATTTACTTGTAGTGACTTTCTTTATTTAATTGAGAGTAGCTGCCATCTAGATGTCATGAGCTTTTCTGTGGGAAAGGCTCATTCCAGGCACTGCATGTGACTAAGGCAAAAGCCACAGCACCCATAACTGAGTTCAGGGCTTTTTCCACCCTTCAGCATGAGGAATCTTTGACAGAACTTAATGTCTGCAGCAGTGGAGCCTCTGGATGACAGTAATCACCAGGGCTGATCTTCCAGGGCTGAGAAAGGATTTCTCACATTTATCATGGGAGGGAGATGCCAGATGGGGAAGATAGACTTTCCCACAGCTTGCAGGATGAGTGCTCCAAATTTAATCCTATAAAGCTGTGTTGGCCTTAGTTTGTACCCCAATCTAGTGAAAACTATTCTAGAAATGCCAATTCTATCTTTTCCTTAGCCAGAAATAGCGTCTAACTGCAACCTTCCATGTAGTGACATTTGGAATCCAGATTATCTGCCTTAGATGGTAGAGAAGAGTGGAGACAACTTCAGCCACCCTACACACCCCACAGGAGATGAGAGTGCGTGTTCATAGCCCTGTGGCAAGCATTTTCCCCCAAGATGCTCAGAGCACTCACACTCTCAACCTCATTAGTCCTTGAGTTAAAGGTCAAAGTCTTTATCCCTCTCGTATGAGTGGGAAGATTAAAGAACAACAGATACTTGCTTGAAGTCACATGCTAAGCCAGGAGTTGAATTAGGAGTTAAACTCCCTCCTTGGATATGTGAGATAATCAACTACACCCGCTGATATCTGCAATGCTGGTTATTTCTGATGCTTAATTTATAACCCAAACTGAGAATTCTGCCTTCTCAGAAAGGAGCATGTAGTCTGATTCAGGGAGACCTGACTCAGTCATGGTTTATTCAGCACGATATGTAATGTTGTATGTGATGTATAATGATTATAGTTCACCTCTTCCCAAAGCTTTGTGGACTTCCGCTGAGAGCTTTCATTGGATTTATCCATTCGTTACTTCCTTCATGCATTAAACAGTCTTTGTCAAATGCCACTAGAGCCCAAGAATAATCCTGACTATGGAGATATAAAGCTGAAAGGTGAGGTAGGCAGCCAGGTAAACAGAGACTCAGAGATGTATATGATTGAAAAGGGAGCTATGAAAAGGGAGATAGAAAAGGGAGCTGAAGAAAATTTTTCAGAAGTGGCTGTCCTTTATTCAGAAATGTGGCAGGCAGCCAAAAGGGCCAACGCTATTCTAAACAGAGAAGTGTTCCAGATAGAAGGGACAGCAAGTGCAAAGACATTGACTTCAGCGCTGATGTGCGTTCATGAAAGGTGAGGAATTCCATGTGGCTGGAGACCAGGAAGGCAAGTATAGATTTATGGCAAATTAGACCAAGGAGAGAAGCAAGGGTCAGATGATGGAAGGCCTTAAGTCTCTGCCGCTTGCCAAGCAGTGCACTGGGTAGAAAGAGCACAGGCAGTGGAATCAGATCTAGTTTTCATATCAGCGCTGCCTTGTGTGTGGGATTCCTTGCTTCCCCCTCCTCCCAGCCACCCAGACAGTTGTCCAAGGTGTCTAAGGCATTAGACAAAGAATGGATTTACGAAGCCATAAAAATACCAGTGCAATGTCATCTAATAGTTTGTGTGTATGTCTGGATTTAAAATCAGCCAAATGAGTCTTGAAGCCACATTGCTCTGGCTATAGGATCTGGTGAAGCTTAAGAAATTGGCTGGGGACCAGGTCGTGCATAGCATTTGTTTGCCAGCATCTGCTTCCAAGGTACCTGGAGCCACTTTCTCCAGCAGTCAGATTTTCCACTGTTCCTCACCTTCCTTTCCTCTTGGGGGTGTGTTCCCTGGGGCACAGCTCGGTGTTAGGAATGTTGACATATAGATCTCAAGACAGGTTAATTGTGTCCACCTCTGGCACTTGCCTTCACACGCCCTTCCTAAAGTCCTCCCTGGGAGAGAAGCTCCTGGGATCATTATCAGTCAAGATTGATGCCTTTTCTCTTCTCCCTCTTCTTTTTTATTCCTTTATATTTCCTCCAGAGAAGATGATTTATTGAGTACGGTAGCCAAAAGTGGAAAACATCTAATACTGTGTCTATTAAACCAAAACCAATGGACTTACCATTCCATTTAGAAAGCTGTCTACACCTACGTTGCATAACAGCTGTGTTGACAGTCCTGGGATGAATGAGGAAAATGTTACAGAGATTTAAAATGTGTGACTAAATGACTCAGTTCTTTGATGCTCCACTCTCAGAAGAGGGCTACTTGGAAAACTTGGATTTTTCTAGAGCTGAATTCAGCCACAGCCGAGGGTGGTCACAGTTTTTCAGGTTTATTTAAGAACAGCCATTCGATGGACACACACTACTTTGTACACACCTCACACTTAAGAATACACACATCACACAGACACACACCGCAAAATGTGTGCATGCATCTTCCAATTTCAAAAGGCCATTGCAAGTATTACCATTAGGCACCTCCCACTTGAGGAGCAAGTAGATCAACATTATAGGAGTTGTGACCATGTATACTTATGTGATAGCCCAGGTACTCAGATAACCAACCCTTTGAGGCAGGCATTGCCCTCTTTATTCACAGGTAAGGAAACAAAGGCTCAGTGAGGCTAAGTTATTGGCTCAAAGTCACACAGCAAGTAACTCAAAGTTTATCTGATTATCAAGCCCATTCTCTACCACTTCAGCAAACCAGACCGTCTCCTACAGACAACTGAATCAAAGAAAAATATGAAGAGGCCTGATTTCCATAAAGAAGTATAATGATCTCTTTTACTTCCCATACCCATCATGCATAAATTAATTCATCCATTCAACAAATATGAATATGCAGGGTCTACCGCCTGCCAGACATTGCTCATTTTGAGAAGCCCATCCCAGCCAGAACCAAACGTACTGAGAAGAAGCTTCAGATCTAGGATTTTATTTCATTTGCATCTCACATGCCAAGAAGCAGAGATAATTTCGCAAGTCAGGTCATCAAAAGAATAAGAAATTAGAGGTATCTGGAAATGTCACCTCAACTGTTTCAACAGGGATATCCCTTCTCACTCCTGAGTAGGTGTGTTAGTGTCCTAGGGCTATCATAACAAATTACCACAAATTGGGCAGCTTAACACATCAGAAATTTATTGTCTCACAGTTCATGAGGACAGAGTCAGAAATCAAGGTGTCAGCAGAGCCATACTGCCTCCAAAGCCTCTAGGGGAAAATCCTTTCTTGCCTCTTTCAGGTTCTGGTTGTTGCAGTCAATCCTTGGTGTCCCTTGGCTTGTGGCAGCATCATTTCTGCTTCTGTCTTCACATGACCTTCTTATCTATAATACATGTATTTCCGCATGTCTACTCCTTTTCTTATAAGGACACAAGTCATATTTAGGGCTCACCCTAATCCAGAATAGCCTCATCTTAACTGTTACATCTGCAAAGATCTCATCTCTAAATAAGGTCATAGTCTGAGGTTCCAGGTGGACATGTATTTGGGATGGGGTGGGGGTGGAGGACACTTATCAACCCACCATAGTAGGAAAGAAATCAGGGAAAACCTAGCTTGGCTTCTCATCTACTCCCTTGATACCAACACGACTATCTACTAGTTTCCCAAATTTGTGTCTTGATGCCCCCTTTTCTGACCCTGTACCTCTCGACTTAAGAAAAATCTTGGTTGGAAAGTCCTTGGAGTCACTATCTTGCCCCATGAATCTAAGCCCTTGGGCAAGTAATCTTACTTCAGACCTGGACACCCAGGACAATGGACCCAGTGCTCCAACACTCTTACTTAGCTAGGGGAGGGTGTAAACCCAGTGGTCAAGATGAGATCTGGACCAGACTAGCATGGGATTAATTTTCAGCTCTACTACCAACTAATGAGGTTTTAGGAAAGTCACTTTAGGAAAATCTCAGTTTCCTCATCTGTAGAATGGGTATGTATAACTCACAGGGTTACTGAGAGGATTAAATTAGGTAATAATTGAATGTTTTTAAATAGTAACTTTAGTAGTAGCAGTAAACGGAAAGAATCACAAGACCCATGGGAAGGCTACAGTGAGCTCTGCTACCTGGTTTACTGGGAGGAGTACGGCTGGGGTGAAAGGAAATCAGAACTCCCTCCCACGTTCAGATTGCTCCAGAAATGGTAGGGTCTTCTACCCACTGGACCTGAGAGACCTATTTTACCTGAAGCAAGAGCTTGATTGAGAGAGAAGTGGAGTGGGGGAGAGAGATCTGTAGAGCTCAAAATGCTTAACAGTTCATCCTTGGCTGAGCTGAATACTGCTTCTCTGGACCTTCATGGAATTCCTCCGGGTTTTGCTTCCAACTATCAACTCCTCTCTCACTACCTGTCTCCTTTCCTGGTAAAAGAGTAAAACTAAACGACTACCTTAAATCATTCTGAAAAGGAAGAAGAAAGGGAGGTACTGTATTAAGACAGGTACAAGTCATATTGTATAACTATAATAATTAAATCAGTGTGGTTGTTATGGACTGAATTGCATTCCCCTTCACAAAAAAAAAAAATTCATATGGTGACCCTCTAAACCCTCAGTACTTCAGAACATGAGCAATATTTGGAGATCGAGCCTTTAAAGAGGTGATCAAGTTATGATAAGGCTGTCAGGGTAGTGTCCTTACAAGAAGAGTAATCTGACTGGCGTCCTTACAATCTGACTGGTGTCCTTACAAGAAGAGGCTTTAGTTTCCTTGACGCCTCTGGGAATTACCTGGTTACCCTCCCCTCTACACGGACCATCATCTCCATCCCCATTTAAAATATCTGTTCTCAGTTTTAGTTCCAGGAATCTGTTCTTCTGCATCATAGCTGGACCCTTCCCTTCTTCACCATCTCTGTGATGGGCAGATGGTTCAAATGTTTAAACCTGCTCAGCCTGGCCTGAGCATTTGTGGCCTCTCAGACCCGGGTTTCCAGGGCTCTTCCTGTATAAGAAACAAAGTTTCAACCCAGCAGTCTCCCCAGAATTCTAACTCTAAGCTTTGTTCATGGGAAGTCCTAGGGTTGAGAGCCCAGTTACAAGTCAGTGCTGCTGTTTCCACTGGGAACTGGTCCAGATTGAGCAAAAAATTCAATCTGGGGATACTCAGATCCAAATGTTGAATTTTACTCCATATCAAGTCTCATTACTCAGCTGCATTGAGGAGCATCTTCATCAGAGGTGAGAGGACCTTGGTTCAGCCTGGGGCCCAGAGCCATGGTTAAGGCAAGTTAACACGTCTCCCTCTGTCCCCCGGTACTAGGCATGGTTACATCTCATCCTCTGCAGTGTTTCCTTCTCGAATGAGCAGAGGCACATCATTCACAGTAGTTCTGCCTCTCCTCTTACTAGATGCTGTGTTGGATGCATGACGTTTTGCTACTCATCTGATCCATCAATTCTTTGTTTAAATTTAAATTTTATTGAAGTATGATTGATTTACAATGTTGTGTTAATTTCTGCTATACAGCAAAGTGACTCAGTTACACATATATCTGTTATAGATATATCTATACCTATCTATCTATCTATCTATATATATATATACATTCTTTTTCACATTTTTTTCTGTTATGGTTTATCACAGGATACTGAATATAGTTCCCTGTGCTATACAGTAGGACCTTGTTGTTTATCCATTCTATATATAATAGTTTGCATCTATTAACCCCAAACTCTTTGTCTGTGAGTCTGTTTCTGTTTCGTAGATGTGTTCATTTGTGTCATATTTTAGATTCCATATATAAGTGATATCATATGGTATTTGTCTTTCTCTTTCTGACTTACTTTGCTTAGTATAATAATCTCTAGGTCCATCCATGTTGCTGCAAATGGCATTATTTCATTCTTTTTTGTGGCTGAGTAATATTCCATTGTGTATATATATATATATATATATATATATATATATATATATATATACCACATCTTCTTTATCCATTCATCTGTCCATGGACATTTAGGTTGTTTCCATGTCTTGGCTATTGTAAATAGTGCTGCTATGAACATAGGGGTGCATGTATCTTTTCAAATTATAGTTTTATCTGAGTATATGCCCAGGAGTGGGATTGCTGTGATCCATTGATTCTTGACACAGCAGGGACCTCAAACGAGACTCTTAAAACCAGACTCTTGAGTAAATCCCAGGTTTTGAGAAATCAGGACCTCTACAAGAAGTGAGAGGAACTATGAGAGGAAGGGGTCTTCTAGGGGCAGAGATTTGGTCCAGCAACAGTCAGGAAGTAGAAATGTGATGGCATGGTGGGGTGGGGGTGGCGGACATGATTGGATCACAGAGAGATTTCTCTCTTAGCTGGATCTGAAATTTGTGCAAGTGAATAAGTAGAAAATAAGGTCTGAAAGATAAGCCAGGGTCCTTTTTAGGAGGTCTGAGAAATTGGTACTTCTATCTATTGAGAACGAAAACCATAATCATTTTCACAGCAACGTAGAGGAATCACTGGGATTTATTTTAATATCAACACTTATTGAGCTACCCAGGCTACAAGGAAATAGGCACCCTTTTACTGCCTTACAGAGTCACTCGATCATAGGAAAGTGACCACGCACACCTCTATAGGAACATCGGCTTGTCTACACCTTGGGAAGACCTAGTTGCTGACAAAGAGTTCACTGTCCTTAAGCCAGACTCCTGGTGTGTGCACTTTGCCTCTTTCCTCTCTCACATCCCATGTCTTTGCTCCACCTTCCTTTATTTATTTTATATTTTTAATGACTCGCAGGCACAGATTGCTAAGTACCCATGGAGCCTGACACTCCTGAAGTGTTCTCAAGCTCCAGAGAAGTGAGCAAGTCACAGAGACCCACCCACACTGTCCTCGGAGCAGTCTGGAGTGCAGTGTGCACAGGGCCCTAGAGCCATTCACTTCCTTTCTAGGAATGACCCTAAAGAACCCGCCCCCCACCGAGGACACACGATGATTTGTGCATGGTGCTGTTCATAGCAGCAGTGCTTTTAGGAAGAGAAGGGTTAAGTAAATTACGGCCCATTGTATGATGAAATGGTGAGCATGCTCTCAGATGTATTTTTTTCTAAGAAACTTGAATAATGTGGGGAAAATGGGGAATTCCCTGGTGGTCCAGTGGTTAGGACTCCTCACTTCCAGTGCAGGGGGCATGGGTTCAATCCCTGGTGGGGGAACTAAGATCCCACATGCCATGGTGCAGCCAAAAAAAAAAAAAAAAAAATGTGGGGAAAATGTTTCTGTTAAAATAATAAGTGAAAATCAAATCTCTGTATATTTATATATATATAAATAGTAAGTGAAAATCAAATATATATTATATTTATCTATCTATATATATAAAACTTTATATAAATGATGCCCCGCAGCTTTGTTAACTATGTATGTAAATGTATGCATCTATAAAAGACCAGAAGAAGATATGTTTAGATGTTAACGTGTATTTGTCCAAGTTGTGGAAATTTAGAGAGTTTTTATTTTCCTCTTTATACTTATCTATATTTTCAAGAGTTCCTACAGTTGAACTCATATTAATTCCATAACTAAACACAAAAGGTGTTACTTAAAAAGAAGAATAAAGTACTATACTTAACAGCTGTTTCTTGAATACTTATTACATGCCCGGTACTGGTCTGTTCTAAGTGAAGAAATAGAGAAGGAGAAAGGGGGAAAAAAGGAAAACAAACAAAGCCCAACTTTCTTCCAAAAGGAAAAAAACACCCCCTCACGTCCTGCACTGTGTGGGCGGATCACGGGCTGGGCTGGAGAGAAAGACATGCTTCCTGCTGCAGAAGCTGAGCTCAGGTCGGCCCACACCCCGGAAGCATTTCAAAGTGAGGGGCTGGGACTTCCCTGGTGGCGCAGTGGTTAAAAATCCGCCTGCCAATGCAGGGGACACGGGTTCGAGCCCTGGTCCGGGAAGATCCCACATGCCGGGGAGAAACTAAGCCTGTGCGCCACAACTACTGAGCCTGCACTCTAGAGACTGCAAGCCACAACTACTGAGCCCACATGCCACAACTACTGAAGCCCACGGGCCTAGAGCCCATGCTCTGCAACAAGAGAAGCCACCACAATGAGAAGCCCACGCACCGCAATGAAGTATAGGCCCCGCTCGCTGCAACTAGAGAAAGCCCACGCACAGCAACAAAGACCCAACGCAGCCAAAAATAAATAAATGAATGAATGAATGAATCAATCAATCAGTCAACAAAGTGAGGGGCCATTCTGGTCTGCAGGGTCCTGGCAGGCACCCAGCTGGGAGGCAGACCTCTGATTCCAGGCCCAGCCCTGCCCCTGCATCTGGGTGTCAGGGAGCCTTTCCCTAATCCTCCAAGTCCCCTCTGTCCCTTCAAGTCGCCACAATGAAGACCCCAAGACCCTCTGTCTCTGTCTTGCAGCTGTGAGATTCTCCTAGATAACAGAGGCTTGCATCCTTCCTTGACGCATGCATGTCTTTCTTCCAGATCCAGCTGTCCAATCCAGATGTCCTCACAGCCCAGTTTTACAGTCCAGGTCTAGACGTCGTGGAGGCAAGAAGGCCAAAGCTCAGGAAAGGTGTATTTGCTTTCTTCTCGCTCAGCTATAAACGATGCTGTTCTGAATAATAAACTGGGGATAATTACTTTCAAACCCCCTTAGATCCCCAGCGTCACCACCTGCTTGATTTCCCGTGGGTGTAAGGCGATCCCCTAAGGCTCCAATCACTTCCGCGTGCCTGCTGAGCAGGGCCTTCTCATTTCTGGCTTTGTTTCATCTTCTTCCTCTGTCTCTTTACAGATTCTTTTGCAGAGACTACATTCTGTGCCTTTTGCAATGATGCATATTGGGAGCAAAGCGTCTGTCCCATCTCTGTGGTCTCTGAAAGTGCACATAGAATCAGTCACAGCGTCCATATTCCACCCCACACTGAAGCCCAGCATCACGTTTCAGGCACAGGGCAAAGGAGCCACTCCCCTCTGTCCCTTTGCCCGGCCCTTGGATTACCTAGAAGACGAAAATCAGCACTGCCACCTGCTTTCCTAGTGAGGTCATGAGAAGGATCGATTGGACTTTCCCAGGTAAAAGAGCTCTGAGATTTTCGAGGTCTTGTGCAGGGGTAGCCATAATTATTATTAGCTGGGAGATGATCGTGACTCATAGGATACAATTAGAGACTAATTCCCTGCGAAATCCCGTGGCCCTCACCACAGCTGTGGTGAAATCAGGCTGCAGTGAGGCCAGCGTGACCATGGAGTAGAGGGACGGAGCTGGGAGGAGAGGAGGATGGACGTGGAGGGAATGCCAGGGAGAGGGATGCAGGTGGCTGCGTGCAGGTGCACCAGCCCGAGCTCCCAGCCTGGGGCACACGGAGCCTGCCAGCACTGGACAAGCTCAGGGGGCCCCGCCCTGTAGGCGTGTGTGTTTGTAAACTCTTAGTTTGAAGGTTTCCATTTAAATTCCAGTTGAGAGTGGATCACAAACTTTAAGAGCGAAACTGTGGTTGTGAGAGGGCTGGTGGGTGTGAATTTCAGTGGGTCACGCCTGGTCTATGTCCTTGAAAAGATCATGTAATCTCCCAGTGCCTCAGTTTCCTCATTTGCAGTGTAATAAGAGAAGCAGCCTCACTGGGTTCTAGTCTGCTCACACGCATTAATACATGGGAACCCCCTCACCAAGGGGTCTGGCACGGAATAAATGTTAGCTATTATTATAGGGATGCCTATAATTTAAATTTAGATCGGTCCATGATCTACAGCTACAGTCTGAGAGCCTTCAACTCTCACGTTCCTAAAATGAGTGCCTCTGCCTGCACATCACAGGTGGGCACAGAGCAGGTAATCAAAAATCAACCAGGACTGGAGAGGGTGTGGAGAAAAGGGAACCCTCTAGCACTGTTGGTGGGAATGTAAATTGATACAGCCACTATGGAGAACAGTATGGAGGTTCCTTAAAAAACTAAAAATAGATTTACCATATGATCCAGCAATCCCACTACTGGGCGTATACCCAGAGAAAACCATAATTCAAAAAGACACATGCACCCCAATGTCCATTGCAGCACTATTTACAATAGCCAGGACATGGAAGCAACCTAAATGCCCATCGACAGACGAATGGATAAAGAAGATGTGGTACATATATACAATGGAATATTACTCAGCTATAAAAAGGAATGAAATTGAGTCATTTGTTGAGACGTGGATGGATCTAGAGACTGTCATACAGAGTGAAGTAAGTCAAAAAGAGAAAAACAAATATCGTATATTAACGCATGTATGTGGAAACTAGAAAAATGGTACAGATGAGCCGGTTTGCAGGGCAGAAGTTGAGACACAGATGTAGAGAACAGACATATGGACACCAAGGGGAGAAAACTGCGGTGGGGTGGGGATGGTGGTGTGCTGAATTGGGCGATTGGGATTGACATGTATACACTGATGTGTATAAAATTGATGACTAATAAGAACCTGCAGTATAAACAAACAAACAAACAAAAAAAAACAACTAATACTAAACTTTCTTTGGGTTATTTGTATGGAAATATGTTAATATAAATGTTTCAGACATTACATGAAATTTCTAAAAATCTTATATGTTCTGGTATAATGTTATAAGTCATAATTCTAGTTATTACTTTAAAGTGTATATCTCAGAAATAACTAAATTTCCTTGTCAATTGCAGGATTATGAACTTTCATCAAATCTTTAACTGTGGTCATTTTTAAGTCTTTTGTCATTTACAGACAGTTCTGGGTGTACTCTGATGCTTTTGCAAATATGTCCCTATAAAAGGGGTTCATCTTCAAGGAATTCATAGAAAAGACTCTGACAAGTACAGGTTTCTGGTAACTGTACTGCTGAACTGAATGAATAAGCATTTTCAGAACTCTAATGAAAAACTGATGAACTCATAAAAGTGCTAACAAAAGATCAAGAAAAAAAAAATTACATGGGACTGAGTGAACTGATGAGGATGATTATAATTTTTGTGACTTTCTGTTTGAATAAAAAAAAAAAAATCCCACAAGGACTCAGAGGCAAAGAATATACAAATCAATTTTCATTGCAAAGTAAAGGAGCTGTTACAGTGGAGGATTACTGCACTGAATGTCTATATTATGACATAGTATCAGTGTGTTTCGTGTTTGGTAATTGCAATCATTGTTGCTTTTGTTGTGGTCATCCATGTACAATGCTTGGTGTCAGTCTGTTTATCTCTTGTAAAAATAAAATACAGTGTGTGTGTGTGAAAAAAAAATGTAAACAGTGCTTGATAGGATAATGAGATTAGAAAAAAAAAAAAAAATCAACCAGGAAGTGCTAGAGACAGCTCGTGGGCACTGTGCCCGGCCACTATAGATGCAGGGAGGAGTCGGAGACCCGCACACTCAGCAAGCCCCAGGCCAGCAGGGGCTTTAAACAACACCTGTGGGGAAGCAAGACAAGGTGGGCAGAGCAGGTGGGCCCAGAGGTCACCCGGCTCGGTGTTCAGGGGAGTCCAGCCACCCGCCACAGATTTGCAACTGGAAGTGCAACCTCCCAGCTCCACCCCTGCCCCTGTGTGACCTGCCCAGGCCGTTGACTTTCTCTGGACCCCTACTGCTCAGGCTCTGAGAGAACAAAACAACCCGAGATGAGGACCAGCTTTCTGAGCACCGTTGGTCTAACCGACCAAGCACCGTCACCTTAGGGAGGGGCTGGGCTTGCTTCCTGCACTCAAGCCTTTGGAGGGGCTGAGACACATTCACAGCCAAGCCTCCTGCCACATAACCAAGCCCAAGGCAGAGGACAGCGGATGGGGAGGGCCGTGCACAAATGATGGAGAAACCTTCCCAGTCAGCTCTGGTGGACAAATCTGGAATGGTTTTCTGCATTCAAGCTGAGCCTTTATCATGGGTCTGATATAAAAACTGCAAGTTAAAAGGGGGAGAGTGAGAGGCACTCCAGGAATGAGGGAAGGAAGAGTCTGGAACATAATCAGGGAATATTTATCAGTTCCTCTGCATATATGAACACCGAATTAGGCTAGGTATATGCAAAGATGAGTAAGCAAGGAGTTCCTACTAGGCGGGCAGAGACACTCGGGAGAACAATGGGATGAAGGACGCGATAGACGTGCGGGGAGCCCCACCCGCGGAGATTTAGGGCTGGGGAACCAACGGCTCTGGTCTGCTCAGGACTGTCCCAGTTTTAGCACCCACAGTCTCAGGTTGTAGAAAACCCCTCAATCCCCTTCAAACCAGGGCAATTACTTCCCTACTTGGGGCTTGGTGATTTGGGCTGAACTGTGTCCCCCAGAATTCATATGTTGAAATCCTAACCCCCAATACCTCAGAGTGTGGCTGAATTTAGAAATAAGGCCTTTAAAGAGGTAAGTTAAAAGAAGGTTACTAGGGTGGGCCCTAATTCAACATGACCAGTGTCCTTATAAGGAACAGAGGTTGGGACAGAGACATGTACGTACAGAGGAAAGACCTTGTGAAGACCCAGGGAGAAGGTGGTCATCTGCAAGCTAAGGAGAGGGACCTGGAACAAACTTTTCCCTCATGGCCCTCAGAAGGAATCAACCCTACCCACACCTTGACCTCGGTCTTTCCAGCCTCCAGAACTGTGAGAGAATAAATATCTGTTGTAACAGCCACCCAGACCGTGGTATTTTATTATGGCAGCCCTGACAGACAAATACACTGGGTAAGACGTAGCCTTGAAACAAGGTGGGGGTCATTCATTCAAGGGGTCCAGCATGTGAGAAGACACACAAGTGGCAGTGACATTGTGGTTTAGTAAAACACCAAAGTAGGTGGTCAGGCCAGAGACACAGCCAGGGCTCCAATAGTTAAAGCCACATGTGCCAAACTGAGGAGTTTGGGAATTGTCCTCAAGGACGAGGGGATGCTGGGAGGTAAAGTGGGGCCTGAGACATCAGGTTGGAGTCTTAGCCAGTTTCTCTGCTGGGTAGAGTAGGAAGCAAGTGGGCTCGGAGAGACCCAGCAGAGACACCCAGCACAGCTGGTGGAGCGGCTCAGAATCCTGCTGTTCACTTTCACCTTCGTCTCTTACTGACACGTGTCTTCAGCATGTTCCTCCTGGCCTACAGCTCTCAGTTTCCCCAGAGGTAAACAATACCCAAAACCATAGGGCGTCCCCTTCACTGCCCACCACCCTGGCAGGGGTAGGTTCACTGTGCAGAATTTGAGGACAAGACCTCAGCAGTCACCCTTTCTATCAGATACTCCCCTCCTCCTCTTCCTCCTCCTAAGGAGGTTCAGGGGAGGGCGAGATGGTTCCAGCCCCGCCCATAGGGAGCCCACGGCAACCTCGTGGCCACCTCCACTCTGGGAACCCCACCTTACTCCTGGTAAGAGATGCTACAGCGGTCAGCACACACAGGTTCAGTGGAACCGCAGCTGGTGGATCACACAGGCAGGCGCAGGCCCCCAGGAGAGCTAACACGGTCACAGACGCAAGGCAGGAAGGTTGGTGAAGGTCAGCCGGCCAGCCACTCTGGGCCCAGCCTGGAAGCTGAGCATACGCAGAGGACATTTACTAACGGAGAAAGTTCTCTGACCTTCATTCTTGGCTTGGAAAAGAAAATGTGTTGAAACAGGTGGGGAAAATGGTAGCTTTAGGAAGGTTCACACAGAGGAAGAGAAGAGATGTTACCTAAGACATTTTCAGGCCAGAATTTTTCCAGGTGGTACCAAATCCCACTCGGGTGTGGAGTCCTGGAGAGCAGTTCCCCCCCATTTTGCTTCTGTGGCTTCTGCTGAAACATTGGTCAGTGAGCAGGTCTGCGGGCGCAAGTCAGAACCAGGCGACTGCCAGAGACAAGGCTAATCGCAGTGCGCTGAAGACCAGGCTCGGCCACATGTGCTGAAAGTCCACTCAGAAATGTCTGTCTGGGCCTCAACAAGTCCCTAAAAACCAGTCGACCACACACTGATGGGTGACTGGACCATTGGGCACTGGAGGGCTAATTTAATGTTTTAAATTTAAAGCTTTTAATGTTTTAATGTTTCAGTATTTCAAATCTGCAAACTTGGCAGATTTACCAAAATATTTATTAAAGTCTCTAGCGATTTATATTTGATGGATTGGCAGGACCTAAGAGAGCTGTAGGAGTCTGGGCTCTGGGGCCTCTATATTCTGCAGATAACTGCCAGCCCCTCCCTCTCTGAGTCAGGCAGTCCGGGGGGATCCATGTGCTGATTGCCTTTGCCTTTCCTCCCTCAGAGAATTCCTTTACGTCCCGGTGCCCTCCAGGATCCCTACAGCAGCACAAGTGAAACGTCCCTTAAAACGTCAATAAGCTGATAAAATCATCACTTCCAGTAAGATTGCCAAAGTCTCAATAAAGAATCAAAAGAAACAAGTTGTTGACAGATCTGTTTATTTATATATATGGTCAATGAATTAGTCATTTTGCCAATTGATTTGTGACTTAATTGGCTTTCATTGAATTGGAAGGGCAGCTGGGGACAGCCCAGAAAAAGAGACAATGAAATCTGCAACACTCCAGTGGGGAACTGGGCCTTGAGCAGGGAGAGAGAGGGAGGCACCAGGAATGGACGTGGCCTGGGAGCTGAGGGGGATGTGCGGATGGGGGAGGAATGGGCAAGAAGCACTGATTCTGCGGCACCTCTCTGAGGATGTATAGCCTTGACTATGATTAAAAAGTAAAGAACGGTCTTCCCTTTTTTTTCTCATTTGATCCTCACACAGTCTTGTGAAGCAAGGCAAGTCTTTTAATTCCATTTGCAGAAGACTAAACAAGCCTAGAAATGTGGTTTACCAAGATTAAAGTTAAGACTTTACAAAACTTAAAGCTCAAACCCAATTTTTTAGAGTCTAAGATCCATGTTCTTGTCTGTTTCACAGATGAACTCTCAGTAAAGGACAGACTGACCCAGAGGATGGACCACTACGTTCTCAGTGCTTTGCACACGGTAGGTGCACAGAAAATGTATCTTTAATAAATGAATAATGATGATGACAGCAAGGATGATAATAATTAAAATAGCTAATGTATATTGAGTTTGCAGGAATTATTTAATTTTCAACCATATGTGATAGTTCATATTATTAAACCCATTCTGCAACAGCATGATGGAACCAACAGACCTTGTAATGAAGCATGAAGAAGAAAATGCTGGACCAAGCAATGCTTTTCCCCCAGGAAAACTGCAGAGAGTAGCTTGATTGTGTAACAGGAAACCGCGTCTGTAATCCAACCCCTGGGTCCTCAGTTTATACTCAGGTTCCTGGGCCACGTGGTTCAAATATTTAGAGAAATTCTAAATAGCCCAACTGTGCCTGTTAGCTATTTGTCCTTAGAGGGGATGATGTGAGGAAGGGATCACAGCCCTCACCAGTTTCCAAGTCCCAGGGCTTTGCCTGTCCTGGTGCCTCGCCCATCACTTCTGCCCCATCCTCCACTCCGCCTGCACTTGTCCGATTGTACATGACCTCTTTCCTGGAGACAAGTATCTGCTTTCTCATTTCAGCCTGCCCAACACACCACAACCAGGGCAATCTGCTTTAAGAGGATCTCAGATCACAGTACTCGCTTGCTCAAAACTGCTGCGGGACTCCCCAGTACCTGGGAGCAGAGGGTCTCAAACAAGAGCCTGCCTCAGAGCTTGCTGGGCCCCCTCCCCAGAGTTTCTCATTTAGTAGGTCTGGGGTGGGACTGAGAATTTGCATTTCTTGTAAGTTCCCAGGTGGTGCTTGTGCTGCCCAGGCTGCTGGTCCAGGGATCACACTTTGAGAAGCACAGCTTTAAATAAAAGCCAAAGGCCTGGCATTCCAGCCCTTTCATCATCAGGTGGCAGTCCTCGCGTCCTGCATCTACTTCCATGAAATGTCTTATGCACATTCCGCTGTTAACAGTTAGGGCCGCCACGTGTGTTCCTGCCTCTGCATATCCACTCATGCTGTGTCTCTGCCACAAATGCCTGTGCCTCTCCGCCTTCCCCACCGTTCACCCAGCTTCTCTGTACATCTGTGTCTTACACAGATCCTTCCCCCTCTGCTCCAAGCCACCTGCTTCAGGAAGCCTTTCCTTACTTCTCTGAGCAGGACAGGTTCATTCCTTCTTTGCTCTTAGAATAATTTATCAGCTCCTCTCTTCTAGTGCTTATCAATTTCAACCTCAATGTCTGGTCCTATATGTCTGTGTTTTCTGTGCCCTGCTAGAATGTGCGCTCACACAGAGGCAGGGTATAGCTGAGCTGGTTAAAGTCTCCTCTCTGCTGCTTACTAGCTGTGTGAACCACCACACTCACCGCAACCTCTCCAGATCTTAGTTTCCTCATCTGTAAAAGGAGAGGAATAATAACCTGCGATGGTCTTCAGCATGTCTGAAAGCGCTTTGATACCCCTTCCCCTGAATATGGCCTGACCTCAGTGATGCTCGCAGCTGATAGAATGCAGTGCAAGTGATGCTACGTGATTCCGAAGTGAGGTCACAAGAAGCCGGCCAGCTTCTGCCTGGTTCTCTTGGGCTGCTCCCTCTCGGCACCCAATCACTCTCCATGAAGGACCAATGCAGACGTTCCAGCTGACGGTCCCAGTGGAGGTTCCGCGACAGCCTCAGCAGCCAGACCTGTGAGCCTCAGGTGACTTCGGCCCTCACTGTCGCCTGAGGCACGTCCACGGAGCGCTGCCAGCTGAGCTGAGTCCACCCAGAGCCACGAGGATGGGTAACGAAATGATTGTTCCTGCCGCACGCCACTAGATCTGGGGATGATTGGTTCAGCAACAACGGATAACTACTCTACATGCTTATTTGAAAAGTTAAATGAGACAGTGAAAGAGTTTGAGTACAACCTTATACAGTAAGCACACTGAGAGGAGGCGTCTTGGGGTGCATGCACTCGGCCATCCCCTCAACCTGACCCACATTAAAATTTTAGGTTTTGCCTATATGCCCTCTTCCAAGTTGTCTACTCTGTCACACAGATTAGACCCATGGTACACAAGCCACAGGCTTCTCCCAAAGCTCAGAGCAAGGCAGCAGTTCTCTTGACGGTTGGTCCTACCCAAGACCTAGGACAAATGTGACCTTGACCATCCCCTCTTGTCTCCAGTAAGGAAGTGCATTCAGAGGCTGTGTGATGATGCCGGGGCTCTTGGCACAGACATGATCTTCAATCTGTACTTCCTCTGGCTCCTTAGATAATTATCGGGAAACTTTACCCTGTGTCTGATCCTGGTTCTCAAAGGGCCATTGTGGATTTTATAGTGGGCAGGCTGGAAGACATGGACCCACATTCCTTGACACGCTTTCTGTTGAGAGGTGGTCTACACCCCCTCCCCCTGAATCTGGGCTTAACCAACAGAGCATGGAGCAGTGACGCTCTGTGACTTCTGGGGTTCAGCCAGAAAAGGCCCAGATGCTTCAGCCTTCCAATTAGGTCTCTCGGGATTGTCCCTCTTGAGCCCCTAGGTGTTAGGGTTCTCTAGAGAAACAAAACTAATAGAAACAGAACAAATAAACAGAACTAATAACATGTTTTAAGGAATTATCTCACCTGATTGTGGAGCCTGGCAAATCCAAAATCGGCAGGGTAGGTGGATAGGCAGGCTGAAGACCCAGGGAAGAGTTGATGTTACAGTCTTGAGTTCCAGGGAAGTCTGGAGGCAGAATTCCCTCTTCTTTGGGAGAGGTTAGTCTTTTTCTCTTAAGGCCTTCACCTGATTGGATGAGGCCCACCCACATTATGGAGGATCGTCTGCTTTATTCAAAGTCTACTGATTTAAATCTTAATCTCACCTAAAAAAAACCAAAACCAAAACCACAACAAAACAAAACAAAACAAAAAAACGCTTCACAGTGACATACAGACAGTGTTTGACCAAATATCTAGGTACTATGGCCTTGTCAAGTTGACACATAAAATCAACCATCACAGGCCCTTTCACTTGGAATCCAGTGGCCAAGAAAGGCTACAGGGAAAGGCGAGGCCTTCATGCCGTGGTTGGCAGTCACAGTGGAGCTTAACCTGCCGGCTGTCTAGCCCAGGTGCCAGACATTGAGAGAAGGCACCTCCAGCTGACTCCAGTTCAGCCCTCAGCTGTGAGAATCACTCCTGCCCATTCAGTTCTTTCCAGCTGAGGCCCCCAAGTGCATGGAGGGGAGACCAGTCACCCCCTTCTTCCCTGTTCACACTCATGAGCCACAGACCCCATGAGCACAGTGAAGTGGTGGTGAAGTGGCTTTACGGCACTGTGTTTGGGATGGTTTGGTGGACAGTAACACATAACTGAACTACTCACATCTTTAGGAGAAATATTCCTACGTAGTCCTCAAATATTGCTGAGGGAGGATTTTGTTGGCATGGCTGAAAGCCTATAGCTCCCCAAACAGTACTCATTACACCAAATACTAAGACTTCTCACCTCTTCCTGTCTCATCTTTCTTTGTTTTCCTTCCCCAGAAATACAGCATTCTCTGAACCAGCTCAAGAAATCTCAGTTTTAAAGTATTAACTCCCAAGTTCCCCTCATTTCATCTTCTCATGTTCCACTGAACCCTCAACAAAAGAAGTCTATAGGATGGATCACTTTAAAGCTTTAAAAGGAATCCAGTTATATATAGGCTCTGGAATTTATATTTGATAAATTACTTAGCTGAGGCTATGTCGGGGGTTACTCTATTAATAAAAAGAAAAAAAAATCATAATTACTTGAGTTAGTGAGTGTTTCTTTCCATCTACAAGGGCTCTCTTGTGAATTTCACAGTTTCCCTTGAGCTGGCTGTGAGCCACTTGTAATGAAGGACACTGGGAACATACACAAATAATAAGATTGCTTTGGAGGGAAATACATTTCTTTAGGAAGGGAAGAGAATGGAACAGGCTATTTGTTTCCCGGACTCCACTGCCCAGCCCAGACCGGTGTAAAGAGCCATGCCCACTTTTGTTGAGGGGAGGGAACAAGGGGATGGAAAATCTGGCTCTCCACATCCCGCTTGCAGAAGGACTCTAGGCTCATCCTTTCTCTTTAAACTTTTCTGAGCAAGAATGTTTGGAAAAATGTCATTAGAACCTTGGTGTATCTCTAAGATATGAAAATGGGATTGCAGTGGGCAACATGGGGCACCCTTTCCACACGGGGTGTAAATGAGTCACAATCCAACTGAGAGAGGCAAGGATGACTGTCAAATGAATTAGACGAAGGGGAATCCTTGATTCCACCTTTTCCCCTGAGGGAGCGGGGAGTCTCAGAGTCCTGCTTTCTAGTCCAAACTCAGCTCTTGGTGCCATTTCTTAAAAGGCACCTAAAAAACTTGAACAGTACGGAAGAAATCCATGGCAATAGTGAAGGAATTAAAAGACACGTCCTAAAGGAAAGAAGGGGACAGAATGCAAGTTAGTCCTCAACAAGACCTGTCGCCCAGGTCTCTCTCATCACCTGCAGACTAGGGGAAGAAGGGTTGAGGTGCCGAAGGGCATTTGAGACGTTGGTCCACTATAGAAGTTCTGATCAAGACTTTGACCGCATGTAGATGGGAGGAATTTCAAATGCCTTGGATGAAAGAACCAAGATCCAAAGTTAACTTACCAACCCAGAAATATGTACACAATTTAGCAAGCCCTACTGCAGAGAAAAAGACAGGTGAGAACTTGAAAGCCTTGGGCATGCAGCAATCATGCATCTTAGGGCTGCCTTGAAGGTTACTGAGATCTTGGGGCGTGTAGATCAGCTACAGCCTTCCGAATGCATGCACACTTCTCCTCTGCACTGCTCAGGGACCAGCCCTTTCACCCCACGTTTTGGAGACTGTCGGTCTGAAAAGGCAGAGCCCCAGGGGCAGAGGACAGGGCAGCCGTGGGTGCACGGGCAGTTAAGAGTGCCTCCACAGGGTGCCAGCCACATGTGAACCTGGACGTGGCAGCTGCCCAGATCTAGCTTCCCAACCCGACCTGCCACATCTCATTTCTTAGTTAAACTAGCGTGGCTTCAGGGCATAACTTTTCTTGCATTTAACTTTCTGTACTTTCTTCCAAGGTGAGGCTTGGAAGCATCATACTAACATAGATTCCTCTGAATTGCCTGTACATTGTTAAGTTGTCCCTGGGTCTCTTTGGGGGAAGAATCCCATGACATTTTTAGGGGGTGGGGGGGACTCTGAAAGGTTAAAAAATTACATGTCCTATACTTTTAAAAATTAATCAATCTGTTCTTACAGTCAGATTCATACCAACCACTCATCCCACCCAAAAAGTGCCGTCTTAATACAGGGTCACCTGGAACTTGACAGAACACAGGACGTGCTTTCGAATTTCAATAAATTGGGGAAAGAGAGAACTTGGATTTCAGGGACTTGAAGGAAATGACAGGAATCTGCCACGAACTCTTAATTAGTGTACTGCATGTTGAAGCTCACGATTATTTTTAATGACCTCGAGTAATGAATCCAAAGTTTAAAAACACCAAAATTACTTAACTGGCAATAAAATCAGAGTGCGTATTGGAAGAGCAATTATTTATTTCTGCTCTGGAATTCTTTTGAAAGGGTTTGGACATACTGACCTCCCTGGGCGCAAGCTGGTCAGATGGAGTTCCCTGGTGACGATGTCTCTTTAAGGAACGTTCATAGTGAGCTCTGAGGAATAGCTCCCCTTTTAGTCTGGATGCTAGGAGAAGGCAGCAGGCCCAGGAGATAGATAGATATATATATATATATATATATGTGTGTGTGTGTGTGTGTGTATACACACCACATCTTCTCTATCCATTTGTCTATTGATGGACAATTAGGTTGCTTCCACATCTTGGCAATTGTAAATAAAGCTACAATGAACACTGGAGTTCATTTCTCTTTTCAGATTAGTGCTTTTGTTTTCTTTGGGTAAATACACAGAAGTGAAATTGTTGGATCATATGGCAGTTCTATTTTCAGGTTTCAGGTACTGTTTTCCATAGTGTCTATACCAATGGACAATCCCACTAATATTGCACGAGGGTTTCAGTTTTCCTCTTGTACAGGGATGGGGGGAGAAATAGGGGTACCTGTGTAACGTGGTGACTTTGATGAGCAAGTTAGCCCATGTATGTGAGATGCTCAGCACAGGGCCAGGCACACAGTAGGACATATGTGTACGTGTCAAATATCAAACCTTGGCTTGAGAAAGATTTAGCTGGCCAAATGCATTGGAATGGAGGAAAACTGAAGAGGGGGACAAATGAAGATTCCACCGCATAGTACTGTTCGAAGAAGAAGACTTGAGTTGGGGAGGCAGAGAGGGGACAGGGAAGATGGCAGGGGTGGGGCTCACTGGGCTTCACAAGGGAGTGATTTCCATTTAGGTGGATGTGGTGTCTGTTATCAATTTATTCACTCAGTGAACAGCCATTGATCACCTGCTGCATGCAAAGGACCCAGTAATGTGTGGGGAGGTGGAGGAATACTGCAGAAATACAATTGCTTTCCAAGCAATCCTTCTATTTCTCATTTTTGATGTATTCCTTCTATCTCTGTATATTACTTGATGCTCAGAGGCCAGATTTCAGGAAGTTTGAGGAGTTGATGGGGCATCAGGCTGGAGGTGGTAATAGAAAATGTGAGACTGAATTTTGGAAGTGAAATGAGGACAGAGTGGAGACTTGGGAATGATTTACATGGAACATTTGGGTTAGATAAGCTCTGTGCGGGAGACTGGATAGGAAGCAGGGAGAAGAGGGCTGGAGAGACCCGGCAGGGATGGCGCTAAGCTGCCTTATCTCTCTTCTCCGCAGAGAGCACACACTAGAAAACGGAATTTCTGACGAGACCCGTTTCTGGAAAGAGAGTGCTTCTGACTCCGGTGTTTGCAAGCAGGGGCTCCACAGAAGTTCTAACCTATGAAACTTCATATGTTCATCCCTTCAAAGTACCTCTAGCTTTTCAAAGTTCCATTTTGTTTAGTTGGTTTTACTTCAGAGAAATTGCGTAATCACTCAGCTCTTCCTTTGCTTCTTCCTCTGTCTCACCCTCTCCTTCATTCTCCTCGTCTTATTTTCTTCGGCTTTTCACCCTTTTTCTCATGTATTCCTAGTCCCTCCCTCCCTCCCCTCTCCTCTTCTCCCCTCCCTTCCCTCCCCCATGGAGATTGAGTCAGGAAGGAGGAAAGTGTCCACACTTTCCATTTCGTTTTCCTGCACCGGAGCTGTGGCTTCAAACCAATAGAGAAACTGTTTGGGAGAAAGAGACCTCCGAGGATTCGGCCCTTATCAAAGGCACATCAGCGTCCGGGCAGTGGACTTCCTGTTTACACAGCTCTCCTCCTCTGGGGAGGCTCAGCTGAGCCTGGCCAGCTGTGGCCTGGGCAAGCCGCCTAGCTCCAAAGCCCGGCGTCCCACCGGTTGGTGTCGGGCTCAGGCTTGCTGGAAACCCGCAGCGTCCATACCTGTCCCCCGCCACCAGCGCTCTCCACACCTGAACGTCCTCGGTTTCTGAATACCCACTTCCCCCGCATCCCCAGTCTCTCTCCGTCAGGTGCACTGGGGGCCTGCACTCTTCAGAAGCCAGGCTGGGACACTTCCTACCTCTATTCCCCTGTTGTGTAACTGGTCCACAGGGGGCCTGGGCTTCTCTGGGCTCTCTGGCCTGGAGCCAGGACCCCTGTGTCTCTACACTGCAAGGCACTTGGGGAATCATCACCCATCCTCACCTATTTATTTAATCCCTGCTATGTTCTCTTCACTGTCCTAGGGGCCTGGTGCACAGGTGGAAATGAACAGGCTCTCTGCCCTTACACGCTTACGTTCACAGACAGACGATGAGGGAGAAAATGTCAAGTGATAAATGGGTTGGGGGCAGTTAGGGTGCAGGCAGGACTGAGGAGGAGAGGGGCTTTGCTTGAGGACCAGAAGAGGGCTCCCTGGGGGGACTTCTTTAAGTTGGGGGTGAAGAGGGGGCAGTGTGGGAAGATGTAGGGGGCAGTGCTCCAGGCAAGGGAACCCTAAGTACAAACGTCCTGGTCCTGAGGAGAGAGCACGTGGGGCTTGGTCAAGGGACAGAGAAATGGTGGGGAGATTGGATCTCAGGAAACAGGTGATGGGGTGTTTTTTGATGAGCACTGGATGGTAACCAGAGGCAGAACTTCCTGAGCCTGTGCGTGGGCTCTAGAGAGATGCTTGAATTTTATTATAAAGGCACAGAAAAAAAGCATTGGAGAATTTTACTCAGAGAGAAAGGTGTGAACAAATTTATATTTTAAAGATCAGTCTGGCAGCTGGGAGCTGTTGGATGCCCAGTAGAGGTGCCATAGAGAACCCCACTGGTGGACACGTGTCCTGCAGCCGGGCCTGGGGTTGCATAGTGGACACCAGGAGCTGAGCCCCGAGCCACGCGGACACTACACCCCTGATCTCCGTGATCCTCCCACAGACCTGGGCCATAGATGTGCAGAGGGAGAGTGGCCAGGGAAGGGCAGAAACAAGAGTGTGACACAGTCCATGGGGACCAGCTGTCCTTCGAGTGCCATCCCGAGAGCCTCCCGTGTGAGCCTTTGCTCCCAGTACATGGGGGTTGGACAAGGAAGTGGCTTCGGTCTTTCAGGCCTGGAGACGTATAGCTTCAAGGCGATCATTCCTACCTTCCCCTCCGATGACCCCCTGATGGACAGGGTCAAACACATAGTGCTTTTTCCACTAAGGCCCTCTGACCGTGGAGGAGTGGTTGGATGGACGGAGAGGACAGGGTGCCTTTATAGGGGAATTGCCCCGTGTCCTGTGGGAGCGCTGAGCTTGAATCTCATTCAGGAAAAGACTGTTCCCGAACAGCAGACGTTTAAGATGGCAGCCCCAAAACCGCACTGAGCCAGACACAGAGCCCTCGGGTGACCGACAGCAGATGCTTGTCCCAACTGACCACCAGGCTGGCGGTTGGAGTCCTGGGAAACTTACTGGAGGGAAGCTTTCTTCCTCAGACATCAGGTGGTAACACATCTGGGCGTGAAGTGACCTTTGAATGACTATAGATCCCCAGACTGCGGATCTTCTGCCAACTGTGGCAAAGCCCTTGAGAGGAGGGCTTGCCACCCCAAGGCAGAGCAAATTGGGCCTCAGGTATTTCGGGACCCTCAGCTGAGGATGGACAGAATAGGGGCTGAAGACCTTGAAGCAGCCCAGGCTAGACTGGGACCAAAAATGCCTCTTGCCACACATGCCATGTGAAAAACTAGAAGTGTGTATATCGTCATCCATCTTACTGTACTCATGATTGCTCAAGGTATGGAATAGCATTTATAATAATTATATGAGAATTATCTCCATGTTTTGAGGAACTGCTGGGTGCTCATTATGCTAAAGATTGAAAATATATTATCTCATTTAATTCTCTCCACAGCTAATATTCTGCCAATGACAAGGTTGGAGTTCAGAGAAGTTAGGTGACTTCTCTGAGGTCACACAGGCTGGAGCCCAGGTCTGCCTAACTCCAAAGCCTGGCCTTGTAGCCTCTGAGCTTGATGTAGACCTTGAAATGAATGCAGACTAAAGTTATAACCTTCTCACTCCAGAGGGTGAATTGAGTCGTTCTTGGCAAATCCTTTTGCATCATCATAATTCGCTGAGTTAAAATCTTCCCCTGGGTATTTTATGCACAGATGCAGGGACCTGGGTCAGTTCTGTGTCCCCTTGGGGGTTGAAACCTGGGCCCAGAGTGAGCCAGGTCAGGGAGCAGCTCTCCGCCCCATGCAGCATACTGACTGCTGCCTTTCCTTGCTTCTTCTTGCTGTTTACTTCTTCTGCTGTAAAAGTAACATGGGCTTGTTACAAGAAATGCAAACATCATGGAAAGATATAATCTGAAAATGTGAAAGTGAATGTAGCAATCAGGGTCCCAGCAGAGATGAGACGGCACACTCCAGTTAACGCCATTTCAGGAGAGTTTAATAAAGGAATTCCTTACAAAAGTGCAGGCGGGACACAGAGTCACCTCCCCTGGAGAGGGGGGAGGGGCGGGAGCAGTCACCAGATACAGAGTCAGGGAGCAGGCCTGGACAGAGGGACAGAGTTCCCACCTTCCATCAGCAGAAGCGGGGCGGGGGGCTGGGGGAGGTGGGGTGACTTGGCTCAAGGTTCCAGGGAATAAACATCCCGTCGTCCTCAGCTCCTGCTGGTGGTGCCGACAGTGGTGCTGGCCAGGTTGGTTCCCAGGGCAGAGGTCAGGCCCAAGAGTGTGGGACTGGGTCTGGAAGGTGACAGAAGATATTCCACACACTGCCCCAGAATCCCATCCTATAAAGTAACCTCTATTGGCAGCTGTGTCTCTAAATACCATCTTAGGAACTGAGTCCTCGAGACACTCACTAAACCTGGACCGTTCCTCCCAACCAAAGCCCCGGCAGCCCACTGCCCTCAAGTTCTGCGGGGCACTGAGTGAGTAGCGTGAGGTCTGCCATATACACGCAGAAAATCCCACTAATCAAACGAGAGCGAAAGAAATTAATGAAGAGGAAGCGGGAGCAGCAACCCAGAGGCTGGGTCCACAGTGACAGGCTGAGAAGAGGCGGAGGATGCCCACGGCTGAAGGCAGCGAACGGGCAGGACACCTGCCCCAACAAGGCTGCAGGACTGGTCCTGCCTCTGCCTCTGGACACCCCTCCCACTTCCACGTGCCACTCTCTCCCCGCAAGCCCTGAGAGCTTCCTGGGCAGCCCGGTGAGGTATAGGCAAAAGCAGGTGTAATGAGGCATGGGGGCCCAGAGGCTGTGTGAAGCTATTAGAGAGTTTGATTTAGTTTTCAAACAATCCCTGGGGCTTTGCCTTTTCCTCAAGGCAAAGCATCCCAGGTCCAGAGCACAGGCTCGTTGTCATGCTGTGCTCCCGGACCTGCAGCGGCACATCCCCTGGGACCCGTTAGAAATGCACCTGTTTAGGTGTCACCCAGGCCTGCTGAGTCAGAAGCTCTGGGGTGCTGCCAAGAAATGTGTCCTAAGAAGCCCTCTGATCATCTCTCAAACTTGAGCACCTCTGGTCTGCAGCAGTGATTTCCCACCGTGAGTTTCCCTAAGAGCAAAGAAAGTACTGCCACCTGGTTCCCACCCCCCGCCTCTGATTTTGTTGGTCACAGTCTGGGAATCGTGGTCCTAACGTGCAGCTCGGGCTGAGCCCCTGGCCTGGGCCTTCCCCCAGCAGGACTCTCGCCTCTAGACTTGCTGTTCCTATCTCTTTGCTTTCCTGTATTTCTTTTACTAAATCCTCTTCTTGGATTTGCCTTCTCTTTTTTTCAGCTACTCACCGAAAACAAGTTAGGGTGATAATCGTCTTTCCAAACATGTACTGTGAAAAAAAAAGTGCCTAAACAAGATAGATCCTTGTGAGCAAATCCTCTGGGGGTTTTGCACAGTATGTTAAAAATAATATATTAGATTTTTCCTAACGCTTCAGCCTGTAGTCTTGGGGACTTACAGTGTTCCATATGAAACTTGCCAAGTGATTTTTCTTTTTTAATAAAATGAATACTATAGTTTATGTTAATGTATTAACATACATTACAAATGTAACCACATGAAAGTTTTTAGAGAAATATTAACTTACCACATTATTCAAATTATGCCAATTTGACCAATGCAAAACCCTCAGGGCATGTAGGCAACAGCAATGAAAAAGGTACTGCTTTGTAAATAGTTAACAGGAGACAGTTTTGCTGCCTTCCTTCTTGGGATAGTAGGTCAGGCTTTGGCTAAAGAGAAGGTAAACAAACTTGGACTTGGCTGTGTGACAGGAGAAAACTTCCAGAGAGACAAGACCGAAGAATGCCAGCTGCCCGCAGAGGCTGTCCTATCAGGGACGGCTGGGGTGCGGTGTGGAGGAGAGTGCCTGCTGGAGCTGGCAACCAGGGGGAGGACAGACCACAGACACAGACACGTGAGCAAGGGAGTGAAGATGGTGTGGAGATCTGTGCGTTGTGAGGGAAACAGGGTGGAGCAGAAATGGTTATCAGGGAGGCATCTTGGTGCAGGGGAGGGTCCAGCTGAAGGCTCAATAGAGCCATGGGGTGGAAGGTCGGGGAAGACGCTTGGCCAAAGGAAAGATGCATTTGAGGACCCTGGTGAGATGGTGTGATTGAGGATGGGGAAGCGAAGTGGGGCTGCAGAGGGGAGCTGTGGGAATTTCTTGGAGGGTTTCAACTAAAGGATGTTAAGATCCACACAGAGCATTTTTATTTAGTGCCTACAATGAATTCACACTTTCTTGAGCACACAGGGAACCCCAAAGCAAGGTGAGGCTGATCTTTCTTCTCCAGAATCTAACACGTTGCTACCTTTGAGATACTTTTCATTCTTCTGTGAGGAAAGACACTGAATCCAAAATCCTAAAAGGCTCGAGACCATTACAAAGGCTCTCCTCACATTGTTTAAAATTAAATGTTTAATATTATTCTGTAAATTTTGTTTTCCTTCCATCCATTTTCATTTTTGCTTGGTTTTTCCCTCCAGGCTCTTCTTAAATCGCTGCATCTCTTCTCTCACCATGGATGACGCCCACCGGCCACGTCCAGGGAATCAGGTAGCCCTTTTTGTTTCTCTTTCTGGATGCTGGGAAGTGCAAAGGTCCGAAAACATGCCTTCCCTTGTCCTAAGCATTGGGGGCATACCCAAAGAGTCACAAATCAGGCTGGAGTTACTTCCAAAGGCTGGCAGCAGCTCCCTGACTCATTCAGTTTGGGTTTGGCTGGGTCCCTGAGATGGGAGTTCTCAAAAGTGTCTTTAATTCCAGCCACAATTCCAAGCCCTAACCTGCCAAAGGTGCCTTCTTCTGTCTTTTGTTTCACTTTGATAGTGAATTGTGTGAGCATGTGAGTGCAAACAGTGGGGAAGTTGCATTTAGTTGCTGGAAACTTCACAAGTTTGTTCCACTTTGATCTGATTCCTGTAAAACAGCCCACGGCGTGTGTTGGGAGAAGAGATGCAAGTCATTTCCAAGCTGCCTTGGACCTTCTGTATATGTTTCTAAGCAACCTCTGGGTGGAGACCCGTTTGAGCGGTGGGTGGCTTAGGTTGAGGGGACGAGGTGGAGGACTCTCTTATTTTACTTGGAAACCATTTTTAATTAAAAAAAAGTTTTTGCATAGGAGGCCACCTGGCTGCTCTGAGAAAGGATCTGTAACACTGGCATGAGGTGGCGCTGGGGTCCCCTGGCAGGACAGCTGGTGAAATGAAATTGCTGAAGCTGGAACAGTTGGGAGTGAAGGATGAAAGTCGGGAATTTGAACTCCCAAGAATACATATGTTCAACACTGTGGAGATCTGTGGTTTGTGAACCCTCAGCAAAATTAAGAAATGATAAAATCCAGATAAAAGAATTTCAGTTCACAGACAAAGGAGCAAAAATGCTTTTCAAACCACATCCTCATTAGCAGACTCATAATCAGATGTGCCATGTGTGCTGACATGTCACAGGGATGGGCAACTCTAAGGAGCTTCTGGGTCCAGCCCAGGGCACAGTTCTCAATGCTTCCAGAGCTGCGGGTCAGGGAGCTGCAGCCGGTGGCAATTACATAACCTCAGTTGTTTGTTTAAATATTTTCTTCGGCAAGTAATTAAAATTTCTTGCAATGAGTGAGCGGTGGACCCAAGATGGAGACTTAGGAGCTGGAAATTTCCATGAAATTGGGCAGAGCTGGTGACCCTTGATGATGGACCCAGGGGAACAGGGCCCAAAGCCCTGGATGAGTGGGAAATCTTGGAGAAGGGCTGAGCTAGGAGCTGGGGTCCCTGAGGATGGGGTGAGACTACAGACAGAGAGCAGCATGGGGATGAGGAAGGGAAGGGAAGCAACAGGCTGAGCCCAGGGTGGGTGGACTGGGGGCCTGTGTACCCTAAGGCCAAGGACAGAGCCTAATCACATGAATCTGAAAAGATTCCTGAATCCTGGCTTCATGAGAACATCCTGCCCTGGGTACTTCAAACAGCCCAGGCCACCCCAGGAGGAGCCCACTGGGAGACAGCCCCAGGGAAAAAGCTGAAAGGGGGGTGGGGTGGGCTTTAACCCTTTATCCCAGCCTGGTCTCCAGCAAAGGAACAACCTCAACACAGACAGCTGAGCGGATGAACATCACCAAGAGCCCCTGGCACTTCATAAAGATATGGGTTTGATTACAAATGGAGGACATAGGAG
The DNA here is from genome assembly GCF_028023285.1 of Balaenoptera ricei. Classification (NCBI taxonomy): domain Eukaryota; kingdom Metazoa; phylum Chordata; class Mammalia; order Artiodactyla; family Balaenopteridae; genus Balaenoptera; species Balaenoptera ricei. The sequence goes on from NC_082654.1 coordinate 46,744,689, forward strand.
GCAGCCCTGAAAAATGAAAGAGCCTCATGTTGGCAGCTTTGAGGGGCAAAACCAGGGAGGGGAACCCCAGCTCAGCACTGCACTCCTTGGAACCCAACATATCAAGCTGCAAAGCCCCCATTGCTAGCCTTCAAACCCACACCATGCAGAGATGGGATGGATCTGGTACGCGTCTGCTACTAATCCTGTGTGGCCCTGAGCAAGTCACTCCCTTTCTCCCAGGTTGAATGAGGTCGCAGATCTAGAGCAGCCAGCCCTGTGTGGCACATAATCAGCGCGTGGGGAACATTAGCGGGCATCATTTTTGTCCTTATTATTCCTGTTATTCTTTATCAGCCTCTACCTTGGCTCCCTCCATGCCACCTGCTCAGGGCAAGGTCTAACTGCCCCCCTTTTCCAACCCAAGAATGCATGTCTTTCACCCACACTCCTGAGCCCATGGCTGCGCGTGGCTGGGGGCATGTCAGTCAACAGGGTCACGTGCAGGAGACACTTCTGCATACGTTGCATGTGCAGACCCCATGAGAGTCGCCGTCACGTCACCCCTCTATCCCAGGGCAGCCCCCAGCTAAGTGGATGGTGAAAGAGTGTCCACTGCCTTTTAGGCTCAGAGTGACTCCCTCCTGTCATCATAACCCCTCCCCACCCCAGCACCTCCCTTTCACCCCTCCATGGCTGATGGTTACTTCTGAGACACACAGGAAGGAGGACTAACAGGTGATACAGATGGTGCAATAAAACACGTGGAGACTCAAGGTTCTGTTACTTTTACACACATGGCTTGGGAAAGTGCTTAACTTGACTTTCCTGATACGCAAAATAGGAACACCATCTCCCTTGCAGTGAGCACCCATTAGTGTATGTTGTGTGCCGGGCACAAGGAAGATGCAATGAATGCAACGTTGGTACCTTCCCTGCACTCAGGCGCCTGCCCTGCCCACCTCCAGGGCAATCCAGGGCTGTCCCTTCTCCCCTCTCTGTGAGCTCCAGATGAGGAACCACAGACAAGGAGAGCAGGGCTCAGGGAGGTACAGAGGCTTCCCTGGGTCCCCAGTGTGGTCTGGGACAGGTGGGCATTGACTGTGGGTCCAGTGACTCTTCAAAAGCTCTGTGGATTCTGATGTCTCCTCTTCCTGGGCCAGCCGCCCTATCTTGTACCTGGCCTCTGGGGAGAATGAGGCTCCCAAGGCTGGGCCAGGGATTCAGATACCCCAGAAAGCAGCTCTGGTTTGGGTGAGCAGAGGAGATGAGGGCCAGGGGAGGAAGTGGGACAGGGACCTGAGGCTTGCTCAGGCTTTCCTGAAGGGAAGGGAGGAGAAAGAGGGGAAAGAGAGCTGGGAGAAGCAGGCATGAACTTAGCGGAGTCCACAAACTCATTCATCCTTTGATAAGGCGGCCATACAATTTATCATTCAAACTAGGACATTCTGAGAGAGAAAGGGCACTATTAGTGATTTTGTTGGGACAATAGGCAGACACTGGGACTGTTTGGGCACATCCGGGGCCAGGATCGCTCCATTTTTAAGGACACTGAAAGGGCATCTTAACAGCATCACTGATACTCTTTATTGCCCGGGGGACTACTCCCTCTGGCTTCACTCTTTGGGAATCTTGAGATTCAGGCCCTCCCCTCTCTGGGACCCAGGCTCCAGGCCCTTGCTCCTTGGGCTTCCCGAGTACAGACCAGGCTTGGGGAGGCCAGTTGGGGTCCCCTTTGGAACTGGACTCCCTGGAAAGGCATAATGATGGGGATCTGGCCCCTGCCCTCCTGCCACTTGAGAATATGGGCCAGGAAAGTACCCTGTGGGTTAGATCTGATTTTGCTATTCTAGAGAAGCCTACAGCTCTTTAGGAAAGAAAAAAAAAAAAAAAAAAGTAGCCATTTGATGCATACTGTTATTATTACTGCATCCTCATTTTAGAAACATAAGAATTTTTTTAACTCATTAAATCAAGGAAATCTAGTGCTATCCTCTAACTTCTTTCCTTCTACTCAGGGAGGGTGAGACACATTCATGGGTTTTATGTACACAAGACCGGTACACTTTTGACCACTGTCTACAATAAAAATTGCATTTGACGTTATGAAACATACACACACACGTGTGAATTGTTCTTCCCTTTAGAAAGTGTGACATATGCCCATATTTTCCAATTTATTCTCTTCTTTTCTATTCAGTGCTGTTTCATTTTTAAAAATTGCTGCTTCTGACGGGCTATACTGACTTCACAGCCAGAGTTTGCCTAGCATTTCTTCTAAATGGATTCTCATTTGGGGTCTGGAAATACGCTTGGGCCATATAGGGCAGAAGGGATCTGAAACCCGGCAGCCCTTGCCCACCGCCTCTGCCTGGGGCTCTGCTTTGCAAACAGCAAGGACGGGTTGTCTGGTGCACTGGAGCCAAAATGCCCAGGATCAGATCTGCCCTCTCCACGTCCCAGCTCTGAGACATGGAGGCTCCATGGCCGCCCTGGACCTTGGTGCCTGTGTCCATCACACGGGAGAGGGCTGGTCTCTCGTGGGATTGTTGGGAGGACAAGAAGACCATGCCTAGAAAGTACTGCTATGGGCCTGTCAGGTACAGGCTGCACCAGAAATGTCAGCAGGATGGAAAGCACCTGACCAAGGGGTTTGTTTGTCCCCGCTGGGAACTCTGTCCTGCCCACATAAGGAAACGCGTGGTGAATGCATTAGCCTCTGGTTCCCCTTGGCCTCCTGAGCAGGGGGCAGGCCTTGGCTGGGCAGGTGATCTGTCAGGGGAAGAACTGGAAAGAGCTGGTCCCTCACAGGCCTCGTTCCTAGGTGCCAAGGACTCGGCATGGTGCTGGGGGTTCCCACAGTGGCCAGAAGGACAGTCCCCTCCCCCAGAGCTCAGGAATGCTCAGAATGGCTGTTTCCTCACGGCCTACAAGCCTGTGTGACCTGGGCTGATGTTCCCGTGTTCAGGAAAATGCCTGGGAAGAGGCCAGGACAAGGTGAGAGCCTGTGGCTGCATCTGGGGCCTTCTAGGCTGACCGGTCACTCCTCCCCCCGAGCAACTTGTACAGCTGCAGTGCAGTGCTTGGTTGCTGCTCAGGAAAGCTGAGCTCAGACCCTGCTGCCACCCACCTTCCCGAGCTCTCGGCCGCTGGCCGGACCTCCTCCCGGGTCTGGCTGCCAGCATCTGCCTTTAGGCCAAGCCAGCAGCATCCAGGTGCCTGGAGCCCTCCACCTGGGCAGGGCAGTGGGAAAGACCTGGGTACCCCTAGAAATGAGGCCGGGAATCCTGATGGTTACGGAGGTGGGAACCCCTCCAGTCTGTCACTTCCCACTCGTGTCTATTTGTGGTCACACAGCCTCCGTTTCCTGTAGCTGATCCCTGTAGATTGTTCTTTTCTGCTCAGTATTTCTGGAATCATTTTCCTCTAGGGCTCTTGCTGGGTCCTAAGGTCTGGCCAGCCATCCACTGCCTGTGATGAAGCACCAGCAGCAGAGATCTCGTCCCTGGGGACCTGTATTGGCCGTGGCCGTCCTCCCCCTGAGCCCCCGGCTGCAGAGCCCAGGCCAGCTGGACCCCAGCCCAGCACTCGCCGCCCCCGTGGTCTGCACAGGGAGTGTGTGCAGGTCCCCACGGGGGGAGGAGCGCTCAGAAGGAGGGGCCTCTGGGGAAAGGGATGATTCTTTAATCTAGACTCACAGGAAATGAACCACTGTAGTTCTTCATGTGATGGGGACTTCAGGGGGAAGGGTCAGGCACAGGGGATTCTAGAGAAGGGTCATGTGTGTGACCACTGACATACGGACAGTAGAGTAAGATGAATTGGATCCAAGTAACGACTGACCAGTGTGACCTTGGGTGCATGAATGAACGCACAACCTTGCGAGCATGGCTATCTTTATTTTAGAGATGAGCAAAGAAAGCATCCAATATGATAGCATCCTGTTGATTTATCAGGCAGTCATTCAAAAAATATTTCTTTAGTACCTTCTGTGTACCAGCCGCAAAGAATAATTAGTGAGTGAAACAGACCGAGCCCCTCTCTTCCTGCGTGGTATTAAACCTCTCCTGTGGGGAAGCAGTCCGCAAGCAAGTAAACACGGCAGGCGGTGCTGTGGACAGAAAAAAGCAGGATAGGGTGCCAGGGCACATGCAGGTGAGGAGCGGCTGTACGGGATGGGGGGTCTGCAAAGGCTTTTCTGACAAGGTGATGGCGATCAGAGACGGAAGGAAGGGAGGGGGTAAACCATGTGCTTTCTAGGCAGAGACCACCAAGTGCAAAGGCCCTCTGCCAGGGGCAGTCCTGGCCTGTTCAAGGGAGAGGAGGCCAGCGTGGCCACAGTAGAGAGAGGTGACATCAGAGAGATGGCAGGGACCCACAGGTGAAAGCCTCTGTTGGCCACTGGAGGGTCTGAGTAGGGGTGACATCACCATGCCCGGCCACCCTTGCTGCTGTTGAGAGGACACTGCAGGACATGACGGTGGGCCAGCTTAGGGGCTAGTGTAAGGATTCAAAGAGGAGATGACTGTGGCTTGGATCAGATGGTAGCATGGTGATTGGGTTCTGGATATATTTTGAAGGTAACTAATTGGGTTTGGTAATGGTTTAGCTGAGGGCTGTAAGATAATACAATAAATCAAAGACAACTAAAAGGTTTTGGCCTGAGCAACTGGAAGAAATGGAGTTGTTATTTGCAGAAATCGGGATGAGCAGGTTGGGGGGAAATTGGGAATTAGCAGTTTCATTTTGCATATGGTAAATTTCAGAGGAGGAGCTGAGCTTACAAGGTGAGAGTCCAGGAGAGAGATCACTGGTTTCCTTAACCTTCACATGGAGTTCAAGGCCAAGAGAGTGAGTGAGTTCACCTGGTGCTTAAGAAGAGCATCTGAGGACTGAGTCCCGGGGTGTCCCTGTCTGGATGATGTCTGGAGGCTGAGAAGGAAGCAGCAAAGAGACACAAGAAGGCATGAAGCCAAAGAAACAGCCAGGAGTGGCCTCCTGACAGCCAACCAGAAAACGTGTTTCCAGGAGGGTGTTCCACGATGTCCAATGACGCCAAGAGATTGAAGAAGCTGAGGACTGATAACCGACCATTCGATTTCCCAGCAGGGCTCAATGACGCCCTCGACAAAGAGCAACTCTAGTGGAGTGAGTGGTAGGGTGGGTTCAGGAAGGATAAAAGAGAGAGGAGAGGAGGTGGACATAGGAAATACAGGCAACATTTCTGAGGACTTTTGTGTGATAAACAGAAATACTGTAGAAGTTGTAGGGGGACCTAGGGGTAGAAGATACAGTATAGAGGCTGTTTTTATTTTTGCCTTGTTTTGCTTTCCAAGGGAGCTATCATAGCATGTTGGCATGATGGAGAGAGTGAAAGATTGATGGTGCAGGAGACGGGGGAAGTTAGGAGAGATGTCCTTTTGCAGGTGAGAAGCACTGGGCACCACTCCCAGGTGACAGCAGTGACAGTGGGTACAGGATGGACAGACAGTGGATGAGAGGGGAAGCTCAAGGAAATGCCCTTCTTACCTCTTCCTTTTATTCTGACATAGATACCAGACCATCAGCTGGGAGTGAGGAGGGAGAGGGGGATGAAGATTTAAAGAGAGAGGAAAGTGTGGAATCAGCACCCAGGAGAAGGAGGAGCAAATGGAACAGGGAAGTGTGGCAGCACTAAGGACCCGCTTCTGGTGAGTGTCAGGAATTTAAACAGACCAGATAGCGGGGATGTACTTTTTTCTCTGAACTCCAGTCAGCTACAGAGGTGCAGGCAGGCGCCCTGTGGACTGAGTTAGATTGAACTGGGGATGGGTCGTACAGCAATCCGCAGCTACTCGCTTTCACTGCAAATCCAAGGCTCCTCCCACCCAGCCTCCCAATCCATAAGCACCCCTTGCCACTCTACTCTCCCCCCTCCATCTAGGGCTTCACTCTGCTTTGTTTCTGTTTGGTTTCATGGGCCAAGAGGTAGCTGCAATTCATTTGCTTTAAAATGAGTGTTAACTTCTGGAAACTTAGCTGAACAACTTCCTTGGAGTTTGAGATTAGCTCCAGTCCCAGGTAGGAACACCAGGGCTTGGTTGTGGCTTGCCCGGGAAGCTGCTGCTAGGGTCTGTTGATGCCTCACGACTCGAGGACATCAGCTCACATATCAAATGTTTGTTAAACACCCACTATGACAAGCACTCTTCACCGCAGAGCTCCCCCAATCCCAACAGGACATTACAGAGCCTGCAGCCCAGCAGGGGATGCCCTGGGGATGGATGCACTTGAGAATTCATTGTCCCAGTTTGTTCTCGTTGGACACATAGGCTGTGGGTGGACTGCAGGCTCCCCTCCACACATCTGGGGCTGGGCTAGCACTCTCCACAGGCTGATGGTTCAGCCATCTCACCACCATTTATGTTGGGCAGGTTGGGTTGGTGCTCTTCAGGGAAGGAAGGGCATCTTGGTCCTAAACAGAATCTGTGTACTTTTTTATGGGGGGAGGGGCTTAGGGGATGCTTCTGGGTCATTTATCAGTCTTAACAGGGTAGCAAGCACAGGGCTGAGGGGTCTTTCCTTGGAGTTCAAGCTGAAGCCAGGGACAAACCCCAGAAAAGACCCCTGGGGAGGCTGGGGAGGAGGTAGGGCGGTCTCCAAAATGATTCCTTGTGCAAGTGCGAGCCCATGTCCAGAGCCTCATTGCTCCCCACCTGCCTTGCCCCCCATGCCTGTCTAATTGCCTCCAATGCTGGTTATTTGGGTGTAATTAGCAGAAATCCTCATCCTAGCTCTTGAGAGGGGTTTATCTGGAACACACAGAAGCCGAGGGCAGGGGGTGTGGCCGGACCTCTCTGTCCACTTCTCACCTGCATCTAGGGCCTCCTGCTCTCTCACCCCCCTTCTCTCTCTGAATCTGTTTCATCCAGTTGTAGCTCTCTCTACGTCTCTCTCTCTCCAGCTACCCACACTCCCGAGAACAAGGCTCTCAGTTGTAGGCACAGAGAAACCCAGAGAACCCGAGGAAGTGTGAATCACAACTCTGCACTCCTGGGGCAGAAAACTGGACCGGGCAGCCAGGGTCAGGTGTCTAAACCATGCAATCAGCTGTACCGAGGGCACCCCTTCATCATGTTTCCCAGCTGTCAGGACCCCATCCTCATGGGGGGGCCCAGCCCATCTCAGCCGCCATTGTGCAGTTTGTGCCTTACGCAAGGCTGCAGCAGGGGAGTGAGGGGCTGAAATCCAGCTCTCTCTGCCCTCATGCTGGGCTTCCCATGGGAGCTGCGCCCCTGGCAGAATAAGCTCCCGTTTCTAACCCACAGCAGGACCCCACGTGGGCTCACAAGGGCAGTCCTCATGGGTCAGTAGATACTCCCCTCCCTGGAAATAATCTACTTCTCTCAGGTCTCAGCTTCAGCAGCACTTCTTTTAAGGAGCCCTCGATGGTGCTCTAAGCTTCCCTGACCCCTGGATGCACCCTGACCTACATTACCACGCTTTACGAAAATGCTCACTTAATTGCAAGACAGTCCCGCAGACTACAGGCTCCCTGAGATCAGGGGGCACGCCAGCTTGCTCACCACAGTATCCATACTACCCACCTCGTACCGGGCCTGGCGTGGCAGGGATTGTCGGCTGGCTAAATGAGGGCCATCAGCTGTGTAAAGCATGATAGGACATGGATTCAGTTATTTATTATTATTACTTTTTAATGCAACATCATTCTGAAGAGTCAACATCATCCTGGGGAATTAACCCAGAGGTTAGGTTGTGAGTTCCTGGTGCTAGGATAGTGGTGGGACATGCTGGGACCAGCACTGCACAGGCACCGGGACACCTACAAGACCCAACCAACAGACTTTTCCCCATCTGTCGGCTAAGCGGGTGAAGCTCAACTTTTAAGATCACTTTGAGCTCCAGCTGGTATCAGAGCTTTGCTGAGGGTCTAAGCAGAGGCAGGCAGGCTCTTATCCCAAGACTAGACCCCGGGGAGCAGTGGGGTGAGAGAGAGGGAGCAAAACGGCTTCCACGCACAGGATCCCAGTCTAATCCTCACAACTCTTGGTGATTCTAAGCTCCAGCGTTATATGGGGAGAATGAGAGTCAGGCAGGGGTCTCAAATCACACAGTGAGCAGAGAGAAGACCAGGATTCAAGCACTGGCCTGCTAATCCTCACTGCCACGCCTGTCCCAGGACACCACGCTGCCTCTTGACGTGGTCTCTCTAACCCTTCCTCCTCCCTCCAGTTAATCTGCAACTTGGTAACCACATTGCAGTCACCCTAGAAATACCTGGGATGTACTGAGCACGGGGGTGATGTGGTCACATCTGGGCATGTGGGCAAGAGGGCCTGGAGGACAGAACAATCTGGATTTAGGCATTTGGGGGCTTTCGTGCTGGCCTCTCCTTTCCAGCATGGTTGACTGGATCAGAGAGAATGTGGTGGAAAGTGTGAAAGGCTGACCGACCTCTGTGAGGACAGAACCCTGTCTGTTGGGCTCAGCCCCTGTCCCCAGTATTCAGGACACTGCTGGCTGAATCAGCATCTGGCTTCCAGCAGAGGCCCCAGTGCAGGACAGAAAATACTAAAGGTGCTGGGTGTTGGGCCATGCCTTCGGGGACGGGACCTCTGTTGCCTTCTACTAAGCCTGAGAAGTACAGAGTGGAAGTTTCCTTCCCCATGGCTGACAGGCAATCACCCAGGCCCTTGCACAAAACTATCCCTTCTGGAGTAGCAGGCTGGCTCGCTTTTAAGAAGGGATTCCAGCAAAACCAAGGACATTCAGAGAAAAGGGAGAGCCTTTCCCCCTGCTAAGGACACAGACTAGGAGACGCAAGTCTGCCCCCAGAATTCTTGCCTATGATGAGTATGATTACAATGGCCTGTTTTTCACTGACTATTGCAGCTAGAATTACACAACCCCTCCGTGTTGGGTCTGAGGAAGAAAAACCAAGTCTGGAGAGTTCCAAATGGTAACACTAATTTCAAACCGTTGGCTGCTACATTTGAGTACATGTCTTTATTAGGAAAATTATAAGTGCATATACATCTTTTCATTGATATGACTTCAAAGTAGAAATTGTTGTTTCTCAAAAGGAGTTGTTACTTGTTAAAAAAAAAAAAGCACACTGCATAGAGAAAGCTGCCTTCTCCTGGACCATTTTCACATTATGTGGGAGATGCAATTTAAACAATACAAAATACAGTATTTATCACATTTAACACTGAACCCATCACTGCTCAGAGACTGAGAGTCCAGCGAGGTTGCAGAATAACAGCCTATGGGATTTTTCAACTTGACAATGTCAGTGGTCTCCTTAGGGGACTTGAAGGTTTCCAGGGAACATTTCCCAGGGATGGGAAATTTCCCAGGGAATATGCATAGAGAGATCAGGACCCCACAGTTCTCATCCAGCTACAAAAGGATGCACCACCTGGGAAAGGTGATGAACTCCCAGTGAGAGATCCCATAGTGATAACACCAGGGGGCAGTCAGAAAAGGAAGGTCAAATCGGATCCAGTGAAAAGGCTTAGAAGTTCTCTGGACTTCACACAGTGAGGGCTGCAACCTTTTGCTACTCAGGCCCTCTGCTCAAAGCTGGCCCTCCTTTCTCTGGAGGACAGGCAGATAAGCAGAGGGTCCTTCGTGTGTCTCGCTGGGGTCTCAGCACCTGGCCGGAGTGGGACAAAGAACAGTGCAAAACAACACAAGGCACAGATTCAGATTCCAACACACAGCACGTCTGTGAGTTCAGTGCCCCCAAGTCTTCTCTGCCTGGGTCCTGATGCAAAGGCTGGCAGTGGAGGACCACCCTGGAGGTTACATGGAGCCCAAGGGAAGGTCAGGTAGAGGCAGCGCTGGACCAGGAGGAACAGCTAGGTGACCCCTAATCAAAGTGATCCACGGAACTTGTATTTTGAAAGCAAAAGGGGATCAGGAGAGCCTTTTCCTTTGCAAATGGACTATTTAAATGCATATTTGCTTTAGCTGGGCAGTCTCCACTTAGGAGCGGATTGCAAGTAGAGGGATTGTCACACAAATCATTTTTCCTGCAGTTTCTCCTCTTATCTATTTTTCCCCCTATAGGGGAGAAACAAAAATTATTCTTAACTGTAGTCAAGATTTATTTAGGGCCATGTTAATTTTCTTGGAGAAAGAGATTTAATGGTTCCGGTTCATGGGTTCCAGGGGATGATAATTCCAAATTTTCCATGAGATGTTAAAATGTCTTGAATTACTTGGAAAATGACTCTCCCACTGAAAATTCGATCATTTCATGTCTAATTCAGGAGCCCTGTAGTGACAGGTTAACTTCAGAAGAGGGTTTTGAAACCAGCTCTGTATCCCTTATAACTAGTAAAGGCCCCTCCATACTCTATTGTTTTCAATATAACAAAGCTGGTTTGAGGATGTGAATTTTTGTTTGGTTGATGGATTTGCGTCTCTTTGCGTGAAGATCTAATTTAAAGGCATATTTATGAAATGCCTAACACATGTTACTGATAACCCAAAGATTATTAAATCTGAGAACACCTACAATTCAAGATTATTTTACAAGAATATACTTTCTGCATGTTATTTGCATCATCCTGTCAATTGATACATTTCCTTGTTTTGCCCTTCTTTTTTTCTACTTTCTTAATTAAAAAAAAATTAACCAGAGGGGAAAAGTATTAGTGAGACCAAATGAAAAACAAAACAAGCCAAAACCCCTCAAGTGCTTACCTTTTCAGAAAGTGAGATTTTTAAACTGTTTAATGCAGCTCTACAAACTGCTCTCAGTAAAGGGAAACACCCTAAATGTCAGGATTTTTTAGCTACTTTCCCAACCAGCCCATTCTTTTCTAAGAGGAATGCCCTGCTGGACGTCCTGTAAGTACAAGATGACAGCGGCAGCAGAGAAGGTCCAGGGGCCACTGTGCAAAGTTAGGAGATGATGGGATCATCAAATGGTGAAAAAAATGAGGTTAGATTTTAATTGGGAAGGAATCTTCATGTCCAGGATTGATTATTTTATGGATTGGGCTTTCAAAACCAAAAAAAAAGTTGAAAATTCTTCTCTTGTTATTCCCCAAACAATGCTGACACCATGAAGGCAAAACTCTCTGTAGTTCTGAGGTACCAACAATTATAGACGCCTTGAGGGTCTGCATCCTCGAAGGTCATACTGCTGCAAACCGAATTCCCTTGGGCTCTGTTGATTCAACATGGGTTTGTGATCATGGGGAATACAAGGTTCCATCCAAAAGGATCACAGCCCTAATCAGAAACCTGGTCAAAGGCCCCAAGGGGCATCTCCTCACTCTCAGGCTTTGCATTTGAGGAACTGACAGTGCATGCACGGAGGACATTGGCTTTGAACAAAAACACAGGATTGGACAATGGACAATATCCCAAACAAGCCACAGATGTGCACAGTGCTTTCAGGACCGGGTAACACGAGACATTTTGATTTACTTCTTGGTGCCCAGTTTAAAGTAAAGCTTTGCTCTTGAGAGAGTCCTTTTCCTGGGTCATGGAGACAGTCTTGGATACACATGATGATGGATGAGAGAGAGAATGATGAGAAGGACGTGATGGGATGTAGAGGAGAGCTTGGGATGAGGGGTGAATCTCACTCTACCCTGGCCTCACACTCCTGCCTGCCTCAGCTCAGGGAAGCCCTGAGGTACTCGCCAAAGAGGCAGAACCCTGCTCTCACCCTAAGGAAGGGTGAGGCTCCTGCCTGGCGCCCCAGAACCTCTCCCCCCCCCCCCCCCCCCGCCCCTGCACAGGGCAGCCTTCACTAAGTTCTGCCCACGCTGACTGGTGCTGACACCTCCTGGTGGCTCTCCACCCTGGACATGGTGATGTGGGCAAGGCTCCCTCGGTCTGGGGTTCCAGCCTGCACAGCTCAGAAACCTCTGGCTAGATAAGGGGGTCCGTGGGAAGGATATTATAACAAAGCAGGTAAAAGAATGGCCTTAATCTAAGTTCCTATCTGTCGCCAGTGACGCTGGATAATCAGACTAAATGAGAAATAAACGCCATATATTTTGCTACATAATCAAATGGTGAAGTAAGGCAAACTGTGCAAGACAAGGCCCTTGGAAATGCATTCAGGCCTGCCTGGGTGCAGGGGAGTGGCTACAGACCCTTCCTAACACTGATTTCAGACCTGGGCTCCTACTGTAAGGTTTCCTCAGGCGTCTGACCCAACCTGCGCCTCTCACATCTTGAACCTCCTGTTAACAAGAACAGAGGGAGACACCATTAAGGCGGGTTCCTGCAGTGGCCGGGCCGCACGCCTGAGACGCTGAGTCCCGCTCCAGCCGGGGACACACCTCTGACTTCCAAATCTCTGCGGTGCTTCTGCCTTCCGAGACCCTGAGCAGGGGGACTGAAGTGAGAGAGACAGCATGGCAGAAGCGAAGGATAGATGGAAGGCGGGAAGCGGAGAGGGCAGGTGGGCACAGCAAGCACAGGGCGGATGGACGGACAAGGGCACGGAGATGGCATGGCACAGTGGTCACAAGGCAGGACGAAGCGCGATGCCTTAGCCCAGCATAGACATTAAGCCCCAGGACCTCTGGGCTGGCGCGGCGGAGTGGCCCCGGAGCTAGGCGCCCAGGCAGCCGGCACTGGGACCGCGCATGCGCACCCGGTGGCAGACGCGCCAGCGCTGCCTAGTCAGTTTCAACCCACAACGGAATGGAGGTCCGGCTCTTCGGCTCTTCCACGGCGACCCTGCCTTCAGCGGGGCTGAGGCCCGCTGGTCAGATACAGTGAGGCCCCAGGGCCCATGGAGTCATATAAGGACAGACAGGGGCTTGCCTATGTTTTTTAATGTGGGTCCAACCCTCTGAGTCCCCGCAGCCCCGGCTCCCCCCGGAGAGGTGGCAGATGCTGTCTCCCTGGGCACTGCAGAAAGCAGTTTGTAAGCTATTGCCTACCTCAGGGAAGCAATAGCTTGACCCACAGTTGCTACAGGGCAAACAGCTCTCCCAGAACAGACCTGTCACCCTCTCTGGCACAGAAAGGTACTGCTCCTGCGGTGTGAAAAAGGGAGCGTGGAGTCACAGGTCTGACCCTCTGCAGGTGCTTTTGTAAGAGCAGCGCTACCCTGGCCAAGGTCCTGCAGACCAGCACTGCTGCTGGCTTCCACGGAAAGGACTGCAGCCCTGGATAGCCCAGCAGCCATCCAGAGGCCTTCGGAGGCACCACAGGCAGGATGAGGTAAGTGGGCAACCCACACGCCCGGGAGCAGGCCTGCCATCCCTGTTGCTGGCAAGAGGGCCACAGGCTGGGGGAGTTAGCCGGGTACAAGGGATGGCAGTGGGAAGTAAAAGTCTTTGGCTACAGTGCCCTAGGGGGACACTTCTCCAGTGAGGAAAAGTAATGGCTCTAATTCCTTATGCTGTAATTAAAAGGAGCGCACTAAAGCGTGAGGGGGACACAGCGCTCTGTGACCCAGGTGACAGGCAAGGACCTTGGGTTTCTTCTCCTGAAATCCATGTGCTCCATCCTTCAACCATGTCGTCTTTCTGGATCCATGTACTGAAATTATGACCAGGGGTCTGGGGTACAGGGTGAGTGTGTGTCCCTGTGTGACAGGGGGATGGGGAGAAGAGTAGATATTCAAGGTTTCCCTTTTCAAAGCACTACTGAAGTCAGGGCCTTGCTCTCCCCTGTGATCCCCCTCCTTCCAGCCCAAATTGGAGAGACTTGGCAAGAAAGCTGAGCCATGAATCTGTGTGTGTATGTGTGTTGAGGTCGGGGTGGTGAGTGAGGACTGAGGCGGCTGCGTCCCAGAACTTAATCACTTGGGGTCACGCAGAAGGGGGAAGGGGATAGGCTAGGAGTCCCCAGAGCTACAGGCCCTTCACACACCTCCTCTGCATCAGGGACCCATTTAAAGAATCTACAAAGTGAATTGCCCTGCAAAGAGGCTCCCTGAGAAGCATTTCCACAACTGCCCTCTGGAAATGCAGAGCTGTCAGCCATTCTCCCCACACGGTCTGAAGAAACCCACCCAAGCTTGGAGGTAAAGCCGCTCATACAGTGCCAGGCCCAGGGAGGGAGCGGCCAGAAAAGTCCTACCCCAGGTGGCAGAGTGGTGGAGAGCCAGGCAACAGGCATTTGGGGAAAGGAGTCAGTTATCGCCTGCAAATGGCACGGCCACAGCCAGCTCTGCCCCACAAAGGCAGTGATGCCACCGGCAGTGGCAGATGAGAGGGTATCAGGCACATGGCCCTTGCTGGGTGAGATGCCGGCTGCTGGGCCAGCAGACCGCTCTGTGCACAGGCCAGGTGGCCACACGCTGGCCTCAGACGGGAACGCAGCTTGTAAGAGTGGGGAGCTGTGTGAGCTCTGAGCGCTCGTGATCATGGGCCTTGCGAGAGAGGGAGCGGAGGGCAGGGTGGAGGCTCATCAGCCCAGGGTGATGCTGGAGAGAGACCCTGGGCCATTCTAGATGGAGCCCTGGGCCATTCCGGAGTCCCAGGCTGTTCTAGATAGAGTCCTGAGCACACAGGCTCCGTGTCACAGACTCCAACCCTGGTCTTTGTACAACTACTTTCTTCTTAACTTAGCAGACCAGGAAAGGCCCTAAAAAGCACATCAATACAGGACCCGGGGTGGCCACAGTGGCGGCAAAGTGCTGCTCCCCCACGGAAGTCTGAGCGCCCGCCCGGGAGGCAGGGGCTCTGCCCTGGAGGAGGGTTAGGGCAGATTTACAAAGCGCCGGGAGACACAAGAGCAGAGTGCACTGTGGTCCTTCTCGAGGTGGCAGATAACTAGTTTTTCCTTTTCTGAGCAGCCTTTCTCTTCTTCTGTCGCTTCTTTTTTCCTATCTTTTCTTTTTTCCCCACTTTTTCTTCTCTGCGCCCCCTTAGATAAAATTAGTAGAACCATTAATAACGTTGAAATAAACAGGAGTCTTTCTCAGTCTGTACAATATTTAAAAGTGGCCCGTGTATTTGTTTAACCCTGTCTTTAGTCTCAGGCCTGGAGGCCCCTGGGCAAAGCACTGTCTGTCAGTACTTCATTAAAATAAATCAGACATTTTCCCCAATTCAAAAAAATGTTAGATGGGCTTCCAGAACACAGATACCCGTGAACTGGTTATAGCAGTTGGCCATTTGCCAACTTGCCCCTGGTTCCCGCTCTTGCCTGAGGCTTCTAACAGGGATGAGGACTTGATATCCGAAAGGGTGGGAAGGCACGCCCAGGGCCAGGCCGGACTGGTCTTCTGTCTCACCCCAACCTGCTCTCCTAGGGCTTCTTTACATCTCAATGCAGGGCTGAACTCTCTGCTTTATCTTTAAAATCTCTGCATTTCAAATCGAATAAGCTTTGGAGGTTGGAGGCCCAAGGTTCAGATGGCCATCCAGGAGAAGAGAAAGAAGGCAGCCTTATCCCACCTTCTCCTTTCTGGATGCCTGTGCGCACCCCCTGGGAATGACTGGGATTGTTCTGGAGAGCAAGGGAGAGAGCTGGTTAGCAGAATTTTATTAGAGCAACTTTATTAGAGCAATTGGCTCTTGACGGTCACATTAAAATGATTCAAGCTGAATGGTATTTAATGATTTATGGGGTAAGGCCACCTGTTCCTGAGAAAGCTTGATATTAGCCATGGGCTGGAATTATGGGATTTTTACATGGGAAAATGTGAAAGCTGGATATTATGAGGATTGAGTCTCTGGAGATTACATGGGGATGTTAGGAGAACCGAGGAGCAGTAAGAAGGGGAAAAGGAATTAGTGAGCCAAATATTATTCTTCAGACAACTAGCCCCACTGCTTCTACCGGGTTTTAAAAAAAAAAAGACATAAAAACTTGAGCTGCAGATCTAATCTGCTCCTGAGCAAGGCCCATGTGCTGTCACTTGCATGTGAACTCGGCAGGAGGGATGCAAGGCACCTGACCAGCAGGCCAGCTTATCTGAATAGATTCCAGAAATGTGTGTGAGCCCCATGTCTGACAACTAATGGACTTTATCTCAGGTAAATAAATTCCCACATACAGTAGGAGGTTTATGCCATGAAACAATGAGCATTTTATTGCTAGTGCATATAATGTCACATTTGATACAATTTTAGTACAAGTGAAAAAATACACTGTGGGTAACATTAAAAAGCTGCAGTCACACTTATATATATTTCTTTACAAATCGCCAGTAGTTTATGGTAATAGAGAAATGTAACCTACTGACATTCATATGGCTCCACTTCAAATATAGGAATTGTTCGACTATAAATATATTCTGAAATACATTTGTTTACTAAAGTAACGTTTAAAAAATTGTGCACGAAAATATATATATATAAAAAAATGCCTTGCAAAAAGTTACAAATACCACCAGGCCCATCTGTGGATCACATTTATGCAGGGGATTTCATCTTGCCAACATTTCTGATTGGAACCTGAAACCATCTTGTGGCTTCAGGAGGAGGGGTTAGTGGCAAGAGGCTCATTGATTCATCTATTTTTTCACTTCTGATTTCAGAAACCTCAGAGTTTGTAGAGCCACCATGGCATACATAGGTTTCAGAGGCAATCACAGAACCCAAATTCCTCAAAGCAAGCTCTCAGATTGAAAACTGCATTTGATTCTGCAAAGACCGTCTTTCGTGGGAAGGAGGAGACGTGATCTCATACCCCCAGCAGAGGGCCAGCCCCGTTCTGGAGGAGGCCAGAGAAGGATCTCACAGAGGGCCTGCAGAGGAGGGGCGGGCAAAGGGAGGAGGGGGCCACAGGGTGGGAGCCCCTGCGGTCACCCTCCTCCAGCTGGGTGCGTACAGAAATGAGAAGCAGAAGCGAGATGAAAGCATATTCCGGGAGGCAGGGAGAGGCCGGGAGTGACCCGGAGAGGGTCTCTGAGCACAGTCCCCAGTGATGGCGGTTCTACGTGGAGCCCACCCATCCAATCACTGAGCTTGAAAGAGGAGGTGAAGGTAGTGGCCGCCGCCTAGCACTGGTCAGCATGTGGGTTGTCATTTCAGGAGGGACACCCCCTGCAGGAGTCGCCCACTGTCTTCCTCCGAGCCTCAGCTTCTGGAGGAAGGATGCTTATCTGAGCTCCCTGCTTGGCCATCACCTGACTGTGCTCAGACTTCCCGGGGGAGAAAAGGAGAATCTCCAAAACAAACCAAATACAAAGCTTGAAGTAATCATCGATTTAAAAAAGGGTAATGAGAATGATGATGATTGTGATGATGATGAGGGAACCGACTGGTGGGAAATGCTATTGGGATGATACAATTTCTTAGAAAAACCCCAGTTATAAAACAGCCAATGTGAAAGGTACGGGGCACATATGAACACACGCTGCGATATTGTACCGTAGGCTATAAATGCAGTTGTCTACATGCTGGACAAACCTCTCGCCCGTGCCCAGGTCAATGCGCTGCCCCCCAGGCACACCTGGTCCTCACCATTCAGGCCTTCCTCCCCCACACACCTTTGCCCTTTCATCTCACACGGGTTTAGCTTTCCTCAAGTGGATCTAGTGGAAAGTCCTTTTTGGTTGTTGTGCTTACTTGTTTAAAGCTTTCTCCAGGTATTCCTGAATCCACTTCAATTTCGGGTCGATGCACACTTGTCTATTGTTGTTCTTCAGCCTTGCCCTGCCAAAACAGAAGAGGCGACAGTGTGCAGCTGATCGGAAGGGAACATGGCTGTGACCTGGACATCTGCTCATCCGACACCCAGGTTAGGACCCAACTGGAGCGGGGTGCCCCGCTTGGCAGGCTCAGGCTCGGGAGGAACCCCAGGTGTGCTGGGGAGACAGCGCTAGCCGTGCTGCAAGTTTTACCCCAGAGACACCGGGGAGTGAAGAAAAGTCTTTAAGGAGTCCAGGGAGAATTCACACAGGGAACATTTGAGTTGGCTTTTTTAGGATAAGTAGGAGCTGGGCAAGTGAAGTAAAGGGGGAAGGAAAAGCAAGAGCAAATAGCCCAAAGGGGTAACAGTGCAGAGAGGATGTGAGGAATTTGGGAGACAGGACACTCAAGAAGCCCGCGGCCAGATGTAAGGGGCAAAGCAGTGGGGCTTCATCTGCAATTTTGTTTATGACGGGAACTTGTGGGGTGGCAGAAGCAGATTTTTCTTTTGATGGACCATCTTGATAGTACATGGAAGACAGACTTAAGAATAAGCCTAGAGGCAGGAGACCTACAAAGAGGTACCGCATAGTCTGGGGGATGGGGAGAGGTGAGAGTACAGTGGGGGCAGGTGGGGAGGGCAGGGGAGAGGTAGGGTAGGTAGTTTGCCAGAAAATGGTTTCCAGAGAGATTTTACAAGTTCACTGAATGTTCATGGTCTCATTTGTTCTTTGAAAGTTCGTACTGCACCTTCCTCCCAATTCTCACCTTTACTCAGAGCCTCCCTCCCTGAAGACTCCTGGAAGAGGACCTGGACTTATCTCTGGATCCCTCTCCATAAAGCCCCTGGGTACCAGGTAATCTCAAGCAGCCCGAGGACACCACCGCCCAGCCACTTGGGGTCTAGGAGGACCCGTGCGGCCAGCACAGAGGCTCGTGGACACCAGGAGTCTTCACACAGCCTGCCTGTTGAGTCAACGAGCTGTGCAGAGGGCCTGGCTCGGAGCAAGGCGGATCCAGGTCCAATTCTGGGGATTGCTGTTTATTAACGTGTTTGCCCCGAAAGACCTGAGGATTCTATCTGGCTTCTTCAACCTCGAGGCAAGGGAACCCACAGAGTCTGCACCACAAAGTGGGCCCATCCTCGCTGAATTCATTATCTGATTAAATACTACTCAAAAGAGAGTATTTTATTACAAGCAAAGAAAATGGAAAAACAAAATTCGTCTTCTAGTGCCCTAAAGCATATTGTAAATGACAAACACATTCAAGGCAGCAAAGGCTAGAGAAAAAGAAAAGTCAAACCTAAAACCAGTTGGTGTTGGGTGGAAAGTCGTCAGGTGGGTGTAGCTTTTGCTCCAACTGCTGTGTCCCCGTCCTGCTTTTAGTGATGGGACTTTTCAGGAGGTGAGCTCTGCCCGGGAGACCCCGAGCCTCAACTCCCCGACATCTAGACACACGGCCAAGCTCGCTGTGAGCGGCATGGGGACACACGGGCCCTGGAGGGCCGAGCAATGGACGGCCACGTGTGGCTTTCTTTCTGGACTTGGCTCAGCTTCCTGCTCTCCAGGAGAGATCTTAGCGTCTCATGTATGTGTGATTTTGGTATGTCTCGTTTCCCACATGGATGAAATCAAATGTTAGCAGCTGCCATCAACACCAGCAAAACTAAAACCTTGTGTGTTGGCTTTCAGAAAATGCAGTTAAGTGAGCTGGTAATTTTGAGTTTCACCGAACAGTTTAACGATGACTTCAACTGAATTTGAGTCTTGTGAGTTTGTGCTATGTGATAAAGGATTAAATTAGGGCACCAAAGCCCTGAAATTGGCAGAACTATTACCAGCAAGGGGCTGGCTAATTTACTGTACTTCAGCAGAAAGAAACTTTGGTGAATCCCATGTTTCTCCAGTCTAAGGGTGCATCTGAATGTGCTCCCATCTCTTGCACTAAAGGGAGGAAGCTTGGAAAGAAGAGGCAAGGGCCCTCTGTGAGTGAGCACAGCACCAAGGGTTAGGGCACCAAGGGTGAGAGCAGCTTTTGAAACCCGTGCCTGGTGGTACTGTCAGCTGCCTCTAATTATGCCAGGTTCGAGCCTGGACACTCGGCATGTGTCATTTCTCTAGCTTTAACAAGTCTGCGCATTGGGTGTTACTATGCCCATCAAATGTAACATCCCTGGAGGATGATGTTCGGACTTACACGATCTGAAGGGCACAATTCGGAGTGTTGAGGATTTTGAGATGCTTGACATTGGCTCTGGCGACATGGCTCTCAAAGAATCGGCAAGGGCATCTGTAGCTCAGGCTGACCGGTTTCCCTAGAGAGGTAATGAGAACAAAGCAGCTTGTTATTATCCTGCCAGGCCTTGGGGATACAAGTGTGTCTGAGTCTGCAGCCGAGTGATCAGATGGTGGAATGAGGGTAGGATGGGGAACGATGGGAGGAGTCACGGGTGCATCCTGGCAGAGACCTTTCCCTTGGGCAGCACAGGGAGCTCTGAGTGGGCTGAGGCTCAGCTTTTGCAGGGCAAGAGGCCAGAAGGACCTGAGGAGAGCTGGACCCTAGGAGGGTAGGGAAGCTAAAATCGGAAGGCCCCTGCTCGGGTGTCTCAAGATAAAGGACATTAATCACAGGAGAGAACTGTTTCAGTCCAAGGTACTGAGGTTCCTAGTTATCCTTTGCAAAATAAACTCCTCCAGGGCCAACTGAGAAAGACTTCCCGATTCAGGGAACAGGGAGGGGGAAGAAGGAGGCTCCAGGCTCGCCCTCTCCCAGGAGCCACTGCAGCTGCCCTGGGAATGCTCCCCTCCCCCACCTGCAGTCTTCACTGTCCTCACATTTACCTTAAGCCAAGGCAACCGCAAAAGAATCCCACTGGCTTCCTACCTGGGCGTCCCCAGAGGGCAGGCAAGGGCCCATCTTTTCCCCTGCACTTCCAGGGCTGGAGGCAAACGTGGCTTTCATTGCCTGTGCAGGGATGCTCCAGCCTCCTGGGTTGTATTACATCTTTGTTTGCCAGTTCACCAATTTGCAAAATGCCATAATTGACACTCATTAGTGTAAATTAGCAAAGGGCTCCTGCAGAACCCACAGCTCACCCTGGAAGTCTAGAATTGCAAGCCCCGGGGGGTGGGGGGGGTGGGTACTGACATTTGTGTGTGTGTGTGTGTGCGTGTATGTGTGCGCTCGTGTATGTGTGCGCTCGTGTATGTGTGCGCACGCGTATGTGTACGCGTTTTCTGCAGATTTTATCCAAGCCCTACTTAATACCCCAAATTATTTGAATTTGTGGATCCTTTCATCAGGGATTAAATGTATGTCTGAGAATATTTAGTCCAGAGATTAAAAAAAAAAGTTTGCCTGTTTCAGAGCTCCCAGAGGCTTCCTGGTGGTTCTGAAGTTCCGTATTTGGGGCAAGAGAGCTGGGGAAGCTTGTGAGTGAGGGACTTCATTTTTTTTCTAAAGGCTGAATTCCGTCGAGAGGTGGCATGGCCAACAAGTCAGGGGGAAAGCAGACCACCTGGCCCCCCAAGACCAAACTCGACTCCCTGAAAACCAGGAAGAAGAAAGCCTGGCTTCAAGGCTCTCAGTGACTCGTGGCACTGGAGAGCCTGGAGCAGGCTTCAGGTTTACACCTGGGCTAAGTCCAGAAAGTCGCTGCTGGGCCTGGCTTTTAGCAAGTGCACCGGGTCCCTGCAGTAGTCTGTATGGCCCTGTAACCAGATCACCTGGGAAAGTGGCCTGCAGCTGGGGGCTGGGTGGCCAGGGTAAAGGAAGAGCCGAAGGCTCCCCTCCGAGTGTCCTGCCTCCAGGTTCCCCTGAAATTCTCAGGGGTCCTTCAGAGCTGAGCAGAACCGGCATGTGGGGCCCACTGGTGACTCAGGACTGGTCCCAACCCCAGAGCAGCAAACTGGAAGGTGCACAGTATGACAGCTGCTGGGGGCAGCGCTGTGCAAGATGGGGGCTGCTCCTCCCCCATGTCCCTGAGATGCTGTTCTGAGTCCATTAGCCAAGCAGTGGCGATCAGGCCAGAAATCAGAGCCCGTTCTGAGGTCAGAACACAAGCTTTCTCTTTTTCTCCTCTCCCCTCTCCACCTCCTGGGATTATCCATTTCCTTCCAAGGCAATTTTTATTCCTGCTCCCAGGACCCAGTTGCCTGCCTGTCAAGTGGAGAATTTCAACAGGTTTTTTAAAGTGACAGAGCCCCAAGTGTTCTTACCAAGAGAGCTAGGTGCTGTGTCCACCTGGTGACCTTCCTGCCAGCTTTTTGTCAATATTACTAACTTTTCCAACTGTTTTGCATATGGGTCCGTGTACAGGCAAGAGGCCTGACTGGTCCAGATGTTACGCAGGGTTCGGGGGAACTTGGCTTCTGGTGAACTTGGCTCCGCTCCGGAGCAGTCCTTCCACTCTAATGCAGAGACAAGAGCCCCCAAGCCAGCCCCTCCAGCCAGGCCTGGGAATGGGGCCCACCCTGGCTTTAACCCCTAGAAGCGCAGGGCAGCCGGGGGCCCAGCTGCTTGGCTGAGGTTAGTCAATGGAGGGAGGGCAGGAGCCAGAGTCAGAGCCTGAACAAGGGGACCCAGCATGGGTACACAGGCTCCAGGTGGTCAAAAAGTGCATTCTGGCCTATGCGTGCAAGGAGAGCCCGACCAAGCGGGAGCCCAGGACCCTGACTTGGCCACTTGGCTGCCAAGAGGGCAACTCAGATGGGCAAGCAATCAACCCTTCCCGGAGTCAGGAGGAGTCTGTGGATGAGGCCCCCACTCCTTCTGTGCTCCCCCCAGGTCAGCTGTGCCCAGGACTCAAGGACCTGGGTCCTTGCATTCTAGTCAATTCTGCAGTTCCCCAGGGGAGGGGGCAGCTAGAAGAAGCACCATTCCCACAGCTGGATGATGACACCTCTACTCTCACCAAACCACTCAGCTGTTAATACCCAAACCGGAGTGTGCCCCATGACCTGGGTTGGGGGGTGTCAGTGTCAGTGTCAGTGTAAAGACACAGGCTAGGTTACTTTTTCAGCTTACAGAAAAATTCTGAATTCCCTTTGGTGCCAGTCTCTCTGCGGCTCTGACCAGCAACTTGCTACACTTTTAAAGAACACTTCCCAGGTGGTCAGCCACCGGCCAGCGAGAATGCAGCGGTGGTCTTCAGCCGGCACCTAGCAGACTGCTCCAGGGCCTGGGGCCCTGCACAGACCTCAGCTGCACCGAGCACAGTGTCCTTCAACCCTCTGCGCGATTTGTTGGAAACTTCGCAGCCAAGAAAGCTCAGCATGGCCTGACCATGCTGACATGGTTTATTTTGTGTGTTCAGAGGCAACAGTTTATTTTGGTTTGCAGCCGTGGTGTCCTGTAACAGGACAGTGAGATTTCGCTTAAGCCTCAGAAGGAAAAAAGCTCTCTCCCTCTCAGTGAAACGGTACACCACCTTCCCCCACGGCCTAAAGCCTTGGCGATTCAACTTTGCTGCAGCGCGCACTCCGAGACAGTAGTGCTCGCCCGTCTGGCGACAAAGGCGCCAGCCTGCAGGTGTGTTTTGGGGGCTGGGCAGGCGCATGCATGACCCGGATCGCCCCTGGGCCTCTCCTGGGTGACCCCAGGAAGAGGCAGGGAAGGCACTGTCTGGATGCGCTTCCAGCTTCGCCGCGTCGCTGCGGACCGCGTTGCGGTACAGAAGCGCAGCCAGGCGATCGCCGCAAACCCGACAGCTGCTCGGAACGGTAAGACTGCGAGGGACGCCTCGCAGCTGCACCCGATCGCATTGCCACCACAAGCAAGTCGCGATGCCAGACAGGCTTTGCAAAGCGCTCTCTCCAACAGGAACCGCAGACCGCCTTGGCGCGGGCCGGGGCAGAGCAGCCGTGGCCCCGCACGGAGCCAGGAGCCCATTCTACTCTGGAAACCGAGCTGGGCCGCGGGAAGGCACTAGCTGGGAGGTGGATGGTCAAGGGCCAGGGACCCGCGGCTCCCGACTCGGCTCCACACCTCCGCGCCCTCCCGCGCCGGCTCCGAAAGCGCCCTGGGCGCGCTCGCACCCAGTTATCCTGCCCGACCTCGCTCTGCAGCCCGCCAGAGGTCTGGCGGCCGCTCCCGCGTCCGGGAACCCGAGCTCGGCAGCGGAGTGCGAGCCTCAGCGCGGGGGGCGCTACGCTGGGGACTTCAAACGCCGCACGCCGAGGGAGCGCGCCCTGAGAGGTGGGCTGCCTCGACCTCCCGGGTGCAAAGCGGCGCGGATTAGGTTCGCTCGGGACGGCGCGGGCTGGGGCAGAGGAGCCGTGGCCCCGCACGGAGTCAGGAGCCTGGCGCCTGTCTACGCCTCCGTCTCCGGGCGCACTCACCGTCGCTGAGGCACAGCGCAGCCAGCATGAGGGCCAGCACAGCGACGATCTTGGCATCCATGGCAAGAGCGGGCGGCGGGCGGACGGAGGCAGGACGCGGAGGGTATGCGACTGCGGAGAGTGAAAGTGCGGCAGCAGGAGGCGCGCGCCCAGCACTTTAGAGGCGAAAGCGGGGCGGGGTGGGGTGGGGCGGGGCGGGCGCGCGGCAAGGGGCGGGCCTGGAGCCGAATTCTGCCTGCGGCCCGGGGCTCTGACCAGAGTCCCCTCCCACGCGGCCGCTCCCCCTGTCCCCTCCCTCCCACCACTGCTCCGCGCCCGGGATGCTCCTGGGACTGCGGTGCGTCCCAGCCTTTGACCTCTCGGTTGCGCTGGGCCCTGCGTTGTAGGCCTAACCTGCACCGAGGAAGCCAGCCGCTCAGTGAGGGTCGCGGATGGGACTGGTTACTGCTCCCATTATGCAGATGGAAAGATTGAGTCCCAGAGGTGGGAACAGAATGCGAACCAAGGAAAAACAAACAGGTCGGTCCTAGAGGTGAGGACCAGCTAGGCCAGCGGCGTCCTGGGTAGCTAAGAGGGTCCTTTTTGGGGAGTGTAGGACCTGGAGGTGACCACCGGCTTCAGCTCGCTGCTCAGCGGTGGGGAAAGCTGGGACTAAGGGAAACAGACTAGTCTTTGCAGGCAGAGCGACTCTGATTCCAAGCCAAAGCTATAACTTATTAGCCGAGCCTCAGTTTCCTCAACTGTGAAATTGAAGCTCTAAAATAGAGTGCTCTGCCACCAAAAGGAAATAATGGCAGTTCGCCCCGGAGGCTCTTAGTAAACGTGAATTTACTTAGCCCTTTGCACCTCTGCTCTTTCCACTGTGAAATGGAATAAACCCAGTTCCCACCCCGCGGAGGGGAACTGTGGGATTTGACTTGAGACTCCCCTCCCAACCACCACGAAGTGCTCAGCACTGCGTCTGAGACATAGTCTGTACCCAAGAAATGGAAGCTAGAAATAATTGTTTACACTTCAGTTATTTTCTCCCTCTCCCCAAAGGATGCCCTGCGCCCCCCGAAGTGATGAAAGAACTCCCCTCTCCCCCCACATCCAGGAGGGTGCTCCTCGTCTTTCTGGTCCAGAGAACTACACCCACGGGGTCGTCTCTCGGCGGTGTCCAGCCCTCCTGGCAGGTTGCCGCACCCTAACCTGGACACCCGAGATGGCCCCAGCAGAGCACAGGGTTGCAAGCAGGCGGTCTGGGAGGCGCAGGGGTGAGAAGAGTGCCCTTCTGAGCCTCGCTAGTGGTCACAAGCCTCTCCGGCCACCTCCCTCTGCTCTTTCCCTCATAACCTGACAATGGAGTGGATACTGTCCCCGCGTCCATTCAAGGGGTGTTCGGTGGGGACAAGTCTCTGGAGTCCCGGATCTCTGGCCTTGGGGGAGTGGGCGGGGCCCGCCCGGCCTGGGCTCAGCTGCTCCAACTGGGGGCCAAGGGAAGGGGCAATCAGCAGGAAGCTGCGAGAGCCCCGGGATTCCGGCCGTGGGGATGGGTGCCTTTTGCATTTTTCGTTTTGTTTTGTTTTTTCCAAACTACTTTCGCGCCCAGTTGGGTGCTCTGTGAACCTGTATTCATTCATTCATTCATTCATTCACTCCGGGCCGAGCCTGCTTCTGAGTGCTGGGTGTAGAGCCGGGAATCCCACTGACTTGGTCCCTGCCCTTAAAGAACTAACAATCCAATGGATAAGACGGTCCTCCGGCATCCCCCGGTCTCCACCTCCTCTCGGGAGACCTGGGGCAGGAAATCTTCCAGTTGGAGCCCTAGCCCGCTGCTGACAAGCTGGCGAGCGGCGGCTGAGCTCGGGCGCCCTCTGGTGGCGAAGTCTCTCATATCCCCCCTTCCCCCCCCACCTCCCCCGCGCCCCTGCGGTCCGAGTGGACCAAGACTCGGGCCCGCCCCAGATCACTGCACAGACGGGTGAAGCTGCAAGGTTCAGTCATATATCGGGTGGCCGGGACTTAGGGCCACACCACAGAGGCCAGAGCCCGGCGACAGCCGCGCTTGTGGAGCCTTACCTGCAAGTCCGGCCAAAGCCAATGTCAAAGCCTCTCGCTTTTTTGCTTTTGGTCACAAATCGGTTGTTGCTCCCACAGCCTGAGGGAGCCACTGGGAGGGACCCACGTGGGCTGAAGGGAAACGAGGGCCTTGTGTCTGGCCGCGCCCCGCAACCCCAGGACAGACATTAGTGTGGGACCCATCAGTGCCATCACTTCCTCCATTAATTCAGTAAAATTCTTATTGAGCACCTGTTATGTTCCAGACACGGGATAAGTGTTTGAAATACTTCAGTAAAGGAAGCACAAACAAACAGACGAAACAACCCAAACCCCTTTCCTCCTGGAGTGTACATTCTGGGGGATGGGGGAAAAGAAAATGGCACTATACATAAGGAATTAAGCACATAAACTATGGAAGGTCATTAAGTGCTTCAAGAAAATGGACCAGAAGGAAGGGGAGTGAGTTAGGATTTTAAATAGGGAAGCCAAGGATCTGTAAACTGTCCACAGTTTATAAGTTGGCAAGCTACTTAAATGTAAAACTCTGCACAAGTCAACACTCCGGGGACCAGACTGTGCCTTTTTAACCTGGGCTCTGTGCTCTGTCACAGGGGTGCCTCCCAAATTCAGGGTAGCAGGGCCCACTACCCTTTCTCCTCTGTCCTTTGTTTATGGCACTATCTCTGCTTAAAAGGCTCCACCTTTCTTTCTCTGCCAGGAAACTCAGTTCCCTGTCAAGGCCCAAAGCAATGCCACCTTCCCTGTGAGATCTTGCAGATTTCTCCCACACTCAGCACTCAGAGCTGCAGCTCCTCAGGGACACCTCAGTCATGAGGAGTTCAAGGTGAGAGGGAGGCAGGGGTCTTACTGTTGGGTTAACAGACAGGTGCATCTCCAAGGCTCGATTTTGTGCTATGGTCTCTAGACCCCTCGTGCCAGTCCAGGTGCCTGCCCACAGCCCTCTGCCCAGTCTAGGCTGTTCACACCTTCAGAGTTCAGTGACTGCGCTTTCGGAGAAGGACCTTAGTACAGGGTTGAAAGTTTGCACCCAATCATTGTTTCCCAGTGTGAAACCAACAAGATGACTTCAGGTGGTATTCTAAAAACATTATTTTAAACAACATAGATTTATAAATTTATTTTTTAAAGTAATAAGAAAAAAATAACTAGCACATTAAAATAGACATTTCAGATATTGCTCAAGACTGATTTCATGATTTAAGTTTTAAAAAATAAGTAGATGTAAATGAACAAAGCATGCAATAGTATAGGTGGTTGGGGAGATAGCAAAAAATCAGACAGTGGTACAAAAAGATCTGAAGTTTGAAAATAAATAAAGAACATTTTTAAAGTGCTTGACACTCCCCCTTTTATAAACAAACCATTTGGTCTCAAAGTGGTAAAACAAAATAATACAAGGGAGATATGGCATCTTCACTCTTGCCATCCAGATAAGGCCAGAGAATGCTCACCCAGGAGTGCTCAGGTCCTAGGAAGAGTGTGGGGATACATGAGATCCCAACCCCCAACCCTGGATACCCATGACCCTCCCACCCCAATCATGAGTCTTCTTTCATACAACCTTGAGTGCGGGCCTGGAGGGGCTACACCCTACCCACCCCTGCTCTCCCACCTTTGACATCTCGCATCGGGGTTCACTGGTATACGTCCTACCCTGGGAACCAGGAGGCCCGTGAGAAAGACAAAACCTCAGAGCCTCGATGCTATCATCTGTGGAATGGGTATATTATCTCTCAGGGTTGGCCTTCGGATTTACTAAGTGTGAAAGCACTTGGCACAGGGAAGGCCCTCAGGAAGATATTTACACAGGACTTCAGTTTGCTGTCTCTGAATTCGTCACATTTGGTTCTTACAAAGATGACACCAGCGGAATAAGCCCTAATATCTCAGCTTTGAAGACAGGAGCCTGAAGTTCAGAGCAGTTCAAGGCCTTGGCCAACATGGCAGAGCTGGCCAAGGACAAAGGCACAACTCTCTGGACCAGCGTCTCTGGATTCTGGAACATCAGTGTGTGCGGGGATGGAGGTCACTTCCATGGCAGGTGTCTAGGGAACCTCTTGGAGTCCTGTTCCCAGGGCCCGGGCTTAGCATCTGTCAGGCTGACTATGTTTTCATTGACTGGATACCAAATTGGCCTCAGGAGCCAGTTCCAAGAGCCCCAGTTCATCCTGGAGGGAAGGACCCAGGGAAGCTGAGGCAGGGCTCCTGCATGGGGCTCGCTCTGTGCTGGGTCTTGGCTGGCTTTGGGACACACATGCAGGCAGGGCTCACCCTAGGTGACGGTGCACGTCCAACAAGCCAGATCTTCTGTGTAAGGTGGCTGTACCCAAAGACGCTCCCTTGATATGGACACTTCTAAAGCAGGGGTGGTATTTTCTGGGACATCCTCATGCCCCCAGCCTGCACACCAGCTCCCACACACCAATGCAACTCTGCCTGCACCCCATCGCCAAAATCAGTGGAGGCAGGTCCGAATTTGCTCTGCCAATCCTAACCGTACCCCTCTCTCTTAGTATCCTTGCCTCTGGGCAGACTGGTCTCGGCATCTGGAGCTCCATCAAAGTTTCTGGAGCTGGAGTATACACCAGCCCCTACCATAAACCCCTGGGTGATAGGAAGTGTGTGCCCTGGGGGATAAATAACATTTACACAGGAGTTACTCCGTGTTGTATACCTTTTGCCTCCTTTATCCCCACATCTACCTACGAGGCGGGTTCAGTGTTAACCCCATTCCCCAGATTTGGGAACTAAGATTACATGGCTACTCTTTGGCAGAGCGAGGATTTAAACCAGCTCAGCCTGCCTGTGGAGTAGGGCTGTTCCTGGTGAAGGATAGAAGAGTAGATTTGCCACGTAAACTAGAGGACACCCAGTTAAATGTGAATTTCAGATAAATGTGTCTTTTTTTTTTTTAGTATAAATATGTTCCAAATATTGCATGGGACATAGTTACACTAGAAGGGATTAATCGTTGTTCATCTGGAATTCAAGTTTAACTAGGTGTGCAGGATTTTTATTTGTTGAGTCTGATAACCCGACCCCAGGGTCTTACACTCTTCGTGACACGATGGAGCCCCTCTCTGTGGGCTCCCTGCCTGCAACTTCAGGACCTGTGGGCAGAGGGTGGGAAGGGCATTGGGAAGGTAAGTTCTGAAATCACCCACTTTCTCAGTGAGAGAATTTCTTGAATTTTACTACAACAGAGTCTTATTATGCTGGCAAGTGGTGCATTAAAGCAGTATGGGAATGATCTTTTTTATTCTCCTTTTTGCTATGAACAGTTTAATGACACACTAGCCCCAATCCTGACCTTCCAGAAATAGTCCTGGTCATGCCTGAGGCAAGGAGATCCAGGCTTCTTCTCTCCAGCATCACCAGCCCTCCTCTTCCTCTGGTCTGAGCAGATGTATGTGAAGTCCAGCTACTGACACCCTTTCTGTCTGTTTAGGAGGCCTGGGCTGTGTATGGGGGAGGAGGAGAAGCCGTCTTGCCAGGAATGAGCATCACATGAGCAGTATCCTATCTGGAGGGATTCTCAGATATAGAAAGAGGTCAAGCACTGCTGTGGGTCATGGAGGAAGAGCTGGGCCTACTGCCTGCACAGCTGGTCCCCTAGTCAGAGAAGTCAGGATCCCAGCCCCACTGGCCCTCCCTGTTCAGAGGAGGGACTTGTACATTTTCCTCCACCTTGCATCCCTGTGGCCAGAGTCTGAAGTCTTTCTTCACAGATGTGCTGGACAAGACCGCACACGGAGGCTGCCCAGAGAGGCTTTCAAAGCCAAGTGCAAAGGCAGGTCCCCCTGGCAGCCTGGCGCGGGGGATATAAGTGGGAGATGGGCTCGGGTGGCGAGGATTGCCAGCACCTCTAAGGTACGCATCCTCCCACCCCACTGCTCAGACGCAGACTGAGGAGGTTAAACAAGTTGATCATTGAAAGATATTTTTGTTTGGGGATAAGTTATCAATAAAACTTTGTAAATTAGCGGTGTTGTTGTTGTTTTTAAGCAATGCAAATCCAGGATGCTGACTGCGAGTTTGAGTCTCAGCCATGAAATCTCACTGGCTTCCAGCTTCCAGCAACCTTTCTCTTCTTAGGTTCCCAGAATGAAGTTTTTACGTTTGTAATCAGACGGATGGATCACTGATACTCCCTTTGTCTCGGTAAAGTACCCAAGTTTTGCCTCACAGCCCTAGGCTTGCCACCAAGAGGTGCTCTACTTCCTTCATAAGTCTGCAATCCACCCTTCCATCCATCCGTCCATCCATCCATTCACCCTTCCACCACCCATCCATACATCTATCCATTCCTCTATACACCCACTCATCCATTCATCCAACCATCCCCCCATCCGTTCATTATCCACCCAACAATACAACCATCCATTTGTCCACTTATCCATCCATCCATCCACCCCTCCATCTGTTTACTCACCCATCCATCCATCCATCCATCCACCCACCCATCTACCGGGCTCTCCCTTTCAACCACTCCACACCAATTCTCTCCAGGTACGGCTCTAGCCCTGAGATGCCTTTTCCACCAGGAACAGAAAGATGTACCTCCTGATTTCTGGGCCACAGGGGAAGAAGAATCAAGCATCAAGGGCCCAAAACCCAGAGATCACCCAGCAAGCCCTCACCTTGAAACAGATCAAAACCTTCGCTCTCTCCTTGCTGAAGGAATGGGCTCCCTGAAAGGCAGGGAGGGTTTCCTGGCTTCCCACCCAGGCAAGGCGCTAAGGAGGGACAACATCTGAGTACTCTTTACCTCTTACTGCCCATCCCATGATTTTCTTCCGTAAATAACAAAAAAAAAAAAAAAAAAAAAAAGGAAAGAAAGAAAAAAATAACAAAGAAACAAACCTTTATTTCACTGTTTACTCCTTTGCATTTAATGAGCAGTTGTTAACATGACTAAAACCATCTGATGATTTTTGCCAAATGGAAAAATCTCCCTACAGGGGCAATAAAACAAATATTCAGGATAGAGAGAGGCAGTCATAAAAGGCATTACCCGGTTGTAAACAGAGACGGGTGGTGGTGATGTATTACCCCTGCCTTGGCAGCTTTCAACAAAGTTCTGAGATTCCAGGAGGGGCTCTGACCCGAGGCAATATTTACTTCTGTGGCTTCTTCCGCAGGTCAGTGTGGGTATAATTCTGTCTACCAGTTGACTGGAGTTGAGGTTTTGAGCAGGAAGTTCCAACCCTGAGCGCTCATAACTCAGGAGGGGTCAGGAACCCCTGCCCAAAGCGGGCCAAGAAAAGCACATTGTCCTGTCCTGGCTGGGCGGGGTGAGAGTCCCTGCACACCAGGCCATTATCAACAGAGATGGGTGACTTCAGTTTGTACCTGGTCCAACAGCACCACTGGTTTGTGAAGTTGTAGGCTGTATTTTGTCCCAGTGCCCTCAGGAGGCCCATGCTTTTCTGATATTCCACCACGCAGAGACGGCAGTCTTAGCTGTATCAGAATCTCATGCCTCAGTAGAAAGAGCCCATTAGACCTCGCACAGATCTTGAAGTCTGAAGGAAAAGCAAAGCTTGAACTTATGAGGACAGGCGTCCTTCCCTAGGGACCAAGCACCAAGCTGCCTTTTGAGGCTGCACTTAGCCTGAGGTCTCGTGTGTGATGACAGCCACAGTCTGGCCGAACGTCAGATCCTGACGAGTCCAGAGACGGGTCACGCTGCCAGCTCAGCTGAGCTTCCCAGCCGCACTGCAGGGTAAGCGTGCTTCACCCACTCTTCAGGTGCTGACACCCAGGCCCAGACAGTGAATGGACTTCCCATCACCTGCTGAGCTGGCAATGCAGACCAGACTCTGCCCAGAACTCATGCTATGGCCCATGTGTTCCCGGCTCGCTCCAGTCTGGGTGTGGAGGTGCCGGTCTTTTGGTTGCTTTGGACGTGGAAGGGCAAACTCCCCCCTGACCCAAGGCCCACTTTGCGGAGCACTGGCTGGTGTGTAGCAGGGGTCTGAAACTTCACGGTTAGGTTCTACCCTAGAGCTGAGAGGAGGCAGTTTAATAACCCTACAGATAGCTGACCGCAAAGACCAGAATGAGGCCCGCAGTCCTTCGGTCTGTGTCTGAGGCCTGCTGTGGGGTCTGCAGAGCCTCGGAGGCCCAGGCCGGCTGGGAGCCCCAGCGTGGGCCATGGGCCTCCTGTCTCATACCCATTGGCACCTTCCTGGAGGATTCCAGGCATGGTTCTCTGGGCTCCTGACGAGGGCCCCCCTCATCCCTGCCCTAGCAGATCTGAAATCCTCGCAGCTAAGGTCATGCCCAGGCACCAGCTTCTTAGAATGGAACATTGTTTACAGGAGCTGGAAGAGGTGGTGGGATCTGCTCTTCCCTTTTGGTGGAGCCAGAAGCTTGGAGGACGGCACGCTTCCATTCTGTGTAAGTGCAGGGAATGCCAGCACTTTATTATTATTATTATTATTATTATTATTTACGTCTTCCCAATTTACAACTCTTCTTGGTTTATGAAGCAGTTCTTGCATGCATTTCTGTCTCCCACTGAACCAGGGGTTCTCATCCCCATTTTGCTGGCAAGGAATGAATCCAGGACTCAAAGACTTGAGGGAGGTCGCTCAGGTGGTGGGTGGAGGGGCAGGGTCCTGGGGGTTTTCATGCCCTCAGCTGCAGGACCTCTAAAGGCTGGTGTACTCACTGAGAGGGTTGGGAATGCCGTCAGGAAGAAGCAGCTCATGCAAGGGTGAAGGTGCAGCTGCTTCAGCAGATTTGACCTTAGCAAGACGTCAGGAAAACAATTCATTGCCTGTAGTCACTGCCGGCCACCTCAGTCTTAACACAGAGGCTTCTCAGGCAGGTGTCTGCAAGCAACTGGTCCCTGCGTCAGACCTGACAGCAAGAAAAACAGGTTTTGAGCACCCACTCCTCACCCCTGCCCCCTTGCTGCTTTCAGCCTGGCCCCTTAACAGGCTCTTAAATGGGAGCTTATTTTCTGTAAGCACCAGCCCCTGGAATTTGGGCAATCATGGTTTCAGTGAGAACCAGCCTGTCTGCAGGCCTAGGAACTGATAGGAGATGGGAGTGAAGATAAATTGATCTCTGTACCCAGGGCCAGCTCCCCATCAGCACTGGGGAAGGGGAAAGGGGAGGTGGAAGGAGACAGAAGGAGGGCAGGACAGGAGAGCTGTACTGAGGTCCGGGGAGGGAGGGCATTTCCCAGGAGCTGCATCTTGGTCGGAGGAAGAGGGTGCTTGTCTGTAAATGTCAGTCACCCTCCCTGGAGCAAGCCTCCAGTTCCAGGACCCCAGGAGGAGCAGTGAGGGCAGGGCCAGGCTGGGGTGGGCTGCCACCTGCCCGTCCTCCACCCCAAACAAGGGCAGGCCTCTCCTGCCCGGGACCACAGAAGTGAGACCCGCCTTTTCCCTCCTCTCACTTAGCCAGCCCAGGGGTGTCCTTACCCCAGAGTACTTCTGGGGCCAGGAGGTGGCCCAGGCTTTGAACAGCTGGTTCGATTCTGAGAATGACCAGGACCCAAGAGGGGAAAAAAAACCCCCAAAAACCAACAAACAAAAAACTTGTTTATTCAGGCAGAAATTCTTCATGTGTGCAAAATTTGACCTCCATCTCCCCAGGTTGCCAGATGGTAGATGCGTTTAGTTTGCAGATAAGATAAAGGAAGAAACTGGCCTGGATGGAGAGCTACCTGTCAGACCTCACAGTGGCCCGCTGCCTACTTCAGGCTCCCCTTAGGGTCTGTGCCCAGTGAGGAGGGGCACCAGTAGGTGGCAGCACCCAGCGTGCCCCTAAAAAGAGCCTTAAGCTCCCTAGCCTGGCCCCCTCCACCTTCCCAGCCCCGCCTGCAGTGTCCGCGCTAGGACCCTGGGCACTGCTCAGCCAGTGCTAAGCTCAGCTCAGATCACAGCCGTGGAGGGAAGAGGGGCGTTCAGCACTGCAGCCAGCCGGAGTCTCCCCCCAACAGCCGGGCACCTGGGACAGAACCCATCTGGCTTACATAGCTGCAGATCTGGGATGCTTTGGAGGCCAGCATGAGTGTGAGCCCCACACTTTCCGCCTCTGGCAGGTCAGCTCAGGGAGGGTGAGTTAATGGTGAGAAAGGCCAGCCGCAGCCACGAAGGCTCTGTGTGCCTGCCCAGTAAGCCCCCCGCCTCCTGGGATCTATTTGGGGCAAGAATCTGGAAAGGCACCTCTACTCCTGTCCTTGGGCACTCAGCGGGCTCCCTGGCCCCTCTCCCCGCACCCTGTGTATTTGCTTTCCCCGAGGGACCAACAAACCGAGTCATCTCAGCGATGCCACGTCTCCAACCCCAGCAGTCACACCTGAGCACCAGAACTGGCCCTCCTGGGCACCCAGCGCCACCCTCGGGTGCTCCTTGCTTCCAGTCTGCCCTGCAGTGGCAAGGGTGCACTCCTCCCTTGTGGTCCCCTGGGCTCGTCCTCCCTCCCTTTCGGGGGGTAACTGGAGGTCCTGGCAGAGGCTGACCCCCAAGAGTATGGCTTTCAGGCAGAAGCCAGAGTGGACGGCCCAAACTCCCCAGAAGCTCTTCTGCTCCCTGGATGAAGAGTCCTCGGAGCTCGCCTGGTGCCGACACGTTGTTACCCATCCCTCTGTTGCAGATGAGGAAACTGGGGCTCGGGGAGTTTGTCACCAATAAATGGAAAAGATGGGATCTGAACTCACACTCAACCACAAATCCCAGCTTCTCCCCTCCTTTATGCGGCACACACCCTCTCAGGGCAGGAGGAAGGGGGCGTCTCATCAGGATGGGCCTGAGGTCTTGAGCTACACAAAGGAGGGGTGGAGGGCAGAGGAGAGGCACATCGTGGGGGAGATTTGAAAGGTTGGATGAAGGAGGGGGTTTCCTAAATGCTTAAGACTGAAAAGATCTAAAAAGTAAAGATGAGGCAGGTGGAGGGAGAGGGTTAGGGGAGCAAAAGAGAGGATGAGGACACCGGGGGCATGTTGGGGGCACCTAGGAGCATGATTTGGTGGAGTATCAGATGCTAAATAGTGAGGGCAGGTTGTGGCCAGGCCACAGAGACCTCGAGTGTCTGACCAAGGAGTGGGGTAGTATCACTCACTGTTCCCACCTTTCGCAGCCTGTGGGCACAAATGGGCTCCATCTGCAGGAAACGGTGACTCTGCCCCCTTTCACTGGACCCCCCCCCCCCTTCACAAAGACCCTGCTCCAAGGGCATCTGGCTGCAGCCGGCTATTTCATGTCCGGCCCGCACAGCTATTTGAGGGCACGCTGACACCGGCCCTCCTGCTGGGACTCACCCTAAAGCCACGGTGCGTGCCATGGGCTGAGTGGGACCACACTTCTCCAGCTGCCAAGGCAGAGGCCGTGCTCCTCTCAGTGCTGGCTGGAGCGGCCCCTGTTTGTCCCCTGCACCACGCTCCAGCCCTCAGAGCTTCCATCTTGGCAGCTGTCCACCTTTGGCCGTCCCAGACCCACTCAGGGGCCTTGGCCAGGAGCCAGAATGCCCCCTGCAGTGCTCTTGTCCCACCACCTACAGCTTCATGTCTCTGCTTTTCTCTCTAGACACTCTCTTGGCCATCTGAGTTCAACCAGTCCATCCCTGGCAGGACATGCCCAGGATGACCTGAGCCCCCATGGCTGGCCTCATTGGGCCATGGTGGGGAGTGCTGCAGAGTTCTGGAGGATAAAGGGGGCCCCTGAAAATGTCTGAGCCCAGGACTACAGGGATTGCAGATGATGTCTTTATGTTCCTGTGTACTTTGTTAATATGCAGCAAATTTATTCTGGAGTACTCCCGAGGCTGATACCTGTGGAAGGGGAGGGAAGGAAGCAGGACTGAGCAGAGGGGGATGTCAAGCTATGAGGCAGCCTTAAAAAGGCGCCAGTTAAGAGCCCAGACTCTGAGGGAAAGGGGCCCTCATGCTCCCACCCTGCTGGGCTGCTGGTGATGCCGCCCTGGGAAGAGGACGACCGTGGGTGAGGCTGTTCTCTCCAGCAGAGGGCAGCTTCTGATGGGGCGGCTGTGGGGTGGCCTTCAGCCGGTGACACTCCCAGCACTTGGAAGAAACAAGTCCTTCGGGCCGGAATGGGGGACCTGGTGACCCATCGCAGCATCTACTACAGTCCACCCCTTGCCTGGCCAAGCCCTGTCTCTCAGGAAGTGTTTTCTGTGAGAAGGGGACCTGGCCGGTTAAGGCCCTGGCCTTGGACGGTGATAAGGACCCACGCACACGCACGCAGGAGGCTCCTGGGTGTGGGTGGTCTGTTTGGACAAGCCGGGAGGACAAGGCCTCTGAAATCTCAGGGTGCCCAGTAGAGTTTCATGGGACACCTTTCAGAGTAGAGGTTTGGCTTGGTTTAAGATGAAATGTAATTTTAAGAAGCTTTTATAAAGGAAACAGCAGGGATATAAAAATTCCACCAGCTTGTTAGAATAGAACATCTACAAACCTTTTGCAAGGGTTTTTTACAGTCACAGGTGACTAAAACCCAACTGAACAAACTCAGGCCAAGGTTGAGGGGGCACAGCGTTGGGATTGACTGTTTCTCTAAATAGACGGAGGAAGGGAAGGGCGGGCGGACTTGCCTCAGGGAAGATTAGATCTCTGGTTCTCTCCCCCTTTGCATATTTAAAGAATAGAAGGAGCGGTTGCTCCAGAGAAGAGGATGTGGATGCCCTCCTGTATTTCATGCCTGGGCTTGGTCCTAAGGCAGGTCGGGCGGCCTCAGTGGGGCCCCTGACCAGGGAGAGGGGAGGAGCAGAGTGAAGGGTGCCTGGGAGTGCTCGCTGGAGAGCCGGGACAGCCCAGCCCCAGCGGTTCGGCCAGGGGTGCGATAGATCTGGGTCTTGTGGCTGCTGTCCCGATCCTGGTGGAGGGTCCTTGCATTCTAATGCCCTTCCATCCCCTTTCCTCCCCAGCTGCTGGGATATAGATGAGGCCAGGCCCAGAGTGGGGAACTAGCAAGAGTAGAAGCAGGGGGTTGGCAGGGTTCAGAATCCAATGTAGGCTCTCACAGCTGGCTTTTTTCTGCCTTATTTCTTAGTGCTGGATTTTTTTCAGAACGTAGTAGGATACTCAGGATGTCTGGTCAGAGACAATAATACACTTCCTCTGGGTCATATGGCCTGGCGAGGCCCCTTGAGGGTGAAGAGTGGCATTGCGGGGGGCTCACATGGATGCTTTGAGGGATTTGGTCCACATGGGCCCCTTAATCCTGAGCTCACAGTAGACAGTGCCAGACAAGGAGGGCGTGGAGGATACCAGCTGCCAGGTGACCCAAGAGCCAGGTCTGGGCATCACCAACCTTCAAACAGATGTGCCAGCAAGTGCACAAATTGAACATTCTCTTCTGGTTACTACTGTCTGTTAATATCTGTGCAATACCTACAGTGCAGGAAACACAGTGAAAGAAGCGAGGAGGTGAACTTAGCTCTGCTGAGCATATACTGTGTGTCGACATGCTCCTGGGAAATAGACATACGTTAGATTTTTAGTTGACACAGGAACTCTACAAAGCAGGCAATCTCATTGCCATTTGTTAACTTAAGAAAGAAACAGGCATAGGAGACATAAATAACTTGCCCAACCGTAGAGCTGGTGAGTGGCCAGGACTAAAATCTGCACTTTCTGATTGAAGCCTGGGAGGACCACACTGCCTGTCTCTAGCAGGCAGCGCGCCTGCTGTGTTCCAGGGAAAGTCATTTAACAGTGCTGAGCCTCCGTACTATCATCCTTGCTCGCAAACAAGGCTGACCAAAGCCTTTGGTTACAAAGAATAAGTATGTGAAAGTGCTTTGGAAACTGTGAAGTGCACATTGCACCTCAAGGTGTCACAATTCTTACCATCTCAGCTGGTCACAACACGGCTCCATCAGGGTCACAAGGGCACCTCTGTTTGCTTTCTGTTGATTTACAAAAGCCTCAGAGGGTAACGGGAACACTGACGTCTCATTCCATTAACGCAGCACCTGGCCTGTCGTCATCTGCTGGCAGGTGGTTTTGCAGAAGAGGCTCTGAATGCAAAGCTCAGAAGGTGCACTAGACTCACGATCACTGGAATGATCAGCCTCTGCTTTCCTGACCTTGGGACCCTCATGCCCAGTGAGTGCAAAGCACAGAGGACCCCTCCTTCCTGGAGGCCACTCCAGGAAGTGCTCTGAGGGACTGATGTGGAGAGAGGTTAGGCGACCTGTCCGAAGTCAGTAAGCCTGGGGATCTGACCCCAAGTCTCCTGATGTCCAGTGTGGGCAGATTTGACCAGGAGAGCTGTTAAAATAGAGGGAGCTGCACCCCAAACCAAGTGTCTTTTTTTTTTATTAACCCTGGTGGGCCCAGCAGTGGAAGGACCTGAGTTCCTTGTTACAAAGACCTCAGGAAGCCCACTTCTCTCCACTGATCTGCAAACATCAAGAGCTCAGAGACCGTACAGGTGCCAGACTCTTCTCCACCCAACTAGTCCTGGGAAGCACAAATTGATTTACTTCTCTTTCAAGGAAGGCAGAGCGCAGATGCACTTCAAGGTAGAGATTTCTGTTTGTTTCTTCCCCCAAGAAAAGCACAACTAAAGGCGCCAA
Source organism: Balaenoptera ricei (assembly GCF_028023285.1). Taxonomy (NCBI): domain Eukaryota; kingdom Metazoa; phylum Chordata; class Mammalia; order Artiodactyla; family Balaenopteridae; genus Balaenoptera; species Balaenoptera ricei. The sequence goes on from NC_082654.1 coordinate 46,783,198, forward strand.
CACATTCCACACCCTCTTTTCAAGGCCTATTAATAAGGAGCCTGGGGCCAAATCATAAACATGGCAAACTCCGTAACCACCGAGGCCAGCAGAGCGAGGGCTGCATTAAGGGGGAATTTCAGCAAAATGCCGCACGGTTCCTAAATTCATACCAGATGAGCTCCAGAAGATTAAAGTTATTACAATAAAGCCCCAGGGAATCAATCATGCTCTGCCATATAACCTTCTCACTTTACCTCATCATTCACACAAATCGCTTTCTCCAGGGCTTTGAGGAAGATGTGGAATCAATGGAGTTAAATGTGGCAAAGGGCAGAGGGACAGCTTCATGGGTTCAGAAGACCCTGGGGCGTTCCAAGCTGGGCTGGACTTCAGGCTGGAAAGCCCCAACAGTGGGGAGAACGTGGCCTGGATGGGTGGCTGGGCCTGGCATGTGACTTATTTTGTGACTCATCATAGTTGGAGGGGGAGCACAGGAGCGGGGGGAGGGGGTGTGATCCCTAACTTCCCAGCCTCCCTGGGCGTGGTCATTGTCCAAACCTTGACAAGAAACAGGCTAAAAGCTGTAAAGAAGCTTGGTAAGTTGTAAAGCATGGCACATTTCTCTTTGTCTTTTGTTGCTACTTTGATGTTTTCACTCTTTACACTTTTATTTTTCTCAAAGTTCCTCCCCGCCGTCTAAGATAAATCTCCTCTGTGCTCAGGAGCTACGAAGCCCCTGGGTCTGGGCTCCAGGCTCCTGTCTTGCAGACCACTCTGTTCCTGCTTAGAGGAGAGTTCTCTCTCCCAGAGGCCACTGTGGTCACCCCGCGCTCCGGCACCTCTGTCCTGGAGGGGGAGGCCAGCCCTCATTCCCCACCGCACCTCTGAGGCCAGGCGTCAATGCTCACCGCTACTTTCCAGCAGAGTCCCAGAACAATTCACAGAGGCGTTTCAACCTCTCAGACTCAGACCCGCCTAGAGTCTTTGCCTGGTACCTGCATTTCGCTCCAGACCCGTCCTCTACAAACACCCCTAGCTCAGCAGCACTTGGTCAAGCACCGGAGGCCCTTGGTCCAAGTACTCAATCGCATTCCATTTCCTCCAGCCAGGACACTGCTTTCAGTCTCAGAAACGTAGTTGGACCCAATGACCAAGAAAGATACTCACAAATTGGCTGCCATTGGCACATTGCCCCATTTCTCATTTATGCGTCCTTACTTAAGCTAATATTTAATTTAGGATTTATGCATCAATATCTGTGAGAGTTTTCTGGACTTTTTCTGTGCTATCTCTTTTAGTTTCATGTCAGAGATGTGCTACTAGCTTTCCAAAAAATAATTGAGAGGCTTTTTTTCCCCCCCTAACTTTACAAACTAGATCAGTTTAAATTCAGTGTTTGCAAAAAGCTCAGCTAGAAAAAAGTTTGGATCAGGTGTTTTACAGGGCGTAGTTCTTTGAAAACTGTTTGGATTTGCTCTTTAGGCTTTCCTATCTCTTCTGGAGTCCATTTTGATCATTTGTATTTTCCTAGAAAAGAGGGCATCTTATTCAGGTTTTCAGAGTCATTAACATGTATGTATAATTCTGTTTCTTCTTTTTTAATACCTGTTTGTATATTTGTGCTTTCTCTTACTCTATTATTTCCCAGCTTCCTTTCTTCCTTTCTTTTTCTTTTATTAGTTTATTTTTGTTTTTCTTGACTAGGCAAATAAATATTCTATTGTATTCTATTCTATTCTCCTTCCTCTCCCAAAGAAATACCTTTTGTATCATGATTAATTGTATGATGCTTTTCTGTGTTAACGTCTTAATTTGCTTATATTCTGTTCAATATCCTTTTCAGCAAATTTAATTTTTTAAATGTATTGAATGGAATTCTCAATTCACTTGTTTTTGTTTTTTCATATTTATTACTAAAAATATTAACGGCTGTACATTTTCCCATGATTACAGTTATAAACAGAATCCCAAATTTTTTGATAAGGAGTTTTAAGAAAGTTCCATGAGCTATCTTCAGCTTTTCTTGACCAAAGTATTGTTTGGGGAAGAGTTTTTAAAATTCCAAAATTGTTCCTTGTTATTATTGGCAGTGACTAACCTTTGTTATGTATTTCCAGTTTGACTCTATTGACTTTATAGAAAGTAGTTTCTGCTATTTTTCATTTTATTTTCTTTTTTAATTTGAGATCTTCTTCATGAAATAATATAAGAAAATGGACAGTAGAAAAGAATGTAAACTTTCTGTTTGCAATGCATGGAGACCTAGTCATATAAATAAACATGTGTTTACATAAATATATGTATGTGTTATATATATGATCAGTCTAATTAATTATATTATTTAGATTCTCTGCATTTTAATCATCCTTAATTTCTTGACTTATTGGTTTGAATGAGAGAGCTGCATTAAAATCTTCTAATGATTTTGTGATTTGCCAAATTTATACTTTTATTTACTCTGGCTATTGCTTTGTTTATTAGTGCTATGCTATTTAATAAATAAAAATGACTCTAAATCATTGAACAAAAAATCATACAGTATGTTATATTTTTATATTGAATATTTATGTTGAGTACAATATTTTTATATTGAATACAGTTCAATATTATTATGACACAATCCTCTTTTTTGGCCCTGAATGTAACTGTGTATGATATTAGCACCCAGATTTCTATTTAGGTACAATGAACTGGGATATTTTTGCTCTTCTCTTTACTTTCAACCTTCCTAAGTTCCTTTATTTTAATTGCATATTTTTGTAGAATGCCTGAGATTTGTTTTGTTTTGGTCCTGACTGAGATAAGCCTTTCTTCTGTGAGTTAGATTTATACATTTATATTTACTGCATAAAATAGATGTTGTAAGACATAGCTTTTGTGTTCTATTTGAATGCTTCTTTGGTGTTTTAAAATTTTTTCTATCTTTTGAACTATGGTCTGTTTTCTTCCATCTCAAAAACCATCTTCAGGAATTTGGAAGGGATATAGCTGATTTTTAGTTGTATTGTATAACTTAAAATTTAAAATAAATAGATATACTACCGTGTTATAAGACTTGATATGTTAGTACAAAGTCAGATTAGAAAAATGCCTTGTGGCTCAAGAACTCTTCATGATTCGACGTCAGTGTATTTTTTCCTCTATTGAGTCACTTGTGATCTATTGTTATAAAGTCAGATGTCTCCTCACCTCAACCCTCCTGTCTGTGAAACCTGGTCACAGAAAATAAAAACCTTATTTGGTAACATGTTTCTCTAGTCCTTCTGCCCATGCGGACCAGCACTGGGTGGGAGAAGCGAATTGGGGTTTACCCTCGAGTCTCAGGAGAGTGCCAGCCGCTGGCCCTCACCCTCCTTGCTGGAGGGCAGCGGGGACACGCCCTCAGCCAGACAGCGTTGTCCTGGGGTGGCTAGTTTTGTGATGTGACGACCTCTGTCCCTGAGCTCATTCCCAACTGTGGTGTGTCTGAGGCTAGTCTACAGAGATTCTGGAATGAGGCGGGACTTCCCTGGTTTTGTGTAGAAGAATATTTTTCATTTTTCCTAGATTAAGTTATTTTGGTTCATTTGAGAAATTACTGAGCAGGAGGCTTGGCTGCATTTACTTGAAATGCCATTTTTAATTAATTCTAAGTCTGTCTTCCCCAGGATGTGACTCTTTGAGGAGGAGGAGTGTCCTTTTCATGTTTGGGCCTCTAGTGCCCCGTCTAGATGCCAGCAGACAAGCAGGGCTCAGGGCATGTTTGTGGAGCCCGTACCTTGATGGTGTGCAGGCTGGAAGCCTCTAGTCTCCAGCGCAGACAACTGATGGTCAGGTTCGGATTCCCGTCACAGTTGCTACCAGCTAGGCCATATGCCCTTTCTGTGTTATAAATACCCAATTTGGACAATGTGACCCTTTGTCTTCCATCTTTATTGTAGCTAATAGTACTGTTTTGAGATAAGAACCTGGAGCACATTATGTTAAGTGAAAGAAGTCAGACACAGAAAGACAAATATTGAATGATCTCACTTATATGTGGAATCTTTTTAAAAAGTCGAATTCATAGAAGTAGAGGGCAGAATGGTGGTTGCCAGGAGTTGGGGAGGTGGGGGGAATGGGGAGACATTAGTCAAAGAGTACAAAGTACAAAGTTCATCTCTAGATGAATAAATTCTAGAGATGTAATGCACACCATGATGACTATGGTTAAAAATACGGTAATGGATACTTGAAGTTTGCTAAGACCATAGATCTCAGATATTCTTACCGCACACAAAAAATGGTAACTATATGAGGAAGTTGGGTATGTTAATTAGCTTGACTATATCATTTCACTATGTATAGGTATATCAAAATATCATGTTATAAACATTAAATGTATACAATTTTTATTTTAGAATAACTAAAAATTTACAAATACCTCACCAGAAAAAAGAAAGCTTTATTTTCAAAAAGGAAAGATTTACTCTTTAAAACAAGCATTAAAAAAAATTTGGAGCACATTTTCTCATGATCTTGATTTTTATTATGAAAAAAATCCAGAAATTCCTTGGGAAAAATTATTAATGGCCAAAGTTCTGAATGGAAAGTTTAACTTTCATTGAAGAAGAACCATTTTCAAGTTCATATAGGCAGTAAATTAGCCTCTGGAGCAATGATACTGTCCTCAAGAGCCTCAACCATCTGGAGAAGTGGTTTCCATGTGAAAATTTACAGTTGCTTGGTTGTATTTTAGTGCCTTTAGTTTGGTTTCTCATGAGAAATTTCCTTTTGGTGAAGTTATTTAAATTTCGATATGGCTTGCGTGGTGACCACAGCTCCAAATTCTCATTATAAGAGAGTCAGTGCCTCGGCTATATGTAGATGGTCCCTCTTTTTGATAGAATTTAATCTGAAAATGGATGTCTATTTTTTCTAAAATAAATTGCTGTTCTAAATTTGAAAGACTACTTCTAGATTCTATGTCAATAACCCTGACAAAGGCTGGTATAGAAATCACTTTTTTTTTTTCTTTTTTCTCCTCTCCTCTCCTCTCTTCTCACCTCTCATCTTCTCTTCTCTCTTTTTGTAGTCATGAATGATCAATGGATTGGTAAATTTAAAGGATTTAATGTTGCGTCAGCAAGAAGATAATTGTGTACATGCCTATTTCCCAATTTGGTAATTTCTCATTGTTTTGAAGCAAAAGATGGATAAAAAGATAAAAGTCAACAGGCTAATATACAGTATTAAGAACAGTGTAGCTCGTTGATATTGATAAATACGCCGCATTATGTAGGCTTTGTTTTGGTCAACAAAGTTTTTTCAAGTATGTCTGCTATTTTTGTTGTGATCCCTTGGCCACTGTTGACTTGAAGGACTAGATACAGAACTGAAAGATAAAGGAAATTATTCAGTAAAATCATTTTATGAGTGGACAAGTTGTCTAGTAACAAAAGGAAGTACTGATTTTTGCATAAGCTAAGGAAAAAAAGACAGTTGTGGACACTGGTCCCAAGCAGTACTCTTGATTTTAACCAAGTGATCACAACCCCCACACCACCCACCCACCCCAACCCTGCCTCCTTCCAGCTCTGATTCCCTCCACACCTGTTTAGACTCCATTGAAAGAAATCCTTACCTAGTCTATTTCTATTTTATGTTTTTTATTTAAGTATGTCTATATCTATACACTTGAAAAAAATCTTTTAGTCGTTGTGTTAGGGTTTACAATATACATTTTAAAATAATCTGAGTTCACCTTCAAATAATATTATACCACCTCACATGTCGTATAAGGATCTTTATTCCCAATTTTCCTCCCATCTTTAGTGCTATTGTTGTCATATATTTTACTTTTACATAAGCTATAAATATACTATACATTTTTACTAGTATTGCTTTAAAGATATTCCATTATCTTTTAGAGCAATTAAAAATAATGAATTTTATCTAACTTTCATTTATTCTATTTCCAGTGTTCTTCATTTCTTTGTGTAGATTCTGTTTTCTAACCTATGTCATATTCCTTCTTCCTGAAGAAATTCCTTTAACATTTCTTGTGGAGGAGGTCTGCTGGAGTGAATTATCTCAGTTTTTGTTTGTCTGAGAAAGTCCTTATTTTTCCTTCATTTTTGAAAGATATTTTTACTGACTATGGAATTCTGTGCTAACAGTTTTTTTTTTCCTTAAGCATTTTAAAAAATCACTTCATTGTAATAATTTCTAATGAGAAGTCTATTGTAATTTTGTGTTGTTTTGATGTTTATCCTGTTCAGTGTTCTTTGAGTTCTTGGATCTGTGGTTTGGTGTCTGTCATTAATTTGGGAAAATTCTTGTTCTTGTTGCTATTTCCTCAAATATTTCTTCTACTCCATTGTCTTTCTCTTCTCCTGTCATCACAACTATGTTTGTCTTAAAATACTTGATATTGTCCCATAGCTTTCTAATGTACATTTTTTTTACTCTTTTTTTCTCTTTGTATTTAAGGTTAGCTGACTTCTATCAACTTATCTTCAAATTCATTGATTAATTCCTCAGCTATGTCATACCCATTTGTGTCATACCCACGTTGAAGGCGTTTTTCAGCTATGTTACTATGTTTTTCATTTCTAGCATTTCTACTGAATTCTTTCTTAGAATTTCTATCTCCCTTCTGAAATTACCCTCCTGTTTTTGCATGCTGTACTTTTTCCATTAGAACCTTTAACATATTAGTCATAGTTATTTTAAATTCCTTGTCTGACAGTTCCAACTTCTGATTCTGGTTCTGATGCTTGCTTTGTCTCACGCAGTATATTATTTTGCCTTTTCATATGCCTCCTATTTTTGTTGTTGTTGTTGAAAGTTGGACATCTTACGTAGGATGGTAGATATTGAGTTAGGGATATAATTTTATGCTTGGATATGAGCATGGTTTTACTTCTGCTAGGCTTTTTGTTTGGTGGTTTGTGTTAACATAGTTAGTAGTTGGGTTATGTTTGAAGTTTGCTGTTGCTCTGGTTACCCTCAGCACACCAGAGACCAGAGATCTCAGATTCCTCTGGTAATACCTTGTGTTCAGGGTGTAGCCTTATTTTCCAAAGGGTTTTTCCCACTGTCTGCACCCTGCTTGGCTTGGGGTCTAGCTGGTTCATGTTCAGTCCCTACTTTGTATTGCTCCCTAGAGAGAGTCTGTTTGTTGTCACTCTCCCAGCTATGTCCACTGTTATGTTTACTTGATGTTTGTTATCATGGTGTTGGGGAAAGGGGAAAAAAGCAATCTCTGCTGTTCTGGTTAAGCCTCAGTCTCAGGCAGGCACTGTGAAGCTGGGTGTCAGGGGGCATGACTTTCATGAGTCCTCCTTTACCTCCTTCAGCTATAACACTGGGCCTAGCACATTTTTCTGGGCTTCTCCAGGCATAGAGATTTACTTTAGCTGTTCTCCCAGATGCACTGTGTTTCTACCAGTGCCCTAAGGTGGCAATATTTGTGGCTCTTATTCTGAAGATTAAGTCTGTTTTTACCTTTCCCCATCCATCACAGTGAGTTAGACTATTTCAGAATTTTCCAAATCTTCCCTGTAAGTGCCTGGTGGTAGCTTCATGGAGGAAAAGCCTGCCAGAGGCTTCTAATGTCCCTATACCTCCATTCACCACCCCCTCCTCAGGAGTTTCATTTGCTCATGCTAGCCCACAGGTGGCATTTATCAACTTATCAAAATGTTTTAGTTGAATCTCCTTACCAGTTTATATGACACCCAGTGGTGTCTGCCCCAGGTAAGCAAACACTCAAATCCTGTTTCTTCCTGAATGTGTCTGTCTCTCCCCAGATTTTGGGTTGGTTGGTTGACCTGTGACCTCAGTTCTCTGATGGGTTCAAGAAATATCATTGATTTGCAATTTGTCTAGTGTCTTTCTTGTTGTAAGGATGATGCTTTTCTCAGCTCTCTGCATCTCTTGAGCTGAACCTGGAAGCCCCTTCCTTGGATCTAAGGCCACATAGACAACGCTTTCTCAGATATGTGAGCCAGAACTACTGCTTGCCTCTTTTTCCTGGAGAGAGGGCCCATGTGAACTGGCTGGTGAGGCCCTGCTCTTGATTTGAAAAACACATCTGCGCATGTTTGTATTTGCCAGAAACCTCAAGTCGTTCAGCCAGTCTCCAGAGCACTATAGTTTTCCCATTTTGGAAGAAGCTTTGGAAAATGGGAATGAAGATTAAGTTGTGCTTTAACCAGGGTTTATGTATTCTGACACGAGGGGTGCCGGCTAGAAGAATTGTTATGGATGGAATGGGACCGAGGCAGAAACCAAGCTGGGCCTTTAGGATTGTCAAGGTAAGCCCTGGAGGGCCTTCTCAGTGCCCTGGCGCTGGATGGGCTCCCAGTTCCCTGGAGAAGTTTTTGTAATAGTGGTTTGAGAGAGGAAGTAAAAGCTTCCTCTTGTAAGCCGTGTCATAAACTCCCTCCACCAAGTTGTTTGTTGGAAGTGGTAGAACAAATATTATTTAAGGAACAGTGTGGAGAGATTAGGACTCTGTCCAGCCAAGGAATTTAATCTCACCTGAGGAGGAAGTGAATACGTCCAGTTGCTAAAGAATGTTAAGTAAGCAAACTCAACCTGAACTTTTGGTCACATATTCTCCCCAAGGGAATGATGGAAAGTGCCCTTCCCATAGGACCAGGGGAGAGAAGAAACTGGGGAGTCATAGGAGAGCAATTTGGAAATCATCTTATGCAGCCTTTGTATTAGTTTGGTAAAGCTGCTGTAACAAAGTACCACAGACTTGGTGGTTAAAACAACAGAAATTGATTGTCTCACAGTTCTGGAGGCTAGAAGTGTGAAATTGAGGTGTTGGCAGGGTTTGTTCCTTCTGAGGGCTGTGAAGGAAGGATCTATTCCAAGGCTCTCTCTTTGGTTTGAAGGTGGCCATCTTCTCCCTATGTCTTCACACTGTATTCCCTCTATGCCTGTCTCTGTGTCCAAATTTCCCCCTTTCTTAAGGACAACAGTCATATTGGATTAGGGCCTATCCTACTCCAGTATGACTTCATGTTGACTTAACAAATTCCATCTGCAAAGACCCAATTTCCAAATAAGGCAACATACTGAAGTACTGGGGATTAGGACGTCAATGTATGAATTTTCAGAAGGCATAATTCAATCCATAACACTCTTCATTTTAGAGATGGGCTATTGAGACTCAGAAGGGAGACGAAGTGGGAGCGAGGCATTCAACAACAGGTATTTACTGAGGGCCAGCTGTATGGCATTGTCTGGGGCTAGCACTATGATTAAATCTAACTCGATTCCTGTTCTGTGGACTTCACATTCTAGTGAGAAGATTGTGGAGACAATCCACACAAACACACACACACAGACACACACACACACAAAAAGGCAATTCCAGGGAGGGATAAGTATTTTGAAAAATATTAAAGAGGGTGCTGCCCTATATCTAGAGATTACCTGGGTGGGTATGTTTTGGGGAAGAGCCCCTTCATCTAGGAGTGGCCATGGAAACCTTGGTGAGAAGTGAGATTTAAGCTGAGATCTGAATCATGATGTGGAGACAGCCACAAAATGGTGTGGCAGAAAAGTGTTGCAGAGAGTGGGAACATCTCATGCAAAGGCCCTATGGTGGGAACATGATTGGTGTGTCTGAGAAAAAGAAAGAAGGGCAGCCTTGCTGCAGTGGGTGAGAGGAGATGAACTGAGACGAGGTTAGAGAGGTAGCCAGAATCCAGATCATGCAGAGCCACAGGGGCCAAGGGCAGGAACATGGGTGTTACGCTAAGTGCATGCGGAGCCAGTGGAGGGATTTCAACTTGGTGGTTACTTGGCATTATTTACTTTTAAAGAAGATCATTCTGATGGTTGGGAGCATGCACAGACAAAGTGGTCCATAAATTCCCTTCTAGCCCTCAAATCCCACGTTTCATCATATCTGCACTTCTAGGGCAAGGTAATGGGCATTTAGCTTCTTCTGTTTCCACATCTCTCAAAATATTACCCATCCTTTAGGTATCCTTTAGTCTCAGCCTCAATGGCACTTTTATTGTTGGGTCAACTCTGGTTTCCCAGCTGGAGGTTGGGTCCTTTCTCCATGAATCCCTGAGGACTTGGTAGGTTCCCATCTCCTGGCACCTTTACATCCTGCCATGTGGTGGAGTTATGTGCATAGCTCATCTTCCCTAGAGGGAGGCATCTTCAGGGCTGGGCTCTGCAGTGCACAGGACCGCGCTCGGATTTGTTCACATGGTAAGTTCTGGATCAGTGTTTGAGGAGCAGAGGAAAGAAGAAAGGTGGGAAGAAGGAAATAAAATAAGGAGGAATGAAGGAAAAAGCACTGCTAGTTTAATACTGTGGTCATATTACAGGGTTAAGTTGGCTCAGTGAGCATCTATGAAGGGTGTGGGTTGGTGGGGGTGTGTGGAGGATGGTGTCTTCCCTGCCTAGACAGCACACCTACACTTTCAGAAGAAAGAGCTGGAAGGGTGGTGGTGACAATCATATTCCATCTCGCAATATTATATAAAAGAGCTATCACAGGGGGATTTAATAAAAATTGCATTCATTGCTGTGTTCCACAAAGTCTCCCTGTATCTGGAGAGTGGGTCCAGGACACACAATACTTCGCTTCAGTGTGATCAGTTCCCATTGTCCTTTGTTCACCGAAAATTTTCTGGAAACCCATTTTTTCTCCAGAAGGCCCTCTCAGACTTATTAACTCAATTATTCTCTGTCAACATGTGTACCATGAGGCACTGTGAACAACAACAACAAAAATACATATAACCACCATTTAACGAGAGCTACCATAGGGTGGATACTGTGCTAAGGGGCTTACGTGCATCATCTGAATTCTCAGGTAACCTTGAGTATAAGCACTATTATTATCCCCATTTTATAGATGAGTAAATTGAAGCTCAGAGATGCTAAGCAAGTTGCCTGAAATCACAAAGCTACTGAGTAAATGGAAGAACCAGGGCTTGCACCCAGGCCTGACCTGCTCTGACACCCACCTAGAAAAACCATGGCTCTCTAGCTCGGCACTGCTCAGGGCTGCTCACAAGGCTTGTGGGAGCGCACACTGACAAACACCCTGCCAGCTCAGCTTTAAAGGAAGAAATTATTGATCATGGACTCCAAGGGAGGCACTTGAGAGTGCAAAGCGCTACCATACTACAAAACCAGATGCAGTAGTGCCGGGCCTTCTGCAGAGCTGGGAAGAAGAGATTCTGTCAGGGATCTAATTACCTAAGTGCACAATTAAGTGTTCAATCTGTGCCTCTATACACAGTGGGGACACAAGTTGGGAGGCCACAGGAGTCTTTGAAGCTCCGTGTTTTTGATGTTGCATTTCTCTTTCTGCCATTCTGGTCCTTGGGTGCTCTACAGCTACACAAATCTGCCTGCCACTTACTTTCATTTACAAAAATATCAGCACCTTCTTAGAATCATATAGCAGGTCACCTAGCCACCCACCAGGATCCAATCCTCTCTGCAGGTTTACTGCATTTAAGTTACTAGTTGGAAAACACTAAGCAAAACATGATTGCTGTTTTTATATATAAAAGTGAATTTGGGCCCATAATTGTGTAGTCAGAAAATTGGAATCAATGTGGGGAGCTCAAGGCCACTGTCAGAGTTAGATTTCCTTGGCTGTCTTAGCCAGTGTGTGGACTGTTGATGTTTTTTTGCTCAGCCAATGAGATTGCCATTAGCTCCAGTGTCAGGAAGAGTGGGGGCCATCCAGGAACGGAAAAGGACATCTCCATCCTTGTCCTGCCGCATGGTAACGGTGCCCACCCTTAGAGCACCTCTGTCTTTCAGGAGACACAGATGTGTTTTGTGAGCGTCAGTCATCAGTCATCCCAAACTGGGAGGCCTGTGAACTCCACGTTAACTCTCCATGGATTAATTTATCTGATTGGTTGCCCTAGTAGGACCACTGTTGTCTATAGTAAAGCTACCTTTTAAGAAATTATTATTATGCTTTATGTATACACATCTTGTCTATGTCGTTAGATTTGGTTTGATAGGAAAGATAAAGAAAAAATAGATGTGTGATTATTGACAAGAAGCTGTCCATTGATTCTGGAAAGAAGTAGGGGACAGTCTTTGGGACAGCTGATCATGAAGGATAGTCAGAAAAAGGAAGACTTCTGCCTTGGCCAATCTGGGTTTAGTTAGAAAAAAGTGTCAGGCATTTTTGGACTTGATGAGTAGGACCTGAGTCTGAGCTGTCAGTGCCCCACCAGCCACTTCCCAACACACAGGCCAGCCCGGGGCATCCAGAGGGTGGGGTGGTAGACTGTCCTCAGAGCCCACGCTTTAGGACACTTTTCCAGAGCAGAGCCTGACTCTGGACAAGGCAACCTCTGTGCTTCAGGCCTGGCTTCCTCTCTTTGCATTTCCTTTGTTTGTCTGAGTCTCTTTCTGAACATTCTCCCTGGGGCCAAAGTACATAGGTTTTCCCCCTGAAAACATGGAGTCCTATAATTGCCCATCTTTGACAGTAATCTTGACAGCTCCCTGGAATATTCTCTTTGAGAGTTGCCGTCTAGATCGAGGCACTCATGTTTAAATGGGCCCTTCCCCTCCAGACACGAATCAGCCAAGCCCAGATCCCTTAATCTTATTTGCTGAGAATTCCCTGCATGGAGTAGCAGAAATGCGTGCCTGTCCCTCTCCCATTGGCCACCTTCTAGCTCTTTTGAGAATGATTCTGCCCCCTGCCATTGTGTCCTTGCTGGGACACATGACAAATACATGCAGAAAGAGATTTATACAGTTGACAAACAATGATTGGATGCTCCTCTGGTTTGCGAGAAGTAAATGTCACTTAGCTTTCAGAGTGTAGCCTTTTCGGGCCTTCCTGCCCTCTGTGATTCTGAAAAGACTGTGTGTGTGTGTGTGTGTGTGTGTGTGTGTGTGTGTGTGTGTGTGTGTTGCGGGGAGAGCTCATAGAGGTGGGAGACTTTGGGCTCAGGCCAATGCTTCAGTCAAGTCCATCTGCCTCGTTCACACCACAGCAAATCCCATCTGTGTGTCTCTAAACAGTCACTGAAATTTCACATTCTCCAGTTAAGCCATTCTTATTTGTGTTTTAAAATCTAAGTCATTATCAAGTTTAAATAAATGGGCACTTTTTCTTCCAAGTGAACAACCCTCCAACCACTCTGGTATCCTCAATACCCATGAGTGGCAGTAAGAGCTAACATAGAATAGTGTATTTTAGCAACAACACACTCTGAGGGAGGGGATGAGGAGAGGCCCTGCTCAGACACGGCCAGTTTGTAAATGAAATCCAAGGGCACACTCCCGCTTACTGTGGCATTTCCCCACTGGATTTCTTGACGCTTTCTGTGGGAGACACCCAGCTTGTTTCCACGTTTGAGGCATTTATTAAATACGTTAAGGACAGAGTTTACACCGGGGCCTGGAAGTCTTTGTTTTCTTTTTACTTGGAGGTTAACAACCAGACTTTGGAGATGGAGCAGGGGTTCTCGGAAGAGCACATGTTACCTAAGACAAAGCCCGCAGTCTCTTTCCCTCTGAGCTGCTGGGGCCCGCCCTCCAGCCACTGCTCCTTTCTCATTCACTCGTTCATCCATGCATTCATTCCACAAGCACACCTCAGGGCTTACTGACTCGACTAGGCATGTATAAATTAATAGGAGTTGATATCTGCCCATAAGGCACTCCCAGTGGAATGGGAGTAGACAGACAACCACAACATGGTAAAAAGTGTGAGGATAAAGGTGCTAAGGACACAACCAAGGGGAAGCTCATGGCTCAGGGTGCACAGGGAGGGGGCCAGGGAACTTGTAGGGAAGCTTCCAGAGGGGGAGATGCCTCAGCTTTGCCTAACAAAGAGAGTGGGGGAAGGGCATTCTGAGCTGAGGGGCAGCTTGAACAAAGACATGAGAAAGAATCACAGCCTGGTGCTTCCATGGGGTGGTGGGAGATGGAGGCCTTGCCCCTTGCTTGGTGAGAGACCACGAGGGAGGGCGTCCCTCACGACTTCTCTGCAGGTTTTACAGTGGGTTGAGCGGCCTGCCCCGGCTCCACGCAGCTCCCACCCACACCTCCCCGCCGCTGGAAGTCCATCTGCAGGGGTAGGGGTGGTCTGCAGTCCCAGCCCCCCGACAGCCTGTCCTTCAGCCCGGCTGCCTTAACTCTAGAGGACAACTTCTTGCTTCCCTGCACTTTGTTCCCCACTTCCTGGTTCCGGGATTTTCATTTCATTCTTACATTTCTGCCTCTTGACCATGAGCTGGAATGGGAGGTGGACTTCCCCAAATCTCTAAATGTCCTCCTCCACCCTCTGGGCCTTGACAAGCCCTGCTGCCCCCTGCACATGCCCCATGATGACCAGGACACAGCTGACCCCCAACACGAATATTGCAAATAGGAGCAAGAGGAAGAATCTTTGCTTTGGGAACTCATTTAATCCTCAAAGTTCCCTTCTCTTGAAAGCCATCGAAGGCATGATTAAATGAAGTGCAGCTTCTACGGGGCTAATCAAGAGGTCTGTACGCTGGCTGTGCCTCCCAGACAGTTTTCTTTTCATATTTTGACAGTAGAGACCCTGAAGACATCTGACCCTAATGTTTACCCGGGACCCATTACCTCGGCCTCTCTGCTTATTAAGAAAACAGGGCTGGGCGTCGACTCTGCACGGCCCCTGGGTGTCCACATCCGAACAGAATCTCCATCAAGCTTTGGGCTGATGGATTGGACAGGGAGGAATTCCTCAGCACGCCCACTCCTGCCTTGGTGGCCCACGGCTGCACCCCTCCATTGGGGTCAATTTAGAAAAATGATTATTACTTTGGCCAAAAGCCCAGCGCCAAATGTGGCTTTTGTCCAACAACAGCCCACAGGCCAAAGTCTGTTATTTCTTCTTCACCCCAGATGCTGTAACTTGATAAAAGGACATTGTGAACCCAACAGAACCTGATTTCAGATCTGAGCTCTCCTCTTACAGGGCTGCAAGTGACACCCGAGAGAAGATGCAGGAGCTCCCCCGCGGCTTATGCGGCTCCCGGGACGGTGTCCAAAGGGTGGCCTCCATGGGCACACTGGGTTTCCCAGGGAAGTGATAACAGAGACAAGCCTGCCCGGTGAGGCCTCAGTGAGGTCACCACGGGCCCCTTACAGGGACTGCAGTGGGCAGGGGAAGAGGGTGTCTCTGTGGCCATGGGTTCTGGGGGGTGAGCTGGGGCTCAGCTTCTCATAAGATGCGTGCTCTTGGGAGAGGCATTCCAGCTCTCCGGGGACAGCGTGGGGGCGGTGCCCACCCTGCAGCCGACACGGGGGCTAATGGGAGGACCCCTGCGGAGGGTCCAGCACAGTGTCGGGCACACAGGAAATGGAGGCCAAAGCAGCTCTCCTCTGGCATTCATTTCTCTCCGGCCCCTTGTTTGTCCTGTCATCCATGCTCTTCGGTGTCTGACTTGTGTGTCTTACTAGCCCACGTCGACCTCCTCTGAGAGCCCGTGCCCCCAGCCTGGCCTTGCCTGCCGTCACAGAGAGACACCTGGGCTTCCCAGAGCAGGCAGAGCGGCCCTGAAATTGTGCCCTGACATCAGGTTTGTCCCATGGATGTGACTGGTCCGCTCAAGGGAGTAGTGAGTCAGAGGGTTGGGGCCACGCCTGGAGCCCAGAGGGCGAGCCATCCTGCCTTGGCCTTGGGTGGGCAAAGCAGAATGAGGGTGTTTGCTACCCAGGATCAGGCCCTGAACCTCATTTCGTTTCCACCTCTCTTGAATAAAGACAAGAGGATCCCAAGGAAGGCTCACGGCTGCCATGTTTCTGCTTATTCAGATTTCTATATGCCTGCCTTTCTCTATATGCCTGAGCATCTCCAGGACGCTCAGAGAAGGGCAGGATTAGCTCCATCACGCTACCTAATTTAGGGTCTCAGGTGGGGCTGTGGAACAAAGTGGTGACTCTCTTTGCACTCTGGGAGAGCGGGTAGCAGGGCAGCGTAAAGGGGCCGCTTGGTTAGGTTGGAGGCCCTCGCTGCATCTCATAGGACCCTTGGTGAGGCCAGCATCACTCCCAGAGGCTGGCTTTCCCACAGCAAAAGGTGAACTTGAATGGTCTGGTCTCCTTGTTTAAAGCTTCCAGGACTTGAGCAGGGCATTGGATTTACCAAAGTGATTAAGGCAGCGGGCGTGCCCCCTGAGGCTTGTGGCAGCCTTGTGTCCAGGATGCTCGGGGCAGCTGATGCCAGGAGTCTGCTGGTTAGAAGTCTGCCCGGATGCCTGGGGTCCTGCTCCTCATATCTTACCTGCCCTGCGCGTCCCCACAGCCCACCTGTGCACACCTGTTCCTTTCCAGTCCCAAGTGAAGAGCCATGTGTCTGGACATGCATGGACAGTAGAGACCTCTGGGGACCGTCTACCCAGGTGTCTGAACTGGCCAGCACTCCTAGTGACAATTAGGGTGCAAATATATATTCATAAACATTAATAGAGAGAGGCTAGTGCCGAGTAGGGACACAACGGAGCATCAAACAGTGATGGGGAGGCAAGAACTGGGGAGAGGGCTGCAGACTCCCACACAGCCCCCCTGGCTGCCACACAGGTCCCCACGCTGATGGTGGGCAGGGGCACAGGTGGAGCACTGGGGCTTGTGAGCAGCTGGCAGTGACCAGCCTGCCTGACATCTGTGACTGGCCTTTGGTCTTGTCTGTGGATTGTTGAACCCACTCCCCCATACACACACACACACACACACACACATACACATACACACACACACACACACACCCAGCATCAGAGAGCAGAGAGGTGCAGACTACCTGATGTCTCTCAGGCAACACTGGAAAACCCCCTGGGCTGGTGGTCCATGATGCCAGGCGCAGCCCTTGGAAGGACCTTTCATACAGGGCTTGGATTCTTGCCTCATGGGCGGCCTCATAAAATGCCCCCTGGCTGCTGTTTGTGCCAGTTGCCCGTCCTTCTGTCTGATGTTTCTGGCAGAGGAATTCTTGAGGCCTCTGGACATAATTAGCCCTCAGAATGGGAACCATCAGGCCTGAATACGGCCCGTTACTTGGATTCATTCACTGGTCCCTGAGCTTGTTGCTGAGACCTTGGGACCAGTGTCCAGGTGGCGTGGATGCAGGAAGCCTGGAAAGCTCCAGGCCCAGCAAGAAGCTGCAGCTGCAGCTCTCTGCTCATCCTCTGAAAGGAAGGGCTATGGTGATTGTTTCAGGCTTGTTGCATGAGGGGAGCCATGGGAACAGATTCTGGAGGTAGGCAGGCTGGGTTCAGGTTTCAACCAAAAGTTTGTGACCTTGGCAACACCTCTACCTCTCTGAGCCTCAGTCTCCACCTCTGTCACCTGCGGATAGAACGTAAGTCACTGGGAGGGCCTGAGGACTTACCAAGCACAATGCTAGACAAAAACCAATCCTCCATAAATCAGAGCTAACATGAGGGTTAGTGTAGATATCAAAGGCACAGAAAATAGAAAATCCAATCCTTGCTCTGCTTACCAAACCCCAGCCAGCCCACACCCTTCCTTTTGCAAACCATCATGTCTCAGGTTTCTCACTGAGGCATTTACCACCCTGGAGGTACAGACTATTTTATTTTATTATTTTTTTTCTGGAGCATCAAGTTTATTAACTAGAATTGGAAGAACCAAGGAGTTCTTGGAACAAGAACTATCCCCCTCCCCCACCAACACGGAAGACAGAAGAGTGGGGGAGGGGAGACGTGCCCCAGGAATGACAGTCCAGTCTCTCAAGTTTCACCCAGGTGGGGGTTGAGGGGCAGACCTGCAGCCACGGTGGCCTCGCTTTCGGTCGCCCGGGCTGCTCCGGACCATCCTCTGAGCTGGCCAGGGTCTTGGATACGATGCTTCTGAAGGCCGTGCAGAGAACACACTCCTCTTCCCCTGCACCGGGCCCCAGGGAGCGCGGTGGCCTGACCTTCCTGCCTCGGTCGTCCATGGGGTTCACATGGGCTCACTTTATTATGACGCCTCATGCTGGGCAGCTTGCAACAAAGATGTTTCAAAATAAAGTTCCAGATTCTCCCAGCCACCCCTTGCTTTTTCTGGCTCTGGCCAGAGACAGTGGATGAGGACACACTCTCAGGCTGCCCAGCGTGGGAGGACCTTCCAGTGTTGGACACACCCAGGGGGCAGCTGCTTCCCTCTGGGGCTCCAATCCTGCTGCTGCTGGAGGTGGATGTCCCAGTGCCACACTGGGGGGCTGGGCTGGGGGTGGCAGTCCTCGCCTCCAGGCTGGGTGGGGGACAGGCAGACTCACCAGTCTTCTGCCCTGCCTGCTGGTCTTCCTGCAGCTGCACACTTTTTCTGTGGTAGAGCCACCTGGTTTGCAGGGAGGACACCACAGGGCTTGGAGAAGGCTCAAGTTCACTGCCACAGAGGTCCCCGCAAGAGAAGGGCTTCAGAGTTATGATGGAGACCTCCACCTTGGGTTTCTTGGAGCTCACACTGCCTGTCCCAGTGTCCTGGATCTGGTCGCAAGTCAAGCCCGGAGTCCTCACCATTGTCACCTCCAGGTCCTCTTCACAGGGTGGCTGGAGTGGCTCCTTCTGGCCCATGTTGACCCATGGATGCCTCATGAGGTCAGGTAAGGTGCCTCTGTCACTGGGGTTGAGGGCAATCATTTTTTGTAACAGATCCCTTATCTTCAAAGACAGATAAGGTGGGATGGGGTATTGCCCTTGTAGGATTTGCTTCCGCAGCTCCTGGAAGTCTTTTCCCACAAAGGGCTGGGACCCAGTTACCATGGTGTACAGCACTACTCCCAGGCTCCACACGTCCACCGCAGGGCCGCTGGAGCTCTGCCCCAGGAAGAGTTCCGGGGCAGCATAAGGGTGTGTGCCGCAGATCGTGTCCAGTTGGACAATGTCATCACACTTGTTGCTGAGGCCAAAGTCTGTAAGTTTGATATTCATGTTGGAATCAAAGAGGAGGCTCAGTGGCTTCAGGTCCCGGTGCACGATGCCCCTCCGGTGGCAGTGCTGCAGGGCGGAGAGCAGCTGCCGGAACGGGCCTCGGGCCTCCACCTCTGTCATACGGCCATGGATCTTCAAATAGCGGTACATGTCCCCCCCACTGAGGTACTCCATCACCACGAAAAATGTCTCCTCTGTGTCAATCACCCCCAGCAGTTTTACAATATTGGGGTGATTCAGAGCCTTCAGACTGCACACTTCCCGGAAAAGTGCCTGGACACTTGAGAAGCTCTGACGCCTTTTCTTTATGACCTTCACAGCCACCTGTGTCCCGGTCAGAATGTGCCGGGCCAACTTCACTTTACCAAAGGTGCCTTCACCAATGGTGTGGAGGATCTCGAAATCATCAATATGAGCCTCCTTGCCAGCAGATTTGGCTGTGAGGCCCTGCATCCTGGTGATCTGCTAACTACACTGACTGACAGCACTACCTAGCAACGCTAACTACGCTAACTAACAATGCTAACTGTACTAACAGGGCTAAGTATGCTGTCTCTACTAACAACGCTAACTACGCTAACTGTACCAACAGCGCTAACTAGTACTAACTACACTAACTATGCTAATCAAGTATTAACTCTACCAACAATACTCACTATGCTAACTGTAGAAAGAACAATGACACAAATAAAAAAAGAGTAGAGAAAAGAGAAACGAAAATCAACAAAATGGCAGAAACAAGGAAAACACAAGCTAACTGTAGGTCCAAGGCCGTCAGGTCACCAAAAGCAGCTTCCTGGGCTCTAAGGACCAAAAACCTGGGCCCACCTTTCTCTTTCATAGGGCTTTGTGAAGTACATCACAATGGTGCACTCTGAGGTCAGAGCAAGAAATGGACCCATCACCGCTGGGGATACACCACAGTGGTTTTCTCACTTTTTGAGTTCAAGGCCCATTTACACTTAGGAAAAAGGATCCCAAAGAAATTTTTCTTTACGTGTGTTATTAGATATTGGTATTCACTTTGTTATAAATAAAAATCTGCAGGATACTTCAGTGGCCTTTTTATTTCTAGTTTGAAAATGTGTAATAATTTTAAAAACCTCATAATGTCTACACTTGAAATGTTCAATTCCTTTTCCTTAAATTCTGGTCTCAAAATAACGTTACAACTTAACTGACTTCACAATACTATACAAAATGTTCTGTTGCATAAGACATGATATGGTACATTATGAAAGTCTATGAAGCTGAGAGAAGGTTTGCCAGGAAGGTCATTGAGCAGATTTCTCATCAGGAGCCTCGGAGGCCAGATGGCATGACTCAATGTACTTGAAGTGTTGAAGGAAAGAAACCGTCAACCAAGAATCCTATATCTAGCAAAACTTTCCTTCGAAAATGAGGGAGAAATCAAGACATTCCCAGTTAATCAAGAGTTGAGAGAGTTCTTAACCACCAGACCCGCCTGCCACAGGGAGTTCTTCAGGTTGCAGTCAAGGACCCTGGACAGTAGCTCAAAGCCTTATGAAGAAATAAAGACCCCTGGTAAAAGTAGACAGACGGGTGACAAGAAAAGCTAGTACTGTTGTAACTTTGGTTTGTAGCTCCACTTTTTGTCTTCTATTTGATTTAAGAGACTAATGTATAATAAAACACACACATACAAATCAAAAAAAAAAAAAAAGATCACCTCTTCACCTAGAAAAGTTACTTCACCCCCACTTTAGCCTAACTTTGGGAATTCCCATCAACAACATTCTTCTTTCCACTGTAGGAAACAATGCTGCCAGAAGCTATGGCAAGCAGAGCCTCTTCTAAAATGCCTTTGATGACTGCAGCAACATGGATGCAACTAGAGATTATTAAGTGAAGTAAGTCAGAAAGAGAAAGACAAATACCATGTGATACCACTTACATGTGGAATCTAAAGTATGGCACAAATGAACCTATCTATGAAACAGCAACAGACTCAGAGACATAGAGAACAGACTTGTGGTTGCCAAGGAAGAGGGGGGGTGGGAGAGGGAAGGGCTGGGAGTGTGGCATTAGCAGATGTAAACTATTATATATAGGAGGGATAAACAACAAGGTCCTACTCTACAGCACAGGGAACTAGAGTTAATATCCTGTGATAAACTGTAATGGAAAAGAATATAAAAAAAGAATGTCTATATGTGTATAACTGAGTCACTTTGCCATACAGCAGATTGGCACAAGATTGTAAATCGACTATACGTCAATAAAAACAATAAAATAAAATAAAAAATGCCTCTGATGATGTACACAGCCCCTGCTCCTGCTGACTACCACTCTGCAGCACCCAACGCTGTGAAACCCTGCCCCCAGCTGAGGTCACTCCAGTCCTGTGTCTCCTTCCTTTGTCCTCTGTCTCCCACCAGTGTTTCTCTAACAGAAACACAAAGAACTGCTGTGTTTTCACTCAGTCTCACTGTTCACGTTCCCATGCTTGATTTGGGCATCAGACCTGCAAGAGTTCAAAACTTACTGGGTGGTAGAACTGCCATTTCTCTGCCTGTCTCTCATTATAAAGAACTTCTCTGAAATTCTGAATTCACTGGTCTGGTCATCCATTCACCAGCAAGTATCTAGGTACTGGGGTTAAGAGCTAGGAATGAGATACAGTTGTTAGTAAAGAAACAACAAACCCCAAATGGAGTCACTTGTGCCAAGTCCCACGTCAGCAAACCAAGACTTAATAGCTAACCTAATTGCAGTTTCAGCCTCTCTCAGGAATGGGACCTTTCACCAATAGATCTGGAATTACCTGGTCAGCACTAGAGGGGTGACCCCCCACCTTCCCCCCAAAAGAAGGTGACCCTGCCTGAAACAATCCACTCTTAGCTAGAAACTTCCCTTTTCTGCCCCCTCCTGCCTGTAAAGTTCTTGCATTTTTTACAGCTCCGCAGAGCTCCTTTCTACTTGCTCAATGGGATGCTGCCCGATTCATAAATCATTGAATAAAGCCAATTCGATCTTCAAATTTACTCAGTTAGAATTTTATGTTTTTAATACAGTGATGAGCAAAACAAATAAAAAGAGAGGCATCAAACTCTTCGGAGAGTGTATCCCATTATCCCTCACACTCTTGGAAGCCTGGGTCAGCAGAAATGGAGGAGAGCCAGTGACAAGAAAAAGCCTCTTGAAAACCAAATCAGAGGTCCTGAAATACTACAGACTTACTTGTACAAGTGGGTGGGAACAAGCAGAGAGTAGCAGTTGTTTATTACTGTACACTGTAATCGAGGGAAACATTTGGAGTTCAAGAATAGAGATTTAAAGATGAGATGCTAAAATTCATAACAACTTGTCCAAAACAGGCCAGAAAACCTTAAGTTTTCGCCTTGTTTAAAAGAAGTCCTAAGTAAAGGGAAAACCAAATATTATGAAAAATTTTGGAGACATCTCACACACCAACCTTCCCTTTATTTGAATTACTTCATTATCATTACTTTAGAGTTATGTACACTCATAAAAGTTCATTTATTCTGAGTTGAGAAGTCCATTTTATCATCATGTGTATTGTGCTTACATTTTAAAATCAGAAACAACTTCCCCAAGATAAAACTGATTCTTCATCTCTTTTGGTTTTACTATTCCAAAATAGATTAGGTGACTTGGGGTATTATTTTTACCCTATGTTGATTTGCCTACCTTGTAAAGGAGCAAGGAACTTTTCCTTCAACCCTTATTTTCCTAGTGATTTGTTTAAAATGAAAGGTAAATATGTGTATGTGGGCATATAAGTGTGTGTGTGTACAATCATTTTTATATAGAGATTTATTATCTCTCAATTTATTTTGTACAAGAGGTTTGTCTCAGAAAATCAGTGTCTTCTTTTTTTTTTTTTTTTTTCACGATTCATATCTTTAATACTCTCTGAGAGGCAAGTGAAAAGCAACAATGGATTTTTAAAAGGACCATGTCTGACACATGTCTGACAACACTGAGAGTGGGGGAGGAGGGAAGTTAACCAGCTAGCACAGTGCCTTGCATGTAGTAAGCACTGCAACATTTGTTAAATTGCAATGACTTGAAGTTGAAGATCATGATATATATATATATTTTTTTAGATTTTTAGAAATTTCATGTAATGTCTGAAACATTTATATTAACATATTTCCATAAAAATAACCCAATGAAAGTTTAGTATTAGTTGTTTTGTTTGTTTGTTTTTTTATACTGCAAGTTCTTATTAGGCATCAATTTTATACACATCAGTGTATACATGTCAATCCCAATCGCCCAATTCAGCACACCGCCATCCCCACCCCACTGCAGTTTTCCCCCCTTGGTGTCCATATGTCCATTCTCTACATCGGTCAGACTATTTTATTTACTGAACCTTTGCTATGACAAATTAATAACCTCAGCTTCTACCTTAGGAAACCAGAGAAAAAGAGCAAGTTATATCTACAGCACACAGAAGAAAGAAAATGTTAAAAAATTAGAGTAAATATCAATGAAATTGAAAAGAGGAAAACGATAAAAAACTAAAAAAAATTAAAAGCTGGTTCTTTTAAAAGATCAATATAAGTGATAAACCTTAAGCCAAGTTAACTGAGAAATAAAGAAAATATTCAAATTACTAATATCAAAAATTAAAGAGAGGTCATCACTACTGATCCCATGGACATTAAATGAATAATGAGAGAATACCATAAACAACACTTTGTCCACAAATTTGATAACTTCAATGAAATGGGTGGCTTCCTGAAAGATACAACCTACCAAAACTCACTCAAAGAGAAATAGATAACCCTAATCAATATAATTTATTAAATAAATTGAATTAATAATTAAAAACCTTCCAGAAAAGAAAATTTAAAAAGAAAGTATCAGGTCCAGATGTTTTCACTGGTGAATTATATCAAGCATTTAAGGAAGAAATAATATCAATTCTCTATAATTGCTTCTAGAAATTAGAAGAGAGGGAACACTTTCTAACCCATTTTTTTGAGTTAGAAAAAAAATTACCTTGATACTGAAACAAGATAAAATATTACAAGAAAACTACAGACCTATATTTCTAAAGGACATAGCTGCAGAAATTCTTAACAGAATATTAGAAAATTGATTAGGTAACATATAAGAAGGGTAGTGTATCACAACCAAGTGGCATTCAATTCAGCAATGCAAGGATAGTTCAATATTTGTAAGTCAGTCAATGGAATTAATCATATTAACAGATTGAATAAAAAATACATAGTCATATCAATTGATGCAGAAATACATGTGTCAAAATTCAATATCCATTCATGATAAAAATGTCACAGCAAAGTAGGAATAAAAAGTAACTTCGTTGACTTAATAAAGGATATATTTGGAAAAAACTACACCTAATACCATACTTAATGGTGAGAGAATAATGCTTTCCCCCCAAGACTGGCAACAAAACAAAGGTGTCCTCTCTCAACATACCTATTCAATATAATACTAGAGATTCTATTTAGTGCAATAATACAATAAAAAGAAATATATGATACAGAGATTTTAAAAGTCATAATAAAACTGTCTTATTCACATATGGCATGATTTTCTAGGTAGAAAGCACCAAAGAATCTACAAAAAACAAAAACAAAATCCCTGGAATAAATAAGCAAGTATAAGAAGGTAGCAAGATACAAGGTCAATTTACAAAAGTCAGTTTCTTTTCTATTACCAGAAATGAACTATTGGAATTTGAAATAAAACAAAAATACTCTTTACAATAGCACCAAAAGATGAAGTATTTAGTTATAAAGCTAGCAAATAGGTACAAATATGTGGAAAAACTACAAGAATTTTATGAAAGAAATAAAAGAAGACATAAATAAATGGGAGTAAGTAGTCCATGTTTATTTATTGGAAGACAATGTTTCTGAAATGTCAATTCTTCATAACTTGATCTTTAGGTTCAATGTAATCCCAATAAAACTTCAGCAATCTATTCGGTAGATATCAACAAACTAACTCTAAAATTATATAGAAAGACAAAGGATTTAGAATAGCCAACACAATATTAAAGAAGAACAAAGTTAGAGGGCTCATTTTACCTTATTTCCAGCCTTACTAAAAAGCTGCAGCAATCAAGACAATTGAGTGTTGGCAAAATAATTGACACACAGCTCAATGGAATGTAATAGAGAGCCCAGGAATAGACCCAACAAACATAGTCAACTGATCTTTGACAAAGGCAATCCAATGGAAAAGTAGTTTTTTCAGCAAATAGTGTTTGGAACAATCAGATGTCTGTATGTAAATAATGAACATGGACACATACTTTACACCCTACACAAGAATTAACTCAAATGGATCATAGCTTTTGTATTAGTTTCCTATTGCTGTTGTAGTAAATTGCAACAAACTTGTGACTTAACACTTGCAAATTTATTATTTTACAGTTTTGGAAGTTAGAAATACAAGAGGATTCTCAATGGGGTAAAATCAAGGTGTTGGCAGGGCTTCACTCCTTTCTGGAGGCTCTAGGAGAGAATTCTTTTATTTATTTTTTCTTTTTCCAGTTTTATAGGCTGCCCAGATTCCTTGGCTCATGGCCGTCTTCAATCTTCAAAGCCAGTAGTGGTTAGTTGAGTCTTTCCCATATAACATCACTCTGATGTGTCCACCCTGCCTCCTTGTTTCCCTTGTCAGAACCATTGTGATCATATTGGGTCCACCCTGATATTCTGATAACCCATGATAATCTCTCCGTCTTGAGATCCTTAACCAAATCACATTCACAAAGTCCCTTATTCAAAGCAAGATGGCATATTTACAGATTCCAGGATCTTTGGGAGATATTTTTTGCTATCACAGTGCACCCTCTGGCCCGAAAGCATCTCTATCCCACGTGCAAAATATATTTGTCACAAGCTAATGGGCCCACAGTCTCAATCCATTACAGCTTCAAACCAAGTCCAAAATTTCATCTAAGTTTTATCAAATTGAAACTCCCAAATCTCAACTAAATCATCTAAATCAGGTATGGGTAAGGCTCTGGGTGTACTCCAGGCTCTGGCACAATTCCTCTCTATTGTCTGAAATTTCTTTATTCCATCTTTATGACATTCTGTAATGAGCAAAATGATGGAGTTGATAAATAGATCAGTGACTGCCAGAAGTTTGGGGATGAAGGAGGATTGAATAAGTGAAGCATAGGGGAATTTTTAGCGTGGTGAAACTATTCTTCATGATGTTGTAATGATGCGTATACAGCACTGTGCATTTGCCAAAACCCACAGAACTTTATAGAATAAAAATTGGAATTTAATGGATGCAAATTAAAATAAAAGACTAGGAGGTCAGTGGATGCCAGGATGGACTGCACACTATGACAAAAAATGTAATGTAACTGTATTACAAATATATGAAATAACTTCACTAAACAGGAAGGGGGAAAAGGTGCTGACCTAAGGAACTTTAGAAATGAACGTGGGCTATAAGATTAAAGGCAAAAAGATCTGTACAAAAACACTGTGCTCTAGCCGTAAAGTCGTTTCCCACAGTGGTTTGGGTTAACAGTTTTAAAACCACTACACGTGTACACTGGAATCAAAAATTAACAGATGGCAGTTAGTGGGAGCCAGGTTTCTAACTGTTGGAGTAGGAGGTTACAGACAAGCAAGGGTCAGGGGAAGGGTAGAGATCCATGTGATACTGGATTAGAGTTGGAGATATAGGTATTAACTCATATTGCCTTAATATAGATACAGAAGGATACACATAGAAATGGTTAGAGATATATGTATAAATACAGTTGGCAGGTTTGAACTGTGTGGGTCTACTTATACATGGATTTTTTTTGATGAACATGTACTACAGGACTACACAATCCACAGTTGGTTGAACTTGCAGATGTGATACCGTGAATATGGAGGGCCAACTGTAAAGTTATACATGAATTTTCAACTGCGTGGAGGGTTGGTGCCCCTCCGCCTACATTGTTCGAGGGTCAACTGTATTTGGGTCTGTATACTCACATATATTTCTTTGCTCTGTCAGTTGAGAGGGCCTAGAAGCAGTGGCACCCCAGTAGCAACAAGCACTCATGACACACAAATCTTGGTTTCTGATAGTATTCTCTAATAAAAAGAATCAAGTTTCCTTGGAGATATGGTTGATTCTAGGGCTGAGGCATTGTATGTACGACAAGAGTACCTCATAGTGCCAGAATATAAGTACACACACACGGGTGCATGCGGTGACACGTGAACACACACACAATGATGGAGGCATGTCAGAGGGGCGCAGGAGGCACTGAAAGAGTTCCAAATGGCCAAAGCTGGAACAATTTAAGCAATAAAATGAATAAAGTAATGTTGGCTCATAGCCCAAAGTTTAAAATAAATATCCATTAGGTCATACTGATATCAATATATGATTGAATAAATAATGAAAAATGGTGGAGAACAGACAAAATGTCCATGCAGAAGAATTCCAAAAAATTGATACTCCCCTCTCAAGGGAGTGGATCATAACTCCCACTCCTTACCTTAAGTGTAGGATGTACATAGTGACTTTCCTCCAAAGGAGACAGTGTGGAAAAGGGGAAAAAAGAGTAACTTTACAGTACAGAGACCTGACAAACACCACCCCAGCCAGTGATGAAGGCAAGCAAGGCTAGTTATGTTGATAGCATGTACCTTGAATATGATGTGGCGAGAATGGCACCTTACCTCTATGGTTTTCTTCTCAAAACCCCATAACTCTGTCTAATCATGAGAAAAATAACAGGCAAAGGCCACCTGATGGACATTCTGCAAAATGCCTGATGAGTCCTCCTCAAAACTCCTCAAAATGTCAAGGTCATCAAAAACAAGGAAAGTCAGAAACTGTCACAGTTTCTCAGAGGCTCTAAGAGGACCCCAAGGAGACATGATGGCTACATGTAATGAAAATCCTGGATGGGATCCTGAAACAGAAAAAGGATGTTAGATGAAAACTGAGGAAATCTGAATAAAGCATAGATTTTAGCTAATAATGATGTATCAATATTGGCTTATTTGTTGTGACATATGAACCATACTAATATAGCATGTTAACAATAAGGGAAAATGAATGTGGGGTATGTGGGAACTCTGTACTATCTTCACAAATTTTCTGTGAATCTAAAACTCTTCTAGAAGTAAAAGTTTTCTTTTTATAAACTAAATAGGATTAAGCAAGGGAAGGGAAGGGGGGTGGAGTAAGATAGGGGTGGGAGGTGCTCTAGGCAGAGGGAACAGTATATGCAAAGGCCTCGATGGAAGACAAGGGAAGAGGAGGGAATGAATGGTTAGCCCACAGAAGTTCTTCAATAATATGGATTTAGGGACTGGGTAAGGACTGATCTCAACATTATTTAGTGCTACTGCTTCTTAAAATGTTAGTCATATCCAATTGCCTTTTCCTCCAATGGAAAACTTCTCAATTAAGCAAGCACAAGCAAACACATGTTTTCAAGTGGCAGCAGCTATGTGTGTCCTGTTACTGAGGACACCTGCAGCTAGCTTGAACATGCAGAGATGTCAGGGAAGGTCCGTGTCCAGCTGGAGAGTGGGGTGGGTGAACCCAGTAGTTGCCCAGGGAGGCCTACTGAATCCACTGAGAGGCAACCCACTCTGTCCCATGCCCTCCTGCATGGTCAGAACCAAACATCAGGACCTTAGTAGCAGCCCCTGCAGATGCACTTTCTGCCTCTGCTGGGTCACAGGGGTCACTAGCCTTCTCAAAGGGGGCCACCAAGGTCTGAGCTTCTGCTCCCTGCCCAGCTTTGACCTCCTGGGAACCAGCCACTGCAGAGTTCTGTTCTTGGGCAGCCGGGGTCGAGGGTCTAATCTATGGTGGGTCACTGGGTATTGCTCCAGCCATGGCCTCAGAGGGTACTCAGATCCCAGCCAGATGGCTTCCCACGGAGGGCTACAGGATGGACATGACTCTGCACAGATTCTTTCCTGCCCCTTGAATGCAATTCAGCACACATGCGCTATAGCCTAAACCAAAGGCCATGTGGCCTACAGCATGGACAAGCATGTTAGGTCAACAACGAGCACGTCCCAAGGTCATTTGGACAACCTGAACCGTCTCAGAACCCCGTGGCCCAGGCACACAGTGGTTCACACCTCTCAAGCTGGTGGAGGCTGGTGTTCATCAGAGCGCTTCTCTCAATTCTTGGCTTCACTCTGCTGGTGCAGACCTTGGCTTTTATTACAGCTTAAAGATATGCCTTTAAGGATTGAATCATGTTCAATTTCCAGCAGCTGCTTTATGGGTTATACTTTCAGACAGCATAGGCTAATTGCTGTATGATCATAAATAATCACCTATGGAGCTTGTTAAATTGACAGATGTTTCTGGGACCCATCCCAAAGGAAGATATTTTTAATAGGCTTGCTGGGCGATTTTGTAGTGTGGATCTTAGTGTCTAGGAAATGCTACAGAAAGTTAATGCAAAACTTTTTTTCTAAGTTATGGTTCCCACACTTAAAAAAAATTAGAATGAGGAGGAAAGGGAGGCTGGGAATCTGAAACTAAGTGTTACAAAATGTCAGTTAGAAGGAACCTAAGAGGTCAAGTTCTCCAAAGGACACTTCACAAAAAAGGGAGCTGGATTTACCAAGGTGAGGGGTCTGATCAAAGTCATTCAAATACAAAACGCCAGGGCACCTGTATAGCACAGGGAACTCTTCTCAATACTCTGTAATGACCTATATGAGAAAAGAATCTAAAAAAGAGTGGATATATGTATATGTATAACTGATTCACTTTGCCGTACAGCAGAAACTGACACAACATTTTAGATCAACTATACTCCAATAAAAATTAAAAAACAAAATGCCAGGGCAAGACCAGAGGCAAGTCCCCCAGTGTCCAGTTCATGACGTCAAGACTCAAAGACAGGCAGGTAATAATTCTCCTCCCTAGGCAGGTAATAATTCTCACTTGAATTAAAATGAGGACCTCTCGGTTCTCTAAGGCACCAGGCAATTTATTGTACTTTGAAGGCCTCCTGAAGACATTTCCAAAGATGCTCAAATAAAAACTTCAAAGTCAGCACACAGTTGCTTGGGGTGACTTGCTCTGTCCTTCCCCAAACTCTCCTTGGCCCCAAGCCCCCCTTATTCCCATCCCCCCTGCTGGGTCCTTTCTGAGCTTGGGTCCAACCTCCATGTCTCTCCCTCACCCCCTCCAAGTTGACTCGTCCTGTGGAGTTTCCAGCCTCAGCCTGCCTGTTACTGAGTCTGGGGTACCTGCCCAATGAATCAGGCAGGACCAAGGAGCGGGGCTCTGCTGGGGTCCAGGGGAGTCACTTCTGGTCTCTAAGGGGACACTGCTTTCCAAACAGGGGCAGGTCCACGCACGTTCTTTTATTTTTTATTTATTTATTTATTTTTAACATCTTTATTGGAGTATATTTGCTTTACAATGGTGTGTTAATTTCTGCTTTATAACAAAGTGAATCAGCTATACATATACGTATATCCCCATATCCCCTCCCTCTTGCATCTCCCTCCCACCCTCCCTATCTCACCCTTCTAGGTGGTCACAAAGCACCAAGCTGTTCTCCCCGTGCTATGCGGCTGCTTCCCACTAGCTATCGGTTTTACACTTGGTAGCACACATGTTCTTTTAGACTATAGAGGTCACCCCCCGCATCAGGGAGAGGGAGGCTGAGGATCTCAGGGGCCTGATTTATCGCTGAGTGTTTACCACCAGGGCCTCTGATGCTCTCTCCACCCACCATCATTTTAATAATGACAGAAAAACAGGCGCACTGTTTATTGAATAGTGTTGCCCACTGGGTTGGTCAACTTACATGTTTTATTTCCAGTTCTCACAACAGCTTCATGAAAAGGCTGAGAGAATGAAGGTCAGAGAGGGTAAACAACTTGCCTCAGGTCTCACAGCCTCTAAGGGATAGAGCCAGGACTGGACCAGGAGACAGCAGCTCAGGCTCTTTCCACTGCATCAAGCTCCCATCCCATCTGCAAGTTGTAAAACTCGTTGTTCAACTCTTACACCTGTTTTCCTGGCACATTTCTGGTTCCATACTCTCCCTGGAGCTTTCCTCTAGAAAC
Organism: Balaenoptera ricei; assembly: GCF_028023285.1. NCBI lineage: Eukaryota > Metazoa > Chordata > Mammalia > Artiodactyla > Balaenopteridae > Balaenoptera > Balaenoptera ricei. The sequence goes on from NC_082654.1 coordinate 46,814,129, forward strand.
AGCTGTTCTCAATGACATTCCGACGTCTCATGATTGTTCAGTACCCAAACCATATGTCATAATTTTGTGGTCACCTTGGGTCAGGACAATGGTGGAAGCAGGCTAGCGCTGCACAGATCCCTCTGTTCTCAGGTGGGGAAAGGGCTGTCAGAAGAACCGGGTGGCCTCAGAAGACTAACCATGACAATCAGCCTTGTTCTGAGCCTAGGTGTCAGGCAGCGTGCTAGATGCTTTCCATCTGTGAGCTAATTGAATTGTCATGCAGACCAACTCTTGTGATACCCATTTTCAAACACGAAAATGAAGCTTAGGAAGTTTTAAAAATTCCCGTAAATGAACAGAGCTGCTGAGTATCAGAGCCAGATTCAGATGCAGGTCTATCTGACCTCAAAGTCCATGCACTTGATCCCTGCAGTAGACTTCAGCAACTTTCCTTGAAGGACCAATATGGTATGTTTTTTTCAGCAAATATTTCTGGAGCATCTATGCCGAGAGGGGTCCCGTGAGGCCTTGGAGCTATAAAGAGGAGTGAAACATTGACCTCACTACGTGTGGTTACTCCTGTGGTGGAGCACACGCGCAGTGACGATGAATGAGCCTGACAGCCATGGTGCAGATTAGATTCAACGTACTACGGAAATTCAAAGACAGGAGGAGTTAATTTGTTTCTCCCCAAGGGTGACATGTGGGCAGAGGAGTGGAGTTCAGCAGGTAAGAGTGCACTCTGGGCAGGGGGCACCCTGGGCTTTCCCTCACTGAGATGCTCATGGTCTTCTCTGGACCAGGTGGACACGACAGGCACAAGACATAGTCCATCCTCAAGGAGCGCAGTGCCTGGCATGTGCTTTAGGAGAAAGGTGAGCAAATGGAGAGAATAACTCCCTGGTGTGTGTATGTGTGTGCGTGCACAATGGGGAAAAGGCAGGGGTGTGAGTGGTGAGGCTGGAGAGAGAGGTGTGAGCCAGACTTGGACGATTCTGAATGCCCAAATCAAATGTTGGCATTTTATCTTACAGACAATGGAGAGTTCTGTTGTTTTATAAAGCGGAGAATCAACACCATCGTGGCCAACACTTTTTCTTCAAGTCTGACAGATGCGCATGGCAAAGTTATCCTTTCTCTTTCCCACACTAATCCTCTTCCTTTATGACCCCACGGGCCCTAAGCTGAGAGCGGGAATACTGCCGCCGGCTCTCCCGTCCATCCAGCGTCCAGCTCGGCAGTTCTACTTCCTGATCAACCCCTTTACTCCATGTCAGTGCTGCCGCCCAGTTCCCCATCCTTTCTCAGCTGAGCAATGGCAAGTGTCCTCTAATTGGTCTCTGTTGTGGGTTGAATTGTTTCCCCTCTAAAAACTATGTTCATGTCCTAATCCTTGTTTGAATATGGCTGGTGTCCTTACAAGAAGAGAAGAGACAGACACACAGGAGAATGCCATGAGAAACGTGCCTCCAAGCCAGGGAACCCCAAGTAGTGCCAACAACACCAGGGGCTAAGAGAAAGGCATGGAACAGATTACCTCTAGGGCCGTCAGTGGGAGTTTGGCCCTGCCGATACCTTGATTTTGCACTCCTAGCCTCCGTAGCTGTAAGAGGATATATATTTGTTGTTTAACTGCTTCCCCCCAACCCCCTCGACTCCTCCCCCAGTTTGTTGTAATTTGTTAAGGGCAGCCCTAGGAAACTAATGTGGCCCCCTTGCCTCTGTGTTTGCCTGCCGCCTCCTCTCTCCATCCTCCGTAGAGTTACCAGGGTGATCCTTCTAAACTGCAAATGGACTCTTGTCATTTTTTCACTTACTAGTGGCAGTGGATCCCTGTTCATTGTCTACCTCAGCATAAAATCCAACCCCCTGACCACCCCCCACCCCATTTCCAACATCTGCTCCAAGTGTACTACCAGGAAGTTTTGGGTTTTTTTCTGCGATTGGAATGTCTGCTTTTCATTTTTCTGTCTTTTGATGCCTTCTCACCCCTACCTCATCTGCAGAGTGGCCTGGTCTATGCTGCCTTCTCTGTGCTCGTTCCTACCTGTGCACACCTCTGCAATGGCACTAAATGCCAGTCTACCTGCCTCTCCCTGTCACTGACATTGAACTTCCCTAGAAGTAACAACAGACTATGTTATGTCTCTATCCTCAGTGCTTATCACTAGAATATAGGAAGTAAAGATGATTCTTTGTTGGCTGAGTAAGAAAATAACCAAGTGGATAGCATAATTATTCAGGGAAAGTCAAGGTTTCTATCACCTGTCAATATGCAGAGTTCGGAAAAGCACGAAAGGATTTGGTATCAGAGCCAAGCACAGCTTTCTACACTTTCATTTACTATCTGTGTGACTCAGGGCAAACTATTTCACCTCTCTGAAATTCACTCATCAAGAAAGAAAAAAGGAATATATACATCATAGAATTATTAAGAAAATTAAGTGAAATGGTGTAGGTGAATGACAAGCTGGTGTAAAGCTGGAGCCAGCCCCAGGTCTGTGTCTTTCCTTTCCCAGTTAAACCTATGTGCTCATAATCTCACAGTGGATTAAACTATTCCAAGTCTGAAATCTCATTAAATATGGGGCAGAAACTGCCCTTTGTTTTTGTCCATGAGGACATGCACACACATGGCCCCTGCAGTGGAAACAGCACTAATTATTTGTGTGGAACAATAGCAAAAGCCATGAGGAGGTCCGTTTAAACACAGGAGGGGCAACTAATCACAGCCCATTGGAATATTGTTTTTGGTCTTGAACTCAGTTAGCCTTATATACAGGAAATGAAATGCAGTAATTATTGCAGTCACTTTAGACTCCGGAGTCCTGGTTTCAATTCCCAAAGCCTTCATCATTTCAATCTGGCTATGTCTACATGACGCCAAAACATCTGGCTAAAAAGTGAAAAAGCCATCAATTTTTCAACTGATGACTCACTGAATATTCTACTTTTCCTTTTTCTATTGTGGTAAAATATACATAACATGCAATTACCATTTAACCATTTTTAAGTGTCTAATTCAGGGCCATTAATTTCATTCACATTGTTGTGCAACCATCACCACCACCCATCTCAACAATTTTTTCAAACTGAAATTCTGTACTCATTAGACAAAAACTCTGTATTTCCATCTTCCCCCAGCCTCAAGCAAACACCCTTCTACTTTCTGTTTCTATCAGTTTGACTGCTCTAGGTACCGCATATAAATGAAATTATACAGTCTTTGTCCTTTTATGTCTGGCCTATCTCACTTAGCATAATGACCTCAAGGTTCACCCATGTTGTAGCATGTGTCAGACTCGCCTTCCTTTGGGGAGTTACATAATATTCCATTATCTATCTACCTATCTGTCTATCTATCATCTATGTCACATTTTGTTTATCCATTCATCTGTTAATGAACATTTAGGTTGTTTGCACTTTTTGGCTATTGTGAATAGTGCTGTGATAAACATTGGTGTACAAATAATCTGTTCAAGTCTTTGCTTTCACTTCTTTTGGATATAGTATCTAAAAGTGGAATTGCTGAATCATGTGGTAATTTTATGTTTATCTGGGGCTGGGGAACTGCTATACTGTGTTCCACAGCAGCTGTACCATTTTACATTCCCACCAGCGATGCACAAGAGTTGCATTTCCTCCGTAGCCTCACCAACACTTCTTTTTTTCCTCTTCGTCCTTCTTCTTCTTCCGGCCATCCTAATGGGTGTAAATTTCATCTTTCTTTGCTTTTTTTATGTTACAAGAATTCCCATTTTACATAATTTATTCATTCATTCATTCTCTTAATTTCTTCACCTATTATAAATACAGAAGGTTTGTCTGAACCTCTTGCCCAACCTTTGTTTAGGACTCTGAGTCTGCAATGCAATCCTGGATTTTCACATTTGTGACCAGTTTGCCTTAATATTTTTCTGTAGCCCAAGTGGGCTTTTGCAGGACAAAGCACAGTCAGAATCAGAGGAGGCAGTAAGTGATGAGGAACGAGGATGAAAGGAATTGTTCCCACGCTGACGGATAAAGAGAGGTCAGTGTCCCTGTGTCTGTGTGTCAGGGACCAGACTCCACTCCCCCTCCTGGCACTGCTGCAGGCCCCCGTGGCTGTCCCTTCAGAGGACTGCATTGCTGAGCGGACTGTAAGCTTCTTGAGGAAATGGGGCGCCACTTACCCATCTGTGTATTCTCAGCACCTAGTCAAGACCAACTCATGGCAAATGCTCAACTACTTTTTTTCTGAAAAATTTTAGACACTTAATTACATTAAGAGAATTACACTTAATTACATTAAGAGAATTAGTGAATCATTAATACTCTTATACAAGCAGAGGAAGCAGTAAGAAAAGCAAACAAATTTCTTGTCAAAACAAGTGTATTTGTAGATTTTATAAAATCCTTCCCTGTGCGATTTTAATTCATATGTTTTTACTGATAGTAGCTTACTTGGTCTCCCAGAGCACTGCAAACTTCCCCAAGGCTATTATAAATGTTGATTCGGATCTAAACCCCTAATTGCTGGTCTCTGCCTGGAGAGGTGACTCCAGAGGCCGGATGGGCCGGCAGCTGCCAGAGCTGTGTCAGTGATGAATTGAGCTGCTCGCTGGCCCAGTCAGCCAGGGGCCAACGACTTCCTACAGAAAACGTACCCGGTGAGGGGGAATGTTCAAGTTGCTGAACTCCTGTCTTGCCTATGTTTTGTGTTTAGGCTCATTTTTGTTTACTTTTGAGGCAATACCAGGGATCAAAAGGGCAACATTATCCTCCAGTGACATGGTCTTCGGTTTTATGTTTTTCATCCATTCTCACCAAGAACAGGAACTCTGGGGTGGCAGCCAATTCCTGAACTTCTGCCGACATTGCAGAGTGCGCTTTTACCTGCCAGCCTAGGAGACAGTTCTCCACGTGTCTTGCACGTCTCTTGTGAGCAGAGACACCAGCTGCCTTTGGCCCAGATTCTCTTCAAGAATGTTTCTATGGGGAGCAGCCTGGGAAGACAGAGATAGTCTGCCTCTTCAGAGCAAAAGGCAGATTTACTTACTATCCAATATGGCAAAGATAATGTCTCCTTCTGGGGAAAAGTCAGGCAGGTTTGCTTACTGTATATTATACAGATTCAGGTTCCCTAAGCTCGGGGTGTCTCAGCTGTGATGCAGACTCACTGCGTGTGTGGCATCCACGTGGACCTCTCTGTCTCATCTCTACAGGACTTGGGGGGGCCAAGGAGAATTGATGTAAATATGCTGATGCTCATGCTGCTTGCTGTGTGGTGAGTGATAAAGTCCTTTGTCTCTGATCCAGGACTCTCATGTCTTTTGCCCATGAAACTGTGGTAGACTAATTTGTTACTTTGTAAGTAGAGTAAAATGGCAAACCCTTAATGGTCTTGACACTCACTGCTTTGGCTTGATATCAACTAGTTAGGTCTTGATCCTTTCCTCAGGCTCCTTTGCCCATGCCTGGCTCCAGTTAGTCTCCACCCATACCTTGATCTCCACCCCGTCTATTATTCGATTGAACGCTAACTTTGGGGAACAGCCAGCAAAGGTCCCAACTGGTCTTGGTCATGAGGGGAGAGAGAAAGGAGGAGAAAGTTTTTCAGAGGATCAAAATGGATCCCGTAGACTCTTTGGGAAATATTGGTAATAGGAACAATATTGTTCATTTCCACCTTAAATCGCATTCTCTGATGTCTTCTACCTCCAAAACCACAAAGTGTATTATCTCAGGAAAGTTTAACGTTGGTATTTCTAGGACACATAGGTCATTGATTAATGTTGCATCTCAAAGCTGACTTTCTCAAGTCCTTAGGGATTAGTAGTCATGACAGCCAGTTAGACCTTTACCGAGGTGCGGGCTATAGGATTACTTATTTAGGGAGTGTGAAGAAGGGGCAGAAATGCAGTCTGGGTTTGGTTTGGCAAGCTGTATATCATGGCACATGGCTGCATCCTCTGAGAGTGGGCGACGTTTTCAAAATCTCACAAAGACACCCTGTGGACTAGCAGAGACAAAGCCAGGATTTTTGGAAAAAGGAAGAAGAAAGAGTGAGACTTTCCATGGCTCTGATTATAGAATTTTATTGTAAGTCATACTGAAGAGAGAGGACCCAGGATGTACAGTGAGGTAGCTCTCTAATGAAACTCAAAGAGGAACGAGACCCTGCCTCTCCTGCACTAAGAATTGGTGAGGAGGGAATGGGATATGGGGGGAGAGCAAGGAAAGCAGACCTCAGGCTCCACAGCCTGGCATCACTGGGAGGCCGGTCCTCAAGTCAGAGAATAGCCAAGAGCAGGACAAGGAGACAAGTTAGGCAGCCACTTAATGTTCTGAGATGCCTCCATATCTACCTGGATGTTTCCAAACCCTTCTCTAACTCTGGGCACCCAGGCTTTCATGTAGTTTTGCAAACACACCAGGTATGCTCTTGCCTCAGGACCTTTGCACTTGCCGTTCCCTTTGACTAAAAGATTCTTTCAACAGATATTCTCATGACTCACCCCTCACCAATTCTAAATCTCCATTCAAATCTTTTCAAGTATCACTTTATGGAGAAACCTCTCCTGATCACCTTATTTAAAATAGTGCCCTCTTTTCCCAATGGTCCCCATCTCCTTTCCTGGACATACTTTTCTCAGTAGCATCTATCACCCACTGACACACTGAGTATTCGTTTGTTTGCTTACTGTCTTTTTCTTCCCACTGGATTGGGGATTTTGTTTTGCTTGATACTCCATTTCCAGTGCCTACAACAGTGCATGGCACAGAAGTGAACATTTGATAGGTATTTGTTGAATGAATAAATGAGTGAATGAGGCTCCATGCTCTTGGGAGAAGCCCTGTCTTGGCTCAGTGGGGTCAAGATTCAACACAGGCTGGGAGTGAGTGACAGGTGTCTAGGTGGTCAGGTGTGAGCAGTCCTCCTGACTCCCTGTAACCTAGACCAGGCGTGAATGGGGTCCTGGAGCTCCCCTTTGCCAAATAAGAGCATGTGAAGTTCAATGTGGAAGAGCAGCAATCTATTTTCTGAAAGAGAGAGAAGCACTGAGGGCCACCAAGGCCAGAGTCCCAGTGGCAGTAGCAGGTGATAGCACCCCCTCTGCTGTGGGAGTAGCCAGCACTGCTGGTATCTCAGTGTACTGGCCTCGGACCAGCACAGACCTCGAGAGAGCAGAGTCCCTGGTGGTCACCAGCAGGGTGGGCGGTACACGGACCATCCATGACCTCCTGCTTCCCTTGTTCCGGGACTTTCGCTCTCATCCAGATCACCATCTGGAGAAGAAAGAGGGAGAGGCAACCCACCGGAGTCAAGAGCTGAACTTGGAATTGACTACTTACTAAAAGAAACTATTTAAACCGGAAACACATTGAGATGCTGTTTACTGGAAAGCCACAGTTGCCTTTGCTAGCTCTATGTCCACATACCAGTGGGTGGGGATTCATGTAAAAGATTATAGTAAAGTGTAAACAAAAAAGCAACATTTTCTTTGCACATTGGAGTGAAGTGTGTTAAATTTAGGACCCAGTTATTACCCTTGTGAAGAGTCCCCTTCAGAGGTGTACCCTGAAGCCGGGCAGCCTACGGTGTGTTTCTTTCCCAAAGCTGCCACTTACGTTTAGTTGGCTACGTGCAGCCAGCCACTAGCCTAAGTGTGTAACTGCCTCTTCCAGATGCTAGAACTTTTCCTAAAGGACATGGATGTGACTGCTGGTAAAGAATGAGAGCGTTTCCTCTCACTTCCGACAATTTACGAACAGATTTTTCTTTGGAACTTTGCACAGACTGCCCAGTACCTTGGGGATCCAATTCGAGGCTCTGAAATTGAGATGTAAACTCTGAAGATGTTTTACCATCCTCCAGAGGGGGGAAAGGACATCTGCTGTGAGGGTCAGAGCTGGAGCCATCTGGGGGCTGCCGGGGGAAGGAGAAGTGTCTAGTTCATTCGCACATGAATAAAACTTCAGTCAAAGAGGCAGTCATGTAAATTTTTAATTTCAGTGAAAACCAGGCCCGTTAAAGAATTCAAATGGTGAATATTATAGTTTCCACTACAACTAATAGGTCCTCAGAGAGCAGTGGTCCTCAGTGGGGGCAATTTTGCCCCTGCCCCAGGGACATTTGGCAGTGTGTGGAAGCCCTTTTGGTTGTAAAGACTTGGGGAATAGGGGTTTGGGGGGATTGCTTCTGGCGTCCAGGGCACTAGGGCCAGGGATGCTATACAACAACCTGCAGTGGACAGAACAGCCCAGCACAACCCAGAATGAGCCGGCCCCGAATAGCAATAGTGCCCACATTGGGAAACCCTGCCATAGAGCATATTAGCTCTTGCAAGGCACTTTAGCCTCTGCTCTTCAATGGTTTCTCATTCTGTGAGGCAAGACACAGAGGGGACCGAGGCTCAGAGATGGCAAGGAACCTGCCCAGGCCCCCATGGAGCAAAGGGCCGGGGAAGCAGAGCCCTCTCCACTGCCCAACTCCAATGGTATCACCTTGCCAGGTGCATGTGTGTTTTTGCTTAGTGTCTGCTTTGATAAAAGGAATAGAGATTTTAACATTTATTGAGAGCCTCCCATGTGCCAAGCGCAGGGACCAAAATCCTTGCTCTCAGGGAGGTTAAGGTCTTGTAGGGAAAGAGTAACAAACAAGATAATATATAAAGTAGACAGAAGGTCGGAGAGTGCGTGATGAGGGCTTAGGAAAACAAGAGGGGAAGGAGAGGAAGGGGTGGTGGAGTTGGAGGGCATTGAATTGAAGTTTTAGATAGTGTGGTCAGGGGCTCTTTTTTCCAACTTTGTTGAGGAATAATTGACAAATATTCTTGTGTATATCTACAGTGTACCACGTGATAATTTGATATACAATATTGTGGAATGATTACCAAGATCAAAATAATTAACACATCCCTCATCTCACATAGTTAACTTTTTTGTTTTAGTGAGAACTCTTAAGATTTACTCCCAGCAACTTGCAAGTATGCGATACAGTATTACTAACTATAGTCACCATGCTGTACATTAGAACCTCAGAACTTATTCCTCTTATAACTGAAAGTTTGTACCCTTTGATCTGCATCTCTCCCTTTCCTCCTACCTCCAGCCCCTGCCAACCACCATTCTGTTCTCTGTTTCTGTGAAACTCAATAGCAAAAAAGCAAATAATCCAATTAAAAGGTGGGCAAAGGACCTGATTAGACATTTTTCCAAAGAAGACATATAATAGGCTGAACAGGCACATGAAAAGTGCTCAACATCACTAATTGTCAGGAAATGCAAATTAAAACCCCAATGAGGTGACATTTGAATCAAGACCTGAATGACGGGGACTTCCCTGGTGGCGCAGTGGTTAAGAATCTGCCTGCCAATGCAGGGGACACTTGTTTGAGCCCTGGTCCGGGAAGATCCCACATGCCACGGAGCAACTAAGCCCGTGCACCACAACTACTGAGCCTGCGCTCTAGAGCCCGTGAGCCACCTACTGAGCTCGCGTGCCACAACTACTGAAGCCTGCCCGCCTAGAGCCCGTGCTCCGCAACAAGAGAAGCCACCGCAATGAGAAGCCTGCGCACCACAACGAAGAGTAGCCCCCGCTCGCCGCAACTAGAGAAAGCACGCGTGCAGCAACGAAGACCCAATGCAGCCAAAAATAAATAAATAAATTCATTTTTTAAAAAAAGACCTGAATGACGTGAGGGAGCAAGGCATGTGGCTTTCTGGGGAAGAGCTTCCAGGTGGAATGCGCAGCAAAGGCAAAGGCTTGAGGTGGGGTGGACCTGGCGTGCTTGGCGAGTCATCCTGGCGGACTGAAGGCATGAGAGAGCGGGAGGAGGTGAGGCTAGAGACTTGGGGGTGGGTAGGAGGACAGCAGCTCAAAGAGACACCTGAAGGTCCTTTGAAGGACCTTGGTTTTCCAGAGAAATAAGAAGACACCGCAGGCTCCGAGCAGAGGCGTGGTAGCATCTTTGACTTTTAACTGGATCTGGATGCTGGGTGGGAGATTCAGTGAAGGATGGAGTGAATTTCTTCAACTTCATTTTTGCCAGGTTTTCCAATTTCCTCAGTTCCTTTTTCTTAAAAAAAAATTCTATGATGTTGTAAACAAGGAGGGAAATATAGTTGTGCAGAAGCATACCAGGGAGATCTCAAAGAATGGGATCATTGGTCAGGAGAGAAAAGAAAACCAGGAGAAGAATGGCTATCAGGGAGGAAAACCAGTGTGATGGCCAAGCTTTCAGGACCACATGGCTGGGGCTGGGACCAGGAGGCGCACAGAACCGCTATCTTGGTGCCTCTACAAGTCTCCTGTGTGGACAGAGGCTGCATGGTTGGAGGGTGAGATCATATCCTCCAGGATTAGCAGAGTTTCTCAAAAAGATTCAGAAAGTTATTCTCCTCTGATTAGCTTTCATTTCATCATAGTTTGTTTGTCATGACTTTACCTGTTTTTGTCAAATGTTCACAGCCTGTTTACATTAAGATATAAGCCCCTGAACTTGGGATTCTCAGGGGCCAAGTCTAAACTTTCTGTTAACTAGTACTGATGTTGGTTAAGAAACCTACAAACTTAACTTAAAAAGGCAAGGCTTTGGAACAAAATCTATTAAATCATTCTGGAGTCTTTTGGAATGAAGAGTTTAGATTTCCTTCTTATCGTGAAACCAAAAATGTAGAGAACACTGTGTTCGATTAATGCATTTTTATCTCATAAGAATAGAACCGATCAGTATATATTTATGTGCTGGTCCTAAGAGCAGGCGAGAGAGGAAGGGGAATTCCCTGAGCATTCTCAGGAAAGACGAGATTTGAGATGTGTCCGTGCTCCCTCCCAGGTCTTTGGAGCGTGCTTGCAGAGAGTAAGTCAGCTTACTGTATGAGAACCAGTGTGGATCTTCTGAGGGAGAGACATTTACACACCATGTAATATAAAAGGTAAGGCAAACATCCAAACAGGCAAGTCAATTTGGCCACCAATGCATCATACAGCTACCTTCACTGGGCTTCAGGGGAAAGCAAGATTTGTGCTACATATGAAAAGGGGGAAGTGACATATAGAAGTACACATTTCCAGATTCCCTTGAAAACTCACACCATCTTATGAAACTGGGCCCACCTTCCAGTGTGGAGACAACAATGTGGAAGTGAGAAACAGCCCCACTTCAGTCCCTTTGGCACCCCCAGCTCCCTGTCATGTCCCCAGCTAAGGGGTTGGGGGTCTGTGCTTGTATATCATCGTATTTGCACTGTTTTTTTTCCCCTTGTAGTAGAGAAATATTTCTCTGTGCCCATGTTTCTATCAAAAGTGAAAAGTGTTAAGAGGCACAAATTTCCAAAAAAATGTTTCCAGGGGGAAGGGGAAGTACCTCCACGTGTCTTGGCGCGCAACCCGGCTGCATGGGCTTTCCCTCTGCTCAGCTGGTTCCCTCCCTCGCTGTGCTGCCAGGCCCTGCAGCACCGAGCGCTCCGTGGTTCATCAGCTCTGATGCCTGTGTGATGAGATGCCAAGGCTCCCTCTGCGGGCAGTTAGGGTCCTGGCATGAGGACCCTCCAGACCACTGGGTGCCTGGCTCACGAGGACACCCAGACCCTGGGCAAAGTTTTTGAGAACAAAGGAGGCTGGGAACCAAAGGGCTATTTGGGGAGTGGCCTCAGCATTGAGGCTGGGGGAGAATGGACCTCTCTGACAAGCCACCACCATATCCTCCCCCTGACACCAGACTATGTAGGATGAAGAGCGTAGGACCCCCTCCGAGCCTCAGTTTCTCCCTCATACCTGGAGATGCTCACCTCTGCTCTGCCAACCTTGCCATTTTGCTGAGTCATCAAATGAGAGAGTAAGCTTGGCGTTAGGTACTAAGTTCTATCTAACCAGAGCAATTCCCAGGAAACGGGCTTGAATCAGGGTGGGGAGGGTCGTGTGAAGTCAGGGCAGTGGGAGGGGGCAGCCTGCATGGCTGGTCTGCTTCTCTCTGGAGGACAGAGGGTTGGCAAGCGCTCTTGGCTCTCCTGCTGCATCCTAGGTGGGTCCCTGAGTAAGCAGTCCCCAAGAGAGAAGGCAAGATGTTAGTGTTTGTCTAGTGCTTTGCAGTTTCCAAAATGCTTCCCAGGACTTTTCCTCCTTTGCCCCTTATCCCAACCTCATGAGCTTGACATGCAGAAATAGTCTCTGGAATGCAAAAGACCAGATGGCTCCAAACTATTTCTATTTGAATTGAGAGCCATCACCACATATTTTTGTTTAATCTTTAATTACTTTGTTGAAGCTAATGTATACAAAGAGAGTCATTGCTAATAAGCTCTACCTAAAGTGGTTGCTGTGTCATGGGCAGGCTCTCACACCTGCAGGATTTGTGACTTCCTGCTGCTCTGGGGAGTGGGGGGCCTGAGACCCCTCCCCACACACACCCCTGTGTGGGCTCTTCCTTTAGCTCAACACCACAGACGTTTTCTCTATGAAGGAAGTGAATGCCTCTTAATTTGTCTGTATCCTGAACCTTTAACTTCTAATAAAATGTTTCACTTCCTTCTGTTTTTATCGTGCGGTAATGCAAGCCATCAGAATAATAGGGTTTTGGAAAAGCAAGCTCCCAAATCTAACCTCCATTCTTCCATCGTCCTTCTCCCCTGCCCCAGGGCACCTGTGGGAGAGTGGCTCTGGTGAATTCCCCAGCCCTCTGTCCAGTCTTGCTTCCCTCCGTTTCAGAGATAGGGTTTCCACCATTTCCTACAAGAGATCTGGCCCCAGTTTATCATCTCTGACATTTATAGCAGGAAGATTGGGGTTGGTGGGAATCCTGGGCCGGGAAATGGGGCCGGCCGACTTGCATGGGGGGACTTACAAGGTGAGTGGGAAAGTTCCAAGCAACTGAATACCCAGAAGGTATCTGAGGACCCATAAAGCAGTAATGACGGGTAATCTTGGTGGAAGGGCACAGCATACCTGAGGCCACTGGGCACCAGTTTACAGGGCCATTTCTCAGCTGGCCAATGATTGACAGCGGCCCTCCCTTCAGAAGAGGCACCAAGGCCTAAGCGATGTGGCTTCAGGGACACTGACGACTCGCCCTGGCGGACACACGGGGGCAGAGGCCCAGCCCTGTCTCCCCCATACGGATAGTATCTTGGCCCCCTCCTCCTTCCGTCTCTTTCTTCTCTCATTTTAAAGCACAGCCTTGTTAAGATATAATTCACACACCATACAACTCACCTACTTAAAGTGTGCAATTGTGTAGTTTTTCTTATATTCACAGATACGTGCAACCACCATCACAGTCAATTTTGCACTATTTTCATCACCCCCCCCCCCCAAAATCCCATACACATTAGAATCACATCCCCTTCTCCAACCCTCATCCCATCATTAGGCAACCCCTTGCTTCCCATTTCTATGGATTTTCCTATTGTGGACATTTTATGTAAATGGAACCTTACAATTTGTGGTCCTTTATGTCTTTCACTTGGTATCATATTTTCAAGATTCATCCATGTTGTAGCATGTGTCAATACAGCACTGCATATGAGCTAGCAAGTCCACTTCTAGACATAAACCCAAGAGAAGTGAAAATACATGTCCACACAAAAACCTGTCCATGAATATTATCAGCAGCATTATTCATTAGAGCCCAAAAGTGGAAACAACTTAAATATTTGAGTGATAAATGGATAAACAAAATGTGGTCTATCTACTTAATAAAATATTATTTGCAAATGAAAAACATGAAGTCCTGCTACATGCAACAACATGGGTAAACCCTGGAGAACATATTGTGTAATTCCATTTATGTGACATGTCCAGAGAAGGCAAATCTCTACAGACAGAGTGTAGTGTAGGGGCTGGGGGAGAGGAATGAGGGCCAGTGACTGCAGTGGATATAGAGTTTCCTTCTGGGGTGATGAAGATGTTCTGGAATTAAATAGTGGCGTTGGTTGCGCAACCTGGTGACTGTGTTAAAAATCACTGAACTGTACACCTTAAAAGGATGCATTTCATAAATGAAATTCTCAGCAGAGAATTTAAAGGAGTAGATGAAGGAAAAAGAGGAAATGAAGACTGAGTAGGACACTTGTGTTTCAGATCAAAATGTAAAGGTACATGTCTTCCTGCTCCTCTCTGCTAGGTACAACTAAAGACTCTGGGAATAACACAGCAGACAGCCAGACTAGAAAGGCTGAGACCCTGTTCTCCCACTAGAGACTCTAGGGCAGCTGGGGGTCACTATTAAGGGGATCTTGTCACAACACGTGTCTGGCCAGAGAAACCTCTTGTCCCCTGGGGCCTGAACTTCCCTACCCACCAGGATCCATCATTACCCCTCCTGGAGACACACATCTCACCTCCTCAGGTAGCCCCAGCAGGACCCAAGGGAGTCCCAGAAGCCCAGATAAATAAACAGACCAAAATGAGATGGCAAAAGCCCTGAAAATTAAATTGTCATTGGAACTACAGCCCACAAAATAGGCCAGTAGCTGCATGTTAAAACTGAACGGCATGACTGCCTGCTGAAATAAAAGATTTAAATAGGACTCAGAGTCTCACAGCATCAGCCATCAGCCCACTTTTACGTGGGCATGACTGAGTCCTGCAATCCCCATGCAATCCCCATGGGGAACTTGTGCTCTGAAAGCACAAAGGCTGTGCTTTTTATTGTATTTAAATTTTTTCTTTCATTTTTTCCAGATTGCAAAATGACTCATGTATATGGAAAAAAACCCTAGAAAATAGAAAGAAATAGAGAAGAAATTATAAATCACCTGTAATCTCACAACTCAGAGAGAATATTTGTACGTATGTGTGTATATGTGTCACTATTATCCATATATCATTCCAGTCTCCGTATCTTCATATGCAGAAAGTTTTTTCTTTCACAGAAAACAAAATTCTATGTATAGGATATTTGTAACTTGCCTTTATCCTATGGAATATGTTCCTTTTCTAAGTCATTAATTGTTATTTCTACCTTACCTTTAGTGGTTGCATAGTACAATATTTATCACATTCCTGTAAAGAATATGTATCAGTTACTTTTGGACCTCCTGCTGCACAGTCCACTATAGGAGATGCTCATAAATTTTGGCTGAATGCATGGATAGAGCTCTGTGGCCAGACTGAGGGCCACAACACCTGGTGAGGCTCTTTTTTGGCCCACAAAGGAAGAAAGGGCCTGTGTCCAGGCTTGTGGGAAATCATCAGGGACCAGCTGTCATGCCTCCCACGTTGAAAGTTCTTTCTTAGGAAGGAGGTCCTTCCACTCCAGTGTTTCTGAGTGGAGACTCAGCCTTGGTCCTTCAGATCCCACCAGAAGGGAAAGCCACCCAGAGAAGGCTTGCTACAATTGCAAGACAACTAGCAATTCTGCCCTTCTCTCCCGACTCTTTCTCGCACCTTCAGGCCACCGTGCACTTGCTCCTATTGTGTTTCAGTCTGAAACGTTCACCCTGCATTTCCCACTGACAAACCCCAATCTGACACCAAGACTCAGTTCTAGGGGCGCCTCCTTGTTGGATCTTGTCTGACCCCTTCCAGCACCTCCCCTGGACTCCCCTTTACCCCTTGCACTTGATGTAAGTATCAGACAGAAACCTTGGCTATCTGTTGAGCAACTGTGTTCCTGTGTCTGTTGCACTCATTAGACTGCAAATCCCCAGCCTGGCCTCAGCCCTCAGTGAATGCTTTTTGGAAGGATTAATTGGCAGGACAGGACTGGCCTGCCTCTGCAGAGGGGCAGAGGGCTTCACGGCCGACAGCACCTGACCTTGAAGCACTAGAGGTAGTGAGATGGCAGCTGCCTGGAGCAGGGCTGGTGCTGCCCTGGGAACATGTGCACTTGCTTTGCCATGCCAGGAAGCCAGAGAGTAGCCAGAAGAGGGAAAAGATGAGGATCCTTTGGCATGTTTCCTAACCATGCTTTATGAAGGGGAAAGTCATCTTTATTGCATTTATTCAGAGAAGGAGGTCATAAGCACTTCATCTGGTGTTCACTTCAGAGCAGCTGTTCAGTATGACCTAGGAGAAAAGACAAGTGACTTGTGCTCCTTGTTCCAAGTCAAAGAATCCAAATCAATAGACACAATGGCATCTCTTGTGACAGACAGAGTTCCTGGAGCCAGGAAGTTTTCTCCCAAATCCCCTAGGTCTAAATTTCAAGATTTTTTTTTCTTTTTACTCTGAGGCCTCATTTGGTCAACAGATATTTCCTGGTGCCAACTCTGAGCTTAGTCCAGGGCTGGGGCTGGGGTCTGGAGCTCAGTGATGCATCAGACAGGAGCTGCCATGTTGCAACGGATTTTCCAACTGCAGGAGAGAATGCAGGAGCAGAGGTTTAGTCACAAGCAACAGACACAGATTCTAGCTAGCTTCAGTGGCAGAAGAATTTATTGGTTGTGTATAGAGACATTCCCAAATTCAAGGGAAGGCTGGCAAATGAGACTTGGAGAATTAGCTGTACCCAAGGAAGGCTAGATAACAGGAAACATAGCCAAGATCAGCCCCGAGAGCAGTTTTTCAGATGACTCTCCTGAGCCTTTGGCTGTCCTAATATTCTCTCAGGTGTCCCTGAGTGTGTGTGTGTCTCTTTCTCAAGATTCAAGGTTCTGAATGGAAGCAATAGATAGGTCAAATCCAGGTCACCTATCTGAACTCTACAGGATGGAAAACAGGGAGGAATAGCTGGGTTTCGGATTCTCTAGGGAGTGGCAGACAGGAGAGACGCTGCCCACAACCAGCGCATCTGTTGAGATTTCTTCCTTAAAATTGGTCTTCTGATTATAGAGAATGGTCAGGATTTTCCGAGGTAAGGGTAATATTCTATTTCTTAAGCTGCATGTGAATTTTTTTTTTTTTATAACTTTGCTCACAGAGAACAGAGGGTTTGTTTGTTTGTTTGTTTGTTTTTGGCTGTGTTGGGTCTTCGTTTCTGCGCGGGGGCTTTCTCTAGTTGCGGCGAGCGGGGGCCGCTCTTCTTCGCGGTGCTCGGGCCTCTCACTGTCGTGGCCTCTCCTGTTGCGGAGCACAGGCTCCAGACGCGCAGGCTCAGTAGTTGTGGCTCACGGGCCCAGCTGCTCCACGGCATGTGGGATCTTCCCAGACCAGGGCTCGAACCCGTGTCCCCTGCATTGGCAGGCAGATTCTCAACCACTGCGCCACCAGGGAAGCCCCTGCATGTGAATTTTAGTAGGACACTATCCAACTCAGTACAGTGGGATAAATCAGTACATTACTCCCATGCCTCACTAGACAGCAAGACTTGGACATAAGCTGTGGGAGAGTCAGTATGAAAACTCCAGATTCTGGAGATAGATGCCTTTTAAAAGTGTTTGTATTTCGAATCTTTTATTTTTGAATTCAAATTTAAAGTTCCAGTGGTCAAGGTTATCTGTTTTTCTAGGTGTTGTTAAGGCAGAATTTGCTCAAATCTGACAAAGAAATACTTTGACCTCCAGTAACTGGAAGAAATACATTTCTACCTTCAAGAAAACTGAAGTCAAATCCCTGTGGGTTTTCTAGCCAAGTGAAAAGATTTGGAGTTCAAAAAGATGGAGGGAAAAAAAAAAAAAAAAAAGATGGAGGTCCTGAGCTGTCTAATCACATCTTTCCTTAAATTACAGCTGAACCACAGTTACTCTGTGGAGTAAAGAGTGACTGCCAAGGTTTTCATGGTGTTCTCATATCTTCTTCCTTCACACGTGCTTGGTGTGACACCTCAAGAATACATTCTGATTAATGTCAGCAGCATTTTCGGTATCACTCATAGTTTTCATTAACGATCATCCACTTTTCTCCTGGATAACCCAAACTTACAAACTGACCTAAGCATCGTTAGAATTTCAATTGCTGCTACAAATATTCACGTATTCAGCATATGATTTTTGAGTGCCGACCAAGCTCCATAGTCAAGGGGATGAGGACAAATGAGATCTGGAAATTTCCTGGAAATTATGTTTTGAGGTGGAAGATAGGTCAACAAAGGGTAACTAGAATTCAGAGTGCTAAGAGCTCTGGGTGGGTTAATTTCAGGGTACTACAGGAATACGTGCCAGGGATGTCTCTACTCCAGTCTGGGAATTGAGGCAAGTGGCCAAGGCTGGGGAAAAAAAGGAGTGTGGACAGAGAGGAAAGGAAGTATGAGAGAGAGTTTAGGGGGCAAAACTGCTTGGATCCTCACCTATGTGGATGTGGAGTGGTGGTAATGGGGGAGGAGAAAGCACAGGGAGACCCTGTTTGGACTGCCTTGAGGAGGGGTCCCTGTCAGTGATATGAGAAACAGGAGGATGAGATGTTTAGGGAACCAGGACAGGGAAGAGAGTGAGTTCAGTTTCAGAAATTTTGTTTTTTGTTGCTGGAGGAATGTTCAAGAGAAGCTTTCCAGTTGAGAGCTTAAATCCTCAGAGTGCTGGGAAGGAAATTTATATTTCAAAGTCAGCGGAGCATACATGATCCACAAATGGATGAGTGCATTCAGAGAGACTAGGTCTACTGAGAGGAAAAGTCATCCTAGAACAGGACCAAAGGCACACCTACTGCTAACAGATGGGTCAGAGAGGAAACGTCCTCAAGGGAGACAGAGAAGAAGCAGTCCTCAGAGAAGAGTCAATACTTGGTTAGAACTTGCAGCTCCCTGGTAAATCTTTATTCACAGAACGTGCTGGCTGTTTGATTTGACTCAGAGCTCATCTAAGCTCATATGCAGGGGAGAAATGGGAATCAGGAGAAAATATCTACTTCCAAGACATTACTGAACCAATACCAAACTGTTGGCAACATCTCAGCTGCCTGAGGCTGCGATTTCATTTAAGGAAAACTAGAGCTTGACTGGGAATTTCAAAGGAAATCCTGGGGAACTAGACTATCATAGGAAACTTTGAAAAGCTCTCACATTCCTGGGGATCTAAACAGTCTGCACACATGCACGAGGCTGTGCATATGCACAGGAAAGACCTAGGAAAGAAGAAGTCACCAGTCCAGTTCACAACAAATAATTATGAAACATTCAAAGAAGCAAGAAATTATGCACATCCACAGGGGAAAAAACAGCTAGCAAAAGACAGAAAATGTCCTTGAGGGGCACAGATTTTGTACTTACTATGAAAAGACTTTTAAAAAATTATAAATATATTCAAATAACTAAAGGAATGCATGTCTAAAGAATTAAAAGAAAAGTATGATAACGATGTCTCACCACATAGAGAATGTCAAAAAATAGAGAAATTGCATATATTAAAAAAATCTAAATAGAAATTTTGGAGATGAAGTGAAAAATTCACCAAAGGAATTCAAGAACAGATTTGAGTTGGAAAAAGAAAGAATTAATCAAAAAAAACCTATCTTACAGGGTTGCTGTGAAAATTAAAGATGATACATGCATAGCAACCTGATATACGATAATCACTCAATAAAAAATAGCAGCTGTTATTAAAAAAACAAGTCAATGAACTTAAAGATAGAGATTCAATAGAGATTATCTGCTCTGAGGAGCCGAAGAACAAATAATGAAGCAAAATGACAGAATCTCAGAGTTTTGTGAGAAAAAGAATCACGTAATATATTAGAAAAAACAAGTTTGAACAGCTTAAATGTTCATCAAGTGATGAATGATAAACAAAAGTAGTATTCTACTCAAGTCCATAAGCTGCAGGGTAGGCTGGAAGACACAGGAAAAGCCAATGCTGCAGTTAAGTCTGAAGGTCATCTGCTGAAGAATTCCCTCTTGCTCAGGGGAAGTCAGTCTTCTGTTCTATTCAGGCCTTCAGCTGATTGGATGAGGCCCAACCACACTGCGGAGGGCACTCTGCCTTACTCAAAGTCCACTGATTTAAATGTAAATCTTATCCAAAACCAGCTCACAGAAACATCAGAATAATGCTTGATCACAGTCTGGTCACTGTGGTCAGTCAAGTTGCACATCAACAACAATCAGAACCTCATGGGCCTGTAGAACAAAAACAGATAAGTCAATATTTGTATTATCAGAGTTCCAGAATAAAGTATAAAGAGAGTGGGACTGAGAGACTATTCAAGGAAATAATGGATAAAGCTTCCCACATTTGGTAAAAGACAAAACCCTGCAGACTGAAGAACCTGAGCAAATGAGAAACACGATAAACCAAAGAAATCCATGCCAATACACATTGTAATTAAACTTCAGAGAAGTAAAAACAAACAAAAACAAATCTTAAAAGCAGTCAGAGAGAAACAACACATAATCTAGGGAGAAACTCCACTTGTAAAGACAGTGGATTTCTCATCTGAAACAATAGAGGCCAGAAGGTAGTAGCATTTTATTTTAAATGCTTGTTTATTTTACGTTGAGATATAATTTACATACCACAAGATTCACCCTTTTGAAGTGTACAATTCAGTGGATTTTAATACATTCACAAGGTTATGCAACCATCACTACTATTTAATTCTAGAAGATTCCAACACCACTAGAAGAAACCTTGTACCCATTAGCAGCCACTCCCCATTCCCCCTCTTTCCTACAAATAGATTAGAACCCAAGATATTTTTTGAGAATAGGTGTCATTTACAACACTGCAGGCTTTGTGAATTGCAGTGCACAATATGTGGCCCTTTGTATCTGGATCTCTTCACTTAGAATATTTTAAGATTTGTGTGAAACTAAATACAGACACAAATGAGTACAAGGGAAAATTAGTGAAATCTGAATAAGATTCGGGGAATGTGTCAAAGTCAATATCATACTTGTGATATTGTACTGTAGTTTTGCAAAATGTTACCATTGGGGGAAATGGGATCAACAGTATATGGGATCTCTCTGTATTATGTCTTATAACTGCATATGAATCTATAGCTGTCTCAGTAAAAGTTTTTATTTAAAAAAAAGACCAAAGAAAGGTGGAAATTATAGGGGGAGAATCCAGAGTGGGATAATTAAGAAGATGAGGCAGTCAGGAGGTTTTTAAAGAAAAGGACAATATGAAATACATTTCAGATGCATTATTCCAGGAAAGAGAGAAAATTGTAGGTCATGCTTCTTACCTCTATTGACTCTGATCTTACTTTTATTTAAATCTGCTGACTTCTTACTTTTATTCCCTCTCATATGCCTTTGCATGGGCTCCACATGGATACCACTGCCCAGAGCTGCACCCTCAACCCCACAGACTGCCCTTTGATCATGGAGCATCCCAGGGCCCCAGGAGGCACCCTGTAAAGTTGAGGGAGGTCAGGTCTAGATTTGCAATAAAGCAGAATGATGCTCCCGAGTCCCCCTTCTCTCTAAAATACTTGGGAAGAGAGTATGGTTACCCACCTGCACTATTTGGGATTCTGGAGTCCAAACCCTGATTCTTGGGTGGCCCCACCTGTCATAGAGGCAGGAGTGGGGGGGGGGGTCAGACCTGACCAAATCTTCATCCCTTTGGGGACCAACTTTACCTGTGTGGTTGAGGTAGTGTTGTTCTGGAAATAGTAGAACTGGGACCAGGACCAGGGGAGGTTCCCGGGCTTGGGGTAGGCAGTATAGTAGAGTGTTAAGTGTGGGGTTCTGTAATCACCCAGCCTCGGATGGAGCCTGGGACTCTCACATACCTACTGTGACCTCGGGGGACTCATTGAACTTCTCTATGCTTCTGTCCTTATCTGTGAGATGGGGACACTGATGGGATCCATCTCAAAGGCCTTATAGAGGACTCAGGACAATGTCTGCCATGTAGCAGCTAGCTTAGAGTCAGGGATGCAAGTGAGGGATCTCTCCCTGGGACCCAGGGAGAGAGGCTGAGGATGAACCCCAGCACAATAAGAAGTTTCGCTTGGGGACTGAACCTTGGTCTGATTTTTAGCACATTTTCCACATAGGGTGGTTAGGACAACTCACACAGGCACGCAGTGGACACACTCCGGTGGTGATCTGAGGGACATGAGTGGGAGTCTTTTGGTGACGGGTCATGCCCTGAGAAGGAGTACGGAGTCAGGGAGGCGGCTGGACCCTGAGGTCCATTCTGTGGAGAGGTAGCCTCCAGCCAGACTGACCAGGGACAGACACAGGACCTTGGGCTCAGGATGTCCCAGGCCTGTGAGCACATCTTCCCAAATCACTTCTGCTGATGCCCAAATCTGCTGGTAAATGTGGTTTCTTGGGCACAGGCTTATTTTCTACCTGGCTCACTTGCTCCCATGTCCTTCTCCCGCCAGCTCTGGGCTCCTGATGGGAGGTCCTCCCTAACCCTCCAGTATCTCCTGACTTGTCCTTTTACCTTCCCCCGGAGATGTTCTTTGCTGGGCCGTCCTCACCCAGTTCTCTTCTGCTTCTTATACCTCCCCTTCTACTCTTATCCCCACCCCATATGGTCAAAGTTCACCCCTAACAGTTAACCTCTTAAGGAACTTCCCTTACACTAGGGATGCATATGAAAGCACTTCCACCAGCCCTCATGGCATTTAAGCTCCCACCATATGCTAACAGAGGGCTGGGTATTGGGACCCTCACTCTGATCTCTGATCCCCTGCGGCACTTGTTTCTGGGCCAGAGGTCAGGGTTGAAGGGCTGGGGGTGCCAGGAGGGCACATGATGTTAGTAATTAGATGGGGAACGCCACATAAAACAGAGGCATGATACAAGGCTATACCTGAGACTTGAAGGAAATGCCCTGGGGTGGGTCCTTCTACCTGATCTACAAACACCAACCTGTGACTCCTGTGAGGCATGGACTGTACTGGGCATCTGTGATGGGAAAAGCTGTAGAGTATCTGTCCTTGAAACCCCTGCCATCCAGCAGAGAAGAAACCAGGTGCATGCAGCTCTGGCTGCTCTGTGCTACTTCCTATGAGACAGGAGAGAGGGCCTTATTGTCTTATTTAACTTTCCATGTTATGGAGAAAAAGGCTCAATGCCTGATGTCTTCTAACACGTGATCCAGTTTTTGCAATCAAAGATGCATAAGCATCCATTGTGGACAAGGAGAACCTGAGTCCTAGAAATAATAGGACCATGGCAAAAAGTTAGTTCGGTTTTTTCCGTAAGATGGCTCTAGTAGTGCTTAGTTGTCTTTAACTTCATTTGAAACAATTTTGTTAGATTGTATTGTGACAGCTGTCATATCAGCGTGCATTTAGAAAAAAAACTTATCAAAATTGGTGAATTTTTGTGTAACCATTTTAATATTGAAAATGGAAGAAAAACAGCAACATTTTCAGCATATTATGCTTTATTATTTCAAGAAAGATAAAAACGCAACTGAAAGATTTTTGCAGTGTATGGAGATGGTGCTGTGACTGATCGAACATGTCAAAAGTGGTTTGTGAAATTTTGTGCTGGAGATTTCTCGCTGGACGATGTTCCACGGTCAGGTAGACCAGTTGAAGTTGATAGTGATCAATCAAATCGAGACCTTAAATGAGAACAATTAACGTTATACCACGTGGGAGATAGCCGACATACTCAAAATATACAAATCAAGCGTTGAAAATCATTTGCACCAGCTTGGTTATGTTAATTGCTTTGATGTTTGGGTTCCACATAAGTTAAGCAAAAAAAACCTTTGACCATATTTCCGCATGCGATTCTCTACTTAAACATAACGAAAACATTCCATTTTTAAAGCAAATTGTGACAGGTGATGAAAAGTGGATACTGTACAATAATGTGGAACGGAAGAAATCGTGGGGCAAGTGAAATGAACCACCACCAACCACACCAAAGGCCGGTCTTCATCTAAAGAAGGTGATGTTGTATATATGGTGGGATTGGAAGGGAGTTCTCTATTATGAGCTCCTTCCAGAAAACCAAATGATTAATTCCAACAAGTACTGCTTCCAATTAGACCAATTGAAAGCAGCACTCAATGAAAAGCATCTGGAATTAGTCAACAGAAAATGCATAATCTTCCATCAAGATAACGCAAGACCGCATGTTTCTTTGATGACCAGACAAAAACTGTTAGAGCTTGGCTGGGAAGTTCTGATTCATCTGCCATATTCACTAGAAATTTCACCTTTGGATTTCCATTTATTTCAGTCTTTACAAAATTCTCTTAATGGAAAAAATCTCAATTCTCTGGAAGACTGTAAAAGGCACCTGGAATAGTTCTTTGCTCAAAAAGATAAAAAGTTTTGGGAAGATGGACTTATGAAGTTGCCTGAAAAATGGCAGAAGATAGTGGACAAAAGAGTGAATATGTTGTTCAATAAAGTTCTTGGTGAAAATGAAAACTGTGTCTTTTATTTTTACTTAAAAACCAAAGGAACTTTTTGGCCAACCCAATAAGATATTGAATCAAGGTCACCCAGCAAGCAAGTGATAGAGCTGGGATTTGAGTCCAGGTCTTTCTGCTTTTTTTGAGATGCCCCTTTGGTGACAGGTAAGCAGGTACTGGCGACAGCAGAGGGAGGAGAAGAGCTGGGGGAGATGGAAGACAGTGGGAGCTGCCTGGGCAGGAGGTGTTATGGGTGTGGGCCAGGACAATGTCTTGGAGGGGGTGAAAGGGAGCTAGAGAGAGATGCGGGATGTGTGATTGTGAGCCTTCAGCAAAAGCTAACTTGAGCCGTGCAGAGGGCTGGGCATTGAGGATACAGAGATGAATGGCATCAGCGAGCTCACAGTCTCCTGGGCAAGGAAACTGGGAGCTGACAAGCATAGTACAGCATCTTTGACATTCCACTGGAGGAGGACCCCCGATACAGAGCAGGTGAACTCAGAGAAGCCTGCCTGGAGGGGTGCGCTGACTCCTGACAAGTCAGGGAGGCGATGAGGAGAACTATAGGAAACCAAGAGCTAAATGTTCTTTCCAGAAAAAGCAAGAAGGGAGTGAACGGGAGGCAGAGGATGGAATGCCTCAGGCTCTGTTTCGTAACGTTTTTTTCTTGAGGTATGTAGGGCTCCATCCCTCTCCCCACGCACGCTCTGGCCCCACTTCCCCAGGGTTGTCCATCAGGCCCGCCCTCTGACTTCCTTCCTTGGCACTCTTTGCTTCTTCTCCTCTAGGAGGGTCAGTGCCCTCCACATGAACTTCCTGTGAGGTCAGCACTGACCAGAGAAATAGGCCTGGAGATTCAACTATCTGATCTGGATTAAGCAAGGGAGGAACAGAAGGATATCATCTGGCAGAAAGAAAGACAGGGTCAGCATGGAGGCCACACAAGCCTGGAGGAAAGATATGCCTTCATCAGAGTTCTCTGTCACAAGACTCATTTAACCAAGAATGGTGACATTTTTGGCCCCGGTGAAAGGGAAACCATCGCCTGGACAAGATGCTTACCACCCGCTGCTGGTGTCTGGGGCTGAGTGGAAGCTCAGGGTCTCCAGGACCTTGTTGAGCTGGGGGGGGGGGGGGCTCTCTCATTAACAAGGCCTTGGGCAGGATCCTGGGATAAGCTCCTTGATGAGAAGTGGCATGCTATGGAAATGTGATTCTTTCTGGTTTTCTTCTGTTTTTTCTTTTTCTTTTTTTTTTCTTTTCTTGCAAACAACCCCCAGGATTTATTATAAATAGGCTGCAACTTTCCAGCAAAGCCGCATTACAGACAGTGGTGAGAGAGCAGCCCAGGCCTAGGCCTCCCGGTACACAGAGCCCGTGCAGCCGTGCACAGGGCCCAGCTGATGCAGGCCTGGCAGCGTGGGCAGATGGCAGACAGGTCTGCTGGCCACAGCCTACCAACGGTCCCTTGATCTCGCCCCACTGCTTCCTGGGCAGCCATTCGTCCACGGTGGCACAGGTCTCCTCCAGGGACTTGGTTGCCTGCTTGGTTACTTGAATCAGTTGACGATTCTGTGCATATATGTGTCCACTGCAACGCCCAACACAGCACCCCAGGCCACGGCCATGGCCAAGCGCGTCATCCTAGGCCTGACACTGGGCAGTGCCACCAGCTGTGGTTTTCTTCTACTGTGGTCCCTCCTCAGTATTCCAAGTCCCACGGGAGAACTGACATTTCACACTCCAACCATGGGGATGCCAACACGTACAAGCCTCAGAAAGTGTGGTATGGCAGAGGAGATAGGTGCCCAAAATCAAGACCACACAGATTAGAAGGGATCTGTGAGCCACAAGTGAGTGGAGAGGTTCAAAAAGGGAGCAGACACACCAGCTGGGGAGGTAAGGAAGGCTTCAAGGAGGAGGTGGCATGTGGGCAGACCTGGGGAATGAGAGGATTCCGAGGGCTGGGATGTGGGGACAGTGTGGGTGAAGGAGGAGGCGTGCTGCTGGTGGTTGCTTTAGTGGGTGCTGAGGCTGCACATCAAGGTGGGCAGAGACACCACCACCCAGCAGAGCCTGGGGCTTTTTGGTCACCTCAGCTGTTTGGACTTAATTAGGGAGGAACCTCTGAGAAACAGGGCCTGGAAGTCCAGAAACGCAGTTGAAGGCTCTTGTCACAGATGGAGAAGAAGTGATGAGGTCTGGACTGGGTAGTGAGAGAAAAATACTGCCCCAGGGGCGAGGGGTGGATTTGAAGCCTTATGTGAAGCCGGGATTAGGAGAGAGAGAGGGAGATAGAGCAAAGGGTGGGGTGCACGGCCATTGGGATGGAGGGGGCTGGGCCCTCCCGTCTCAGCTGCCATCAGGGATGATGGAGGCATCTGGGCATCACCAGGCTGAGACAGGGCCCAGCCCAAGGCCACACGACCACCCCACAAGGACTTTGTTTTTCATAGCTGCCCACTGGTAACTCTGCCCTGCTGGGGTCCCACTGAAATAAGAGCTTTAAGGCTTCTAGAGTTTCTTTCTTTCTCTAATTTCCAGAGTGGTAAAGACAGTAGCATCAGGGTTAAGCAGGAGAAAACCAGTGCTTAGAAAGTGATGAATGTCTAGTAACCACCTAGGGAGCCCGGATCCAGCTGAGATGGTTCCTTGAAAGTGAAGACGTCCAGGACCCCGATGGGCCTCCCTCGGTCAAGGTGAGAATAGGTGCCCTTGCAAGGAGCAGGAAGCATGGGCAGGTCAGGGAGTGTCTCCCCTTCCCCCGGTTGGGGCAGAGATGGAGGGATTTGTCAAGTCAAAACTTACCAACCTCTTCTGCTCCCATGGACGGCACATTCTCCTCTGAGTGGGGGGTCCATCCACTCCTCACAGGCCCCAGTTCCCCGAGTCCCAGTAGGTCACTGAACATGCAAGGGTGAACTTGATGGCATGTAAATATGTAATTATACCTCAATTAGTGAAAATAAGGGAGACTGTTTTCCCTGGCAAATTAGGAAATGATTTCTATCTCAACCAATAAATCACTTATAGCCAAAAGGGAAAGAAAAAAATGAATTGGGGAAAGATCAAGTGGGTTCGCAGTTTACAGGCACACGTGCTGGGCAGTGAGGACAGTCCCTCCGTTGAAGACAAACCGCAGTAGAAAGCAGGTTAGCCCTGGGGACCACGTCAGGGAGTGAAGAGCCTAACATCAAATCCAGAACCTGCCCTGAGCGCAGCCTTTCCCTTTACACTTCAGCAGCTGCTTCAGGGCCCCTGATCTCCCCTAACACCCATGGGAAATCCTCATCACCTAGGCTAATCACTCAAAGCAGGAGTCTGCTTCATCCCTGAAGGCATGCAGGGGTCTGAAAGCGTACATAGCATCAAGCAAGCAATAGTCCAGCACCAATTAGTCCTTCAAATATATTTGGGCTCCTACTGGAAAGGTAAGGGGTGGATTTTTCCCAAAGTGAAAAACACACGCCCTGGAAACAAGATACAGCCAAAAGATGTCATCCTAGAATCACTCATTATTCGAGTCTAACATTACTCATGAGGGGACTGTGACAAAGGAGAGAGAGCAGGTCTTCCTCGGAGAGGACAATAATCCAAATGGCTCACATTTATCAAGCATCTTCTAGGTGTCAAGCATTGCTCAAGGTGCTTTACATGGCTAACTCACTCAATTTAACCATCCTATGCGGTAGGCTCCTAACTTGCTCAAGGTTATCCGGTTAGAGACTCAGTCTGACTTCCAAGACATTGTTCTGTACTAACCCATAAAGGTTGCCCATGGAGTATTTATCGAGGGCTTCCCATGTGCAAGGCTGAGCCTGCAAGGCTGTGACCTGAATGGTCACATTGAATCCTTTAAAAATACTAGGAAAATGTCTCCCCATTTTACACATGGATAAACTAAGGTTCAGAATGGAGAGAGAATTCCAGGCAAAGGGGCATAGACAACCAGTAGAGGAGAGCTTAATGAGGATGGTGGTAAGGAGATGGATGGGCACAGAGTGGAGGCTTATCATTGAGCAATGGTAGGTCTCAGATATTAGATGGATAAGATGGAAAGGGATTCCCTGAGGACTCCTGGGTAGGGAGGTCACATCACAGAAACCGAAGTTGAAAGCAGCGTTTCCTCTTTATAAGATTTGTCTTTGACTCTGACCCACTGGCCAGCTATGCCTCCCTGGAGTTTTCCTGTATGTCCTTCTCTTTGTAGGACACAGGATTAGCATTAAAGATCATCTCAGAACAAGGCTTTGCCACGTAACGTTCAAAACTCGTCCAACACATGTTGCTGAGATCTCACTGCGAGCCTCATCCCACATCCCCAAGGCTGCCAAGCTTCATCCCTCCAGATAGCTGTATCCAGTTGTCTTTGGGTTCACGACAACCGCTCCAAGAGGCCTAGGAAAGAGAGAAGCAGCTCCACACGCCTTGGGGCTGTTTACTGGTCATTTTCAAGTTTAAGCTTCAGGTCTGAGTTTGAATGGCCAGAGGTCCTACATAGGTCTATGGGCTTCCATACATGGCTTACACTTTGAGAAACAAAGCAGTACATATTCCAGATGCTTTTGCTAGACACAGTCAGACATTTGGATATTTAAAAAGCAAGAGTTTTAATGGAGCTTTTCAGTTTTCTCATGGATATTCGGCTTCATGGAGCTGCAAATGTGAATCGAAGTCTAGAAATAATCTGTGGATTTGCACTGCAAGTTCAGTGGGTACTGAGGTGGAAATTTCAAAATGAGGGGTCCACACCAGCCCAAGTTAACGTCTTGATTTTGTGTTATTTCAAGATGTTGACAGTACGTGTGTGTTATATTATAGCAATCCTCCATGGCATTAATAGTCCTGGTGTGTGATAAATGCAGCGGATCCCAAAGGAAGTCCATATAGAGGTTAACTCCGTCTGAACGAGTTATATATAGCTTTCCTCTTGCTAAATTCTAGCAAGTTGCCTTCTACATTCAAATAACACTGCATTGGAGCAATATTTTGGTATAAATTTTGTCCAAGTGATGAGTGTTTCCAGGGCAGGATTTCATGTTACCCTGAGTTATATGTCCTATGATGCTGAGGGTAATTAGGAGTGAATACATAGCAAGCCTATCTCTGGAGAGGTCCCTTGGAGTTTATTACATCAAAGCTGTGGAATGGATGAGCCCAAAGGGGCTGGAATTGGGAGTCAATTGTGGACCATTTCCAAGGTGGAAAAAATAGAGTGATCCATGGAAAAGAACACACACTGATTCCCTCAGTGCTCATGGCCATGTGGCCACTGGGCTCAGTGCCACTTGCTGAGAATAGGAAGATGAATATATTAGAGAGCTTGGGGTAGTGTGGGAGATCCAAAGCATGTAGACCAGGCCGGGGAGGAAAGTGCTGCGTTGAAAGTTCTGCTCTGCCCTGGGCTTGCTCAGCCACCTGCTATACTTCTCAAAGGTACATCTGAGCATCTCCACAGCAGGCTCTGTGCAAAACATCCCTGGGACCACTCCCTACATTGCACCTCCCCTGTGACTATAGCTTCCATCTGCTCTATTTGGATGAGTAAAGGAGGACATTGGATAAACCAAAGTACTCAGGTTGGAGTCATTCTTTAAGGATCCTGGACTGAAAGGATCCTGAGTGAAATGCGAATCGGAAAATGAAGTAGTCTGCTCAGTGGGTCACAGTCTCTGCGGGGTTAGGTGTGCAGTCAGTACCGAGCATACGGAGGAAGCACGCCTCTCTGCCGCCATGCTTGACACCTCCCTTGGCCATCAGCTTGTATGTGACATTCACCCTCCCTCTCCCATCCTGAATTCTTGCTGCAACTTTCAGTTTTGAAGAAAGGAAAAGTCTTTATTAAAAGAAAGATGCAGAAATGTGGTCTGGATGAAAGGGCTATTAGGAAAAACCAAACTAGATGGTTATTCTTATGTAAGGAATGTAGGATGTTGCCATTGAGGGAGGGTCTCTGGTGTGTGCCCCTGGCTCTCTCTTTTGCCTTTTTAATTCTAACATTAAAGAAAAAATGTTGGATGAATGTTGGTTGAAATGTTGGATGAAGGCAAGCTCATCAAGTTTGTGTATGAGAAAGAAGCAAAGTTTATGAGGGAGATTAATGAGTTGACTCCAACCAAAAATATAGGCATGTTTTTATCTCGTTCTCTTCTTGCCAAAGAAGAAATATATGTACATGGTAATATTTAAATGTTATTAAGAGTATACAATATCTCATTCCAGATCCTCTAATCATACTCGCGTGAGACAATTATTAATGGTTTCTTGCATATTCTTCCAGAAAGTTTTATGCCTATACAAATACAAAGATGTAAATGCATATATATGTGTGTATATTTACATCTTTAATTTTTTACACAAATGGGAGATATTTATGTAATTCTTCTTTGTATTTATTTTTCTGTTTTGATCAGTCATTTATACTATGCGTTAGAAAAGAAAGTGGAATTTGACTCAAGACCATGGATTTACAATGTCCCCATCCACGAAAGGGCAGGATGGGGGAAGAGCCGGCATAGAAGCTTCCCCCGTGACTTGGGGTTTTATACGGCTATAGAGAGCTCAATTTGGTATGTTAGGTATTATAACAGCTGTGGCACTGCTGTTACAAGTGCATCTGTGACCTTAAAATTGGATTAACAAAATGATGGCATCTAGGACAGAGAAAGCAAAAATTCAAATCTCACACTTGAGGAAGAAATAGATAAATTGGAACACAGTGCAAGAGTGACGAGGACGGCAAAAGGGACTGAAATTCATGTCAAATGAGCTCTGAGTGACAAGCTGATAAACTACCAACTAACTAACAATACCCCCCCACCACCACTAGAGATCAATGAACCAGATGACGAGAATTTATTTATAATTTTATTTTATTTGGTTAGGGTGTGAGGGGTCTTGATGGCTACATGCAGGTGGATGGGAGAAGGAGCATCTTCTACGGGGATCTATTTTGTGGATTTAAGATCACCAAGTGGCAGCTACTCAACATGAAGGTGGCTACCACCATCAGCCTTACTCAGTGGTGGGTCCCCTGGCTCTGAAAGTATTCAAGTGTAAGTCATGTAAAAGAAAGGTCCTGACATGATATTTCTCAATCTCTGCTTTCAACAAAACTCGTGTTCTGTATGACTAGCTGCTCCCCAGAAAATCTTCTATAGAAAATTAACGTTTAGAAATACTAGCTTCAAACACGTTAAGCCTGTATATTTACTGCAGATTTTCTCAGGAAGGAGCTAAGAATGTTCTGTCTCACAGATTGATTTGATAATATAACATCTTTTAAGGTATGTGTGTCCACCTTTGTACAACATGATAGAGGCTGAACATTCAGGGTTCAGGGGTGTTCTGGAATGCAGTTTGGGAAACCCTGCTCCAGCAGAGGGAGGCATCACTGGATGATCATCTGGGTCTTTCTAAGTCCGCAACTGTGACTCCAGGTGAGAACGTGTCTTCAAGACAATCTAACCCACATGTTGGACCTTGGGTCAGGAATAGCAGATTCTAGTTGTATGCCTCCGTGAGTTACAGGCACTATTCAACGTGCTTCATGAATATTATCTCATTTCACCCTCACAACAAACCCAGGAGGCAGGTGCCATGATCAGACTCATTATATAAATGGGGCAACCAAGGAACAGAGAGGTCTCACAGGGTGCCCCAAGTCACACAGCTAGGAACTGGAATCCAGGCTGAGTGCTTTGGACAGTGTGCTATTAACTGAGAGGAGAGACCAGGCACTAAAAAAAAAATAGTCAGGAGCAGCTGTGAAGTAGATATCTTCATGGGAGAATGCATGATCCAATCTAACCGGAGGACTCTGGCTCCCAAGAAATAAAGACATAGGGAATATGTGTGAGTGTGTATGAGGGAGGGAGGTCAGGGCCGGTTAATCTTCAGAACAGAGAGCTGCTTGTTCAAGCAATTTGGGGTTTCAACATCTCATCGTACGGCCTGCCACAGTGTCTGCCTTTCCACCTTTCGAAATAGATTTATTTGATAAAAATAGACCAAATCTCTGAGTATCATTTTATATTATTGAAGATTACCTAAGAAGGAGCATCAGTCATTTCTATGTTGGCAGGAATTACTCTTTGCATCACCGTGTTTATGATTTCTAGCTGAGAGCAGAGGTTGGGAGGAAACATGAAAAGAAAGTCAGAATATGTTTTATTTAAAACTCACCAGGGTTTCCATGTGGCCTGCACTGGTCAATCAGGAGAGGCGTCCAGGAGATAAATGTTCTGTCAGTCCAGGAGGACTTCCAGATGCTCTGGGGTTCTAGAGACACTGGTGTGGCATGCTCCCCAACACCTCCAGCCTGTCTGTTTGCATCTAGCTCTCTTTCACTGGGTGCATCTCCCAAATTCAGCACGTTCAGGTGTAGGGGGACCGGGTGGCATCTGCTTGCCTTCTGACCATGTGCCCATGTACCCATTCGCTCTGCCTCAGGGATTTCTGAAGTATAAGCAGGCAAGGTAAGATGAACCTTACCTTGGTTCATCTTGGGGGTACCCTTCGTGGGTAGGTGAGTCCCCTAGGAAGACACCGCATGGTAGAAGCTCCATCTGTGGCAGCCTCTCCCACGGTCCCCACACCTGCATCCTGGGCCTCAGCTTGATGCCAGCTCCATGGACCAGTCTAATGATGTCTCAAGCCTGCTTGCCTTAGGCCTGCTTGTATTGTATTAATACCAGACTTTGTCTGAGAGCCAAGAAAATGTAGATTGGCTTTACCTTCCTCACTGCAACCAGTGTTTATCTTAAAGATGTAAGGGAAAAACCTGGAACATGCTTCTCTTCTCATGCTTTTGGAAAGCGTTGGTGCCATTAAACATTCCCAGACTTTTGATCCTCCCAGGCTCTTGCCCTGTGCACATATCTCAAAGCTCGGGGAAGGGGTACCGTCCTGCCAGGCTACTGACAGATTTATTCCTCCGAGCTCAGGGGCGACCAGCCCGGCTGCAGCCAGTCTTTGCACAAAGCTTCTCACTTGAACAAGAACTGTCAGGACGTGTGAATGAAACACAGAGCAGGACTCTGAAAGGCTCTTGGAGATTTATGGCATATTTTAGACCACAGAATCCTATAAAGTAAGATCCGAAAGCCTGTTTAAGTAAAGCAAGAGGACTGGCCATCAGAGGCAGCTCATCGGGGACTGTGATGGATTTTTGTCTCCCTCCATATCAGCTCCTAAGTGTCCTGGGTAATCCCTGTTATTGGGTGTCCACATACTCTCTGTCGCCCCTCCAGAAGTCCAACCTTTCAGGCAGCAGAGTGACTGAGTGAGAACACAGCTGACCTCCGGGCACAGGGTTCTTCAAAGGTCACAGCACACTCAGCATGATCTGCGGGTGACCATCTCCAGTGAAGCCAGAGGGAGCAGGCAAGGGGCTGCAAACATGGCCAGGCTCTGAGGACCGATGGCTTCATGTCCTACAGGCCATGATGGCTGTGGGTGGAGGTGCCCTGCAGGCTTGCTTGGAGAGAAAGTGTCCTGGACTTCAGGGGCAGGGGTTTTCTGTAGTGTCCCATGGATAGACTGGTCACAGGCTCTGCTGTCATTGGAGGACTCACTTTTTTACCAGCCGTCCCTGAGCTGCAGAAAGATGAGATGGTCATCATCAAACTTTGGTGGCGCCCCCTGGGGGAAGACGTAAGCACACACACATTTACTGGGCTCCTTGCCCTGAGATTCCTCACCAGGGGTTCCTTGGGGGTACTGAAGAAGGAAGCCATAAGCCCAAGAGATCCATTGTTCTGTAACAAACTTTCCCCAGGTAACAACCATTTTATTACATCTCATGATGTTGCGAGTCAGGAATCTGGTCAGAGCTTAGCTGGCAGTTCTACTTTACATGGTGTTGAGTGAGTTCACTTGGTGGTCCTCAGCTGGTGGCTAGATTGTCTGAAGGGTCCAAAATGTCTTTACTCACATGCCTGGGATCTAGGAGGGGACAGATGGAAGGGTGAGTCTAGCTGGGTCCCTCCCCTCCTTCAACAGTGTAGATGGAGTTTTTCCACGGTGAGTCAGGGCTCCCAGAACTGGCACATGTCACATACACCTTACTCTGTTAGTCAGGGTAGCTACAGCCTAGCCCAGATTCAAGAGGAGAGGACAAAGCCGTATAAAAGAGCCCCCTCTTGAAAGGAAGAGAGTCAAAGAACGTGCAGGCGTCCTGAATCGGCCACAGCCACTTTCACATCCATCATTTACTTACTCAGGTAGCACTTAGTGAGTCCTCACAATATATCAGATTCTGAGCAGGATGATAGGGGAAAGGATAAGAAGACACTAATATTTACTGTTTATTATGTGCCAGTCACTGAACTAAAGGCTTTACCTATGTTGACATGTTTCATTCTTGCAATTACCTATTTTACAATGAAGAAACTGAAGTTCAAAGAAGTTGCCCAAGGTAAAAGGTAAAACCCAAAGTTCTGTATTCATCTGACGTCAAAGCCTCCACTCTTACCCCTATCCTGCAGTGCCTCGAGTATCTAATTTGATTCAGGTCCTGCTTCAGGCAGCTCATGTTTTGCAACCAAGGTAAGGTATGTAAACCAGTAACTACAGTACAGCAGTAAGTGATAAATGCACCAGTGGTTACACCAATGTGCAATGGCCTGTCACGGGAGAAAGAGATTATTGCCGGTTGTAAACATCAGAGGCTTTATAGAGGAGTGTTTCACATATCTATTTCTGGGTAAAATATCAACTTAGTGGCTTAAAATACCATTTGATTGTCACTTACCATTTCACAGCTTGACTTGGCAGCTTTCCTGTTCAGGTAGTGTTGACTGACGTGCCAGGAAAGCGTGGCTGGGAGCTCATCTAGGGCCATCAGCTCCGTTCCTGGATTCCTCAGAACTGTTCCTCAGTTCTCCGTGTGGCCACTTGGGCTGCTTTATGACACACAGGCCGGATTCCAAGAGGAGCTTTCCAAGAGGAGGGAGTCGAAGCTACCAAACCAAATGAGTGCCATACCCAGAATTGGACAGCATCACTTCTGTTATATTCTATTGGTCAAAGCAGTTGCAGGCCCAGTCATGTGACAGTGTGGAGGGGAACTTCACAAGGATCTGAATATCAGGAAGTGTGGTTTGTTGGTATCAGCAAAGTAATAGTCCAACTCAAGGAGAAAGAATGTAAACTGACATTTGAAAGACCGTTTCCTTTTCTCCTGTTCTTATTTTGTCTCCCACTATGGCTATTTCCATGATAAATATTTGTCATGTAGGTGTTAAAAATAAATAGTAATTTGTACTAATACTAGAAAAATGTGAAAATATAGATAAGCGTAAGGAAGACAAGCAGGTTTTTGATGGGAAGGCATGGGACAGTTTGAGTCTTCTCTCTTTATCAAGAAAGAGTAGACCAGACAGAGGGAGAGAAATGAGCAAAGGAGGGGCAGTGAGGCTGTTTTTCATGGAAAAACCAATGAGTTTGTCCCTTGAGAAGGAAGCAGTGAAGGAGATGATAGAGCAGGGAGACCCAGCCTTGAAATACAAATAAATAAATATAAATCCTTATTTTTTCCTTATGTCACAGGCTGATTTGGGTCAGGCAGTTCCTCTCTAAATGATGGCTCAAAATCCAGGGATAGTCCGTCTTATGATGTTGACATTTTCAACTCATGACCTCCAGATTTGCCACAGAAAAGGAAAAGATAGGTCATTGGATTGTGCTGTAGGTTTTACAACCAGGCTGAGAGTTAGTCAATCTCACTCCTGCCACATCCCAGTGTCCAATAATTATTAGTTTAATTTCTTTAATAATCTTAGGGCTATTCATATAACTATTTTATATTTGATGAGTTGAAGTGTTTTGTCCTTTTCAAGGAATTGGTACACTTCATAAGTTTTCAAATTATGAGTATAGTGTTATTAATAACATTCCCACATTATTCTTTTGATGTACGCAGTGCCCGAAATGATATTCCTTGATTCATTCTTAATACTGGTAATTTGTGTCATCTCTTTTTCTCTTTGCCAATCTTACAGAAGTTTGTCAATTTTATTGATCTTTTCAAAGAAACAGCTCTTTGAGTCATTGATTTTCTCTACTGTTTTCTATTTCCATGATTTCTACACTTATCTTCATATTTTTCCCCTACTGCTTGCTTTTGGTCTTGCATTTCTAGGTCCTTGAGGTGGAAGCTTAGATTATTGACTTGAGACTTTTCTTCTTTTCTAATATATGTTTTAGTGCTATAAATTTCCATTGCAGTACTGCTTCAGCTGTGCCCCCCCCCCCCCAATTTTGATGTGTTGTAATCTCATTTTCAGTCAGTTCAATATAACTTTTGATTTCCCTTGATACTTCTTCTTTAATCCATGCATTGTCTCAAATTATTTTGTTTAGTTTCCAACTATTTGGATATTTTCTTGTTGTTTTTATTTTACTGATTTTTAATTTGCCTCCTTTGGGGTCAGAAAGCAATCTCTGTATAATTTCAGTCCTTTTCAGTTTGTTTGATTGCCCAGATTATGGTCTACCTTGGTAAATGTTCTGTGGGTCCTTGAAAAGAATGTGTATGCTGCTCTTGTTGGATGGAATGTTCCACATATGTCAAATATGTCCTGTTAGTTAATGGTGTTGTTGAGTTTTTCCATATTCTTTCGGATTTTCTATCTACCTGCTCTATCAATTGTTGAGAAATGGATGTTGAAGACTCCAGTTCTAACTGTGGATTTGTGTATTTCTCCTTTCAATTCTATTTGATCCACATATTTTGCAGATTTGTTGTTCATTGCATACATTTAAGGATTGTTATGTCTTCTCAATGGATTGATCTTTTTATTATTATATAATGTCTCTTTTTTTCTGTAGTAATTTTTTAACTCTGAAGTCTATCTGATTTCAGTATAATTACTCTTGTTTTTCTTGGTAAACACTTGTATGGTATATTTTTTCCATATTTTTAGTTTCAATATGCCTATGCCTTTATATCTGAAGTGAGCTTTTTATAGACAGAATATAGTTGGGTGGTATATTTTATTCCTCTTTGCCAATCTTTGTTTTTTAACTAGTGTGTTTAGATCAATAACATTTAATATGGTTATTGATATGTTAGGGCTTAAGTCTTCCATTTTGTTTATTTTCCTTTTTTAATGTTTTTTCTTTTTTCAACCTCTTGTGGGTTATTTGAATGTTTTTTAGAATTCCTTTTTATGTATAGTGGTTGTGAGCATATATCCTTGTATAGCTGTTTTAGTGGTTGCTCTGTGTATTATATTATGTATAAATACATCTCACAGTCTACACCAATTCAAGTGCAATGTAGAAACTTTATCTTTCTTTATGTTCTTTTAAACTTCCTCATTTATAGTTGTCTCTACATATATTTAGAATTACATCAATCATAATATAGAAAAATCAAGAATAGAAAGAAAGACTACAGACATACCTCATTTTATTGTGCTTTACAGAGATTGGGGGTTTTTGTTTTGTTTTGTTTTTACAAATTAAAGGTTTGTGACAACCCTGTATTGAGCAAATCTATTGATGCCATTTTCCCAACAGGATTTGCTCACCTTGTGTCACATTTTGGTAACTCTCACAATATTTCAAACTTTTTCATTATTATTATATCTAGTATGGTGATCTGGGATCAGTAATCTTTGATGTTACGGCTATGACTCCCTGAAAGCTCAAATAAAGGTTAGCATGTTTTAGCAATAAAGTATTTTTAAATTAAGGTATGTACTTTTTTTTTAGACATAATGCTACTGCACACTTAATAGACTACAGTATAGTATAAACATAATTTTATATGCACTGGGAAACCAAAAAAATATATGGGACTCCCTTTATTGTGATATTTGCCTTCTTATGGCGGTCTGGAACCAAACATACAATATCTCTGAGGTATGTGTGTATTACATTTACCTATAGATTCTCTTATGTGTTAATTTTTCCTTTCTGATGTTCTGAGGTTTCTTGTTTCCTTTCTATTTTTAGAACTTTCTTTAGTCATTCTTTTAGGTTAGGTTTGCTGGTGATGAATTATTAAGTTTTTCTTTGTCTAAGAATATCTTGCTTTCTACTCATTCCTGAAGGAATGGGTATTTCACTGGGTATAGAATTCTAAATTGACAGTTCTTTTATTTCATCATTTGAAAAATGTGTTCCAGTTCCTTCTAACCTTTATGGTTTTTGATGAGATATCTGATATCATCTGAATTGTTTTTCCCTATAGGTAATGTATAATTTCACTCCTAATGCTTTCATGATATTTTCTTTGTCTTTATTTTTTAAAAGTTTAACCATGATGTGTTTTGGTGTATATTCTTTGGTTGTATCTTGTTTGGGATTTTTTCTGATTCTTGAATCTATAGCTTATTGGGTTTTTTTTTTTTTTCAAATTTGAAACGTTTTTAGCCATTATTATTTTGAGTACTTTTTTTTAGCTTTACCTTTTTTCTCCTGTCCTTCCAGGGCTCCAGTGATTTTAGACCTTTTGTTACAGTCCCTGAGGTTCCATTATATTTTTTTTTCAGTCTGTGTTATTTTTGGTGTTCAGATTAGATAATTTCTATTGTTCTGTCCACCAATTCTTTCCTTTGACTCTTCATTCTGGTCTTGAGCCCAATCCATTGAATTTGGTTTTTTGTTTTTAATTTTGTTATTATATTTTTCAGTTTGAAAATTTCTTTTTGGCTTTTCTTTATATCTTTTATTTCTTCACTGAGATTTTCTACTTTTCATTTGTTTCAAGCATGTTCATAATTGCTCATTGAAACATTTCTGTGATAACTAATTTAAAAACCTTTCTAAGGTAATTCTAACCTTTCTGTATCTCTGTTTTGGCATCTATTCAATTATCTTTTTACATTTAGCTTATGATCTTCCTGGTTTTTTGTATGATAAGTGATTTTTTAAATTGAAATCTTGTCAGTTTGCATATTATGTTTGGAGACTCTGTATCTTATTTAAACTGTTTTAACTGTCTTTTTCTGACAGTGCTCCACCAAAGGAAAGGGAGATTTACCGTATCATTGTGGCTAGATGGAGTTAGAAATATAGTTTCCCCACTTGGCCTCCATGGGCCTCCATCCAAATTGGGGGGAGTTTCTCATTACTGGTGGGAAGGGAGAGGAGTTCCTTCTCCCCACTGGGCCTCCACTGCTACCTCCCTGAGAGTGGTAGATATACATTGTTACTGCTCCCCTCATGGATCTACTAATACTACAGATGGTGTGGCCTCATTACCCCTTAGTGGTGGTGAGAGCCCAGACTTTCCTGTACCACTTCCTCTGTCATCACCCCACTGGGAAGGTTAAGGGCATCTCATTACTTCATGGTAG
This sequence comes from Balaenoptera ricei, assembly GCF_028023285.1. Classification (NCBI taxonomy): domain Eukaryota; kingdom Metazoa; phylum Chordata; class Mammalia; order Artiodactyla; family Balaenopteridae; genus Balaenoptera; species Balaenoptera ricei. Next base: position 46,853,563 of record NC_082654.1, read on the forward strand.
GAATGGAAGTTCAGGCTCTCCATATGCTCTCCATGACACCATGCAAGGGGAGAGAGGACTCTTTATCATCTGGTAGGTATAAAAGTCCTGGTTGTCTGCTGGGCCTTCTCTGACACCACATCAATAGGGGTATTGGGGTGCCTTCTGCAGAAAGGTGAAGTCTAGGCTCCTCATTCAGCCTTTGCTGGTGTGGATGTGAGTGGGATCACTGTTTTCTTTGGGGTGTTTGACTGGAGTAGAGTCATCATTCTGTCTTGCTAGGCTGCTCCTTTTAGGGTCCTCTGGCTCAGGAGAGCTGGCTTTTGTTTGGGTGTGTTTTGTCTGTGACCATTGGTACTTCTAGGTAGCTGGCTTCTTCAGCTCCATGTTTGGAAAACCTAAAGAACTAACCACAATGTTGTTCTTGGTTCCCAAGTTTCCTAGGTGGTCTTCCTGCTCTCTGTAGCCCATCTAACATTTGTTTTATATGTATCGTCCAACGTTTTTAGTTGTACTTAGCAGGAAGAATATGGAAAAGTACTTTACTCCATCTTTCCAAAAATGGAAGTCTCTTACACTCTTTCAATATGGTTAATAATTACATACATAAAGATTCCCTTTGTTCATAGATAAGTAGTAGCATAATATACATACTTTCTTCCCATCTTGCTTTGTTCACTTCAAACTCTATGTTGGAGAACACACAATAACAATATATAGAGCTATTCCTCATTTCTTTTTATTGCTTCAGATTACTCCATTGTGGGATTGAACCAAAGTCCCTTATTGGCAGCCATGTGTGTCTGTTCCAGTCTTTTCCTATGACAAATAGTTCCACAGTGAATACCATTGTACCATATTTTCATATTTTTACTATCTTGGGGTAAGTTACCAAAGCATATGTAAGTTTGTTACCTCTTCATAGTATGACTTTTGATTGTTGTAACTGACATATTGGGAAGGTCTTGGACTTTAGCCTTAATAAAAACACTACTTGCACAGGCAATTTATTTTCGTGTACCCTACACCAAGTTAAATTAACCCTCTAGACTTCAGTTTTCTCAAATTTATTATAATAATAGCTACCATTGTGTATGTGTCTATTAAGTTCTGACAAATGCTTTAATTTCTTCATTTATTTCACAACAGTACAGTAAGGTTATGATTGAAACTCATTTTATAGTCAGCAATTGGAAAGATTTAGAGAGGTTAAGAAAGTAAAGGACGCGACTTCCCTGGTGACACAGTGGTTAAGAATCCGCCTGCCAGTGCAGGGGATACGGGTTCGATCCCTGGTCTGGGAAGATCCCACATGCCGTGGAGCAACAAAGCCCGTGCGCCACAACTACCGAGCCTGCGCTCTAGAGCCCATGAGCCACAACTACTGAGTCTGCATGCCACAACTACTGAAGCCCATGTGCCTAGAGCCTGTGCTCCACAACAAGAGAAGCCACCGCAATGAGAAGCCCACGCACAGCAATGAAGAGTAGCCCCCACTCGCCACCACAACTAGAGAAAGCCCGCGCAGAGCAATGAAGACCCAAAGCAGCCAAAAGTAAATAAAATAAATTTTAAAAAGGCTTGATGCTGAACTCTGTCTCATTATAATAAAAAAAGTCCATCCAAAAAATAAATAAATTAATTAATTTTTTTAAAAAAGAAAGAAAGTAAAGGACGAAATCTGAGTGTAAGCTCAAGTTTGCCTGATGGAGAAACTCAGGATTTTCCTCTCATTTTTGCCTTCTGTGTAAAAAAAGGAAATAGTACTGCCTATCTCTCAGGGTGTTGCAAGGATCAAATGAGATATTAGCTATGAAAACAGTTTTAAAACCATGACTTGTGAAGTACACGTTCATCATTATAATTACTTTACTTTCCTTGGAAACACTTTGTGGACACCGGTGTCTATTCTCATAATGGCATTTAGTAATCTTCTCTTAGAGCAATTTCTCAAGCAAGTGGCTAAAATCACTTATTTCATGGCGACTCCATGAATCATTTTCTTTTTAGAGTTGGTCCTCTCGACATTTTCTTTTCCCCTGAGGACGTCACCCTGTTCACTTCAAAGCCCCTGTGTTCTGAAGGAAGTTACTTATGACACACTATCTCCCCAGAGTCCTTCTCATGGCAGTGTGACATCCATGTGCCTGAGACCTTTCCCATGTCAACTCACAAGAGCCAAAGCAATTTGGGTGAAGTTCAAGGGTGCTCAAGGGAAAGGAAGGGAATATGGGTGTGGGTGACAATGCTGTCTTCCCTGCTGATGTGAATTAGGAGTGGGAGGGGGATCCTGAAAGATTTTCTGGTCTTTGTTCATTCTTTAGCAATGGCGCATCAAGTGCCTATCTCTACCCACCCACAATTAACCAGACAACAGAGAGGAAATGGTTATTGTCACTGGAGAGAAAGTAAAGTTGGTCCAAGCACGACTCAAATTAATATCAATTCTACATTAACTATTTATAACTTAATGGTTGTGTTCCCGATGCCATTTTCAAGTGTGAGAAAAATAACAAGAGCAAAAATTTAAGCACACAAAACATGACAAGTTGCAGATGAAAAATGGGCAAAAGTTTAGTCTCAATTAAAACAGTCTGTTATTATTTTCTGCTGTTCAACTAAGCCCTTTATTTTTCAAATGTTAAAATGAAACCTACGTAACATGAGTTTGGCACTGGGCAGCCTGCCTTCCTCACTCTAAAACAGCCCTGCAGATGGTCTGAGAGTAAGGGTTTTGTGAGTTCTCCCCTCCTCATTCACTCCTTTTCTGCCAAATGGCTTAAACGTTTTGTTGTTGTTGAAGAGGACGCAAAATAAGTAAATTGATGATTTTACTTTTTCCAATGGCAGCCCCTTTGTTCCCCTCTTCCATTGCGTGGACCTTGCCCATTGTAGAGGTGACCCACTCAGTCTGGGCTGGGTCCAGTGTTCTTACCAAGATAAAACGTGGTTTCTTTTGCTAGTTGTTTAACATTTCCACCTTTTCCCTGTTCCCTTGTTCCCATGACATTCCAACGAGACAGAAAACACACAAAGTGATGCCTCTTGGGTAGTCCCAGAGGTTTCAGAAAAATTCAGTAGTTCCAGAAAAATTTGCATTTTTCTATAAATGGTCTTTTATCATTTTTTTTTTTTTTTAATTTATTTTTGGCTGTGTTGGGTCTTCGTTTCTGTGCGAGGACTTTCTCTAGTTGCGGCAAGCGGGGGGCACTCTTCATCGCAGTGCGCGGGCCTTTCACTGTCACGGCCTCTCTTGTTGCGGAGCACAGGCTCCAGATACGCAGGCTCAGTAATTGTGGCTCACGGGCCCAGCCGCTCCGCAGCATGTGGGATCTTCCCAGACCAGGGCTCGAACCCGTGTCCCTTGCATTGGCAGGCAGATTCTCATCCACTTCACCACCAGGGAAGCCCTCTTTTATCATTTTTAAACATAGGCAATCAGCCCCTTGCCCAGCCATTTAAGAACTGATTTTATTTACCAAATATTGTTTACCCCCTTATATATGAAGCTGGGTGCCCTGACTGAGCTGCTTATGGTCTTTGTTTTGTTTACCTTTTTGTTGTTATTGTTATTGTATATTTTGTTTTCTTTTAGTGGGTATAGAACTGATGGGATTTGGAAGACAATGCCATTTTAAATCTGGAAGCATTTTTCAGTTTTTTCCAGACACTGGGTTTAGTTTTTGTGGACACTCTTGGTTTGAGGACTGAGACTGTAGGAAGGGCACAGTGGCCTGAAGTTCACTTCAGGCTGAAGGAACCAATATACATAAGGAATGGGCCTAGGGAGGCATGTGTGAATTTTGACAGTGCCTTTGCAGGCAGCACTTGTACAAATCTAAGACTTGGGGACGCATATGGTCCATGGTACAGGGAGACAGGCCGATGGTGGGTAGACAGAGAATACTGTGCAGGTCCACGAAGGGTGGTAGGTACTGAGAAGGGGCACATACAGAGTCACAGTCCCTCTTTGCAAAGGAGATCCCTTCTACTACACAAATCTTGGGCACAATTTTGTCCAAAGCTAGAAAAACATCTGTCAAATTGCTGCAGAGAATGTTAGGAATGGAAGTAGAGGGAGGGCAGGGCCAGCCAGGAGGCTGAGGAATTGCACAACTTCACAGAAGCTGGAAGGGAGGTCTGCTGGGTAGAGATGAGCACCCTCAGCCCTGGGTCCACTCCAGGGATACCCAAGGGGGGAACTTCAGGGGAACTGAGGTCCTACAGGAACGGGGGCTGCCTCACAGCTCTCAATGCAAATGTGACCCAATTTGCACACTGGGGTGGTGAAGCCTGGAGTGTTCTCATTACCTGTTTTATCCAAATTCTTAGAAACCCTCATGAGGTGGATATTAACAACTCTATTTTAGAGATGGGTAAATGGACAACCAGAGAATCTGATCAGTTTTCCTGAAGTCATAGACCCAGCAGGTTGTGGAGCTCAGGTTCAAATCTATTTTAATGAGCAGTGTGAGGTTTTCCTCTCTCCTTCAGCCCTTCGTAGGGAGAAAAGCAGGGGGAAAGAGACGTGGAAATAGCAAATAATGCCCCGAGGTAGGTTGGAAGAAATTTTCCATATGGTCAAGTGAAAGGTCCCTTTACTTTATAGAGTATTTATTCTAAAAGAGCTGGAAGACCAAACCTTCCCTCTTCCAGTTTCACCAAGGAAAAAATTGGAAGAAATAGATTATACGATCCTAGTGGGAGGCAGGTAAGCACAAATATTCTGGGGTTTGTGATGGAGGAAATAGGGGTGGAGAGTAAAGAGAAAATATATCTCATGCCCACCACAAAGAGATCTGATGGGGAAAAGACAGTTTAACATCATCTAGGGGTTCTGTGTATTTAAGACTGTCCAATGGCCTTCCAGGCACGACACTGAGATATGTTGGGAGCTGCCATCTGGGATGCCGAACTGCAGTCCCTCGGGGTGTGGGCTTAGCGCTCCTGGGCTGATGAGGTGCACCTGGAGCCCAATGGCGCTGAGGAACTTTCCATCACTGAATGACACCAGCAAGAACAATCACTCTAAGACTTTCAGTGGGAGGAATTGTGAGCTTTAAACTATGTCCGCACAGTGCAAAGAGAGGGTTGACAGTGAACAGAGAATGGCTTGTTTTCTTTCCTGCAGATGATTCGTTCTGAGTTTGTCTTTACCTACAACTCGGTCAGAAGGAGCACTCGGTGGCATTCATCTGTAAGAGGAGAGGGTAATCTCAGAGGGGTTTCTCTCTTACTAAGAGAAGGGACCCCAGGAAATCAACAATGAGAAGGAAAGAGAGACGTGATTCCCTGCTGCCTATTCTGGTGAGCTCTACATAATGAGAGGCAAATCATTAGGAAAAGGAAGAACACATTTAGCTTTGTTTTCTGAACCTCACATGAATTTATGGTCCTTCCTCCATAGACGTTTCTTTCAATAACGTCCTTCCCATAGGGATGTAAGCTTCTCTGATCCCCTCCCTCTGCTTTTGCCTAGAATGGAAAAGGAAACATGAGCACCCTCCCTCCAGTAAAGGAGGGAGGGAACACTCAGCCCCTGTGCCTACGTATAAATACCAGGAGATTTGGCAGGGGCTGGGCTTGCATAGATGTCCCCTTCAGCACCCCTGCCAAAGCCATGTGCCTTTCCTGGGAAGGCTGGGGTGTGTCCGTTGTGCCTGCTATTGTGACAGTTGTTGGGGACTGGCTGTACCTCCCTGTACGTTTTTTTCCCTCCCACAGTAAATTTTTCCCCCTTTCTTCCCAAGTCAGTGTGAATTTGAACAAAGTTTAGACCTTGAAATCAGACTTGGAACAGCCGTGACATGCCTATTTAGAAAGGGGGATATTATGGGAAAATGCTGTTCTAAACATGGTTTCTAGCCCACACTGAAATTCTTTCCAGATGCCTACGTAGCTTGAAGGAGGCTTGTAGGAGCTCATTTGATAGGCATCTGTGGTCTGTAACTCCAGCTTGCTCTCTCAGCGTGGACTGCCCCAAGGGCATCGCTGGTGTGTGTGTGTGTGTGTGTGCCCGTGCTGGCGTGGAAAGGCTCAGACTGGAATCTGACTTGGGTTCTAGCCTGCTTCACACAACCTCTGCTCAGTCTCCTCACTCGTGAAATAAGTCAGTTGGTTGGGCTCATGGTCTCTGGACCAGTTGTGGGGTCTGGTCTTCAGGCTTCCTGTTGAGGGTTGTAAACAGGGTTCGGGCTGGACTATTCAGCTAAGCATGCTTTATCCAGGAAGTCCCCAAAAGGGCAGATCTGGTCCTGTTAAAATGCATCCCTCCATCCCTGTGTACATAACAGGGTGTGGGCTTAACACTCCTGGGCTGATGAGGTACACCCAGATGGAGGCTCTCATGGGTGTCACTCTGGAGAGTTCCTCTTGAGTGTTTTGTTGTCTGCTCACAGGTCTCTTTTCCTGGTGGAGTCTTTCTTTGTCCCACCGCTTCCTGTACTAACTGCACCAGCGTACTCTAGGGCAAACCCTATTGCCTGGTTAGCCCTAAATGGCTGGGCCCTGTGCTCCATGCAGGCCTGGGCTCCCTCAGAGCAGAGCGTTCAGACTGGCCACGATGTGCCTTGTTAGGCTTCTCTGGGTGTTGATGGGTGTGCTGAGTTTATGAAAGGCTGGCTGTGGCATGCTCAGAACCAAGAGTCTAGTCAAGCCTCCTTAGAGAGTTGATGACAACCAGCACTATGACATTTCCTGGACTACCTCTGGGCACATGTGAGGCTGCGTCTGGCAAACTTCCCAACAGCCTCAATCAAGTGGGCCATGGACTCTGGGGAAAGCTGTATCACATCTGAGCCATAACTCAAGATTCTACCCCAGTCCAGCAACACTTCCTCTTCAAAGCTCATGCTCAGGACAAGGGCATACCAATTCAGAAGGAACGTGATTCATTATTCCTCTATAAGCATTTATTCCTGTTGGAATTCAGCTTCCTTATCAAAGAGAAAACAGAGGTAGTTACATTGACCATATCCAAATCTTTAAGTACAATTTATTATGGGTCCAGCACCCAGTCACTTCTTGGTCCTAGAAAATTGCATAGAAATAACCAAGTGATATACCCCAGGCTCCCCTCTTAAGATTTTCTATTTATTTCAAATGTCTAAAGCAGCCAAGTGGCTGATAGCAGTGGCTATCAGGAGGGACTCACTCACCCTGAGTCATGCTAGCCACACCGCTCTGTGCTGCTCACCTGGAGATCCCTCAGATCACCTGGGGGCCAATTCTGCCCAGAGCTGGGCAGGCAGTGGCCAGAGGAGACTGACCCTGGCTGAGAAGGGAAAATCCAGGGACAGGGAGCTACGCACAGTGATTTGGGTCAAGAGTATCAGATACTTATAGACATATATACACTACCAAATGTAAAATAGACAGCTAGTGGGAAGAAGCCGCATAGCACAGGGAGATCAGTTCTGTGCTTTGTGACCACCTAGAGGGGTGGGATAGGGAGGGTGGGAGGGAGACGCAAGAGGAGGAGATACGGGGATATATGTATATGTATAGCTGATTCACTCTGTTATAAAGCAGAAACTAACACACCGTTGTAAAGCAATTATACTTCAATAAAGATGTTAAAAATAAAAAGAGTATCAGATGCTCAGAAGCCCACAAGGGATGGAAGCCTAACAGTGTGTGATGCAGTGAATAAAACCACCCAAATTTTAGTACCTGCACACAAAGTTCATTTCTCATTCACATGAAATCCAAAATGTGTGTTCATGCTGGGCAGTTGGCTCCTACTTCCAGGTGACCATTCAAGGACCCAGGCTCCTTTGGTTTGTGACCCCTTCTCCCGACCCTGCCCCCCAGCCCCATTCAACACCTGGCTTCCAAGGACATCACCTCAGCCTGTAGGAAGCCAGTAGAGGGAAGAGCACGGGAGGTCACATGTGGGGGCCTTCAGGTGCCAGTCTGGAAGTGATGCTTGCACTTCATCAGCCAGAACTGTCTCATGGCCACAGAGACAAGTGTGTGCTCAGGAAGAGGAATGACTGGTTTTGAGAATCTGATCTGCTTGGGCCATAGAAACAGAGAAAGCTGTGGACTTGATTATGAGGACTTCAGTGGTGGTTTTGGATGGCAGAAATTCTAGGGACTGGTGAGCTAAAGCTGATGGCAGGGAGCCGAATGGAGGGGAGGGGGCCGAAAGACTTTTACATGTGGGGCAGGCAGATCCTATCTACAGTCAGGATGTTAGGACATTACAGGGGAGGTGAGGCCCTGACCCCAGCCAGCCTCAGCGCACGGAGCCTTGGTGCAGTGGAGGACACAGACCAGAGCGAACAGGAGAATCTTCAGTGCTCACAGCTGGAGGGCAGGTCATTGTGTTCTGGCAACTAGTGTCTTCCTCCACGAGGGAAGTGGAGGAAATCTAGTGCTAGCTTGGGTTTGTCTTTAACAATCTCGATTTCTGCTATGAAGGTGGCAATGAGCTCTAGACAAGGGTACAGAACACTTCCACCACTGAGACCAGACTATGGGAAACTGCATGGACAGAGGTTGGGGGAACACTGCCAAGTGGTCGTGCCTCCTCTTGGAAGTGGGCAGGTGGGAAAGAGGGCCAGTCCTTCAGGTCTTTGCCCCTGTTGTTGTCACTCGGGTGGTTGAGACAAGAGATGGACATCATCAAGCCAGTGCTGAAACTGAAGCTGGAGCAGGTGAATTCACAGGAACAGTAAGACCTGAAGCTCCCTGGTCTGAATTTTATACTGAATGGGAGCTCCTGCTTTTGAAGTCACCCTCCTCCGAGTCTGACTCCAAGGCTCACATGGCCACAATGAGGACAAGGTAGTGGCAGGTCAATGGATCTCAGAATTGGATGGAAGTAAGCTTCCTGAAGACCTGTAGCAAAGCTTCCTCTTCTGTGTCCACCTGAAAGGGTCTGCAGTTCTCACTCTTTGTCCAGCTTCTGCTCAATTCCTCTATGGAAACAGAATTCACCACCTCCCAAAGGAACCGCTGAAAGACAGCTATAAGTGTCAGGAAGCTGTGCTAACGTCCATCTTGTTCTGGGGGTTACTCTGGGATGACACAATGAAGTTACGAGAGTTCTTCAAAATATCTAAGACAGTTGTTTTAGGAACACCCTACCAAACACTCAGTAAATGAACGTTAAGTATTGACTGAATTGATTTTCATGTGAAACTATTCTGATAATATTCTGTAATATTCTATTGCAGGGCATCATTCACTTCACCACTTACCAAATGCACCTACCACCTGACAGGTTCTGGGCTACACCTGCTGTTGCAGCGATGAATAAAGAAAGTCTCTTCTCTTGAAGGCCTCACTCATTCCAGGGGGACCATGACATGTACCTGACCAGTTTTAAAAATAGTAGAGCACAAGGAGAGCAGGATTTGAACACGACCAAAGTTGGGAGGATTGAACATGTTTGGTGTGATGAAGAGCAGTGAGGGCTGCTACGTGGCTGGACTGGAGGGTGTGCGGTTGGGGATTCTGGAAGTTATATTTGGTCTATCAGAATCAGATGTAATATTTGGTCTGGTTTTTTCCTACAAAGGAGGGAAATCTGATGCCCAGAGAGGATGAGTCCCCTACCCTCCATCAGATCAGTAGGTGGAACAACCAGATCTCAAACCCAGCTCAGCAACTCTCACTCTGCTTTTCTGCCTTTTCCATGTGACCTGCACTACCTAGACATGGCCTGTCTACACTCAAGCTCCTCGAGGAAGGATGTTGGTCTTAGGAAACTTTACATAACATCCTTGCCCAGGGCAACAGTTATTCCTCACAATGACAGGTAAGGAATATATGTTCCCTGCACCACATGTGCTATTTAATCATGTCAACATCCCTAAGAGCAGGTATAAAAGTAGGCGAAGGGATAGAGGTGCTCAAGTCCAGCCGGTTAGTTAGTCTGGAGCTGAGATGTGCCACCTCAGGCCACCTCCTGCTCACCAGCCACAGGGCCCACCGAAGGGCCTGCCCCTCCATCACTTGCCCACGTGCAGCCATGATCGGGTCCTAGATGTTCTAGCCCCTAAGTGGCTCCCCAAACCATCCCGTTCTCTGCATCTGCACCCTCACTGCCTCCCTCAGTCCCGTGGAGGATTGATGGATTTTATTCTCTTTTAAAGAGTATCAGGCCGGTTTGGGGGACCTATATATCAATCTAAAGGGGATGAACTTTGCATGTGGGTAATAAAATTAGATTTGTAGAAACATACTAGGGGTGATATAAAAGAAGGACTGGAGGAGAGCCAGAGGAAGGAGAGTAAGTTCAGAGGCCACTGCCGTCAGCTGAGAGGAAACACCATAAGGATGGCTTCAGGGGTGTGTGTACTCCAATGTCTGATACCAGCAGTGGATCAGATTTTAACATCCCTTCTTCCTTTAGATGAAAAAAATATATTTTTAGCAATAATGATGTAATCACTGGTGACAATCATTATTTTTCTTGATCTTTACTTCAGTTTTAAAACAAAAAACAATTTTAAAATAAGATTTTAATTTAAAATATATTTTTTCAAATTCAATCTTTGATGAATGAGCCAAAATTTGCACTTAAACCTCACACTTAATACTTTTGTTTCATTGTTTTAAACTTAAAATTGGAAGTTTCCAAATTAACGTCCATATAAATTACAGTGGTCATTAAAACATGTAGTAAAAGTGCTATTTTGAAACCACTATAATTATTGCAAATATATTACAAATATATTATTAAAATCCATAGTGACTGCAGCAGTAGTTTAGAACTTAGACTAATAAAAGGTTTTTTTTGTTGGGGGAGGAGGATTATTTTATCACTGATATCTAGAATTGCTGGTGACTTAAAGCTGGTTTTATTCTGTTTTTTTGAATTGTATACCATTTGTATCATTTTTCGTTTTCACTGGGGAGGCCTGAGAGTGCCTCTTTCTTAAAAGCCTTGCCAACAGAATATGCTGTCAAACTTTGGAATTTTTGCTAATTTCAGCGTAGTTTTAATTTGTGTTTCTCTTAATACGAGCAGGTTGAAAAGCCATTTGCATTTTTTTTCTGTGAATTGTTCTATTCAGATCTTTAGCTCATGAGGCCTTTTCTTCTGTTTTTAGAACTTCCTTCTAAATTAAGGATAATAACCACATTAACCCTTCGTGATATGTTGTGTTTTCCCAGTTTACATTTTGTTTTCTTACTTTGCTTATGATGTTTTTTCCTATTTTGTAAAGTTTAATGTAATCAAATTTATCAATCTTTCCTCTCATTGCTTCTGGATTTTGGATCATACATAGTTTAAAATGTTTTCTACACTGCAAAGTTATAAAGTGATTTACCTACGCTATTTTTTAGTTCTTGTTTTCATAGCTTTGCTTCTTGAAAGAGCTAGCCTTTCAAACTCTCTCCATTTTTCCCATTTCTATACATTCCTCCTTTTAGTTAGGTTTTCTGGCTCCCCTTCCCTAACCTCCACTCCTGACTTAGAAGTCTCTCCTCCTGGCCTCAGTGGCACCACATGCTTTCCACTATCACATTGTTACTACTCTGCCTTATTTTCTGTATTTCTCTATTCCTCCTCAAGGGCAGAATTCTGCTTTGCATCTTTGAATCCCTGGTGCCTTGTGCTATGTTTAGTTTATAGTAGGTGTTCAATAAATGCTTTTGAATGCATGGATAAACAGATCACGGTTATTCATTTGTTGAAAAGGCTAAGAGCTTGACACTACTTGTTTAAGGCTATTCCAGTCATCGTGGGCTTTATTCTTGCTTCAGCCAGGAGATAGGCATTTGATCCTGAACCTTGAACTTTCAGCTCCTCTATATTCATGTATAAGTACCCATAGATGCAGAATGAGGTCACTGGGATAAAGAACGTTTCTGAGCCCCAAAAATCTGCTATTCTGGGCTCCATGTCAAATGATCTCAATTCTGTCCATCCAGAAAATACATTTCACCTCATTTCTGTGGGAGGAAATCACCTGACTTTCCTGTCTGCATCTTTGAAAGATTTTTCTTCATGATTTGGGGCAGTAAGAACATCTGCCTGGAGTAAGCCAGGCTTGAGCAAGGAGCAGCTATGCATGTTCTTCTAGTTATTTGTGACTTGATTGTCTTCAGCAACAGGATTTTTGTTCTGCTGCCTAGTATACACAGCTGGCGGCAAAACAGCAGCTGCACTACAAACACATTTACTAGCGTCTGTAGAATGTAGATTCCATTCGCAAATCACTAAATCTGACATCCTGGCTCATGCCCTGAAGGAAAAATGTAACTTTGCCAAACCCTAGCTCTGGTGGCTTGGTCTGCCATGATTCAGGGCGTGAAAGAAGGGGTGGCGAGTCAACCCAGCACTCAGGGACCTCTGCCTGGGGATGCAGGTTACTCAGGCCAAAGTGCAGGGAGGAGGGGAGCATGGCCCAGCTCCCAGAGGGGCCTGGCGGCATCTACAGGGGCGGTGAACTACACCCATCTTCATAGGTGAGTCATCCTATGCAGCTAGCAAGATTTATAGACCCTGTGACCTAAGGATTTCCAGGAAGATAATGATCAATTTTAATTCTTGCCTCATTCTGTTAATAAATAGATATATATATATATATATATATATATATATATATATTTTTTTTTTTTTTTTTCATACACATATTATTGGTTCTATTTCTCTGGAAAACCCTGCCTAATACACATGGTATGGGTGAGCCACAGTGTGTTTAAGCATTCACCCACTGAAGGGCGTCATCTTGGCTATTTCCAGCCTTTGACTATTATGAATAAAAGTGCTATGAACATTTACGTACAGGCTTTCACATGCACATACCTTTTCATTTCTCAGGGATAAATGTCCAAGAGTGCACTTTCTGGTTTGTATGGTAGTTACATGTTTAGTTTTGTAAGAAACTTTCATACTCTTTCCAGAGTGGCTGTACATTTTACTTTCCTGCCAACAATGTATGAGTGAACTAGTTTCTCTGCACCCTTACCAGCATTAGGTGACGTCACTATTTTTTATTTTAGCCATTATTATAGATATATAGTCATATCTCATTTCATTTTTATTTGCCTTTTTCTAATGGCTACTGATGTTGAACATTTTTTCCTGTGCTTATTTGCCATCTATATATCCTCTTCAGTGAAAAGTATATATATATATATATATATATATATTTTTAAACATCTTTATTGAAGTATAATTGCCTTACAATGGTGTGTTAGCTTCTGCTTTATAACAAAGTGAGTGAAAAGTATATTTGTCTTTTGTCCATTTCTTAATTAGATTTTTTTTTTTTTTTTTTACTGTTGCATTTTGAGGATTCTTTCTGTATTCTAGATATTAGTACTTTGTCAGACATGTGATTTGGAAATATTTTCTCCTAATTGTAGTTTGTCTTTTCATACTCTTAACACTGTACTTTACAGAGAAAATGTTTCAATTTTTTTTTTCAAATTTGGTCCAATTTATCAAATTTTCCTTTATGGATTGTGCTTTCAGTGTCAAGTGTAAGAACGTTTCATCTAGCCCTAGGTCCAGAAGAATTTCTCCCATGTTGTTTTCTAAAGGTTCTATACTTTCAAATTGTACATTGTCTGTGTTCCATTTTGAATTAATTTTTCTGTAAAGTATGATAACTGTGTTGAAGTTATTTTACTTATTTTTGCTGATGGATTCCAATTCCTCCAGCACCATGTGTTGAAAAGGCTCTTCTTCCTCCATTGACTTGCTTTTGCACCTTGGTAAAAACAATCAGTTGGTGATATGTGTGTGGGTTTATTTGTCGGTTCTCTGTTTTCTTTCATTGATTTATGTGCCATTTCTCTACCAATACCATACTGTTTGGATGACTGTATCTCTAGAGTAACCCTTAGCATAGAGTAGAGTGACTACTCCCATTTTACTCTTCCTGGCTTGATCTTTTTTTAGTACTGTGCCTTTCCACTTAAATTTTAGAATAATCTTGTCTATCGGTACAAAAAAAAAAAAAAAACACTTGATGGGATTTTGATACAAATTGCACTAAATCTATAGAGCAATTTGGGAAGACCGACATTCTTCTATTGGGTTGGAGATCATAAGACTCTCTGCTACTGTGTTGTCCCTCTAGTCCTGGGGTCCCTAACCAGTATACCTTCCTATTTCCACCTGTATCATCCTCCTTTGGTTGCCTCTTGTGTTTATTTCTAGGGTTTATAGTTGTATTTAGCAGGGAAGGGCAGAGAGAGAGAGATGAGTCTACCCCATCTTTTAAGCAGGGTGATAAGGTTAGATTTGTGTTTTGTAAATGAGAGACAGTAGTCTGGGGTCAGTTGAGTCTGCATTCAATACCAGCCTTTCTTCTTACTCAACTCAATGTGACCCAGGGTACTGTAGAAACCTCCCTAAGTGTGTTTCCAATCTGTAAAGTGTAGAGGATCTACTCTGTAGGATCTTTGTGAAGAATAAATGAGATCATAGGTCTAAAATGCTCACTGACATGCCAGTTATTGTTAACACAATCGTGATTCTAGAAAAATGTGGGAAGGAAAGATTGGAGCAGGATAAGACTTAGAACAGAGAAACTATGAGGCAAATTTGTAATTGTCCAAGCAGAAATGATGAATGCCTGAATCAAGCCAATGATGGCAGGACATTTCCTCCCTTAAATGTCATATGCTGGGAACATTGGCTTGGTCAAGTCACATCTGCAGGATTCTTAGACAATCAAAAACTCTTAGCACACGTGCCTCCATTGTGAAAAACTATAGCACTTGGGACAAATGCTCAGGAAATGCCTGAATCCTTACCATTTTATGACAAGCCTCTCTGGGAGCTCTGTGGGGGTGGCTGAGCTGGAATCCAGAACTGAGACTGGACAAGGCCTTCTTGAAACTGCAACAGATAAGTGGCTATACTATGAGGCCACAGTTGTCCCAGACCCTATAGGAGAACTTGGTATTGGAAGTCAGCCCATCTCCAACTTGTAGGCTGGACTGAGCCACACTTGGGGCCGTCAGGCTAGACCCCTCCCTGATGAAGACTGAAGATGAGAGAGGGTGGTCTTGCAATGGCAGTTCTGTTTCCCTCAGGCAAATAAACTTTTCTGAGAATTTTCATTGCACTTTTGAGATCTGTGCTGAGTCACTTCCTGTCCCTAAAGTTAATCAGAGCAATCTGGTGCACTTGATTGGAGTCATGACCTGGGTTCACAAGGCACTCATTAGTTGTGTGACTTTGAGCAAATCACGTCATCTCTCTGAACCTCAGTTTTGCATCTTTAAATTGGGAATGCTAGTATATAAATGGAACCACATAGTATCTGACCTTATAATATTGGCTTTTTTGCCATGGTAGTTACTTGATTCTACACATGTGATAAACTGACATAGGTGCACACATTATGCTAATGTCAACTTCCTGGTTTTGATATTGTCCTGTAGTTACATTAAGATGTAACCATTGTGGGAAGCTGGATGAAGGGTACAGGGGACCTCTCTGTACTAAATTTGAAACTGCCCGCGACTCCATAATTATTTCAAAATAAAAGTTTTTTAGAAGTTTAAAAATTAGCAATGATGATGTCCCCTTAATAACTGGTGTGAAGATTAGATGTGATAACAAGTATGAAATTGCTTTGTAAGCTAAAAGGCACTATGCATTCAGTGTGTATGTTTCCTCTCTACCTCCCCCGCTCTCTTTCTGTGTGTGTGTGAATGCCTTCAGAAGCTGGACAGTTGAATATCTACTTTGGTTAATCTTTACTGGAGAGACCTGATCCCCAGGTTAATAAAGGAAAGAGGAATAGAGGCAGGGTAGGCATAGACTCTGCAACAAAACTTTACTGAAGCAGTGGTCCCCAAAGATGTGGGTGCAGTGATATTTTTTTTTCTCAAGCATATGCGTGCTGTGGTAGAGACACTTACCCTTGGGGCAGCAAGAAGGATATGGATTTTGGAGTCAGACCTGAGTTCTAATCCTGGCTCTCTCACTTTCCAGCTATCTGTCTTGGGAATAATCACTCACTTTCCTCTGCAGAATGGGGACCACATGGAGTAATGAGAGGGGTGTGCCTAACACAGCAACTGCTACAGAGGAATAGACATTCATATCCTGGTGTCTCACTGGCTCCTTCCATTAGCACGGAAGGTGACAGGCAGGGTTACACATTTACAGAGAAACTCTGCTTCCAGGGAAAATCATTTGGCCTGAGCTCCAGCAGTGTCTTAATTCCTGGAGACCACTAGCAAAGCTGTCCGTTGGGACAGACTTCAAGAGATCTGGCAAATTCTGTGAATATGTGGGGGTCTTTCTGGAAACCAGAGTGGCTGAGTTTTGCTGTGTGGTTAGAATGATTATGGCTGGTTTGAGCAAGGTAAAGCCACAGATTCTTTTGCTAGAGCAGGTCTTCTGGTCATAAATGGCCTCAGAATCAGAAGTGCTTGTGTGTGGTAGGGGGTGAGCAGCCTGTATCCATGACACCATTGCTTTCCAGTTCTGTGGCCGGTGGTGATTAGCAACATCTGATTTGGCACAGAGCCTAGACCTCTGGCACTGAAAGTGTTGATTGCAGAATTGCAGCATAAGGAGGCTGGACAGATGCTCAGCTCCTTCCCTGCAGAGGAGGGGACATGAGACTAGAGAAGGGAAGTAATTTGTCCATATGGCCGTGGAGCGTAGGTCAGAGCCAGGGCTCCCTGCCTGACTGCAACACCAGGGTTCATTCCATTGTAGAACAAAGGCTTTGCTCAAAATAGTGGGCCCCCTGTGACACACCCGGGCCCCTGGACAGCCAATGGGCCCAGCTGCAGCTGAGTATGAGTTGGCCCTGAAGAGAACTGAAGATCTCACCATTTTTTGGCCTGTGCTTGGAAGGTCAAGGGGAAACAGAAGCAAGCTCCCAGGACCAAGGGAGAGGAGAGGAATGGGGAAGATGGCGTTGTGTCCTGGCTCAATGCTGGACCCCACCCCCTGGGCTTCACCCCCTCTTCCAAGGTGGTGGCTCTAACTGAAGAGGTTCCCACACAAACTCTGTGTATATGCTTGTCTTCCCTCTTCAGGGGCCTTTCACTGTCCAAACTCTCTCTCCTCCTCACCAAGCCTGGATTAAGTCCCTCTTTTTGGTGCTTCCATAGCACTCTGGCCACTGCAGGTGCAGTGTCTCCATTGGTGACTCAGTTGGAGAGGGAACAATTGCATTGCTGCTATGTGAGCTCTCTGTACTTGAAAAGTGCCTGGCCCTTGGTAGCCATGTGATAAGTGTTTGTCAAAAAGAAGAGTGGTTGGCTCCAGCCTTTCCCAGTCAGGCCCCAAGCCTTGAACCCTCTAACACGTAAGATTTGGGGATCCTCTTCCTGATCCTGTGGCCTGGAGCATCTGTGCCTGGTATTCTCGCTGGAAGAAGCTAACCTACACAGACACAGCTCCTTGGGGTCTCAGCAAAGAGTATATTCTGGTTAAGAACAAACGTCCATGCTTTTCCTTCAAACAGACTTGTCCTGACTAGTAGGGAAGGTCCACAGGCAGCCCCTCTGGGATCTTGGTGTTGTAGGCCCTGGCATGAGTGAATTTAACGTTCTTTACCTATTCCCAAGTGATCCTGAAGTTCCATGGCACATAAGAGTTTTGTAATCTCGAGTTTTGTATGTGAGGATGATCTCATGTGGGAGCAAGAAATGTAAATAGAAAGTGGCCTGGGTGGGTGCTAATCAACATACCAGCCCCTCTTTGGGCTCCAGACTCAATGCTACAGGGGCGAAGAGACATGTCCTCCAGTGGGAGATAAAGCATGCAGGAGCTTTGCAGAGACCGTAGGAATTCTCTGCTCGGAAACCACAGGGCCCCTGGTGGACGTGACTGTTGGGATCATGTCAGGAGCCTCTCCATATATTTCTGCCATCCCGAATGTGAGTGGCTATTAAGATCCAACTGTCTCTCAAGAGCTTGGTTGACTAACATGCTTCCCCTACCATGGTATCTCAATGGATTGACGCAAGAGAATGGGTATAGATATTTACCTCTATTTACCAAAGCAAGGCATATTGGCACCAGAAATATGCTATAAATTTAACATATGTAATGCAGCATATGTATGTGAAAGGCTACAACATTCTGGGCAGTGGGGAGGGAGCAGCAAATAAGATGTGATTCTAGCTTCAAAGTAGTCCACGGTCTCCTGCATTATGTTTGCTTTAACTAAACACGAAGTTTACAAATGTCGCTGAGTGCTGGAAGCAAAGTGCTAAGGAAGAAAGGGATTTAAGTTTTGGCTCAATTAGAAAGAGTGGAGTCTTGGAGGTTTCAAGGATTCAAAGTTCCCTCAGTCTGCGAAGGGGACGGGAATTGTCAGGATGCATATGGTGGCCACTTGTTTCGTTTGCCTGGAGTCCATTCTCTTACCTTTCAGTTACAGCAGCTTGGTTTTCCTTTAAGGGAATTGTTTCTTTCCTAATCTCTGTCCACATGGGTTTTTTCCTCTCCCTTTTTACCTGTCCCCCCGGCTCCAGGGGTAACTAATCAGTATAGTGCATCCCTCTGACCATGTTGATTTTTTTGAGGAGGGAGGCAAGATTATATTGAGGTAATGAGAGTCAATCATGGCAATTTTGTGAGAATTCTTACAGAAGTTCTCATTGGTTATTGTTGCCAAATCAGTGGGCTGTTGAGTCTGAAGCCCTTAATTCTGGTGTTGTAGAGAGTGGAAGGAGAATTGAGCAAGAGATTCATTTGTGTGCCTGGATTCAGCTCTGCCTGAAGTCTACACTTTTACATTATAGGAGATAATACATCTCCTTTGTGATTAAGCCATTTTGATTTTAGGGTTCTATCACCTGTAAGCAGAAGAATAGAGGAGAACAAACATCACAATGGCAAATCTCTTCCCCTGGGAAGGTTGCCAGAAGTGTAGCCTCTCTGCTCTCTGGTCTCCAAGAAACCACATGCTGCCCTGAGAAAGAATAGCCTCCAGGCCTGACAATCTATTTGTAGATTTGTAGACTCTGGTTATTCCACCAAGAGGCACCTTAGATTGTCTTCTGAAAGTTCAGCAAGTGTAGAATTTTCACATTACCCATATCTCCACTGAGCAGCCCCTAAAGTGGAGAGGAGGTGCCAATATCCTCAAGGTCATTCTCTGTTTAATGGTGGATGGAACACATGTTTCTGTCTAAGTGAGCAGGGAATATTAGCAGTTCCCATTATGTGTCCCCTGAACTGTTGCACCAGACATAAGTGAGGATCTATGCCTCAGGTCACTGCCCTTCCCCGACAACCCATCACTTCTATAGAGCTGTAGTCTACATGATCTTTTCCAAATAGGAGATGTGAGCACACAACTTCTCTTTTAAAAAGTCTCTGGTGCTTTCCATTGGCAAACAGGATGAAGTTCAAACTCTTATCGCAGCTTTTACCACCTGGCCTCCACTCTCATCTCTCATATCTGGCTCTCCACTCCGTCGACGCTCCACTCCTCGGACCCTCCACTCCTCTCAGAAGACCCAGCATGCTTTTTGGATGCTCCTACCCTTGCTGCACTGTCTGATCACTTGTTACTCCCTTTGAGGGCTGCCTTGACATGGACGTCTAGGGAAAGTGTTCTAGAGGCCTTCAACAGCTGTGACATGTAAAAAAGCCATTCTCAGGTTTCCGCTGGGTTAAGGCAGCAGCTCTTCAAGGGCAGCTCCTGAGTTCACAGATGTCTTTCAAAGGAAACAGCAAGTTGAGTTTATCACTCTGGCTCCCGGACAGTGATGCGTCCCAGCAGAACCAATGCTTTCTTCACATCAGGTGATTCTCCTTCATTCAGCTGTTTAGAGGTGTCACGTTTGAACTGGGGAGAGGAGGAAGGGAGGACTTCCAGGATGTTTTTCTGGGTAACAGTGCCGAGTCAGCTGCTTTGCACACAGAACTGTCCAGTTACATAGGCTGGCAGGGGAGCCCAGGATTGGAGGGGAGGCAGCAAGCTCTTCAGTATGAAGCTTGTCATTTTGAGAGTGGAGAGCAGAAAAGATTCTGTCCTGCAGTTTCCTTTCCTTAGATGAAGAATTCTGTTCTTTCTTATGGTCCTAGACAAACTTTAGTGAAAAGATGCCTCTCCTAGGCCAGGATCCCCGGACACAGACCCTGAGATGGAGATGTGTGTGCAGGACAGTTTGCGGAGTAATCTTGAGAGTGAGAGAAGCTACTCTGGCAGAGGTAAGAGTCATGATGCGCAGGGGCCTTGCTGAGCCCACAGGAGGCGCTGGAGTCATTACGGCCCTTGAGAGTTGCCCCAAATGGGGGCACAGGGGGCTGGGCCTCTGTACCCCTACCCCTTCACCAGGCAGGGGATGCAGGGGAGAGAGTGTGACCTCGGGACAGACAGTTGCTTTCAGCTCCTGGAGCCGTGAACCCTGGCAGTCAGCACTGGAGGAGGAGAGGAGTGGGCACCTCTCTCCTGAAGGGGCATCTGGGCAGGACCCTGTACTGCCCACCAAGACTCATACTTGTGCAGAACAACCTGGGAAAGAGGCAGAATTGGTCTGGTCCTTGGCTTCTGGAAATCCATGTCTCCTGGAGGATCATGCAGCTTGCCGCCGTGACAAGGACTATAGAGGTGTGACAGCTGGATTAGGCAACTGACAATCAGACAGGGTTCAGGTGACTTGCCCAAATCACACAGCCAGACTGGGAAGAAGGGATGAGCAAGCCTTGCTCACTCTGACGTCAGAGTTGGATGCCTTGCACCTGCCCTTTGCTCCCTCTGCCTCTGATGGTGACAGGCTGGCAGGGTGTGGAGGGAAGCCATCAACGTCTGTCTTGGTGTCTGGGTCAGGGATGGTGGCCAGGGACTATGGAGATCTCTTCAGTTTTTATGGCCCACACATCACGAAGCACAGGCTTGGTCCACAGTGGTAACAAGCCACCTGGGGCTCCTGGGACTGCCTTCCTGTGAAGTAGCCCGTCCCCCTGCCTTAAGGCCTGTGTCCACCCCAGTGCTGAGGGCCATGTGTTGGAGTTGCAAACAGAGGTGTGTACCCTGCCTGGGCTCTTTGCTAACGTCCATCAGGAGCACGTGGAGTAGAACGAAGCAAGCCCAGAACAAGAGAAGGGACCCAAACCCCTCTTGCTGGACCCCAGCGCCTCCCAGGCCTGTTGACTGGTAGCTGCCCTGCTCATGGCCCCTGCAGTGGAGACAGGCCTGGGGTGGGCTCATCCACAGCAAGGCTGAGAGCCTGGGGGGTCAGGCCAGCCAGAGGAGAGACCCCCGTCGTGGGCATTGGGTGAAAGGCCCGTGAGGAGCGACTCCAGGGTAGTCCTGGGTGGGAGATAACCCTCCATGGTGTAGGAACTGTGTGAGAGCAGGCCTTCCAGGGGGGCCTTGTCAGAGCTTATGGGGCTCCTGCAGACCTCGGGGCAGAGAACCGGCACTGTGGGCGCCATCATCCAGAGATGGCCTTTGACCTCACCATGGATGCACACATGCCCCCATGCTCCCCAGACCCAAGACTCTTGAACTGCATTTCAGAAGTTCTCCCTGGCCTCGTGTTGCTTGCAGGATCAAGTCCAGGCTCTGGGCTTTCCTCCACCTGGTTCTACTGACCTCCCGGGCACACCTCCTGTCACCATCTCCCCTCTACATCCAAATTCACAGCCAGGCTCAATACTTGTTGTGTTCTTTCAGGCCTTGGGTCTTTGTGCTGGGGTCCCTCTGCCTGAAGTAGACACCCCCTTTTTACTCTGCCCAGCTAAACCCTCCTCTTCATTCTTAATGACCCAGCCCAATGCCACCTCCACACAAACCCTTCTCCAACATAGCAGTGAAATGAGGTCTCCCCTTCCAGGCATGCAAACAGTACTTACATGTTAATTTTATAATATGACACTTCACGTTGTATTAGTTAGATGGCTACAAGAGCCCACGAGCTCCCTGATACCAACTCAGACCCATGCCCCCCCCCCCCTTATTGCTGGTAACTGACTTGAAGTGTGGCTCAGATTCAGGGCACAGCAGGTGAATAAACGTGTGAGTGATTGCAAGGATACGTGAGGAAGATTAAAACTCTGCTTGGTTATTGTATGTACGATGGGGAATCTTTGCATCCCAGAAGCCATTTGTGGGGATTTCTGGGAATGGTATCCAAGATAACTGCAGGGTTAATTGTCTCTATGGAAACTTCCAGAAACACTGAGTGACTGGCTTGACTCCTGGAGGGAAGAAGATGCCCGTCTCAACTTGGCAAGCACTGAGGGAGGGGGTTTTGTTACTGCTTCTCAGAGTGGTGACACCATGGAGTGTCCGCTCACGTCTGGGCTATAGAAAGATAGACAGAGAATCTTGAGCGTCTCTTCCATGGCTTGGAGAACTTCAGAAATTCTCATTTGTTTTTAATACCTTTTTTTCTGAGAAAAAATATGGATTGAAGCATTGCTGATTCCCCTGGAGCCCTGCAGTCCACAGCGTCTGTGGTCCACACCCTCACTTCATGGCCGCACAGGGAGGTGGTCCTCACGGCTTCATGATCCCCACACTTTTTCCGGTCTGCATAAATATGAGGGCTTGACCTAGTTTCAGAATCAGTTATAGACCCACCAGCAAAGACAAAAATGCTAGATGATGTGGTTACAAGGACTCAGAGATCAAACAAGAGGTCCAGGGGCAGTCTGAGGAAAGCAAAAGGAGACAAACACAGAGGCAATGGAACGAAGGTTTGTGCTGGGTGACCCCACGCTAGTCACTTAACCACTCTGAGATTTACATTTTTTTTCCTATGAAAAAGGATTCTATTTCACCTAATAATCATACAAATCCTCGCCCTAGTTCCTCCCAGGATTGTGAAAGAGGAAAATTGATGTGAAACAGGACGCTTTCTTAAGCAAGGGAGAGCTCTGCAAATGTTAGTCATCCTTAGTTAGAAATGGCAAGACTGTTATGAAACTGTGAGGTTTGGCCTAACCATTAAATTCTGGAACTCTTTTTCTAAAACTTGACTTTAAAGTAGATGGAAACACAATTTTTTAAAGTGAGGGAATAAACTCCCGAAATGGAGAAAGCATGCCTGCCAACTTATTTGTGAGTGCCTGTTGGAAATCTGTAGGCATCCTGTCGATTTTGAATGTAAATCTGAATTGCTCCTGCACTTATCCTATTTAGCAAATTCAATTTTGAAGCAGATTTCGTTTAGACAATGATTATCCATTTGCTCATTTGATTTAGGTTCTCCTGCTTTTCCTTTGTGGGAAACTTGAGGAACTTGCCGTTCTGCAGACTCCCTGAGCACCTCTGAGTTCAGCCAGCTTGCGGGAAGTCGGGGGGGCTGTGGACTCCATGGGAGCCCCCAGTACTATAGTTAACAGAGCAGCTGCTGTGAGTGTGGGGTTGTCAAGTAGATTCTGGAGTGACATTTTCAGAAAAGAAGTTGTGGGAAAGGTTGAGAAAACCTAGGCTCTGATCACCTTTATTTATATAGACAGACCCTGTAAAAAAAATCTTTATCCAAGGTCCCATACACCTTGGGCGGCCCTGCCCGAATCTGCTGGAGCTGGATGACCACACAAACGTCTGTGTGATTCAGCTGTGTGGGGTTTCAGCTCGTAACCGCCTTCCTGTGTCAAAAGGATCCCTCTTGACTTCTCAGGCTGGGTTTCCTGTGACGAGCGTTCTGATACCCCACCTGATGTTCAGGTTTCCTAAGATCTGTCCACCAGAGCTACACTTCTTTGGCAGGGAAAATTATAGTTTCATTTTTTTCTCACCTTTGTCCTGGATTGAGGGAATAGTCTAGCATTCTATAATTATTTAATTGGTCTTAAATTCTAAGTTACATATAACTTGCTACTTAGCCCCACAAAAGTTTTCTGGCATTTTCAATATCTTTGTCTCTGAGCATCAGCTGAGAAAAATGTGGTCACAGCCTAGGGACTTGGTGACAGTAGTTCTTTACTCATTCTTTTATTTACTCTTCTTTATTCTACAGAAATTATTGAGTGCCTCTATGTTCTTAGGCACTGGGTCTTTGAAAATGAACCAAAAGAGCAAAATGTCCAGCCAAGTCGAGCTCACATTCTGGAGAGGACAGGTAGACCACAGATGAGTAAAATATGTTAAGGTGTCAAATGGTAAGAAGGGCTACAGCAGAAATACAGCAGAGAAAGGGGTAAGGGAGTGTTTGGAGTAGGGTCTGCTATGTTAGGAAGGGTGGTTAGTGAAGGCTTTCCTGAGAAGTTGATATTTAAACAAAGGCCCAGATGGGAGAAAGCAAGCCGTGCAGGCATCTGTTTGGGCTAACTTCTTGTCACTCCAGGGGCTCATTTAATAATGCTCCTTTGTGTCAGACGTTGCTCTATGCAAATGAGACCCGGAGAGGACCAATTTGGAACCTGTGTGCCTCTTCTCCTGCCTCACGCACAAAAGGCCACAGCCTGGGATCCTGTGATGATCACGTGCCACACCAGGTGCCCAAAGCAGGGCTGATCCAAGGATCAATCCAGAGTTGATCCTTGGGCAGCATCTTTTAAGTTTCCAGAGCTACAGAGGGGTTCCAGGGCAGGAGGAAGGTATCCCTGAAGCTCTGGGGACATCTCAGCAGGATTCAAAAGTCTCAACTATTAAATTTGCATCCAGTTACATTAGCAAGTAATACAACTTACCAAAGCCTCATCCTCTTCCCTAATGTTATTCCATCCCTCAGGTGAGGCGAGGCTCAGTGCTGAGGTGGGTCAAAGATGGGCTGAGGGGAGGATGCGTCTCCAAGTCAGACTGCGGGTGTGGGATGGGCAGCCCCAGGACGGGAACGTGTAAGGGTGGCGGGGTCCAGATGTGTTCTTTGGGGACAAAAATGAGACACTGACTTAGGCCTCTGGGGGAAATGGGAGCTATTTAAAGGTACTTGGGCACCTTAAAACAGCAGGGTATCAGGACTGAAGGCACTGGTTACTGTCTCCCTTAAATTTTTTATTCATTTGCATCACTGACCCAAACAGCGTCACTATAGTCTGTAGATAATTTGGGGGAGACTAGCTGGGGAATGTTTAATGAATACTTTCGCTGGTGCAAAGATCTCTCATAAAATGGGGAATTAGACGTGGAAAAAGGCACCGTGGGAATGCTGTCTGGAGCAGACACTTTGGTGCTGCCCGGATCTCCTGTGCTCAGCGGCCGCGGAGGGCGGAGGTGACTCCTGCACGCGAAGGGTGCCCCTCCGTGCGCTGCCCTATGCTGCTTACCCGCACCTCCGGAGCCCAGAGCCTGGGTACTCACTCCACCTGCAGGCAGCGCAGACAGACCAGGGGAGCTGGGATTTCGTGCCCCTAGGGCAGCTCTCAAGCTGCCCTATCAGTCTGCAGGACTCTTCCGAGGTATGTTCTAGGTCTTTCTCAGAGGGTTCCCAGCCCGGTTAGTCCCAGACTGTTCACACGGGTCACTCGCTCCTTAAGCGGTCCTTCCCGGGCTTGGCCGCTTTCCCCGTCTCCCTCCTCTACACCCCCTCCTGCTTCCTGGGATCAGTTCTCAAATACCTTACCTGCAGCCAAATCCTCAACTCAGGGCCTGCTTTTAGAAACCTCAAACAAGGACAGCGACTATGTCTGTATGATGAAGATGTGCCCCCTGAGAAACAAATGCCATAAGATTCATATATGATTCCTAAGAAAGCCGAGAAGTCACACTAACATTACTGAGAAGTAATAGGTGATAAATCCACATAAGTGCCTTTTTGCTGTATTTTGTAGAGAAAATCTGGGGATTTATGATAATCTCAGACATATCTCATGATTTTCAAGTGTCTACTATAGATGCGAAAAATCTTAACAAAGAAACAAAATAACAACTTGAATCCTACATGAAATTTATCATTCACCAGGATCAAGCATGATGTGTCCCAAGGACAAAAGGTTAATATTAAGATGTAAAAAATAGAACATAAATACTGCCAAAAAGATGCTGGAGTAATTTGATGAAAATCAACATCCATTTTTTTTATTTTAAAAACAAAACCTGGCAAAAAAATAATTTTTTGGCCATGCACTCTAGTAAACATATACTTGTACAAGTGCTTATATATAATTATAGTTCTTTTTAAAAAGTCAGAGAACAAGATAGATACCTATCACAAGTATGATTTTACATTGTCTTGGCAGTCTATTAAATAAGATTTGAATTATAAATAAAAAGATACTTTTGGAAAACAGCACTCAAATGTTGATTGTTTGGGGACAGCATGTAGCTAAACTCAAGATGATCAAATCTCAGAGAATAAGAGTTCAATAAAGTGGCTCAAATTGTTTCAAATGATAGCCTTTCCACACACAAGCAGTGCTTAATTAGAAAATATAGCGAAAATAGAGATGTCATTTGCATATCAAAGAACTCAATCTCTCGCGGTAAGTCTGATAAAATATCTATAGGATCTAAGTGATGAAAACATTTCTCCGGAGATGTAAAGGAGGGTTTGGGTAAATGCAGACTCTTCACAGGTCTCTGAATCTTACAGTCATGACAGCTCTTCCCAAATTAACTCCTCATTTCTATGTAATTCCTATTAAGGTGTTGATAGAAAACTCTGGAAAAAGCAGTGAGTCTGGGGGAGAATGGATACATGCATATGTATGGACGAGTACCTTTGCTGTGCACCTGAAACTATCACAACATTGTTAATCAGCTATACTCCAATATAAAATAAAAAGTTAAAAAAAAAAAGCAAAGTGCTACCGTATACGTAAGAGAGAAAAAGTTGAAAATATACATGTATATTTGCTTTAAAAACAAAACAAACAAACAAAAAAACCCTCCATTTCTGTTATGAAGAGAGAGCCTCAGGAAAGAGAAGTATCCAACTCAAATGATCTACACTGGGAGAGCCAAGCAGGCCTCTGGAAGCACAAAGCCCAGACCACACTCAGCAGGAGCATGTCGGGGTGGACGGGTGGGGAGTGCACACCCGCGGGGCACAGTGGAAGGAGACAGGTGTCCAGGAGATGCTGGGCTTCAGTGTCAGGGATCACTTGGCTCTTAGAATAATAATAAATCTTGGAAAGAAGGGAGGTGTTCTTTTCTCCAGTTTTTTTTTTTTTTTTTAATTATTTATTTATTTTTGGCTGTGCTGGGTCTTCGTTTCTGTGCGAGGGCTTTCTCCAGTTGCGGCAAGTGGGGGCCACTCCTCATCGCGGTGCGCGGGCCTCTCACTGTCGCGGCCTCTCCCGTTGCGGAGCACAGGCTCCAGATGCGCAGGCTCAGTAGTTGTGGCTCACGGGGCTTAGTTGCTCCGCGGCATGTGGGATCCTCCCAGACCAGGGCTCGAACCCGCGTCCCCTGCATTGGCAGGCAGACTCCCAACCACTGCGCCACCAGGGAAGCCCTTTTCTCCAGTTTTTACAAAAAAAAAAAAATTTATTTTATATTGGAGCATGGTTGATTAACAATGTTGTATTAGTTCATGTACACGTAACTATTCTTTTTCAGATTCTTTTCCCATTTAGGTTATTACAGAACATTGAGCAGCGTTCCCTGTGCTATACAGTAGGTCCTTGTTGGTTATCTATTTTATTTTATTTTTATTTTTTATTTTTATTTTATATTAGAGTATAGTTGACTAACAATGATGTGTTAGTTACAGGTGTACAGCAAAGTGCTTCAGTTATACCCATACAAGTATCCATTCTTTTTCAAATTCTCTTCCCGTTTAGGTTATTGCAGAATATTGAGCAGCGTTCCTTGTGCTATACTGTAGGTCCTTGTTGGCTATTTTAAATATTGCAGTGTGTACATGTCAATCCCAAACTCCCAATCTATCCCTCCCCCTTCCCCTTCCCCCGTAACCATAAGTTCGTTCTCTAAGTCTGTGAGCCTGCTTCAGTTTTGTAAATAAGTTCATTTATATCATTTTTTTAAAGATTCCACATATAAGCGATATCATGTGATATTTGTCTTTCTCTGTCTGACTTACTTCACTTAATGTGATAATCCCCAGGTCCGTCTTCTTTTGAGATGGAAGGAAAGGAAATGAAGACAGATGCAGTGCTTTAGGGACACATGTGGCAGGAGTCCCTGTCATCATTCAGCTTCCTTTGTCTATACTTTTATTTTTTAATCATTCAAGTTATACATGGATATGTCCCTGGAAACCCCAAACAATATAGATGAATTATAAATTCCCCTTGACCACATCACCATCCTGGTTTTCTGCCCAGAGATGGTCAATGTTTTTAATTTGCTATGTGTCTCTTGTTTCTATCTATAAATAAACACCGACTATAGAAATACATGGTTTTTGCTGTGTATTTCTTTAATTTTATTTTTCTTAATGAGATCACACTATGGCCTATTGCTCTGCAACTTGCATTTTTCTTCTTAATGAGATGTATTGGGAATAATTCACCTTAGCGCCTTCAGAACCATTTCCTTATTTAAAGGCAGCATGATATTCTGAAGTAGGTGTGTGTCAGAGTCTATTCAACCATTTCCCATCGATAGACAGATAGGCTGTTTCCAGCCGTTTGAGTTTACAAACCATGCTGTAAAGGATATTCTTGTGTATGTCTCTGTGTGTAGATGTGCACTGTTTTTTGTTTCGTTTTCCTCTGGAGAGTGGATGCGAGGCTACGTTTTCTCAGGCAAGGAGGGGGTTGTTTCCACTGGGGGTTGGCGGGGAGAGAAGTCGGAGTTGAGTAGAGAAGGGTTGGGTTGGTTTGGTGGAAACAGGAGCAGTGGATGTACGGGCAGGGCAGGTGGAAGGGCTGCTGAGACTATATACTCCTGGGTTCATCCAGAGTAGAACCAGAGTGTCTGGGTAAGACGTTGGAGGAGAGGGTTGGTTATAGCCCTGATTAGAACCAGCCCTTAGTCCTAAATCTGGCTCCTCTGAGGGCCAAGGGGCCCCTCCACCCCTCCAAGCACAGGCATCACCTCATTTCCTTCTCCAGGCAGGTAGGCACAAAAATCCTTTAGGTTCTCAAAGTGTGGGCCTTCAGCATCAGCATTTCCTGAGAACTTGATGGAGGTCACATTCCCACATGCTGTCCAGACCTGCCGAATCAGAATCTCTGAGGGTGGGGTCTGGCCATGGGTCCCCATGCTTTCTGGGGGATTTAAATGAACATTAAAGTTTGGGAACCACTATTTAGGGGTCTCCGTGGCTCTCACAAGCACCAAGGAAGCCCTACCACACAGCCCTGTGTACCTGTGGTCATTTCTTTCTCCAGATGCCCTTTCCCAATCTTCTCATTTTCTTCCACGTTTTGTTATTCGGGGTTCACCAAACACTGCTCACGTACATTTTCTCAGTTGTCACTACAAAATTTCCAGGAGGGTATCATTATCCCCAGCTAGAGTCCCTGGAAGTTAAGTGATTGCCCAAGATGTCACAGATAGTCAGGAAGGGCAGGGCTGGACCCACGTCTGGCAGGTGGTCCCCCATTTCACAGGGGTACTCAGGGCCCCAGCCTAGTTCACATAGCCTAGACATCCCCCCAACATTCCCTGCTCACATCCAGGCTGGGCTAAGATGGCAAAGGCCCTAATCTCTTTCCCCAACCCGCTGTGGAACTGCAAAGAAACTTTTATATCTCCAAATGATTCTCAACCTCACACATATGAAATCTACAATAATTTACTTACAGACATTTTGACAGAAGAATTCTGGGTGAATTTAAATTAAACTCCCCTCTCTTTTTTCTCTGCTGTGCCTTCACCCCACACATGGTCAGCTCTTTGAGTAACCGGGGTCTGAACAAGGCCTGGAGGGCTGAGTCATTTCCGGGGGGTGGGGACAGTGTGGGGACATGGTGACCATCACCGTTTGACCACCCAGCCATGTTGGCAGTATGGGCTGCTTCCTTTTCAGGACTGTCAGGTTGAGCTGAGGCTGCCCCGAGGAAGCGCCCCTCAGCCCTTTCGATTCCCAGTCAAGCCTCCTGGTGTGGCGAGGCTGGGGGGTGGGGTGACGAGTTTTACACAGAGCCTCCCTTCTCTCAATACCCCACCCGCACTTCTTCCCAGGCTTTTCTAGAATCAGTTCTACAGCGGATGGCTCATTCTATTTTAACTCTGTGCAAGAGAGGATTGACTGGTACCAGGGACCATTGCTGGGTTTCCCCTCCCCTCCCCTCATCGCCATCCTCTGTCCTCTCCCTCTGTCCATCCATTGCCATCCTCTGTCCTCTCCCTCTGTCTCTACCCTTGGAGGCCTGGCTCATGGTTTCCAAGCCCTGCATTCTAAGGCATGGGCATGTAGGACCGAAACCGTCCACTACTCTGTGTTTCCTGCCAGGTGAGGGGCGCTGCTCCCGGAGCCGTCCCCAGAACAGGGGATCTGGGGGTGAGGAGCACGTGTGGGGAGCCGCCCCAAGATGCCCAGACAGGTGGCGCGTGGAGCAGACCATGCCATCCGCAAAAGATGGATCTTCCACGCTGCTGTCAAGGCCAGAGGGGGAAGACACTGTCCAGGCATCTTCTGACGGCTGTTTCCTTAGGCAGCTGTAATTGCAGAGCGGCAGCCCTTTCCGTCTGCTCCGTGACATCTGGTAATCCCTGGACGAACATTCTTCTGGCGCTGCTGTGGAACATGGCTCTTCCCCTGCTCGGGACAGATGGTCTCGGCCAGCGTCTAGAGATAAGCAGGTAACAAATCACCTGCTGTAAACACGTACAAAAATAAGCATGAAGGAAGGAAAATAATAATGTTTATCTTCTTACAGAAACACACCAAGTGCCACGGAAGAGGTCTAGGTTTGAATATATGAAGTGACACCAAAACGTGTCCCAGGGTTTATACAGCATGGGGAGCTGCCGTGTGGCCAGAGGAACTCGGGGCCGCCTCGGGGGAACTGCTGCGCTGTTTCTCTGGTTAAGCTGATCGTCTGGGCTGGACAAGCATCCAGGCTCTCAGACCACCAGCATAGGCAGGCCCAGGTGTATGTCCTACTGAACTAGACTCTTTCTGGACAGAGAGCCTGCAGATCTTCAAGAAAATGAAACTACCTGTGTAGCTGACCCACCCATCCAGATACAAGAGGTGATGTTTACACAGATGCATTGAGGGCCGTGGTGTAAGGAGCGTCTGTGACCTCACAGGTAGAGAGCCCAGGACGGTTACCTGTGCCTCTGGTAGGGCACATAGAGGCTGGTGACCATGGCCTCTGATTGCTGTCCTGGTTATTAAAAGGAAGCCCACCTCAATTTCTCTCTTTCAAAGAAAATATACTTATAAAATCTCAAATATTGAAAAAGAAAGCAAAGGGCAAGAGATATTCCACAGGCAGGGAAATCGATTCCAAAGTTCTTACAGACTCGAGCTGTCAGTAACCAAAATGGCTTATTTGAATTTAATTTAAAAAGAAGAAAAAGAAAAAAGAGTGATTGGCCTTAGGATGCAATTTCAAAATATTTATGTGATTTTTTTGGCAATTGCTTTGGTGCATCCCGAGTATCCTGGTATATCTTCTGTTCATGGACCATAAAATGGAAGCCTCTTCCTGCTAACTCCAGAGAGGCTTCCAGAGCTCCTCCAGGCATTTCCAACGTGGTAACGTTTTACTAAAGAGATGAAACTGGGTGGTCCGGAGGGAAAGTTAAGCTCCAGTTTACATAACTCTCCAGAGTGCAAACAACAGCCCTTTCTACCCTTGCTCCCTCTCCTCCTTGGCGTTCAGCTAAAGGCACTCCAATCCCTTTCATATTTTCTCCAGACTGTGGAGTGGTTCTCTTCATGGAACTGAGTTATTTTCTTGTAGGTAAAGCTAAACCTTAACTCAATTACCCATAGACTCCCAATGCTTTAATTTGGGCGACTGTTGGAGTGAAGAGGACGAGTGGAAACGGAGTCCTGGAGAACAGCCCATTTATACTGATGGAAAAATAAACACACAGAGGCGATCCCTGTGCAGGGCTGGGCATGCTCCAGTGATGGACAACACACTCAGCACGTTGTGTGTGGCACTGGGGTTCAGTGTTAAAGTGTAGGTGCGTTAGACCTTGTCACCAGAAGGGCTGTGAGGCGCTGTTGTTTATTTTGGTTCCTATAGTTCAATTAAAACATAACGCATTGTTCCATTTTCTTTTCAGTCGCTTGTTTAATCATGAGGTTATGGGCTATCATAAAACCTTCATTGCTCTCATATTTCTTCTTGGCAGAGTAGAGAAAATTTAATTTGGGATTAGCTCCAGAGCATTTTGACCAAGCCTCCCTTCTATTTATCTTTCCAAAGGCTCTGACAGTGCTAATGAATGTCTGAAGTTGTTTATCATTTTATAAACACAAGACGCTCTAAGGTGGTGCCAATTAAATCCCCAACGAAGGATTAATGAGGGCCCATCCAAATAAGACGTAGTGATACCTTTTGACGACTTACCAACGGCTTGGCCTGAACTGAACGCAGTGGTATGTGACTTGAGTGGGAGGAATCTGCCCCTTTATGGCCCCTGCTGACTTCTGCAAGGGCTTCTGCTCCCCAAGATGACATTTATCTGAGCTGTAGTTAAGGAGATGCAGGCGATAGTGGTGATGGGGTGCACGCGGCCCCAAGCAGCCACAGGAAGAGAGCAGATACTAACACAGTCCCACGTGCTGGCTGGGAGCTTGGGTTTGGAACTGTCTTCCAAGGGATGGGGGAGGGAAAGATTAGATAAACACAAACTAGATGATAAAGTAAGCTTGAAGGTCAGCGGGGCAGGTCCATTCTGGAAGGAGATGTGTTCTATCTCCATCTGAACAATTAGTGAGGCTGATAGGCATTCTGTTGGCTGTAGGCGGCTGGGGGATCTGTCACTCAGCTAACTCACCAAGAGGTAGCCCTGAAGAGTTATCTGTGCAGACTGTTTATTTTTAAACTTGGATTTATTCCTTGCTATTTGTTTGTAGTGCCTCCCCGTGAAAGTAACAGTCTCAGACTTTGTCTCCCCATTCAGGCACCAAAACTTGAAAGGCTGTCAGAGAAATGAAGATCTGAGGGGGTACCCTGCCCCCAGAATTGGTACAGGGACCAGCTCCCCATCTCATCCAGAGTTAGCAGTCAACACCTCTTAAAGTCATATCCCTCAAGACCATAGCTCTCTCTGGCTTTAGGATGGAATGAAAGTTGACTGAAAGTCAAAGTTGAGTTGAACAGTCTGATTCTCCCACAGTTATTTGCACAAGTCCCACACGGCGGGAGGGGGTGGGGGCAGGAGGTAGTGAAAGGTAGAGAAAGCCAGATTCCACGCAGCACAACTGGGTGGTTAACAAAGGAGGGGAGAGGGTCAAGCACTGGAGCCACTGATGTAGAATAAGAAATGGTAGAGGCTTTATTTCTCAGGATGTAGTGTGACCTGTCCTGATTCCCCATCCCTCAGCCCCTGGGAGTTTGAGGAGCTCCAACTGGACTTAGAGGACTAGATAAAGATGATGCATGTGGTAACGGGGTGGGGGGGAATGGCCCTCTGACTGATTCAAAATTCAATAGCAGTTTTGATGTTCAGTTTTCTTGTGGGTACCATTCTTCTTAAGTTTCTGAGTAGATAACAGTGAGAGAAGGTTCCATCTTTCCTCTTCTGGAAAAGAGTTTGCTTTGTTTCTAAATGCAAAAAAGAACAGGCTGACAAATATGCTGCCGGATCTCATCACATCGACTTGTTTGGGGAAAAATTTCCCACAGGTTCTGGCAGTCAGTTGACTGTCTTTTCATCTTGAATTATGTGAGTTTCTATTATTTTATAATTTGTTTTCATGGGCATTTTGTTGGGGAATTGGAAGAGGTTGTTTCAAGCACTTCTTACCAGATACCAGTTGAAATTGGAACCTCTTATGGGCAACTGCAGAAGAAAGTGGCCAAGTCGAACTTCTATAATCCATGAGGATAGTTCTAGGGCCAAATGCCTAAGTGGTGCACCACTAGGCTGTGCCTGGTCTCAGTCATTCCCCACCTGTGTTTTACTGCTTCTCCCAGCATGACTTTTATGCTGCATCCAGACAACCTTTATTATTACTCCCTGCTCTTTCCATACTCCCTGGGCTTTGGGCTCGTGTACTTATTGGCTGTTCCTTCTAGAATGAACTTTTCCACTCCATCTCCATCCCTCTATACAGCACCCATAGGGATGTCTCACACCATACACTCTGTTCTATAGTTTTCTCCTGTTTCCAGTCCCTGTTGCAGCCTGGTTGTTTATGTGTAGCTCATGCACATGCCATGGACTCTAAGCCATGAACACGGTTCCTGGGTCCAGATCGTGCTGTTAGAGGCTACTAGGACCTGCAGTGCAGAGCTTTCCATGCAGGACACTCAGCTAATCTTTATTAATTAAAGGAATGAATACATTCCATAGAGTGAAATGAATAAAACCCCCTTAGATTTCTTTGAAACATCTGCCAAGAAGCATTTTTAACCTGTCCGGTTTTATTTTGTTTCATACTCTCCCATCCTTCACCTCAATATGTGGCTTCTCGTGTGTATAGATTGTGTGTTTCTGGGGAAAAAAATCACGTCTTTATTTCCCTTTAAAATGTGTGAGATATATACACCTGTCATAGGTACAAAGAAGGGTGGAAGGGTGGATGTCTAATGAGCTGTTGAGAATACGTAATGAGTCCCTGGTAGCATTTGTATTTGAGCTTCAGTTGTTTTACAGGGTTGAAGAGAGCAAAAAAGATGAGGGAAAGTGCTAATAGTTGAGGGGAGCAGTATTCAATTAATCACAAGAGGTTATTTTATAATGCATCAAGTTAAAAAGGGGAAAAAATGAGCATATACTTCTTAAGTGTAATTCAAAAGATCTCTTAAGGGTAGTATATTAGTCAGGATTCTCCAGATACAGAAGCGGTAATCTGGATAGATATAGAGATATATAAATACATATATATATCTATCCATATAACTACCTAGAGAGACAGACAGAGACAGAGGCAGCAAGACACAGAGAGAGAGAGAGAGAGATGAGAGAGACAGAGAGAGAGAGAGAGATTGATTTATTTTAAGGAATTAGCTCATGTGATTGTGGAGGCTGGCAAGTCCAAAATCTGCAGGGCAGGCTATCAGGCTGGGGACCCAGGAAAGAGCTGATGTTGAAACTTGAGTCCAAAGGCAGTCTGGAGGCAGAATCCCCTCTTCCTTGGGAAGTCAGTCTTTTCTCTTAAGGCCTTCAACTGATTGGATGAGCCCTCCCCCAATCCCCACCCCTTATGGAGGGTGAGCTGCTTAACTCAAAGTCTACTGATTTAAATGTTAATCTCATCTAAAAAGTACCTTCACAGCAACATGCCGACTGGTGTTGGACCAAATATCAGGGTACTGTGGCCTATAAAATTTAGCACATAAAATTAACGGTCACGGGCTTCCCTGGTGGCGCAGTGGTTGAGAATCTGCCTGCTAATGCAGGGGACATGGGTTCGAGCCCTGGTCTGGGAAGATCCCACATGCCGCGGAGCAACTGGGCCCGTGAACCACAACTACTGAGCCTGTGCGTCTGGAGCCTGTGCTCCGCAACAAGAGAGGCCGCGACAGTGAGAGGCCCGCGCACCGCGATGAAGAGTGGCCCCCGCTTGCCACAACTAGAGAAAGCCCTCGCACAGGAAAAAAAAAAAAAATTAACGGTCACAGGTATCATGGGATCATATAGTAATTTTTTTTTTGGTTACTCTACTTGAAAATGAAACCCTGGCTATGCTGTGGAATTCTCAGATAATTCTCAGTTAATATTACTGGCCTCCAGAGAAAGATTTAAAATTATAAAAATGGAAAACTTGGGCCCTCTCAGTAGTTATCCAAGTTGCTGTCGAATGCCATTGAGAGCTAAAGCATTTTTGTTGCCCATGCACCTGCTTCCCAGAGGAGATCAACTTGGTAACTGCAGCCCTCAGGCCTCTGGGGAGGGGCCCTGGAATGTTCAGGAAGGGGACTGCCTCCCAGGGCTATGTACCCACGGGCCACACCCGAATCAGGACCTTCACCTGGAGAGTGTGTGCAGAGGGATTGACCTGGGAAGGAAGGTGTAAACAATGCTGTAAGCAGACTTGAATGGTGTCAGAGATGGCAGGACGTGCTTTAAATTTGTCAGGGCTGTCATGTGGAGGAGAGGTCCTATTTGTTCTATGAGGCTTAGAAGGAGGAATGTGTAAAAACCACGGAGGATAGTGGTGTCTCAAGCCAACACATACCGCCTTGAACTCTCAGCAGTGGAGCACGCCTTCCCTGCTCCTTGGGCTGCTGGAGCACCTGTGGGGTATGACAGCAGAGGACGAGGCCAAGTAGCTCTTGAGATCCCTTCCCCATTATGTGACCCTGGATGTGGTGGTCTGGATAAAGAATAAGGACCAAATGTGGGCGATGTTGTTAAGGGAAGATAGAGCCAGATCTCACAGATGTTGGAGAGCTGGAAGAAGATAGATTCCAGCCAGTTTGGGCATGTTGAGTGTGAAGGGTAAAATGTCATCCAAGGGGTGTTGTCCTATAACCCACTGCAGAAGAGGCATTGGAGGGTAAGTGAGAAGGTGGGTTAAGATTAGTTTCATGGTCACTTCGCAGAGGACAGTGGGTTAGAAGGTGGGTCAAATCTTGCAGAGGCTGTGTTAGAGGGTGACGAGTGAGAGCAGAGAGCCAAGGGTCCTACCTTACCTCCTAGGGGTGATGACTGCAGGTCCCAATCCAAACATCACCTGATCCATATCCCAGTAAAGAAAAACTCATCAGAGCTCACTAGAAGATGTGCTAAAGGGGGTGCTATCTTGGTGCACCTTAGGAGAGAAAGAAAGAGGAAAGGAGGGAGAGAGGGAGAGACGTCTTGAGGGAAGGAAAGAGGGAGGGATGGAGATCCATTTGACTCTCTCATTTTATTCAGATTATATATATATATTTAGCTGATTATAAAATATATTGAATATTTTCACAAAAATTTAAACAATATTTATAAATGTATATTTTTACTACTTACCCTTCACCTCTATTTTCCTCTTTTATGACTTTCCTAGGGCTTGAAGCCAGAGACAGGGCTGGATGTGCCTGGGTGACCATCTTTATGGGGCATTTCAACTTTGTTTGTGGGGTGAAGACAGAGCCTCTGTGTATAGATGGGGGCTCTGGACCAGTTGGTTGTGTGCCCTTCCTTTGGGCCCTGGGAACTCTGAGAATAATGGGTTACTTCTTCCCAGGACTATTATTTATTGCATTTTCAGTACGGATTTATGAATGTGTTACTTGCTTAAAGTTGTTATTTCTTTAACAAAATAGCAGGCATATCCTGTGACAGCACCATCAAACTATGGGAATATGTTCAAAAGAAAAAGATGCTTTCTAGGTTACATCCTAGAACTTTGATTCATAGAAAGATACATATTAAAGGAACACTCAGGAACCCCCAGGCTCTATCTAGTATTCACATTTTTGCAGGTGTGGAAAATGAGGCCAACAGACTGGAAGTGACGTGTCCACAGTTAACATGAATGTTGCATGGCCAGGTCATCAATCAGTCCTATGTTTTCTGACATTAGGAATAATACTTATTATTCATATAATAATGATACATATTATGCTCATAATCTAGTAAGGGCCAAGATCCATAGGTGAATGGAAAGTTCAAAGGCAATGGTATAGAACTCATGGTGAGCGTTGACAGATGGAGTAGAAAAAACAGGGTCAGCCTGGGATAGCATGGCTCCTACTCAGTGCCAGCCTTTCCTTGCTTCTTCCTTTCACACGCAATAAAAGATGACCTCCCTCAAACAGATGCTATTCCCGTAAGGAATCAGGTGATATTTTGATGATTTTGATATTTGCTATTTTCTTATAACGAAACCCAGGAATGCTCAGACGCTGTCCCAAAGCACAACAATGCCTCTCTGAGAAATTCTAGAGGGCGATACACACTCAAGGCTGTACAGTTAGTAACATGTAAGCCGATAAACTCCCGAGCAGGATCGTCTGAAAAACTGAACCACAGCCAGTGGCACAACATCCTCCTCTCCCTTAAGCCCAAAGTGTACCTTCAGCTGAGCCCTGAACACAAAACCCTGAGACAGCCATGAGAACGGTGAGGGTGAGCGAGAGGAGAGTAAGCAGGGGTCTCCGGAGATGCTGGATAGTAACCTGTGGACTAGCCAATAGTTAGGGGGACCTGGGCGGAGAGGCGGGACAAAGGGCGAGAGGGGGAGAAGACGGGGAGTGAGGGAGGTGACTGTGTGTACAGAGTCAAGAAGCACATGGCAAGAGGGGAATGAGGCTTGGCCAAGAACAAATCAGAGATGAAATACTATAGATATTAGGTCCTCAAAAAGGACCATGAGGAAGAGGCAAAATTTGAGAATCTCAGGAGGGGGTAATTGAGCTCTAAATCGAGGCAGATTCACCTATCTGAACAAATTAGGGCTGGAAGTTCAACCCCTCAAACTCTTTTGAAAAGTAAACACATTGCTTGTGAAAGGCAAAAAGAAAAGGCGTGAGCTGCCCTCCTCCTCCAGCAGGTCGTGGGAGAGCATTTTTACTAGCAGCCTCCGCTTAACTTGCACCACTATGCCTGTCCCTGTTACCCCACATCTCTCCTCTGTGGCCTGCTTGCTGAAAGTTCTCACCTGCTTAGATTGCTCTTACACACACACACACACACACACACACACACACACACCTCTCCCTGGAAAGGGAAATGAGGGAATCAGTACCAGATGTGCACATGCACCATGGATGGATGTGTTGGGATGCTTACTTGTCTCTGCTCACCTCATAACACAGCTGCTCCTTTCCTTCAGTGCTGGCCATCTGTGACTCACTGACAGTGGACTGGTCCTGAACTGTCAGCCTTGCCTCCATCTGCATGAGTTATATTCTCCATTGCCTGGCTAAGTTTTGTCCTCAGCTGACTGTGGAAAGACACCAGGTCCCTCTAGAAAAGTGTGTTAAAGAGACATGCCCTCAGATACTGTCCGAGGAGTAAGGGTCGGTCATTAGAAATGTGGGAAGAATGAGAGATGATAATTAGGACATAGCTTATTCCTTTTATCTCGGAAATTGGCAACAAATTGTTAAGACCTCCTCATCCCTGTGTATTTGAATTTGGAAATTTAAAGCTTCTTTGGAAAAAATTGGCAGGGAATGGTTGGAAGTGGAGTTTAGAGTTGGAAGGAAGTAGAATAATAAACTTATTAGAGAGAAAAGGAAGAAAGAGATAATCTGGTATGATTAGTTTTTTCCAACACTCCCCTATTATATAGATGAAGAAACAAAAGGTCAAAATCATAGTTTTTACATACAAATTCAGGAAAAATCTATTACAAATAAAGTGTTTGTACACACTATATTTAATCTTTCATTTTTGAGAGGCTGTCAGTTTTATGAATAATTTAAAAAGTAACTTTTGTGAGTATACACAGGTCTTTTCCAGGAATTCCCCTATTTATTCTCTTATGAAGTGTGACTATCTCATTTTTCATAACCTATTCCTAGTTGTGCCACTGGGTCATCTTGTAATTGTGTGATTTTTTTTCTCATTAATATTCATCCTCACTGTTAATATTATTCTGTGGATAATTATCTATGACACAAATAAATAGAACGACATCCTATGTTCATGGATTGGAAAACCTGGTATTATTAAGATATCAATGATACACAAAGTGATCTACAGATTCAATGCAATCTCTATCAAAACCCCAATGATAATTTTTACTTAAATAGAAAAATCCATCCTATAATTCATATGAAATCTCAAGGGACCCTGAATAGCCAACACAATCTTGAAAAAGAAGAACAAATTTGGAGGTCTCATA
The DNA here is from genome assembly GCF_028023285.1 of Balaenoptera ricei. Taxonomy (NCBI): domain Eukaryota; kingdom Metazoa; phylum Chordata; class Mammalia; order Artiodactyla; family Balaenopteridae; genus Balaenoptera; species Balaenoptera ricei. Next base: position 46,893,157 of record NC_082654.1, read on the forward strand.
CTTCCTAATTTCCAAATGTAGTACAAAGTTAGAGTAATTAAAACAGTGTGGTAATGGCATAAAGACAGATTAGATAGCATAGAAATAAATCCTTACACACATGGTCAAATACTTTTCAACAAGGATGCCAAGCCCATACAATGGAGAAAGGACAGTCTTTTCAACCAATGGTGCTGGGAAAACTGAATATATACATATACAAAAATAGAGTTGGATTCTTACCTTATACCATATAAACAATTAACTCAAAATGGATCAAAGACCTAAACATAAGAGCTAAAACTGTAACACTCTTAGAGAACATAGGGAAAACAATTTATGAAGTTGGATTTAGCAATGATTTCTTGGATATGACAACAAAAACACAGGCAACAAAAGAAAAATTAGATAAGCTGGACTTCCTCAAAATTAAAAACTTTTGTGCATCAAAGGACACTATCAACAGAGTGAAAAGGAAACTCATGGAATAGGAAAAATATTTATAATCATACATCTGATAAGTGGTTAATATCCAAAATATCTGAAGAACTCCTACAACTCAACAACAAATAGAAAAAAAACCCAATTTTAAAATGGGCAGATGACATTAATAGATATTTCTCCAAAGAAGATATACAAATGGCCAACAAGCACATGAAAAGGTACTCAGTGCCATTGGTCTAGGGAAGTGCAAATCAAAACCACAATGAAATGCCTCATCACACCTAGTAAAATGGCTATTTAAAAAAAGCCCAGAAAATAACAAGTGGATTTGGAGAAATTGTAACACCTATACACTGCTGGTGGGACTGTAAAATGGTGCAGCCACCATGGGAAACAGTTTAGTGGTTCTCCAAAAAAAATAAACAGTATTTCTCTATGAACAAGCAAATTCACTTCTAGGAATATACCCAAAAGAACTGAAACAGGACTCAAACAGATGCTTGTATACCAATATTTATTACAGCATTATTTGCAATATCCAAAAGGTGGAAGCAACCCAAGTGGCCATTAAGAGATAAATCAATAAATATAATGTGATATATACATGCAATGGAATATTATTCAGCCATAAAAACTGAATGAAGTTCTGATACATGTGATATATGGATGAACTTTGAAACGTGATGCCAATTGAAATAAGCCAGATTTAAAGGACAAATATTGTATGATTCCCTCCATATGAAATAAGCAAATTTATACAGACAGAAAGTAGATTAGAGGTTATCATGGGCTGCGTAGAGGAGGGGAGGGGGGAATTACTGCTTAATAGTTACAGACTTTTGGGTTTGGCGTGATAAACAATTAGGGGAATATGTAGTGGTGCTAGTTGTAAAACACTGTGAATGTAATTAAAGCCTCTGAATTATATAATTAAAAGTGGTTAAAATGGCAAATTTTAGGTTATATATATTTTACCACAATAAAAATAAATTTAAAATGCATTCTCAATAATAAGTGGGCTCCTCTTCTGGAAGAAAATATGCCACAGGAACACTGTGTTTGGCTTCTACACTCTTCTGCCTACTAAAGGTGTGAACTTGGGCAAGTCATTTACCTCTTCTGGGTATCAGATGCAATATGGGTTTAACGATGGTTTGTAGAGGATTAAATGTGCAAGTATTCAATAGGTTTGTGTTAATATATACGATGTGCTATCTGCAGAGGTTCCTCTTACTGATGTAGATAGAAGGGGTAAAGTATGATGATAACCACCCTTCAATTTCTGTTTTTCTGCTTTAGACTCCTTTTTCTTAATTTGCACTCTTTTATTTTCTTTGCCAAACGCACATGTAACCCAGCTTACACTGGAAGGGCATTATTGCTGAGATCATTTTTTCCTCATTGGCATGCATGCAGTGCATTATTCCCACTGCTACTCTGAGGGACCATTCCACTTCTTCCATGTCTCCAAAGTGGTCCCAGAACATTAGCTTGTCCTAGGGGCAATGAAGGAATTCTTTCTTGCAATGTTGCTGGTGAAGATTTATTTCAAGTTTTTGAAGGGAGGTCAGGTAAATTGACCTCAAACATACCCTTTAGCTATGAGATCCTATGATTCTTGGATTCTAAAACCTACTGAAGGAATGAGATATGATCCACTTCTCTTCCCACCTGTCCCCCAATAAAATGAAGCGGACAGGGGCCCCGGGTGATTTCAAATTTCCTTTAGTGGATAATGGAATTCAGGTTTTTTTAGATACTGATCTTTATGACTCTTTTTTATGGAGCTTGAAAAGGTCTGACCTATTATTTGGACCGAAATCTCCTGTGAACCACCTTCCTTCTGATTTACATCCAGTTCAAACATGTGGTGCTCTTTCCTAACTGTGTTCTGCTGGGGAGAGAAAGAAAATACAAACTGTGACAAGCTGGAAATGCCTTCCACCAGATCTGCCAAAGTTGAGAAGGGCATGTAGGACTTTGCGTTGCCCTAATTACCGTGTTTCTTCCACCCTCCTGGTCTCTCAGTCCTGGGTTCTGGAAGAGCACTGGGCATAGCGCACAGCAGGGAGGAAGTGTTTTCCTGCAGCTCCTCTCCCACAGACCCACCGCATCCAGTGTAGATCTCCATGGGACTGTGCCCGTACTCAGACCTGACTCAGTATCTCCTGTTCATTTGACTTCTCCCAAGTGGTGTCTCTCAGGTCCCTCAAACACAACATATCCAGACAGGAACTCAGTTTCACCGCTGTCTTTCATCAGCTCCTCTGATTT